>NC_090937.1:745257521-745911725 GCF_040938575.1 Ambystoma mexicanum
AAAATCTTTAACATGTTATGTGCACATTTTGGTTTAGGGCAAGTTCAGAAATATACAGTGTGTGGAATCCTACATAACAATCACAGGTAAAAAAGACTACGTGTGAAATAGCTCTGCAGAGCTAGCCGACAACTTCCTGTCCCTATGTACATGGGAAATGACCGTCATGTGTAGAGAACGATGGGGCAGTCAGGGCACAGTTAATGCACGCATTCACACATTCTGGCTCCATTAAATCGGCATGCCTTATTTATTTGTAAAGTTGTGTTGCGCACACTACAGTCCTGAATGTGTGTAACCGGTTATTCCTAACTTTCTCTGGAATGTGTGGAATTGGCAAGTGGGGATTGTGCTGAAAACCAATTTTTTCTAAAATGTGTGACCGGCCTACGGAACCGAGAGGGTGGATTCACCCCATCATTTTCGACCTGCTCAAATAATTGACATTTTGTGGGTATTGTGAGAGCATACACAATGATAAATATCATCAGTACACGCGATCAATATACGCACGATCAATGAAGGGCAGGAAGTAGGGTAAGCTAGCCTAAAAAGGGCATTCCCAATGTCAACAAAAAACTTCTACCTTAGAAGCAGGCCCCACTTGAGAAAACAAGGAACACATTCTTTTTACGGAAAATAACACTGAGTAGTTGGTATACAGGAACAATACATAATATGTTGGTACTATAAAGCGCAAATGTAAATCTGAGAGCAGCTAGGCTTCAGCTATGTGTCTTACAAAATTAATGAAGGGATGCTTTTGGATCTTCTGGGTAAAGGTTTAGCCAGTTTTAATAAATGCATATTTCTGTTTTTAGATTACTCCAGATTTGCGTTTTCTTGATTTTATGGCATAAAGCTTTGTGCAAATTATACCAGACACTTGAATAACACAATGAATAATACTTAATCTTTCAATGCAATAATTCAGACCTGGTGATGTATTTAAATGAATGAAAATATATTGCTTACCAATACAAATGTAAAAATATTGGTTCCTTACCTATCAAAAGAACGGAACTGTACAGAATGATCCACGGGATGGTCTCCCAGAGCTCCCAGGAATGTGGGTGGCAGCAAAGCAGAGTCCATGATTGCACCATCGGCTGGTGTGCTAACTAAACTCCTAAGGATGTCTTTCACATTGACGTTTTTTGGGGTGGTCTCACTTCCTATGTCGGTTCTGTTTTCTTGAGGTTTTTTCACTTCTGTGGAGAGTGCACATAGTACTTCACTGATTGCATCTGGGCCTGCACTGACACTTTCAAGTCCGACCTCGGTCACTGCATCCACATTACTTCCTGAACCAGACATTGGTTCCTCACCAATCCCAGAGTCTCGTCTTCTAGCCGATATTGTGCATTCTGAATCCTCAATGGTTGCTGGAACTACAGCAGCAAATGCGCTTTCTAATGCAAAAAGAACCCAATCAAAAGAAAGTAAAATATTTGAGGGTCAAAATGTAAACAGGTGCTTCGAAGTAACTATATGAATCTTAAAATAAATTCACATATATTCAATACTTTTTTCATGGAGCAACCAGTTGTTATTAAATCATGACTTCAGCAGTTCATTCCCCCCACCTCTGCGATCTAAAGCAGAGCCCTACTCTCAGCTTTTTATGAAACTGTTTCATCTTAGAATCATACGCATATGTGATCAGGTAGATTTGAACTCACACACCATTAACAGTTTAAAGAGGGCGCTCAGTCTGAGTCATAACCAAAAGGAACAATAACCACAGTGGGACGATATGGTCAAAGAACTACATTTCACAAAAACATTCATCAACACGTTTTGAAAGAGGTTGATGGAAATATGAATGAACAAAACCTTGGGGTAAACGTTATGGATAAAAAGGGAGCAAATTATGGGAATTGCCAAGATGAAAGTATGATATACTGTTAAAAGTAATTCCGGGCGGGGCTTTCCAACATATTGATGAAAGCACCGTTTCATTAAAAAACGGTAACCAAGCAAGGAGATATAGCATGATTCATCCTGTAATAAAAGGACGTGAAAATCCCCCAAACATTATTGCATTTTTTAAAATATACAGGAGTTGCCAAGAGAATATTTTGTGGTCAGCGTGAGAATGAAGGTAATAGCGGGAACTGAAAATGCCTCCCGCTGATTGAGAACCTCAGCAATATCTGATGGGGCTAAATGATGGGAATATACTGACAAAAATCTTTGAGGTCCACGGTGCAAAACAAGTTGTCCCCTTGAACATGACAATCTTGAACTTTATCATTTTGGAGAAAAAGTGTGAACTGCCTTTTTCCTCTTGGGCACAGAGAATGGACCGGAGTAGAATCCCTAACCCCTCTAGTCCAGGGGAAAGGCCTCTTTCACCCCCATGTAGACCTCTCCCAGAAGTGGAGTGGATCCCATATGGATGAGGGGTGGGGAGGAAAAGGTGGGTGAATAGGATCAGAAGGAGAAACTACCTTACCGTAATGTTCTTTCTATGGATTCTTCTCCCGCAGATTCCGCATCTGATAGATATTCCCACCAGCTTTGCCGCTTCGGAGGATTTTCGACAGGGAGCGTAGTGGACCTTGAACCGGCCGTCGATCATCGATCCGTCTTGCTCAGCGTCTGGTCGTCGGCTCTGGACATGACGTTAGGTGTCATATGTAGCGCATCACTACGCCCCGATCTCAGTTCCCCCTTTTTTACAGAGCACTACACACTGCATAGGAAACAGAGAACAAGTGGGCTAAAGAGCCCTTTCTTAAAAATAGTAATCAAATACAGACCTCTGAAGAAGGAACAATTGAAAAGGAAATACAAGAAGTAGTGGCAGAATTTTTTTTTTTGATTTAAGGATGTGGCAGGAAGACAGAAACACGGGACACAGAGGACCATCTCCAAGTCATCATTATTTGAAATAGAAAGACACACCAACCACCGATATTCTCAGCGAGGACAGATGCGAGATGAGGAATCTGCGGGAGAAGAATCCATAGAAAGAACATTACAATAAGGTAATTTCTCCTTCAAAGGATTGCTTTTCTCACGTAGATACCGCATCTGATAGACTCCCAAAGCAGTAATGAAGGAGGCGGGCAGAAAGTCAAACTAAGGTGCTGCAGAACTAACTGCCCTGCCAAAACGTGCAACGGAAGTGCGAGCACTATCCAGGCTATAGTGCTTTGCAAAGGTATGCAAGACCACAAAGTCACAGTGCGATAATTCTCCAGGACAGGGACTCCCCTCTGCAATGCGTGGATGCAAAGACCTCCCCCCTTGTGGAATGGGCCCTGAATGGATGCTGGTAATTCTTTCCCAGCGGTCTTGTAACACTCCTCTATGAAGAGGATTATTCAACAGGATAAAGTCTGCTTTGTTATGGGCAAGCCCTTACGGGTTAAGGAAAAAGCCATGAAGAGCTGGGCAGCTCTCCGAAAATCAGCCTTTCTGCCAACATAGTAACTCAGTGCCCTCTTAGGGTCAAGGCGATGGAATTGTTCCTCCTGTTTAGAAGGGTGAGGAGGAGGAAGACCAGAAGGTCGATGGATTATGACAAATTAAATTCTGACACGACCTTGGTTCGCCAGATAGCATGTAATTCTAGCCTGTTGATGTACCACCTGGCTTCTATTGCTGACCAGAGGCCGCTCACCTGCAAATCCTCACAGTGAGCGCCTCAACCCTTCAAGGGCGCAATCGTAACGACTCGGGTCTGAGGCCAAGGAGGCCAGAAGACTGCTGCGGTCCACACACCAGGACAAGTCGTTGACCACTGAAGCAGACACTTTGAGGAGATCTGAAAGAGTTCTGAAGTACCGAGACCACTGATCTCGCAGTGACCATTGCAAGAATCTCAGGCGCAGCTTGGCCTCTGGCACCATAAAAAGGCAGAAGGCCATGAAGCCTAGAAGGCAGAGGAAGGAAGCTGCTGGTAGGGTGACATTGTTCCGGAATAAATGCACCATCTGTGCTAAAGCAGAGTACTCTCTCCTCGGGAGGTAAAGCCTTTCCCACTCGAGTATCTAGGACTGCTCCGATGAATTGGAGCCGTTGGACTGGCGTCATGTTGGACTTCTTTAAGTTTATGGAGAGCCCAGCCTGTGCAGCAGTGAACAGGTCTCGTGGAGACGGGACAAAACCTGCTCTACAGGCTTCCCTCGGATCAACCAGTCGTCCAGGTATGGGAATACGTGGACTCCGGATCTCCTGAGGTGGCCGCAACTACCGCCATGAGCTTGGTGAAGAACCTTGGGGCAGAGGTAAAACCAAAGGGAAGCACCTTGAACTGGAAGTGCATGTCTCCTACGGTGAACCTGAGGAAGCTCCTGTGCTTTCGATGTATTGCCACATGGAAATAGGCACTGTAGGTCTATGGACACCAGCCAGTCCTGACATTCGAGAGCGTGGAGAATTTCTCTCAACGTCACCATCCTGAATTTGTCTTTCCTTAAACTTGTTCAATGTCCCGATGTCCAAAATTTCTTGGGCACCACGGAATACCAACCCAGTCCTCTCTGTTCTGGAGGCAACTCTTCCACTGCGCCCTTCAGCAACAGGGCTCTCGGTTCTTCCTGGAGCTCCTGTCTCGGTTGGATTGGAGGTAGGGGTGGTCTGTCCAGTGGTGTTCCTCAGAAAAGGCAGACAATAACCCCAATGAATGAGCCCAGGCATCAGAAGTAATTCCCTGCCATTGGAGCAAGTGGTCTGTCAACCGTCCTCCAACCAGTGCACTGTGAGATGGGAAATCAAAGCGGCTTTGGAGGCTGGGTCGGCCCCGCCGCGGACACTGCCTGTTGGCCTCTATAAGCCCCTCAACCCCTCCTGGAGCACGAGAAACGTTTCTGCCCTTGCCTGGCCAATGGGAGCTGTGCTCTTCGGCCATAAGGAGCATATCTCCTGTAGGCCCGTGCTCTAGAAGAGAAGCTAAAAAAAGATTTGGCCAGCTGCGCAGCTAAGCCCAAGATTTGACAGCAAGTTTAGATTCCTTGAATTTCTCCAGGGAATTGTCGGCCTTTGGGCCAAAAAGAAGATTGCCTTCGTAGGGCATGTCCAAACCAGAAGTCTTTAAATAGACCAGTCTCCTTAAAGTTATGGCAGAAGCCATGGACCGGCCCACACAGTCGGCGATGCGCAAGCCCGTTCGCAGCGACAGCTTGGCCACTTCCTTCCCATCGTCCACCAGCTGTAGAAAGCCCTCGCGTATCTCTCCTTCCGGGACATACTGAGCGTTTTTTTCCACCGCCGTCCATAGACCAAAGAAGTATTTGGAAAAACTGCTTGCCACATTGGTTGCCTTGCGGGCCATGCACCCCGACGTGAATGCCTTCTTTGCCAGGGCATCTACCTTCTTTGCCTCTCTGTGTGGGGGCAGAGTGGACGTAGATGGTGCTGGTCTAGAAGAGAAAGTAGCAGCTTGCATAACAAGCCCTTCTGGGGAAGGGTGAGAAGAGAGGTATAAGGGGTCTCCCCCAGCCAGCCTGTACTTCCCTGAAATTATGGAATTGATGGGAGGAATGGACCATGGTGTTTACCATAGAGTTGTTCGCGGATCGGCAATGGCCGGGTTCATGGGCATATGTCGGTCAGAGGACATACCTTCCTCTAGGATGTCAATGAGGTCTTAACCTTGATGGGGTGCCACTGTTTAGTGTAAACCCAGGGTGTCAATGACCCTTTCCACCAGAGCCCTAAATTTGGACACATTGTGGAGCTAAGGCTGAGACTGTTGAAACTCTAAGTCTGGTGATAGACCACTGGCATCATGGAGACCTTGGGCCAGTTGCTGAAGTCTACTATGGTCTTCAAAATAGTCGAACCCACCCAAGCTCAAAAACATCAGGTCGACATCCTGGTCGTCGGCATCCTGCTTGCCAAAAATTCCAATCATGCCCTCGAAAAAGTCAGACCGGGGCTGAGGTGTAAAGACTTTGTCTTTGTCGAGGACTTGTCCATCGGCACCATAAATGTGGATGTCGGCGCCTACAATGGTCGAAACGCTGTTGCATCGGCACCCATGGATGCACCTGGATAATCCGGCTTCCATACAACATCTTTCGTATTCGAAAGGTTAATCGGCGCCGACATAGTCCGTACCGGGTGTGACGTATTCTAAGCAGAATGACAGCGCCGGCTCACCCGCGGCGTTCACGCGAAGAAGAGCACACTCACGAGCTCCCCTCTGGAATCGATACAGGTTGCCATGGCGCTTGTTTGCACGGCGGCGCGTCTCGTGTCGTGTCAGCTGACACCTTGCAGGCGTAAGGAACGTGCACCTAAACCATACCCCTCTGTACTTTAAAGCACTGCTACTCGTACAGCTCTCTGCTGCTAATTGTAGCGTTACTCTCCTTGCAGTTACGTTCCGTATTCCCTTCTGACTTTCAGTCAGTGCTCTATTTTTGATCTTCTGGTTCCCGATGCTTGGCTATTCAATTTGGACTGCATTTGGATACTCCTTTGGTTTGGTTACGCCCGCTCTTTTACTGACCCGGACTCCTTCACGGACTGCCTGCCTTTTTCCTCAGTGACTTCCTGGTACTACAGCCCACTAAGGTAATTGGTTGTCCTCAGTTCTCATCCACGGCCTCTTTCTGGTTCCTGAGGCCATTTCACTTGCTGTTATCCTGAACTGTTCATACTAGTTAACCCACTCTGCCGGATTTCACTGTTAGCCTTTGTTTCCTTCGTTTCCTCTGGGACTTAACATTCTACAGTGACCTACTTACCAAGTGCATATTGATGCTTTCCAGTACATGCACCAACCTGTCACTAGTTCGTCCCTCGTGCCGCCCGGGTTACTCTCCTGTACTAACCTACCTTTTTATTATTTTGTCCTTTCGTTGTTTTCCCTCCATTTGGACTTCATCCAATCCTGCCAGTTTTCCCTTCAGGTCTGTGTTTGAATTATTTATCCATTTATTTCTGGGATGCTCTGGTGTATTACATTGATGTAGAGGGTAATAGTTTATTTCTTTCGTAGGTTAATCCTGTAGCAGAGTCCACTCCTCAAACCCTATCTAGGTACTCCTTAGTACTATTGTTTTCTTGCATTCCTTCATACCTTGGCTCCTCTAACCATCTTTGTATTTCTTTGCAGAATTGGTTGGCGGTGTGTGTTCTCCCCGCTCTTTTAGGTGATTGGCAATTCTGCCTGTTCAGGTTGAAACAGCAGAAATGCACATCGCAGAAAAGAGCCCCTCCTTGAGGAAGCCTGAATCTTAGTATTCAGGGGGTGTCGGATGACCAGAGGCTGTCTTGTGAACATCTGTGGAAACTACCGTCTCCAAGGTCGCCTATCTACAGGCAGTGATCGATTATCGGAGAGGTGAGTAACACCAGGGCACTAAAGGGGTCGGGTACACTGAGCATCACTCTTGGCTCTGAAGCATGCTGCGTGATGGTGGGAGCCACGCCGACTGCAGCATGCTGCTTGAACATTTCAAGCATGAAGAACTTAAAATCTGCCCACTCCTGGCGGGTGGTAGGGCACACCAACGGCCTCCCTCCTTCCGTCGACAACTTGGAGTCCCGAAGATGGTGGTGGTGCCTTTTCTTTTTTCGTGACGAGGAAGAGTGGCTCCTCGAGCGAGACCGTTTCTTTTTCCGCTGGTGTTTTTGCCGGGGTATGACCCTCGGTTTGACCTCTGAGGAGGGAACCGTGGACCGTGCTTGAGATTTGGAGGGCAGATGACCCAGAGCAAGCTTAGCAGCTCGGTCTTGAAGTGACTTCGGCTGCATCTTGGTGCATGACGGGCACCAGTCAGTCCCGTGACACTTCTCATGTGGGTCGGCGAGGGACATCTTGGTACAAAAATCGGTACATCGCTTGAAGCCAGACACTCGTGCAACCACCAGCTTGCGTCGAGGAATTTCAAAAAAAAATATTTTTTCCAAAAAAAGTCAGAGACTAGCTCTGTGTTCCTAAAGCAGCATGTTAGCGCACGGAAAAAAGGAACTGAGATCAGGGCGTAGTGACACGCTACTTAAACGACGCCTGATGTCATGTCCGTAGTTAACGACCAGACGCCGAGCAAGACGATCGATGGCCGACAACCGGGTCGATGACCACAACGCCCCCTGTTGAAAGTTTTCCGAAGCAGCAAAGCTGGAGGGAATATTCATCAGATGAGGAATCTGCAGGAGAAAAGCAATCCAATGAAAGACGGTAGCCCTTGGATATGGTCTGCCAGTGTGCCAGTTGGAAAAGTGACTGGGAAGCCTGCAGCCGACTGGTTTTGGGTGGACCTGGCTCGACCGGTCATTATTTTTAGCATCTGCTGAAGCTGTAGAGGAAGATCCAGCAAAGTCTTCATTGGAAGAGGTGCAAGGTTGCTTCGTTCCAAGGACGGTGGGCGAGCCGACAGGAATTCTGGCTCATCTGTTTTGGTAGCCACCTCCTGTGCCTCGCCTGCCTGGAGGAAGATGACTGTGTAAGGGATTCATGTCCGGGCTTGCAGAGGAGCGCAAGAGACTTAGTGGCCTGGTGTAACACTTACCTGGTCTCTTCGGGAGCGTAATGCCTTCCCAGCCTGTGGACCTGTTACTTGGGCACATTTAGGATTCCTTTTCTGTATAAACAACAATAGAACTGCTATAATACCCGATTTCTGAGAACTTACGGTATAACTGTGTGCTTTTGGTAATCCCTCCCTTCTCACCTGTGTTTATGTTTTGTGGAGATCTCCATCCTGTTATTCTACAGGGGCGTGTTGGAATGAAGAAACTTTAACTCGGAAGGACGAGGTGTTCAATAGACTCTTGCCTTTATAAATGTCTTTGCTTTTCCAGAATTTGTCTTGGGTAAGTATCTGGAGAAATTACTACGTTTTTTAGATTTGGAATAGTCTCTACATTGGAGAGATATCTCTCTCTAATATTTTCCCTTTTTCTTGCAGGTTCTCGGAATTCGGAGAGTCTAAGGAAGATGCAGTGGCTGCTGAGGAAAGTTCTGAATGAAGGTAATGCGACTGAACGATGAATGCTGCTTGAAGATGCTGCGGCTACGAACAAACAGCTGACTGAAAAACTACTTCGGAGATAACTTCGGTTCGGTAAGTCTTTTCTAGAACTATGGAATTCTGTTTTTCCTGTGAAAAGTAATGTCTCTAATATTTCCTTTGACAGGTTCTGTGAGGAGAGACGCTAGTAGCATTACCCGCTGTCAGCTGAGAAGACGTGAAGCGAGCGCTCTGGCAGAGGCGGGGCTTAAGTAGCTCCTTCCGCAATGAGTAAAGATCGTGCTGTAAGTTATCAATGGATCTGGCAGCGGCCATGTTTAGTGTATGAGACCACTGTGAGAACTATGAGAGACTATGGGAGCATATGCTATGAATGGTACAAATGCCATGTTTGCCAGGCTTGTACCCTCTTTTGACCTGCTGACTGATGTGAAGTACCTTGCTTTTCCTGCATGCCTGAATGGGAACTGTGCTCACTTACTGGGATCATGACAGTTTTGCCTCCTCCCCCCATGACCTCTCCCAAGGATGAACCCTTCGGTCCTGGCTTAGTAGGGTGGTTTTGATGAAACTTCTGAAGTAATTTGGGGGCATGAATGTTTGAGCTAGGTTCCCAAGTCCTGTCCTTTGAACCAAACCCTTTCCAATCTACAATGTAGAATAAATTCCTTTTGACAATCTTGGAATCTAAGATTTCTTTTACTAAGAATTCTGGTTCACCTTCTATGATTAGGGGTTTTGGTGGTGGTTGTAATCTGGTCCCTGGATTCATTGGTTTAAACAAAGAAACATGGAATACCAGATGAATTTGCATGTGGTATGGCAGGTTCAATCTTACTGCTACTGGATTGTCTATGGTTTCCACAGGGAATGGACCCAGAAACCTAGGTTGGAATTTACGTGGGCCTTTAAGTGCAATGTGTTTAGAAGACAACCATACCTTGTCTCCCACCTTATACTCTGGAGATTTTCTTCGAAGTCTATCTGCAAATTTCTTTTGGCTTTCCTTTGCTATAGAACCTCTTCCTGTACTCTGGTAATGTTATCATGAAGATACTGTACCGCTGGCATCTCTAAGGATTCTGTTGGATCGAAGGTAGAGGTCCGAGGATGTGAACCTATAAGTATGTAGAAAGGAGTATAACCTGTAGAAGCCTGTTCAGAGTTATTATAGGCATACTCTGCTACCCAAAGGACATCCACCCGGGAACAATCTATCTGGTGGAGAGAAATCGAAGGTATTGTTCGAGTCGGATTGGTTCTCTCTGTTGGACTGTCAGTTTGTGGGTGGTGACTGGTAGATAAACGCACTTCAACTTTAGCCAACTCAACATTTTCTCCAAAATTGGGATACAAATTGACTCCCTCCATCAGAGATCACTGTAGATGGAAATCCATGAAGATGTACAATTTGTTCTAGGAACACCTTTGGTAAGACTGATGAAGTAGGAACCCCCTTGAGGGCAATGAAATGCGCCATTTTGGAAAACAAGTCCACCACTACAAGGATTGTGTTTTAACCCGAAGAAGGGGGCCGCTCCGTAATAAAGTCCATAGAAATGGTATGCCATGGTGCTGGTGGGACTGGTAATGGTTGAAGCAGTCCTGCTGGTCTCGTCTTTGAGCTTTTGTTTTGAGCACAAATACCACAAGTTTGAATTAAATCTATGATATCCTTGCACCATGTTGGCCACTAGAAATGCCTTTTGATTTTGGTTGTGGTTTTAGCAATTCCAGGGTGGCCTTCCAACATTGCTCCATGGTAATCTGCCATAACTTTCTTTTGTAACTAGTATTTTGGTAGGTAAACCCGACTCTGAAAATAAGGTAAACCTTCTTGAATGCTAAACTTGTGTCCTCTTTACTTCCAAGCCTCTAACTCTGAAG
Source organism: Ambystoma mexicanum (assembly GCF_040938575.1). NCBI lineage: Eukaryota > Metazoa > Chordata > Amphibia > Caudata > Ambystomatidae > Ambystoma > Ambystoma mexicanum. Next base: position 745,268,345 of record NC_090937.1, read on the forward strand.
TGGTCATGTTAAGGAGAATTTGTGCCTTCAAGTCTTCTTCTGAAGATCCAGTGACTCCCAGCACCTTCTCTTCTGGAATTATATTTACAGGATCTGTTGTACTTTGGATCTCTTCTCTCTCTCCAATCCTTGACAAGGCATTCACTTTGCCATTACCTACCCCTGGGCGATAAGCGATAACAAAATCGTATTCCACAAAAAATAACGCCCAACGGAGTTGTCGGGATGACTGAGCCTTTGCATTGCGTAAATATTGCAGGTTTCGATGATCAGTGAAAACTGACAGTATGCCGGGCCCCTAATAAATGGTGTCTCCATTCTTTGAAAGCGTGTTTTATTGCTAGCATTTCCTTATCTGTGATGCTGCCATTTAATTCTGCTGTTGAAAACTTCTTGGACCAGAATGCCACTGGATACAGTTGTCCGGTTTCAGTATCTTTCTGGGATAATACAGCTCCCATTGCAGCACTGGACGCATCAGTTTCCACTATAAATGGTAGTTCGGATTGTTGGTGTCTTAAAATGGGAGCAGTGGTACATTGTTCTTTTAATGTCTAAAAGGCCTCTTCTGCTTCCTATGTCCAGGAGAATGTCTTGTGTTTTCCAATAGCAAAGTTGTTGGACGGACTAGTTGTGAAAATCCTGCAACAAAGCGCCTGTAAACATTTTCAAATCCTAAAAAACTTTGGACTCCTTTCGCTGACGTAGGGGAAGGCCAATTCAGAACTGCGTCAACTTTTCGGTTATCCATTTGGATTCACATAAGTGACAGGACGAATCCCAGAAATTCCACTGAGGTCGCATGAAAGGAGCATTTCTCTAGTTTGACAAATAGCTTGTGTTGTCGCAGTTTCTGAAGTACTGCTCTTAGATGGGTTGTGTTCTTGGACCGAGTTTGAATAGATGAGAATGCCGTCAAGGTACACTACAGTGCAGACATCTAGCAATTTGCATAAAACATAATAAAATTCTGGAAAGCTGCTGGGGCGTTGCATAAACCAAAGGGCATGACTTGGTACTCATATAAGCCATATTTTGTGCAGAAAGCAGTCTTCCATTCATCTCTTCCTTTGATTCTCACTAAGTGGTAAGCTCCTCGAAGGTCGAGTTTAGTAAAAATGTTGGCATCCTTAACTTGATCCATTAACACTGGAATGAGTGGAAGGGGTACCGGTTCTTGACTGTGATCTGGTTGAGGGCACGGTAGTCTATGCAAGTACGAAGGTCCCCTTCCTTCTTGGGCACGAAAAACAGAGGCGACACCATCGGGAACTTAGAGGGCTGAATAAAACCATTGGTAAGGTAATTATCCAAATAAGTCTTCAAATGAATATTTTCTTGTTCAGTTTAAGCATACATTCTGCTGCATGGTATTTTTGAACCAGGAATCTAATCAATTTGACAATCATATGGCCGATGAGGAGGCAACGCGTTAGACTGTTCTTCAAATACTTCTTGAAAATCTTGATACTCCTGTGGAAGGGTTCCTATTAACCCTAAGGTGGGTTTTTCTCTTAAAGTCACTTGAACTTCTTTTTCAAAGGTTTGGTCTTGAACATAGCAAGAATACCTGCATTCCTCGGTAAAAACTAAGGTTTTGGCACGCCAATAAATCTGTGGATTATGTTTCTCTAGCCATGGAATTCCTAAAATCACTTTAAACTGTGGAGCACTAATTAGGTCTAACGAGATCTTTTCTCGATGTCCCTCCTGGCAAAGCAAGGTGCAAACTTCAGTACACTTCGTCACTGGTCCGGATATCAGTCGAGTACCATCTACAGCGGTGACATTTTCTATCACAGCCTTTGGGGTGCATACCAATACCCATCTTGCCTTCTAGTTCGTAATCCATGTAGTTCCCAATCGCACCACTGTCACATATGCTTCCAGAGCATATATCTTGGAAGGTTGAAGGTTGCTACTTAAGATGACTGGAACTACGAAATGAGAGATCAGAATTTCCTTCTTCTGGCTTGACAAGTCAACCTCTCCACTTGTCAGGCGTTGGAGTTTTCCGGCTGTTCATTTTCTGTGATTTTCCTGTCCACCTTGTCTACTGCTCCCACTGGTTTCCATGGTGGTTTCACTGGACAGTTTCGCAAATGATGACCCGCTGAACCACAATAGAGACATACATTCTGTTGTCTTCTTTTGTCTCTTTTTTCCTTAGGTATGGGACCCTGTATTTGTATTCATTTGTATTTATTTTATTTATATAGCACACCAGGTTCCATAGTCTTTTGAACAGAGTGATCTGGTCTCTGATCCGGCCCGATCAGAGCGCCGGTTCTGCAATCAGTGATCCAGCTGTATTGTTAGGTCTATAAATTCGGCACAACCTGTAGGAGGATTCACTACTTGTGCTAATATATCTTTGAGTTCTCCTCGTAATCCTCAATAAAAGAGTGTGGTTCTCTTCTGCTCAGACCAATTGGTCTCTGCCACTAATCGATTAAAGGAAGCTATATAAGCCAACAATTCTTGGTTACCTTGACGTAAAGAGAGCAGCTCATTCTCTAAGGCCTGTCCCTGAGCAGGGAGAGCAAAGTGTTTCTCTAACTCCTACCGAAACCAGGGAAATTCCTTAGTAATGGATCATCTCCATTAACTAAGGGTATGGACCAGTCAGCAGCATGTCCACCCAGATATGATAACACAAATGCCACCTTGGACTGATCTGAAGTAAAGACCCCAGGTCTACACAGAAAGTGTAAATTACATTGGTTCATAAAAACTGCAACATGCCTTGAATCCCCTGTAAATCTCTCTGGGGCTGCTAGTGGAATGATCCCGGGTAAAACTACCTGTAGAGGACGACTGGCAGCGGAAATTTGACCCTGTGGAACCCCACTAAGAAGTGGTGCTTGTGCTGCTTGGGACTGTAGTAATTAACTGCCCAATTCATCAGTGCGCTCTCTGTTAGCCACCAACTCTTACCTAAGCCAGTTGGTTTCAGACCTAGCTGCATGGACTTCTGCCCTTAACTCTCCCAAAATCTGGGATAAATTGTCAATTTCTGTGTCCTAATTACGCTCAGGTGGAGTATTTTAAGTACTGGCTTCAGGTTCTGTAGCGCTTACCTGGACTCCTCGGGAGCGTAATGCCTTCTCAGCCTGTGGACCTGTTACTTGGGCACTTTTAGGATTCCTTTTCTGTATAAACAATAGAACTGCTATAATACCCGATTTCTGAGAACTTACTGTATAACTGTATGCTTTTGGTAATCCCTCCCTTCTCACCTGTGTTTATGTTTTGTGGAGCTCTCCATCCTGTTATTCTACAGGGGTGCGTTGGAATGAAGAAACTTTAACTTGGAAGGCCGAGGTGTTCAATAGGCTATTGCCTTTATAATGTCTTTGCTTTTCCCAAATTTGTCTTGGGTAAGTATCTGGAGAAATTACTATAGTCTTTTAGATTTGGAATAGTCCCTACATTGGAGAGATCTCTCTTTCTAATATCCTCCCTTTTTTTTGCAGGTTCTCGGAATTCGGAGAGTCTAATGGCTGCGGAATGACTGCAACGTTACTCAGGATGGAGAAACGTTCAACTAGCGTAAGTTCGTCTATGCGGAGTAACTGCAGCCTTTCAGAAAGAGCGCGGTAATAACTGAGCGGTGAAAACCTGAAGAAACTTCACGTACGTAAACTTATTTAAACAACTTCTTTCTTATTTTCTATTAAGTTTGTTTGTTAATTAAATACCTTATTTGTCTGCAGGTTTTCGGAAAGCTGAGGAAAAATACCTTTGGAAGATGGTCTTGGGAGGATAGCTCAGGAGCAATGTGCTCGCCCTGGAAGCAAGACGACACAGAGCAACAAAAGTTCGATCCCCGGGTCCGTGCTTAGAAACCTCTGGGTATTAAGCACGTTATAAATAATCAATCAAATCATGCGGTGGCTGCTGAGGAGACTTCTGAATGAAGGTACTGCGACTGCGAACGATGAATGCTGCTTGAAGATGCTGCGGCTGTGAGAGAACTTCTGACAGAAGGTGCTGTGGCTACAAATGAACACAGCTGACTGAAAAACTACTTCGGAGATAACTTCGGTTCAGTAAGTCGTTTCTATAACCATGGAATTCTGTTTTTCATCTGTGAAAACTAATGTCTGTTTTTTCCTTTGACAGGTTCTGTGCGGAGAGACGCCGGTAGCGTCAACTGCTGTCAGCGGAGAAGACGCGAAGTGAGCGCTCTGGCAGAGGCGGGGCTTAGGTAGCTCCCTCTGCAATGAGTATAGAGCATGCTGTAAGTTATCAATGGATCTGGCTGCGGCCATGTTGAGTGTATGAGACCACTATGAGACGCTATGGCAGCATATGATATGAATGGTACAAATGCCCTGTTTGCCAGGCTTGTACCCACTTTTGACCTGCTGACTGATGTGAAGTACCTTGCTTCTCCTGCATGCCTGAATGGGAACTGTGCTCACTTACTGGGATCATGACACCTGGATTGAGGTTTTCCATTTATTTAGCCCTTCATTCATGGATGGATGAAAAACTATCAAAGTCAAGGTCAGGTACTTCATTCGTCGAGGCCACCCTACATATGTTGGTGCCCAAAGCCATGCTTGTAGCCAAGCTTTCAATATGCCGGCCAGAAGCGTCCAGAAGGTCCAGAGAGATGAGCTTGGCTTCCATCATGCCCGATTTAAAGTCTTGCTATTTTTCTCAAGATGAGGGGGAAACCTGAAAGTTGTCAATTTCCCTCCAAAGCCTTTGACTGCAATGGCCAGAAGCATGTTGGTCTGTCTGAAGTACAAAGAGGCATTGGCGTAGACCTTGCGACCAAAAGCTTGCAGAAGTTTGCCTCCTTGCCCAATAATGCCGTGATGATGGGGAACTGTCTGAATTACAAACGTTTGCGTAGAGATATGCAAGGCTACCACAGCCGAGTGTGGTTGCAGGTGTGGAATAATTTCTCAGAAGTGAGGGGCATGTAGTGCATCTCAAGTCTCCTGTTGGTGTCTTGCACAGAGTGTGTTTTCTGCCAGATCTTGTAAGCTTCAGCCAACATTTTCTGAATATGTACTCAGGATCTACCAGATGATCTGAGAACCGGGACTTTGGAGTAGACGCCAGACTCTAGTTGCAGCTCGCCGGAAGCAAAAACTGTCAGGAACTCTGCCAGGCCAAGCATCTTGTCGTGGAAGGCGTTAGGTGAATGAGAAATGTCGTCCTCCATTTTACATGCCAAATCCTGGTCCTGGGGGTCATTTATACGAGCGATCAGAGCTGGTGAGGTAGTAGGAATTCCGGGAGAGGCAGTGGTTGCGTTGGTGCAAGAGCAGGCCCAGCGTAAGATGGACCAGGCTTAGGCAGCTGTAAGGGGTGGGTCCCAGGGCATGGGAAGGCTGGGTGCCGCTGTAGCCGTGGTTGGTGTACACATGACTGGAGACAAAGGGGTAACTGGAGAGGACGACTGTGCCATCATCTCACTAATAATCCCCTTAAGATAGTCAGTCATGGCTCTGCACGTCATCAAGGTTTGAAACCTTTTCAAGAAAGAATCCTCAGGGCTGGTCCGAGACTGGGTGGCTGTCCGAGTCCATGTGGTCAGTGGCAGCAGAGAAGGGCGAATCCATGAGGATGTAGATGGAAACCACCATGTTTGTCCATGTCAAGCTGTCCATGGAGAAGGTGCAGATGATGGTCTGATTAGATGTGCGCCAATCGTTGGACTGCTAACCTGAGAGAAGTATAAAAGGATCCTTGCGCTAATGATGGCCGCAGCGGCAACAACGATTCACAGTCACTGAATGTAGATCTTGCAGCCAGCTCCCCGGCAAAGAACTGGCCCGTGATCCCAAATCGTGGACACAGGGGGTCTAGGACCACTGGCAGACATCACCTTGGGAATGCTCCATTGATGTACTGGCACGTTTCTGATGAGTCATCTTTTTGTCAGCCATTTTGTGAAGTTTACAGCCTGACCAGTGGAGGGGAGAGTGGGCACCAGGGCTTTTACTTATCAATGTTGAGTCCCTTTAGTCAGGCCTCAAGAGACCCTCGGGATGGATCCTGGTAGCAGGGCTGAGGAGTCTTGAGCACAGCGTTTGGGAGGGACCAAAGTACCCTCAGCAAGGACACTGCTGGTCACTCCTGCCACCAAGGACCTTAATCCAGTGTTAAACTCCAAAGAACCTTCGGCCCTAGAGCTGGTGTCGGCCATTATGGCCTCGGGCCTCTTCCACTTCTAGTGGATTTTACAACATCTGGAGGATCCAGAGGACATCTCTCCTGCTCACGACAGTCCCAGGGAAGGGGTCACCAAACCGTGGTGCCGGTGAAAAAAGACTTGCCTCAAAGATGCGCGAAGACCTCACGTTGGTCTCTTACAAACTTCTTCACAAATTTAATAAGAGAAGTTGTTTTTGTGCAGTAAAAAAGATCTCATCTCCGTGGGATGCACTCGCATCATTATGGAGGAAAGGAGACAGGATGCAGCAGTACCACAAATCATCATGGGGGATATTTAATTCAACTTTTCAACAGCGTCTCAGGGGTATGGATGGGGGTTTCAATGATAGGACACGTTTTGCACGTAGGAGAGAGTCCCAACAGAATCCTCTGAAGCAGCAAGGAGAAGTGAAGCTGCTCCATAATCCCACAACACAATAGGTGCACCAGCATCAGACACACTGCTTTCACCTGTAATGTATAAAAGAAACAGCAACTGCCTGGACATTTCCTAATATCTTGCAGTGGAAGAGAGAAATAAAAGAGTGGCACCTGAGAAGAGCTATATAATGTAGGACATTAATGTATATGAAGGTGTGAGTAAGCGTTTGTACAGCAAGTGCTATGTTAATTCAATCACCTTCGACATGTCCATGAATTTGAAGTTCAAATTCAGTGCACATGAAAGTTGCCAGATTGATAGCTGTAAAGTAAGTCCTCTTAGTGAGTGCATGGATCCTGGTACTATTCACAAGTGCGCATTAACCCTACTACCTACTCAGGAAAGTAAGACATTAGTTAAGAACCAATTCCTGGGCTCATTGCTGTGGCTCCCAAAAGGACTGCCATCGATGTCACCCATTTGTTTGGGAGAAACAGTGAGCTATACAAGGACAAAGACATACAAAAGGTACAAAGATGTATAGGCAGTGAAGAAGATGAGGATAGGGAAGGCGTTTGAGAAACACAGGAGGCAAGAAGAGAGAAAGGCCACCAGAGAATGCAAAGCACAGATCAAAGTAAGGGAACAAAAGGGAAGAAAAATGATGCAGAGCACAGAAGTGTATGCAGGCACAGATCGAGTAGTAACAAAAATTAAAACAGCTGAAAAGTGAAAAACATGCAAGTCTAGAAAAATACCAACAGAGTAAAATAAGATATTACATGGCCCGTGGTAGCGGGCGTGTAGTTATGGTTAAGTTGCTAAAATCACAAGGAGGGCACTTTTTCGGCGGCTTATAACTTCGCTCCCCCTGGACGAATCCCCACGAAACTTTGCAAAAAAAAAGTATATGGCCGGCTCTGAATTCCTTCGCCAACTTGGGCAAGGTTTCGTGTGGGGGGCGAGATTTAGGGGGGTCCCACTTCCCCCCCCCCCGCATAGACTGAATGGGGAAAAACTTTGAGCATGGTTACAGCCCGAACGGCTGGATGGATTGTCACAAAATTAGCGGCAGGAGCGGGGGCTTGGGCCAGAAAGCATGCTTTTGTGTGTTTGGTGGAAATCCGACAAGTAATATCTTTGTAAAATACGGAAATCTACGTCCCAAACATTTTTCCCTGTTGGCTCAGCGGACAGAAGTGTCATTGGATTGCGGTACGGCATGGTGTCGGAGAAGTTTGGACACGGACGGTGGTTAGCTGGAGGGAAGCGTGCTGTGCGTCAACATTTTTTGGGAAAGCCGCCATGGTGTATCGGAGGACAGTGCGGCGGCGGAAGGGTCTGGAAAATGTACCGTACGCATTGTGTTTGCAGTAATAATGGAGGGAATGGCTGGGGGAGTGAGAAGTGGTGCATGTGACATATATAGGTGAGTATTTTCTGTGGTGATTGGAGGCAGCTGTTGAAACAGTCCAATAGCTTCTGCCGCGACCTGTTTGCGGCGAACTCTTTTCGTTCTGAGTGGTGGCAGGTCATTTGAGGTTGGGAAGTGATTTGCACACGACAGATTGGGTGGGAGCGCGGGTGGCGTGCGTTGCGGATGGAATGCGGTAGTTGGGCACATGTAGGCATGCATGGGTGATTGAAGGTGCGGTGGGTCTGTGGAAAGATTACACTATTGGGTGCATGGCCGAAGCCTGTAGCCCGTAGGGCATGCACTGAGGAGTGGAGGGCTACAACATACACACCGCAGGAAGGCATGTTTGACTCTGCATCCGGTAAAGGGTGGTGCTTGCATAGTGCGGTGTGTGCAGATTGGTTGCAGTAGCGTTAGTGCTGCAAATTGAATGTGGGAAGGTTGGCCGTAACACAGTACTTTGTGCATGGGAGTGGCAACGCCCATAGTATGTGAATGAAATTGTAAAGGGGTGCACGAGAGAGCTTTCTTTTTACAATGGAATTTGTTTCTGCATGGCTACATGTTGGTGCGCAAGTTGGGTAGGACTGCTGGTGGCAGTGGTGTGTATGTCAATGTCATAGTTGGTGAAATGGTGACATGTATGGTGGCTTTACATTGCTGTAGGTGTGTTGAAGGCCTATGCTGTGTGCAGAATTGCTGAAGTAGGCCCGAATGTTGTGAACATTTTGTGGTTAGTGACAATACTTTGTGAATGGCTGTGGGTAGAGGTGGTGGAGGATGTGGTATGTTTGTGCATTCTGGTAAGTGCGACCTGTGTTCGTGACTGGGTGTTTTATAGTGTGGGGGAGATGGGGTGAAGTGTGGCTACCTACGTGTGCCACGTTTGTGCAAAATGGTAGCTCCCACATGGCCATTATGTTAACTGTTGCCATTTGTTACTGCATAGCTCCATGGCAGTGCCCTGTGGTTGGAGATGATGCAGTGAAAAGGATGCTGTGTGGGCACTGGGTGCAATGCTTGTATACTCTCAGTATGTTACAGGGTATGGTTGAAGGGCGTAGCGCCATGGCGGTGTACATGTTGGGTAGGCGTGTTGGTGGCAGTGGTGTCTATGTGGATTGTCGCTGTTGCTGATATGGAGACATGCATGGTGGCATTACATTGCCGTGAGTGTGTTCAAGGCCTAGAATATTGGATGCATGGCCGAAGACCGGATGCCATGCATTCAAAAGCCTAGGTCTTGAGCACACGAACGGCACTAATGCATTTTTCAATGTGCATCAGTTAGAGGCTGGTGACATGTAAGGAATGGGTGTGGAGCACATTTAAGCCGTTATAGGACACTGTTGGAAACAGATTGTGGTTAGGTTTGCAGTGGCACAATATTTTGGGAATGGTAATGGGTATGCCCATAGTATGTGATTGAAAGTGCACAGGGATGCAGGAGAGTGTGTCTTTTTTGTACATTATGGTAACTGTTGCAATTTGTTACTGCATAGCTCCATGGCGGTGCCCTGTGGTTGGAGATGATGCAGTGAAAAGGCACGCTGTGTGGGAACTGGGTGCAATGCTTGTATACTGTCAGTATGTTACAGGGTATGGTTGAAGGGCAACCTATATGTGCTTGCATAGTGTGGTATGTGCACAATGCTTGCAGTATGGGCAATGTTGTAAACGTGTTGTGGTTAAATTGGCAATGAAACAATCCTTTTTGAGTGGAAGTGGGTAAGACAATAGTCTGTGAATGAAAGGGTGTAGGGATGCCGGAGACAGTGTAATGTTTATACATTAAGGTAACAGTTGCATGTAATGATGTGCATGTCCATTGCGGTATCAAGGTTGGTTAGGAGTGCTGGTGCCAGTGGTACATATGTGCATAGTGGTAGTTGGTGATATGCTGACATGAGTTGTTGAATTACAGTGGGGGGGAATGTGTGGAAGGAGAAAACCCACTGGAGTAATGCAGGTTTGGCAGTGTATGAGGCACAGGGACACATTGTTGACGTGCTACAGCAGCACAAGTGAGTTGCAAAGCGCGCATTGTGCACTCTATGGTTGTGGTGATAGTTTGAACATGCTACAGTATTTGCTGTGCAGCAGTGAGAAGTTGTGTAGTGTGGCCACAGGGTGCAGTGCGTACGTAATGTGACTATGGAAGTGGGTATGGTTGAAGGGCAGTTTAAATATGGTTGGTTACTCTGCTGTGTGCAGATTTATTGAAGTAGGCCCAATGTTGTGAAGGTGCTGTGGATAGTGTTAGGCAGAAACCTGTGCAGTTCCCTTAGGGACCACTGCAAAAGATTTAAGTCTACAGGTGTTTGGCAGTAAACCCACTTGGTAGCAGTCTGTACCACACAGATTCACTTGGTAGCTGTGGCTGAGCAGTCAGACTTCCCTCAAGAAGAGTTAGGCAGTATACAGAGTCTGCACAATAGGTCAAAAGAACACAGCAGAACAAGCAAACACTGACCAGAGGATGGTCTAAAAGAGATATAATTATTTATTTAAAACACATCTAGTTAAACACACTGGCACTAATATCAAGCAATTCAAAAACACGGTCACTAAAAGATATACACTCCCTTCAACGATTATTAGACAAGTCTTAAGTAAAGCAACACTTATTTTCAGACAGCGGTGAGCGCTTAACGAAGATGGCACTCTAATCAATCGGTTAAAAAGGGAGAGAACGGCAGAGCAAAGATAGAAACAGATCCCAACACTTTCCGAAGAACACAGTAGGAAAAAAAGGCAGGTTCAAACCGTAAAGTCAAAGTTAACAAGGCCGGACCCACTTTAAGAGGCTCCGGTCGAAATGTGTCCAAGGTCACACAATTAAAAGTGCCCAAAAGTCTCGCAATAAGTTCAGAAAGAGTTGGACCAAAAAGAAAGGGACCAGTTAGATGGTCAAGGTGGCCAGCCCAGTCCAGAAGGTTAAGGGATTATTGTTACCTTGTAGTAATCTTTAGAATGGGAGGCCTGGCGGACACAGTACCTTAAAATGGTGAGAACGCTCCAGCGGGGGCAGTTGTTCCTGGCAGCGGGTGCAAGTCAGTGCTTTGTCCCGGGGAAGAGAGGATCTCGTCGGGGAGGGAAGCATGAGTCCGTTGCACTGCCAAGGAAGAAAACAGCCGCGGAGTTCTCAATTAAAAGGAGCGGTCCTTATATTCGCGGTCCAGTGGTGAGTGGCTATCCAGTTGCCGGGGTGCTTGGCACAGGCAATTCGACCACAAGACGTCCTGGGAATGCGAGAAAAGAAGGTAAACTGGTTGTGCCCACCAGTCAGGGGAAGAAGACTCTCCAGCAGGGAGATCTCCTCTGTCGTTGGGAAGTGGTGAGTCGGTTCATCAGGGCTCCACCAGTGGTGTCGTCGTAGCAGGTCGGCTCAGTTTCTCCCTCATTGGAGTTTCAGGTCCTGTGGCAACTTTTGAAGTTCCAGTCCCCAAAGCCCTGCTTTCATGCAGCACACCCCCATTCACTCAGCCTAGCTGTCAATCAAACATGCTAAGTGGTGAGCCGGCCGGCTCACTACTTGGGCCAATCACACCAGAGTGCGACTTGAGTTACCAAGATAACTCAGTCCAGGGTGCCTAAACCCCCTCCCACACCCCCTGTGGTACCCAGACAGAGTGGCACCACTTTTGGAGGCTTCTGTGGAGAAGCCCGCCAAAAAGTGGAACAAAGGGCTTGGGTTGGAGTCACAGAAGAGAACACAAACGCCATTTTAGAATCGAGTTCTGGCAAAAAATACCAACCAGCGAATTAATATTAAATAATAAACTGGCGGTATGTTCGAGGCTATAAGAATTAAATAATTAAAGTTGGTAGCCTCGAACAATGGGAAAATCCCACAGAGAGATTTGCGGTCGAATATAAAAAGTAGTATCCACTGCCAACAGCCAAAACTCTATCAGGGGGGACGGAGACAGACGATTGGCCGAAAAATTTGCTGACTTTTGCGCAGTACGCGAACACCAGAACGTGTCCGCTGATTGAATGGTGAGTAAATGTGAAATGCGTCTGTTTTTTTGAAAAGCATGCCATCTTGGATTCGTGGACTTTTTTGGGGTCTGCGAACAGCGGGTGAATTATTATTTTTTTTTTTTTAAAGAACAGCATTTCACTTTTCAAACTCAACAATCAATCTCTGGGGAGGTGGGGGGATGAGGATGGGATATGGCCATAAGAAACCAAAAAATGGGCTGTTTCACCCCCGAAAGTCCGCAAACACTCCAGATGCCCTGGGACAGTCCTGTGGTGTTCGCGGACACCCAAGATGTCCTGGGGCAGTCCTGTGGTGTTCACGGACACCTTAGATGGCCTAGGACATCTGTACCTATTTCTGCATTACAGGGTTGGGGAAAAGCAGTTTTTGGATGGCTTACAACTTTTGTGCCACTCGGTGAAACTGCATGTAATTTTGTAATGTTATTCTAGGACCAATCCTGAATGGCTTTGCAAAGTTTTGTGGGATTCTGTCAAGATGGGGCAAAATTAGAGGGGGGGTTCCAAAATATTGTAAAGGCATACAAATGTGGCGTCATTTGACAAATCTGCACAAAATTTGGCAAACCGATTTCGGATCTAGATATAAATGGTTTTCTAAAGTTTGGTGGGATTTTCTCAATAGGGGGCGAAATTAGAGGGGGGTCTCAACATTTTTAGATGGCTTATAACTTTGTTGCTATTTGTGAATGTGGACAAAGGTTTTGAGAAAGATTATAGACCCAACCTTCAATGTTCGTGTAAAGACTGAATGGATTTTGTCAAGTGGGAACTAAGTTATATGACTATTGTATTTGACTATGAAAAAACTTTGTTAAGGGACATTATGGTTAAGTTGCGCTACTAAAAACCTATGAAATTCAATGAAAAAACTTTGTTAAAGGGACGTTATGGTTCCAAGTTAAACCGAAAACCCCCTTAAATTTGCCAGTTATGGTAAGCTAAGCAACCATAACTCGCGCCACCACTGTGCACTGCTAAGACTAACACCCAGGACATTAGCTTACCATAACTGGCGAATTTCAGGGGTTTTCCGATTTTACGTGGAACCATAACGTCCCTTTAACAAAGTTTTTTCACTTAATTTCATAGGTTTTTAGTAGCGCAACTTAACCATAATGTCCCTTGACAAAGTTTTTTCATTGATATAGATATATATATATGATACATTACTCACCGTAATCGTATTTCTGATGCTTGCATCTGCTTAGATTCACATGCTGTGCATAGGCCGACATCTAGTGGAAGCTGTGGAGTATTACAGTTAGTTTTTCGAAACTCGAAAATGGGCGTCGACACAGGGCGTGCCAGTAATACTATCCCTAGTGTGACATCCCCTGTACCCATGATCCCTCACGCGTCTAGGACCCTCAGATTGTATTTTTTCTGACATGAGGTAGCATGACGAGTAGCTTGAGTACAGATGATCCAAGCAGATAGAAGATAGATAAGATAAGACTACCAGCATCCATGCGCCTTCTCTCAGAGGGGAGGAAGGGTGGGTCGCATGTGAATCCAAGCAGATACAAGCATCAGAAATATGATTACAGTGCTTAATGGATCCCTTCTGAGGCTTGTGGAATCTGCTTAGATCACATGCTGTGCATCGATTAGCGAGCAGTGTTAGAAGGAGGTGGGATTTGAGAAGGGTCATGAGCAAATAAGTGTCTTAGAACCGCTTGTCCCACTTGAGTATCTGTCTTGGGATGGGTGTCAATGCAGTAGTGCTGAGTAAAAGTGTGAATAGAGCTCCAAGTAGCTGCTTTGCAAACGGTGTCAAGGGGAACATTTGCAATGAAAGCCAGAGTGGCCCCAATGCTTTTTGTCGAGTTGGTGTAAAAGGCAAAGTCTTGTCAGAAAGAGAGTAACACAACTGGCTACAGTTGACAATCCGCCTGGAGATGGCACCCTTAGAGACGCAATCTCCCTCTTTGCCTGTGGCTACGGAGACAAACAGTTGATCTGTATTCCTAAGCGGTCTGGTCTCGTTTACGTAGTAAAGGACCGCCCTACGCACATCTAGGGTGTGTAGTTTAACCTCAGCCGAGCTTTGTGGGTTTTGGAAGAAAGCCGGAAGCTCGATGGACTGGTTTACATGGAATTTGGAAATAAACTTAGGTGAGAACCTAGGGTGTGTCCGTAAAACCAGCTTATCCTTATGAATAGTAAAGAAAGTATCCTGCACTGACAGAGCCTGAATTTCACTGACCCTTCTTATGGATGTAATGGCTGCTAAGAAGGCAGTCTTGTAGGTCAAGTGTTTGAGACTCGTCTTATGCATGGGCTGGAATGGGGGGCCCATGAGTTTAGATAGCACCACGTTCAGGTCCCATCCTGGTGGTGGGTTAGAAATAGGAGGGTGAAGTCTCTTTACTCCTTCCATGAAGGCCTTAACTACTGGTACTTTCCACCACAACACCTTGTTATGGGAAGTGGTGTATGCCGACAGGGCTGCCAGGTGTACCTTCAGTGAGTTAAAAACCATCCCCGCATCTAGCAGGTGGAGCATGTAAGTAACAATAGTGGAAGAAGTGCAATCAACTGGGTTGATTTGCTTACTCTGGCACCAGATTACGAATCTCTTCCATTTGTCAAAGTAGCAGTGCCTCGTGTTGGGCTTCCTAGCCTCTTTTAGGATGTCCATACACCTCTGTGGTAATTTGAGATGTCCAAACTCTATGACCTCAGGAGCCATGCTGCCAGATTCATTGAGTTGGGTTGAGGGTGCGCTGTTTGACCTTGTTGCTGGGACAATAGGTTGTAGCAGCTCGGAAGTCTGATGGGTTCGCACACCGCCAGTCTGCGCAGGTGTGGGAACCATGGTTGTCTCACCCACATGGGAGCAACCAGGATGAGCGTCATCGATTCTCTGTTCATCTTGTTGACCACCTTCCTAATTAGAGGAGTTGGTGGAAAAGCGTACGCAAACATCCCTGACCAGTTCATCCACAGGGCGTTCCCCTGGGAGTCTGGTTGGGGGAACCTGGATGCGAATCCTGGGCATTGTCTGTTTTCGCTTGTGGCAAATAGGTCTATAGTGGGGAAACCCCACTGAGAGAAGATGTTTTCTACGACTTCTCTGTGTAGACACCACTCTTGTTCCTCTGGGAGGTGGTCTCTGCTCAAAGCATCCGCTAGGGAATTGAGATCCCCTGGAACATGTTGTGATGACAGGAAGATGTTCCGTCTGAGTGCCCATATCCAGATTTTCTGGGCAAGCTTGGACAGATTTGGCGAGCGAGTCCCTCCTTGTTTGTTCAGGTAGAACATGGCTGTAGTGCTGTCCGTCCGGATTTGCACTGACAGGTTTAAAAGGTAGGGTTCGAAAGCCTGAAGCACTCTGAATACTGCCAGAATCTCTAGAAGGTTGATGTGATTCTTGGCCACTGCGTGAGACCAGAGACCCTGAGCTGTGTGGTGGAGATGGTGAGCTCCCCACCCCGTCAGGCATGCATCGGTTGTGACTACCGCGTGTATCTCGGGATCGTAAAAGGGTTTCCCCTTGGACAGATTCTCTCTTGTCCACCAGTGAAGGCTTTGTACCAGTGTTGGCGAAACGACCACTAGATCGTCCCACTGACCACTTGCCTGAGACCACTGTTTCTGCAACCATTCATGCATGGGACGCATGCGCAGGCGCGCGTGGGGGACCAGGTAAATACATGACCAGCATTGCTTTGCGTACCGTTCTCTGCGACCGGACTGGTATTGCGGGATTTGCAGCAGTATATTCCAAATTCTTTCCTCTGAAGGAAAGGTCAACCCCTCTTGAGTTTCTAGGATAGCTCCTAAGAATTGTTTGGATGTGCTTGGCACTAGACCTGACTTTCTCGTTAATTGAGAAGCCCATTTCGAAGAGGAGGTCGATAGTCCTTTGAATGTTTGTTCTGCAAATTACTGGGGTTTCCCTCGTGATGAGCCAGTCGTCCAGGTAAGGGTACACCGGGATTGCCTCCCTGCGTAGGTGTGCTGCCGCCCACGGATGGGACCAAGCCTGATTTGCATATGGTTTTTTTCCCTTTTGTAATGGCTTGGCAGGCGAAGAATGATGGTCTGGAGGGTTGCCCAGAGCAATCCCAGAGGTTAAGATTTATTCTAAACCTTCCAGCCATCACCTCTTTTGTTTTGCTATTGTCACCCTAAGTGGGACAGGCATGCCCAGACGTGGGTCCCGTGCCTGCTGGGCAAAGAGACCCACGCTACTCCTCACTGATGACGCCCAACAAGGCTGAAACATGTCTGGGGATGCTTGTGGTCTCGTGTAGAAGGGATGTGACCTAGCAGTTCGGGCTGGACTATCCCTTTGGGGATGGGACCAAGCCTGATTTGCATATGGTTTTTCCCCTTTTGTAATGGCGTGGCAGGCGAAGAATGATGGTCTGGAGGGTTGCCCAGAGCAATGCCAGAGGTTAAGATTTATTCTAAACCTTCCAGCCATCACCTCTTGTTTTGCTGCGTGCTGCCGCCACCGCCAGTACCTTGGTGAATACCCTTGGGGCCGAAGCTATCCCGAAGGGCAGTACCTTGAACTGGTAGTGCCGACTGTCCACCTTGAACACCTTGAAGCGCAAGTATTTTCTGTGCGCTGGGGACATGGAAATATGAAAATAGGCATCTTTCATGTCCAATGTTGCCATCTAAACCCCCTTTTTTAGGAGGGGGATTACCTCTTGGAGAGTTGTCATGCGAAACTTTTGGGGCTTGACATACTTGTTGGCAGGCCGTAAATCCAATACTGGGCGCATTGTCAAATCTTTTTTTGACACAAGGAAGTAAGTTGAATAAATACCCTTGTTTACCTGGTGTCCCGGGACGAGTTCTATCGCGTCCTTTGCTAGCAGATTGACAATCTCTTCTAGGAGGATCTTCTGGTGTTCCAAAGAATGTATTTTTTGTCGTGGAGGATAGTCTCTGGGACGCTCTAGTAGTTCTATACAATACCCCTCGGATACTGTTGACAGCAGCCATCTGTCTGATGTGATCCCTTCCCAAGCTTGGGTGAAGTTGGAAATGCGTCCCCCTACTGGGGTTGCGTGAGAAGGGACCCTGAACGGAGCGTCACTGTTTCGGTGGAGGCGTGCCGCCTGCTTTATTGGGGCTGCCTCTACCTCTACCACGTCCTCTCTTATTCCCACTGCCGTAACCCTGGGTAGACTGCTGGTTATTATTGTTCCACTGTGTAGCCTGCCCCTGGGAATAGTTTACCTCTCTGGGAATTTTGGCCGCGTGGGCGACGAAAATTGCCATTCCCTCTCCGATTAGGGTGTTTAGTGGTTAGCTGGCCTAGGGATTTGAGTGTTTCATACTCGTCCTTAGCATTCTTTAGTGCGCCCTCGACCGCCTTACCAAACAACAGATCCGGCTCCACCGGTTTGTCCAATAGTGACGCCTGTGTTTCAGCCTTGAAACCAGACTGGCGTAGCCAAGCGTGTCTCTTAATAACAGTTCCTTCTGCTATTAATCTGCCTGCGTTATCCGCGGCATCAAAGGTTGCCTTTAAAATGCAACCGGATACGGCTCTCCCCTCCGCTGAAGCTCGTGCCAATTGGCTCTTTAAGGGTTCTGGTGCGGAGTCTATGAGTGCCGCGACCTCTTCCCACTGATGGCAGTTGTAACTGGCCAACAGGGTGGTGGAGTTGGCAATCCTTGCCTGGTAGGCGGAAGTGGAGGCCACTTTCCTGCCTAACCCGTACAGTCTTTTGATGATCTCGTCGGGAGGAGCCTCGGATGATAAGGGTGTTCCAGCCCTCTTACGGGTGTTCGTAACAACCAGAGAGTCCGGCTTCAGATGCCCTCATATATAGTGGGTCTGATTGGGCCGCCTTGAAAAGTTTTTCAATCATAGGGTTCACTGCTCTGGTGAGGTTAGGATTGAGGAGTGATGGGTCTATTCTTCTTTGAATAGATTTTAGGATAGGGATGGCCTGAGCAACAGGCCTCCTCTCCCCCACTAACTCTTCTGCGAAGTCTCTTTCCTCCTGGGCACCCTGGGTGTCGATGTGGAAATGTTCGGCTGCTCGAGACAGCACTTCATTCAGGAGTGGCTGGTTGTCGACAGGGGAGTCGGTAATGGGGGCCTCTCTTTCTACTGGGGAGTCTGCCCTATAGGGGTCTTCCTCCTCATCTTGATCCTCATCATCCCCATAGTAGCCTGTCCCAGTATGTTCCTCCACCATGCCCAAATCTGGATCCTCCACAAAGGATGTCTCTCCCTGGTAATGAGAGTAGGGCTGGACGTAGAAGGGGTCTGAAGACACTGTTGGTGTATCAAAGTGGGACCTTGCACTTGGAGGTATGGGATCCTTAGAGCCAGAGGGTGCTGACCCGTCGGGAGTATAAGCAAGAAAGTGTTCTGGGTTTTTTGCATAAAAATCTGCCAAAGATGACATTCTTGACATTACCCTAACTATGCCAACACTGGTCCATTCTCTGGAACTGGGAATGACCCTTTCTGGGAGTTTTCCAAATTTATCCTGACTAGACTTGGTAGCCTGTGCAGGGGTTTTGGTGTTACTAGAAGACATGGACTTGTCTTTCTGTTTTTGAGTGGAGTGTTCTACGGGCTTGGAAGTGGGTAGAGACTGCTTCCTTTGCTGTTTCCCTCCCTCCCCGTGACTGGAGGAGTGTTTCCCGTGTGTTTTAGGGCCCTCCGAGCTTTTCGACGCCTGGAGTCGAGGTTCGGGGGTCTTGACCCTACCCTTCGAGCGTGGAGCCAGAGGACGCCGATTCGGACCGTTCTCTACGTGCCTCTGTCCGAGAACTCGACGTGTGCGTCGAGTCTCGGTTGGACTTTGTGTATTTTGTGAAGGTGTCATGGGAAGCGCTTGTGTCGCCGGGGGTGTTCCCCATAGCCGGCCTGCCGGTCGACCTTCCGAGGTTGGGGACTTGCGCTCGGCTGTCTTTCGATGCCATAAAGCCCTCGCCGTCCGAAAGTACGGTGTCGCTGCCGTCGCTGAAGGCGCCCTCCGCTGCCATGGCCTCTTTACGCCTGGCGTGGTGGGCCCAACGCTTGATTGTACGGTCCTTAAGTGTTTTAGGCTTAAACCTACTACAGGCTCTGCAATTTGCCTCGGGGGGGGTCCCTCAGCAAGCAGAGGTTGCACGTGGCGTGCCGGTCGACCCAAGGGTATTTGCGATTGCACTTGGGGCAGAATTGGAAAGGGGTACCCTCCATACGCACCTTATGGCAGCATGCTGATAAGTGTAGGAATATATAAGTGCGTCTATATATTACAAGAGTGTAGAGTATGACCACCCCCCACTCTCCCTACTTGCAGGGCCTTGGCCAGTGAGACGGAAGCCTCGAGGCCCAAAGTCGTCGTGCAGTCGACGGTCGAAATCCTCTCCGATCCGGCATCGAGTGTAGAAATTCGGTATCTCGACGTTGGGGTGGAGAAGGGGTAAAATTATCAATATTTTGCAAAGTTATGGCTTAGTGCCAGGAACTCTGCGAAATGCTTCCGACCAGCATGGTGGAAAAAAACAATCTGAGGGTCCTAGACACGTGAGGGATCATGGGTACAGGGGACGTCACACTAGGGATAGTATTACTGGCACGTCCTGTGTCGACGCCCATTTTCGAAAAACAAACTGTAATACTCTGCAGCTTCCACTAGATGTCGGCCTATGCACAGCATGTGATCTAAACACACACACACACACACACACACACACACACCCACCCCCCCCTAAAATTAAATCTCCTTCCCAACTATATGAAAGAAGGTTTCATATTACAATAAGAAAATGAAATAAAATATAATTATATTCAAGATGCAGTGATGGTAGAACCTTAAAAAAGAATCAAAGTGCTGGTCATATTCCTTCAAAACAAAAAAATAAAACCACTAGATTCAAAGAACTGTTTTAGCAACTATCTCCGGAAAGGTAAAACCAATTATGATTTTCCTACAAGCCTATCACATGATCAAGTTGAATCGAATTAGCCTAAGTTATTATAGAAATCACAGGCACAACCCCATTTAAAATTCAGATGTTCTATTACACGCAGCAGTTAAAAGGCTTTCAATCCCCATTACTATAAAACAGCTACATTTTGTATATCAAATCGTTAAGGAAAGGATGTATACGTGATTGGACACATTCGGATAATATTTCACTGGACAACTCATCAGCCAAGGATATGCAATAACGTTAGTAAAACAAAAAGTTTCCTAACCTGCGGATGCTGCATCGCTACTTCCATTTTCTGTCGCTCTCATTGACTGGCTGCTGTGAGGCCGTCTCCTCTCATTCTGGGGTTCTAAAATGTCTCGATATTTTGACACCATAAGGACAGAGATAAAGTACACAACGGCCAAAGCAAGGAACTGGGCCTGTTTGCTATCCTCCTGTGGAAATGAAACACGCTTTTTTTGCCATTAGTACTCTTTGGCATTATATTCTTTCAAATAGTGTGTTCTCCTAAGTTTCAAATACAAAAAGAAAACTGTCCAAGCAAACCTGGAGTGCAATGTGCCACTGTGACAAGACAATATATATGGACTGACCAAACTCCACCAGAATGACATGCACAAAATGCATACCCTACATTCTATCACAAAAATGGCCCCACCGTTCTAACATAGCATATTTGAGGCAACTGCACCTGCTTCAGAGTGGATTTCAAAGTGGCAGCTTCTATTAAATTATACTTGGGCACTTGTAATCGAGCGATTGTTGTACCATCGTTAACTGTTCAGATGCACGAAAATAAAAATAATTGAAGTTAACAGATTTCATCATACTACAAATAACAGTTAGGAATATTATGGTTGTTGTTCTTAAAACGTCTTGGGCTTTTAAGCATATCTTGACACAAACACAATCCTGGGCGTATTTAAGCAGTGAAACCCAACTCATGTAAAATCTTGCATGGAAGTGTGCAAATGTGAAATCATTTTCCTCTACGCGGTTATATTCCCCATGATGGTGTCAGAGTTTTTCAGGACAGGAGGTTCTCATGTACCCTTTCAATTCCCAGGGTTAGTCATGAGTTCCACATCCAAGGTCCAGCTCAGGAGACTCTGCATCCTTAATTAGAAGAGAGGCAAACCTTTGGGTGTCTTTATCCATCTTAAAGATACCCAAAGGTTTGTTGTTTGCAGAGTGAAGATCACAAGCAAGTGTCTAAGACATAATGTATGAACTGTGGTAAAAGTGGAGAATTGTATGCACAAAACCTAGTAACTTGAACTCAATTCGGAACAAGGCAGGTAAGAAGAGAAAGTAAAATTACTTTGTAATGTCCTTTCCAGGGATCGCCTCCCACAGATTCATTATTTTGATAGCTATCCTTCAGCGCAAACGGTTTTCGGAAACATTCAGCCGTGTGCAGAGTTTAGATCAGCACTGATCACATCTGATGATGTGCTTAATTGATCCACACGTCGCAGTTGCCCTATAAATGGAGCACACTATACCCCATTAACTCAGTTCTCCCCCTTCCCCCAGTTCTCCATCATCCCCCACCCACCTCAGTCCTGTGTTCAGCAGATAAATGCACCACTACTACTTTTTAATATTTGTTCTCATATGAGGGACAGGCTGAAAGGGCAAGGAGGAATCGGTGGAAGGAGAATACATAGAAGCGCCATTGCACACAAGTCGTTTTCCCTTCTAATAGAATGCATCCTGTCACAGATTCCTCACCTTGATAGACTACCACATCAATAACAAGCTACCAGAGGAGGGTAGAGAGCACAAGCCTAAAATAAAAATAAAAAAGCTCTCTGATGAACCACTCTGCAAAAGCCTTGCACACGGCCACTTTGTTTTGTATGAAACACTTGTCAAGAGAACCGTATTGCCACAGACAAATCTGCATCAGTGGCATCCCTCTCTACAGGGCAGAAGCTTTAATCCCTCTAATTGAGTGGGCCTAGTGGCACCTCCTTTCCTGCTTTCACACAGCACTGAGAAAAAAGTTTAGCTGAAGACTGCACCAGAGCCGTCGACTTGGCTCGTCTGAGCTCCCTGCCTCTAACTGGGCAGTTGTACCTTCTCCGGGCAGGGTTGAGCGAGACAAATCATGCTGTTACTCCGATAAAAACATGTAAATCATCTAAATCCTCAGCTCCTGTCACTAGAGGAAAAGTGTGCATTCCAAAGAGCCCCGTTGCTGTACCTCTCTCTTTAACCTAGAGCTGGACAGTCCCACCCTAGCCCAGGCTTTCCTTTGCCCCGGACTGGTACTAATGAGCAGCAACCCCTATCTAAAGGTTATCTGTCAATAGATGGCCTAAAGGAAAATGCTTTCTCCATTTCTAGACTTCCTCTGGGGAACAATCTAACTGACACCAATGAGGGACCTTGGTTGGATAGTGTCTTGCAATTGCTCCGATCACTCGCCTCGTCTTCTACTCCTTTCCTTGGATTGTACGGTCCATCTGCCTGCATCCTTCTATGCTTCCCTGCTCCCTTCCGACTCCACCCACGGTCTTCCCTCTCCCACTACCAGTTTCACTCCTGTTCCCCCGGTGTTCAGCGTTCCAAGATCATAATTCCTCAAATTAATACAGTCATAGTGTTATTAAACTGTGTCAATTATGAATTTGTGTTGATTTTGTACCACGCGGAATATAGATTAAAGCCAAACATGGCAGGATCCATTATGATCCTATAATACTGTGAAATGTAATGTAATTGTTATTTGTATAGTGCCTTTTCCCATTGGTATGCCCTCAAAGCACTGTAGGTAAACACCCTCGGAGGACCATAGTCCAAGGTATGGGAACATTTGTGAGGGGAGTTTAGAATGCGTGTGTGCATTTTAGCCAATATGAAGGTTGGTGGGGGAGGCCAAGTCCATGCTAGATACCCATGTCGAGGTGGCATCTGATTCGTTGTGGGTGATAGCTGCATTCTTATGGCAGAGGTGTTGTGCGATATCTCTTAAAGTATCGTTTGATAGCAGATGCGTGTGGTGGGTGGGTGGGCGTCCGTGCATTCCGCTATCTTCCATAAGCATGGAGTCAGATACTTACCATGTGTCCTGGCTGGTTTCTTGGTTTCGTAGACGCAGCTAAATTTAGAAGCGGGCAAATTCAAATCATGGCTAAATTCTGCATAGTGGCTATATTCAAACACAGCTGAATTCAGAACAGGGTTATAATCAAAATGCAGCTATATTTAGAAGGGGGCGAGTTCAAAGCGTGGCTAAGTTCTATACAGTGGCTTGCCTCGAAATGCAGTTGAATTTAGATGTGGCGAAATCAAAGCACGGTCATGTTCAATACAGCGGCTATATTCAAAGTGCAGCTGAATTAAGCTCAGTGGCTATACCCTAAATGCAACTAAATATAGCAGTGGCTATGTTCAGAATGCCGCTGTATAACAGTTTCCATACTCGAAAAAGCAGCTGAAATTGACTCAGTGGCTATACTCAAAATGAAGCTAAATGTAAAAAATTGGCTATACTAAGAAGCAGCTGAATGTAACTCAGTGACAATACTCAAAAATGCAGCTTGATTTAACATTGGCAATACTCAGTGGCTATACTCAAAATGCAGCTCAATTCTACACCATGGCTATAGTCAAAAGGCAGCTGAATCGAACACAGGAGCAAACTTCAAAGGCTGCTAAATTGGCACAGTGGCTATACTCAAACAGCAGCTGAATTTTACAGTGGCTATATTCAGCTAGATTTAAAAGGGTGTGAATGAGTGGCTATACTCAAAACACTATAGTTCATGTAGATGCAAGACAGTGTCTGGAGATCACAAAATACAGCACTGGATGAGCAACCAAATAGTCTGTTTACCCGGAAGTTGCTGCAGGCAGCTTTAGAAATTCTGGCTGGGGCATTCAGGGCAAACAGGCGATGGAGGTGCCCTTTGCCTTTAGCCCTTAGTCAGCTGCCCAGGCAAGGCTGTCCAGGGTGGGCCACTGAAGGGTAGCTGTTCCGGTCACGTGTGCTGTGCATGGGCCAATAGGGAGCACTATGGGTCGGCATGGGGAAGTGGGCGAGAAGGGTCTGGGATAGGTGCATAGAGGGAAATTGGAGCACAAATCACGGGGACCCAAAGAAAGGCAAGGACATGGCAAGGCTTATCAACAAAGATGTTACATGGTCGATGTAGGAAACACTTTGCTCAGCTCTGAATGCCTGATGAAGCCTATGAATTATAGCTTCTGAGGGGGGAGGAGCACGGATTTCTTTATATTGGCTGAAACGCTGAGAGCGTACATGAGATCAAGGAGGAAAGGTCTAGTACTGTCCGCAGGCCAGCTTTGTTTTTTCTTCAGAATGGTGAAGATCGTTTAATAAAATACCGCCTCCATGAACAGCAGTTTGGATACCTCTTGTGAGAGGGAACCTCTGAGGGCTGTGGAGGGGTGAGAAGATTGACAGATGTACTCTATAAAATCGTCACAAACCTGGCTGAGCAAGCAATCTTACCGACGAAAATACTTGCAGTTTATAATTTGGAAGAATTATGATCTTGGAACTCTGAAATTTAGGAACTAGCTGTCGAAAAAGCCTATTGGGTGAAACACATGGCAATGAGGTCGGCTATTTTGTGATTTCTCTAATAAACATGTTGCTCATCTACAAACCATCTGATATTTCGAATTTTCATGCACACTATTTATGATCCCCACTTAAATTAAACTATACAAACCTTATATTCTGAAGTTTTATAAGTGAATTAAACCGAAGTACAATATTGATTCCTGATATATAAGGGAAGACCTAAGGACTCATACAAATTTGGGAGGCAGTTTTGAAAAGAATGAGGCAGATTTAACATTAGCTGTTGCAGCCTCCAATAGCAGGCGCTCTGGCGTAGGAGGCTTTCAAAGGAAAATTGTATCCCCCAATGCCATCTTATTTTTTGCATATATGTTCCTTGTCTGCCACAATGACATCATTGGATGAACTATCGCCGTGTTGAATGGCCAAACTGTTTTACTGTGGATCCCGGTTCAGGATATAGGTTAATCTATACACAAACATTTAAGAACATTTTGCCAGATGTGCTTCATAAAGGTGTTTTTCTTTTTACATTTGCATTTCAACTATTTTGCAAAATGTTCACCGTTAGGCGCAGTGAGATCAAGCTACAATCCACTTGCTTTCTTCCCTCCCAGGAGATGTTAGAGAACTCAAAACACATGAGGGAGTCTAAGTCCCACCCCTTTCCCTCATGTGCAACCGTCACAGATCAATGGCAGCCCGCTATGATCAAAGTTCTGGTTCATGGGAGGGTCTGAGTCCTTGGCATGGCTGTCTTTGTTAAAGAGCCACTTCGGGGCTCTATTACCGGTAAGCAGTTGCCCCGACTCAAGCAGCAGACAGTGTGTTGAAACGCTGCTAGCGACTCTGAATCTGGGGAGTGCAGTTGTTCCAAAGAGCGGATGGCAGCATTCCGTACACGCACTGACACATGGTTGGGTCTGTTCTTTTTGGTTGCGCAGCAGTTCCATGGTGCTATGCTGCTGGTTGGTGTGTGCTGTCACTGAGCACCCTTGGAGAGGCTCTTGTGGGATGTTGTCTCTCCGGTTCACTGCCGGGGCTGCTGGTTGGTATCTGTAGTTCTGTGGAACAAAAAAAACTGCCCAGCATTTGGAATTGGGTTATGTGCTGATTAAGAGGGGTACCATTTTAATCACACAGGCATGCAGAGAAGGGACAGGGACTAGGGCCTCCCAATTGCCACCTTCCCCCTCAGGGTAGGACTGACACTGGCTTCCAACCTGGTAGACCTTCCACCCCAAACAGAGTGGTCATGTTAAAGATTTTCTTTTTGCTGCTTTCCCTTCATAGACACCTAAAATTTCTGCTTTTCTGAATAGGTTCTGATTTTTGGAGGAAAGTGAAGCCTTTACACTTCGTTTGCATTTTTATCTGTTTTCTGGTACCAATCAGTCTCTATAGCGGTCTGTGCAGAGGAACTCTTCTCTGTCGTGAAATACCTCGTTTTACACTGCAAGCTTCACCTTACAGTGAGGTGTGATGGGGGTAATGTGTGTCACTGTAACTTTGTTTTTGGTAACTTTGTGGCTACTTGCATGATATGTCCAAATTGAAAGCAGCAGATATTCTACCTTTTTGTATATTCTCACATGCACGCTCACAGTTTCCACCATAATGCCTTTTAAAGTAATCTATGCCCGTGCCACCAGATCTTCGCCTGTCCTTTGGCCATCTTGTCTTTTGGCCTTCTTTGTGCCCTTTCACGGCCGGATGTGGCATATATGAAAGTCTTGTCCCGCACCAAGCGGCAGTATGTGTTTGAAGGGTCTGGAATGGTCTGGTCCCAGTCGACATTCTAGCTAAAGTTTGTCTGTAGCTGGGAAGATGTGGTCAGAGGCTGTCCATGATTGAACATTCCCTGTCAGTTTATATAGTTAATGTTTAAGGACATTTATACTGTGCACGATCACCACCGGAGTGGTCCCCTGGTGCTCTGGCAGATCTAAAAGGTACGGTAGAGAGGGTTAGTAGGTGTTAGGAAAGATTCCATTTTATGTGCAATTTTCCCAGGAAAGATTCCATTTTATGTGCAATTTTCCCTCCAGCTGTGTACTCCATAACTTTTTGCTGCTGTTTAAACACCATAGTCTGAGAGGCCTTCAGCTGCACTCCACTGGGCTTTCGCTCACTTTATCATGGGGAAACTGACATGCCCTTGAAACTGACATGCCCTTAAAGACAGTCAGTACTGGCAAACTTTGTTTCCCTTAGTCCTTTGCAATGTTGCAACCTTTCTGCAACATCTTGCAAGTGCACAATGTACCTTACAGTACAGTGTGCTTGGGTCTTCTTTTCATTACCAAAGGCCCTAGACTCCCTTAAAGGATTTTTTTTTTTAGAAGTGCAGATGTGCCTTGGACGAGGCTGGTGGCAGCTTATCTTTTCGCATATGTTTAACCCTTTCTTGCCATGCAAACCACGTTTGTACATTCTGGGACATTAAGACCTTCAGAAAGAAACATCTCTGCCTGCTGAAGGGAGTCGGGGCGTGGCCAAGAGGGCCATGTGAAGAGACGTGTGCTAAGGGAGCTCCTCTAATCCGGCATTGATCCTGTGGCAGAAGTGCATTGATAAATGCTTGTGTTGCCTAAAATCCCATGGGTGGGTCTATGAATGGTGCGGCCGTGCCCTCTGAAGTTTGCTGACAGAAGTGGAGCCGCGACGAAGATAATCACGAAAGAAAGAACCGTGAGTCGGACGGACGGAGGGAGCAAGATGGCCGCCCGACATCGCGGACAAAGGAATCGGCTGATTACGGTGTGAAGAGGCTGTAGTGAACCGGAGGGTTGTGGCGGTGCCCCTGATGAGAGCCCGTGTGTTCGACATGGTTTGAACACTTGCAGCGTGACGGAATGTTTCTGCCTGCCCTGCGGCACTCCTGCTGCATGCGCGGATCAGAGATGCCCGAAAATATGCATATGCACTCTGGTGGCGGTCGGAGCGTGGGAGGCTTGTCAAGACTTTCTGTGATCTGAACGGGCCAAGTGAAATAAGAGTTGTGTAATGCTGGAGGCAGGACCGGCCCTGTGACGGTGGAAAAGAAATGGTGGACGCCCGCAGACAAAGGCGGACATTGTAATGAAGGGCTGCGAGTGAGCAATGAAGGCGGTGCTGCACAAGTGAGACGGGCGAACCAAGTCGCAAACCGCAACTGTATCCACAGTGGGGAACAGTTGTACTCCGGCTTCCTTTAGAGCCATGTGTACTGTAGTGACTTGGCATTACGCGACGAGGCAGTGTTACATTGTTGCTTGCGTCAGATAAGATCCCGGCAGAGTGAAGCCGACAAAGGATTCTTTACAGCGTACCGGAGGACACTGTATTAGATAGCCCTGACATACGATCCGACTCCATACCATCGCGGATAAGGAGGGAATGGGAGCCCGACACGAACAAAGGAAGTGTCCGAGCCAGCCAATGCTGGCTGATGAAGTAGACAAACACGCACAACAGGAGCTCCCTGGACCACGGGGGTAAGGGATCACCTGTACACAGCCAGTGTGCTATTGTGAGCTGCGCCATAATAACATCTGGGACAGTGTCCCATGATTAGGGGCAGTGCTGCGCATAGTTACTGGCACGGACTACGGCAGTATGAAACTGCGTGATTGAACTAGTGCAGGTCAATTGGAAGGCACGCAAAATAGTGCCGGGGTAATCCTAAACATAACTGGGGTACTTCAGGGGGTACAATTGCCTCGATGATGCGCGGGTCTTGTTCGTGATCCGGATGAGTGTCGAAAGATACCCCCGTGAGGGACTTGTTTACCTACGTGGGAGAGCACAAACCATTGCAGCACGCTGGGAATAGGCTTGGGACGCTGATGTGGGGATCGCCTCAGGTGCGGATGATAGGCGACTATGACACGGACTCTGCTACCCTCAACAACATCTACAACACAATTCAAATGTGGATGGCTATCAACGGCCTCTGCCTGAACTCCGACAAAACTGAGCTCCTACTCGTAGGCTCCCCTGACACCATCAAGAAACTTGACGCTCAGTTCAGCCATTTCACCATTGACTCAATCACGATCCCAGTACTCGACACGGTAAAAACACTAGGCGTCTACCTAGACTCCAATCTATCCATGACCAGACAAGTAAACGCCATTGCCTCCTCGGCCGCTTACCATGCAAAACTCCTTAACGCAATCAGACCTTATCTGTCAAAAGACACTTGCACTAACATAGCCAGGGCCATAACCGGCTTGCGACTTGATTACTGCAATATTCTTTTCCTTGGGACCTCCAACAAAAATCTTGAGAAGCTCCAAGTAATACAGAACAGTGCCCTACGCGCTGCACAAGGCATTGCCAAGAGAGAGCACATCACCGCTGCCAGAAAAGCTTCCCACTGGCTCCCCATAAAGGAGAGGATCTTATTCAAGGCTCTAAGCATCACCCACAAATGTGTCCATCTTGCCGCCCCAATGTACCTTTCCCAGAGGATCCACCTGGTCTCCTCCACAAGACCCACTAGATCACCCTATGCCAGCATGCTCTCAGTACCCAGGGTAAAAAGGACCAGAGAAGGGGGCTCCAGTTTCCCGTACCTCGCTGCCGTACACTGGAACACCCTCCCTAGCTCCCTGCGCTCTGAACCCTCACTGACCGCCTTTCGGAAAACCCTGAAAACGACCCTGTTCATCTAACAATTACATGGCCTAGCCCTCATAATTGTATTGTATGATGAATTATGTGGTATATCTGATCACAGGTCATTGCCTCACTGTAACCCAAGGCACAACCTGCACAGATTGTAACTAAGTCTTCCTTGCAAGTAACAGTGCCACAATGCCCCGGGGCTGCCTGCGCGCTATATAAATTTAATAAATAAATAAATAAATAGCAGCGGGCCACCCATCTGGGACTGTGCAAACAACAGTGAGTCCTCGCTGCATTCAGGGTAAAGGCGATGGTGGATGCTGCTAGACATTGTAGACTATAAGTGAAAGTGGGAGTGTCAGCAACTCTAGCGGAAGGAAACTACAGATACATTGCACACTGGTGTGTATGGTGGCCGAGAGAGTGTGGCACGGAGGAGGCTAATGGTGTTCTTGAGGTTCTGTGGCCCCTCATGCGGAGGTAGGGCATTGGATGTTGAAATGGAGAGTATGCCCTTCTCCCCCTGATTGCGGAATAACAGAGGTGGGTGGACCCACAACACATAACTATTGCGCCATGTCTAATAAGCCGCCACGACAAAAGGTGAAGCAACCTACGGTAGACGAATTTGCCAGAACTCCGATGGGTCCGGAAAGTGCCGGAAGTAAAGACAAGCCGCCCGCAGGTGGCATGGCTGCTGTGGGTCCAAATCAGGAAGTTCTGGCTGCAATAGCGGACTTAAAAGCAGATTTGAAAGCGGGCTGGGAGGCCAAGCTCGAATTAGTTGTGGCTGAATTGAAAACTGTGTTGGACCTTAAAGTCGGTGAAGTGCAGGAGGAAGTGAACCTACTCCGGCAGGATGTGAGGTCCCTGTCGGAGCGCACAGAGAGCCTGGAGAAAGAGGGGAGCTTGAACACAGCGGACTGTGCAGCACATAAATCAGATCTACATGCCCTAGTGCAGAGAGTGGGAAATCTGGAGAGCAGAGCGGAGGGACGCGCCCGAAGGAATAACATCCGCATCGTGGGTATACCGGAGGGTACAGAGGGCCGCAACCCCACAGAGTTCATCGAAAATATGTTGTTACAGGAGATCACAGGTGGAGCCCTGTCTCAGGGATTCGCTGTGGAACGAGCGCATAGGGCTTTGTCGAGGAGGCCGCCGCCAGGCAACCCGCCTAGCCCAGTGATCGCTAAGATCCTTAATTATCGGGACCGGGAAAGGATTCTGGAACATTTTCGCAAAGGTGGAACAATCAAGCGAGGAGAGGCAAACATAACGGCTTACTCGGACTATACCTTGATGGTACAGAGGAGCCGAATGAACTTCGGGGCGGTTAAGAGGAGATTGAGGGAGGCGGGCCGGAAATATATGCTACTTTATCCGGCGAAATTGAAGGTTTTTCATAAAGACAGAACTTGATTCTTCGACACCCCGGAGGATGCCATGGGATGGCTTGATGCGCAGGGTTGCCCTCAGGAAGCGGACGCCCAGGCCGAAGAAGGAGATGGGAGAGATAAGTAATGAGTACTGGGGGCACAGTGAGATTGTGCGGCTTAAGACTATGGGACTGGATTATAGGTATTGAAGTCACCTGTTGGTAGACGGGCCTGGAGTAGCATAGATAATGCACTATTTGCACTGCGGCTGCTGCTTTAGTAGGGAGCCCTCGAGGGCTAGTCCTCACACCCCCATTTGGTATTATTAGTTAAGTGGCCGTTAGGGCGACTTCACCCTACTGAGCTCTGAGTGTATTAGACAGGGCTAGATGTGGGGGTGCCTGAGATCCAGGGATGGAGCTGGGCAACAGTTGGGGCGGAAGTTGTTGGGGAAGGGGTGGGAGGGGAGGGCGGTGGGGAGTTTGGGGTGTATATAGTTTATGGGAATTTGAGTTTACACACGAGCCTACAAGGGGAAGTCAAGTATTGTATCTATGTTGCGCAGGCGGATGGGGCGGGCCAAGGAGGAGGGAGGTGGGTATCAATGAGCAATGGGAGAGCTTAAAATAGTGATGTGGAATGTCAGGGGACTCAATAGCTACTTAAAGAGGAACAAGGTTATGCTGTATTTGAAAAGACAGAAGAAAGATATTGCATTGTTGCAAGAAACGCACTTGACACAGGAAAAATTGGAACTGGTGAGGAGAAAGTGGAAAGGTACCGTAGTGGGGTCTCCGTATTCAGCATATGCTAGGGGTGTGCTGGTCTGGGTGGCGCTGCATGTCCCGTTCCAACTGATACAGGAAAAGGTGGGTACTGAGGGGCGTTTGGTCATAGTGAGAGGGGTGGTGGAGAATAAAGAGGTGTGCATAGTAAACACGTACGCCCCTTACCAAAACACAGCGGAGTACTTCCGGACCATGTGCACCAGCCTGAGCTGGTGCGTGGGTGGCGCAGTGATCTGGGGAGGGGATTTTAATTGTGTGCTGAACCCCGCAGTAGACAGGTCGGATGACAAGATGGTCAGGCCGACCCCAGCAGCCAGGGCACTGCAATCGTTGTTAGACGACTTTGGATTGGTAGATGTGTGGAGAACTAAACACCCTAATGAGAGGCAGTATTCACACTATTCGGCCCCACAACAGTTGCACACCAGACTTGATTATGTTTTTGCCACGTCGGATGTGGTGATTGAGATCACTAATGTAGAATATAGGGCGAGGGTCCTGTCGGATAACTCGCCCCTGTTCGTGGGATGGCAATACTGCAGCCCTAGGGCACAGATCCCGATGTGGCGCCTCCGTGCGGAGGCGCTTAAAGACCCGGCTTTTCGGGAGGATGTGAGAGACGAAATCATCAGTTATTTTGAGGTGAATACAGGCAGCGTTGACTCGGCAGGGACATTGTGGGAGGCCTTCAAGGTGGTGATACGGGGTGTGGCCATTGCTAAATCTAAAGGCTTGCAGGATGGGGTTCTGGCCGATCTACAAAAAGTGGAAGGAGAATTAGAGAGAGAACTAAAAAGTGAATCTATAGACACCAAGCTGGTGCTTTCGCTATAGCAACAGTGTAGCGAACTCGGGGAAAGGCTTTGTAACCTTAATTACAGAAAGTACGTTGAGAGACAACATGCGGGGGGAGACAAAACGGGCGGACTTTTGGCGTGGCTATATAAAAGTGAGACCCCAAAGCCCCCGATTAGGACAATCACCAGAGAAGATGGGGAGGTGACAGATACCCAAGAGGGAGTCAACAGGGAATTTGCGGATTACTATAGAAAATTATATGAAGATAGAGGGGGAGACAGCCGGGAGGAAATGCTGGAAACTCTGCAAGACATTGAATTGCCCAAGATAAGTATAGAGGAAAGAGAGGAACTAGAAGCACCGATTACGTTGGAGGAGCTGGAGGAGGTTGTTAGACAACTACCTACTAGTAAGACCCCGGGAACAGATGGACTACCTAGTGAATTTTATAAAGCATATAGGGTGGAAGTGCTCCCACCATGTTAGAAATGCTCAACGAGGCGTTTGAGGTGGGACGGTTGCCGGAGTCGCTCAGAGAGGCGGTCATAATACCACTCCCTAAACCAAATAAACCTGGGCATAGCTGCGGATCGTATAGGCCGTTGTCGATGCTGAACCAGGACAGCAAGATATTAACGGCTGTCCTGGCGAACAGACTGCGGAAGGTAATTGGCAAACTGATACACCCAGACCAAACGGGCTATGTTCCAGACAGGAATATTACTCACAACCGCAGACGTCTCCATCGGGTGATTGAATGGGGCTGCGACAATGAAGGAGAGATGGCTATCGTGTCCTTGGACGCGGTGAAAGCATTCGACTCGGTTAGATGGGCGTGGCTGCCGACGGCTTTGGGGGAGTATGGAATGGGACCGGGATACATTAAGTGGGTGGAGATGCTGTATAGTGCGCCATTAGCCAGGGCACGAACAGGAAGAGTAATAACTGAGAGATGGCAACTTAGCAGGGGCACCAGACAGGGGTGCCCCTGGTCCCCGATGTTATACATTCTAGCTCTGGAGCCTCTGGCACTATACCTGAGGCAGCAATACGATGAGATAGGTATCAAGGTCGGAGGGGAACGGCACCTGATATCCCTGTATGCAGATTTGTTATTGTATTTGAGATACCCGGAAGAAAACCTTCAGTATATTCTGGAGGTGATGGAAAGGTATGCAAGGTTGTCCGGTATAGCGGTGAATCCCCAGAAATCTAGCATTTCGAAAGGTTGCCGGTGTTGCAGGTGCCGTGGACTGTGGTCTCTTTCCGCTACCTTGGCATAGATGTGTGTCATACGGTGGAGGAGGAACATGGGGGTAATACTGAGAGGGCAGTTGAGAAAATCCGCAAATGCATGAGATTTTGGGAGAAGTTGCCCTTAGCAATGATGGGGCGGGGAGCGATGCTTAAGATGGTAGTCCTGCCTAGGCTCTTGCATTTTTTTAGCAACATCCCGTATATGATTCCTAAGAGGTTTTTTGTCCAATTGAATGGTGTGTGTAGGGACTTTCTGTGGCATGGCACTCGGAATAGAATAGCGCTCTGGAAATTGCAGAACTTTCACGAAAAAGGGGGGGTCAAGTTACCTAATTTTGAGGCTTACTACATAGCAAGTCAATTACAGTTTGTGGCCAAATGGCTCGCTGATGAAGCGACCCCAGAATTTAGATTGTTCGGGCATGATTGTGCCCCGTATTACTTGAAAGAAATTATTTGGTTGCCTGAGTCAGAAATAAAGGAGTACCCGGGGATGATGAGGCTTGGGTGGAAAATGTGGCGATGAGCATGTGTAATAATGGGGGATCCGCTCCTGTGTTCCCCGCAGGTACCTCTAGTTGCTTTGGCGGGAGGAGATGAGCAACTGAGGGCGATTATTAGAACCTATTGGGAGTCGGTGGGACTGGTAACGCTGGGTGATATATGGCAGGAGGGGACTATCACTGAGTTTGAAGGACTTGGAGAGGAGGTGGGATTACATGGGGGCCAATATGTTACGTACCATAGGTTGGTGCAGAAGATTAGGATAATGTGGCCTGAGACGGTGCTGGCGGAGGAACCGGACGCCGTAGTGGGGATGATTATATGATACAACTGAGGGGGCACATGAGATCTATAGATTGTATGAGATGGTAATGACTAAGGTTGGGAAAGAATTGACACATTTGAGATTAGACTGGGAAACAGAAGTGGGAGCCCAAATGGAGGATGGGATGTGGGAGCGGGCTTTGGGATACCATAAGAAAGTATCTAGGAATGCTAGATTGCAGCAGATACAGCTGTACGTAACGCATAGGGCGTATATGACCCTGTTGAGGATATCTAAATTCCGGAATGCCGGGAGACAGGCATGCCCTAAGTGCGATGAGGAGAATGCTGATATGACATATGTTTTGGGCGTGCCCAGTGATCGAGTGTTTCTGGAGAGAAGTCGCACAAAAGCTAGTAGTGAAAGGGGTCACGCTTGCCGTTGACACGGCCTGGGCCTGCCTGTTGGGAGGGTTTCCTAGACCACCAAAGCTGAAGCATGTGGGGAAATTGAAAGACTTGGCGTATGTGCTTGCAAAACGCAGGAGAGCCATGGGTTGGAAAAAGTGTCATAAACCACAGGTGGAGGTATGGTGGAAAGAATTACAGAAATGGGCGGAGGCTGAAACGGTGGTGTGGCAAGAGGCAAGTTGCATGTCTTGGGTGGAAGAAGTGGGTTCCCTGATGGCATGGAAAACATTAATATCTGGCTTATTCGGGACAATGACAGACTCAGAGGAATCTGAGGAAAATGACGCCCAGCTATGTGCGGCAGATACTGGATGTGAAGAACAAACAGGCTCGTGAAGGGGGGTGGGAACAGGGGTGCAGTAAACAAAGACCAATTGATGTTATGATTGTGGATTGCACTGCGTGTTTTGTTTGTATTGTTGGTTGTGTTGAAAAGCTATTTAAAAAAAAATAAAAAATAAAAATAAAAAATCTCTGCCTGCTGAAGGGAGTCATTCACGGAGGCTGAGG
Organism: Ambystoma mexicanum; assembly: GCF_040938575.1. NCBI lineage: Eukaryota > Metazoa > Chordata > Amphibia > Caudata > Ambystomatidae > Ambystoma > Ambystoma mexicanum. The sequence continues at coordinate 745,303,386 of NC_090937.1, forward strand.
AGAACCAACCCACTCCAAGACATCCAGAAGAAGGGAGTCATTCTTTTGGACCAACCCCGTCCCCCTTTTCTGTTAGTTTACTTAACAATTAGATGCAACGGACAGAAAGACGGTGTAATTTTGGACATCCAGACAAAACCCTTAGCATATACTTTGAGGTAGGGAAACCCCCTCTTAGATTCAGGGATAGGTAGGTTTTCCTTTTCTTTTTAAAGCTTAAATAAAGCAGATTGTTTCAACATGCCACCTATGTGTCAGTGTCCTCACTCCGCAGCCTTACACTTTCCTGAATCTCTTTGAAAGGACCATCACAGAGTAACACCAAAGCGCTTGACGCCAGTGATCCATACAAAAAACCAGTGCTGGCTATTTTCTATTATTTGCAATTGAAAGCAGTACTCACAAGAAAAACAGAAAAGCTATAGACAGATCTTTGTCTCCCTTTGGAAAGGTCATAGGGGTGGCGGGGCGTGATCTCAGCTTTACATAAGAGGATACGATTGGTCATCATCAAACACACTCTCAATGGAAAATGATATGGGATTTGATATAACGGATAACATGTGCACTCAGATTTGCAAATGAACATGCAAAACCTCCATATCCAATCAATTCAAACTGCATGGTGTTAAACGTCTCCTTAGGTGAATCTCGCCCAATGAGGCCGGCAAAAATGTATCCAGGTGTTGGAGAGGCAGCAGGGAAAAGGGAACCCATTACTATGTATGGGGAAATGCAAAGTGATTCTCTCTCTATCCCATCTATCTCTTTAATGAACGATAGGACTTCTGCCCAGTATCTCTGAGAGTGCCACTCGCTCTTATTTGGGTTCCAAGCCATAGGTAGGGCAAGGACTTTACGCCCATTAAGCCCTATGGAGGGAGAGGGTAGAAACAGGTTGGCTTACTCACTCCCTCGACTCCATTTCACTCAGAGCACTTCAGAGGCTCATGAAATCGCTTGGCCCCATGTGTTGGTTCAGTTGGAGGGGGGGTCTACTGGTCGCTGGTTACATTTGATTTCCATAATCAGCCCTGGTTGAAGGATTTTGGGAGACCCCCCGTTTACGGTAGACGGGGCAGACAGCGGTTAGCTAAACCCAATCAGGTGTGGTAGCAGAACAGCAAGGCTTAGTTTCAGGAAGGGTGCGAGTGTGGACTAGAGCTACAATGAGTCCACACAGAGCAACACCATTAATTCCAGTTAAACAGGTAAGTATATGAAAATAAAATTAATTATTAGAGGTTTTAGTTTACAGAATAAGCCGATAAAAATACCAGGCAACTATTGTCACGCAAAAAACCCATCTAAAGCAAATTAGATTACCATTTGATACAATGACCCGCAGGGAAGCAAGGGCGCAGGATGTTTTGCTCCCGCAGGGAGCTGCTGTGTGTCGCAGGATGGACACCATCCCACATAGATAAAGGAAATCTATCAATTTCTCTGGTCCCGCCTCGATGGATGGTGAGGGTCCAGCGAGCAATACAGAAGATATACTTGGCAGTGGTGGGGACAATGGTGGGGGTGTGGTCACAAGTTGCCTGGAGCACTTGGTTGATGCAGCTCGTATGGACTACTTTACTGTCAAAGAGCGGACTGCCCAGCCATTGAAGAAAGTACTGCTAATAACCTCAGGCAGTGACTCTCGTGCTGCTGGGGATAAAGGACCTAGCATTGGTTCCTTATCCACAAAGCAATTCTTGGCTGCTGAAATTCCTCTGCCCTACAAGCTTCCCGCCTTCCCCCGCGTTTCCTGCAGTGAGGATATTACCCCAACCAACATCTTACAGTTATGTGCAGGAGCCAGGGATCGCGCTGCTGCTGGGAGGCATGAGGCTGGCCCCCACATCTAGCCAAACCATATCCCAACCAATGGGGGGGGTGCTTGCCATGAAATGTCTGAAGTGGGTCTGTGTGGACCATGAGACTATGACCCCGTCAGGCTTGACTCAAGTGGCCAAGGAGTCCTGCGCGCCCACAGAGTCCAATAGTGCCCCTAGAACTAAGCACACTTGAACCTATGGAACCAACAGAAGTTACGGCTGAGGTTTGGTGAGTTAACTTGATGGCCATGAGCCCAGCATATTGTCCCGAAACTTGTTTTCTCTTGCCAAGTGTCCCAAATCAACTGGGCTCATGTACTTTGCCTACTACTGATCTGCTCACCAAGGAGGCGTGCTCTGACCATAGTTGTCATTTTAAGCAAATTCTGTCTGCAGACATAAAATGGCTCCTATCAGCATTAATTAAAGCCCAAGGGAGAGTATAGACATAGTAGACACTGTAGGGCCTTACAAATCACTAGAGTCAATTGAAATATACGCCAATAAAGACCCTCCGATTGTTGGGGAAAAACAACGGTTCCCACGTAGTCACCACCAATAAAATACTGCAGGCCCCAACTCAGTGTGTGTCCCATGTATCCACCCCAAGGCCATGGAACCGAGATGAGCAGTCTACTCAGCAGCCCACACATAAGGAAGCAAACAAGCCACCTTGCCCCAATTTAATACATGCAAAAAGGGGTGCTAGGGAAGACAATATGGGCAATTATGGACCCACTGCTGATTACTATAGTGTACATAGATCTCCATACTTGGCAGGGCCCGACTAACAACAAAGCACACGGGGGACTAAGGATGAGTACAGTATTTCTGCATAGGGTACCTAAGCTACAACCTAATCAGTGAGAACCATGGGATATAATTATTTTATTTATTTATACTGCGCCCCGAACCCGCAGGCATCAGGGCGCCAACACAAACACCAGGAGGACATTAGGAAACGGGACACACAATTTCAGGTAAACCACCAGTTTGAACCCTAAATTATGTGAAAATCAAGGTTATACGATGAGCCCGGAAGACATTTTGTTCCAGACGAAGTGAGCTTGGGAGCGAATTCCACATCTGAGCTGCACTTGTGGGAAATACTCTACCAAGCCCCCCAGACCTTTTAAACCGGAGGGGGCAGATTGGTCCCAAATTAGCTGACCTCAGGTATACTGGGGCTGTTCCATGGATGCACTTAAGCACTAGGGTGGCTGTCTTGGGCAACCAATGTAGTGATGCCCTCCCTAAGGAAATATGTTCCTGTCTAGGGATGCCCTTGATGATCCGAACTGCATAGTTTTGGAGCGTTTGCAATTGTTGTAAGCACTTTTTGCTGGTCCCTAGTGGTAAGAAGTTACAATAGTCAATATGAGAAAGTATAATGGCTCGGTCAGTAGATGCACAATTCTTCACTAAGATGAATGGCTTAATATTCCTAAGAAGTCTTAGATAGTAGTTGCAATTACTTGATAAGTAGTTAGTCTGTGTCTCAGAGCTAAGAGGCATTAAAAAATACCTCCAAGGTCTTGACTTTTTCTGCAACTATAATGGGGCAATCTTTAACACAGAAAAATCGATATTTGTCGCCCCAATTCTGCTCTAGTCCCTGGCGTGCCTAGCACCAGAAGTTTGGTTTTTACTCCATTTAGACAGAGCCAATTGTCTGTCAACCACTGTTCAATAATCCTGTATAATACATTCAGATTCCTGGTGTCCGTATCATGGTCCCCACTGATTTCCAGAATCAGCTTGGTATCATCTGCGTAATTGGAAAACATGACTCCAGAGGATTCTAGCAAACTGCAAAGATATCTAATATACAGGTTGAAAAGTGTTGGTGAAATGCAAGCTTCCTGTGGAACTCCATAAAGACTCGAAGCCGAGTTGGAGGAGGCATTATCCCAGGAAATTGAATTGTCTATCCTACAAAGGATTTAATCAAATTTGTCGCCTGAGGGGTACAACTCCCTGTATCTGATAGTGTCTCAATCGATCATGGTCCATCAGATCAAAGGTCACCGACAAGTCGAGGAGGACCAAGAGCCCATTCTTTCCTTGGTCTCCAGCATGTTAGTCTGTAAATCAAGGAGAGGTGTCTCTGTACTGTGATTGTCTGCTGTGAAATATCGATGAGCTAAAAAGAAATGCATACACTGGCTTCATACAGTAAGGGCTTGTCTGTTCGTAACCCAGGAAGCCATAGTGAATTGTTCCAAATTGCACTACAAGGTTGATTGTACTAGTGACTATGTGAAGCTGGAATGTATGGATTCGAAAGTGGCTAATGCTGTATTGGGCAGTAACCCTATTCATGGCCGGAAAACATATAGCATGATTAACATTAGTCCCCATCCCTTTCATAGCACCATTCATCCTCCTGGAAATAATTATCAGAATGCCATTCTTTCTGGTGCTAATTTACTGCCACTGGTGACAAGGCCCCCGGGCATACATTACAGCTCGCGGACTGAGTGCTCTCCAAACCACAAGTGAAAATGAAGGGGGCCTGCTCTTTGTGACTGGTCTTTTTTTTCTTCTTTTGTAAACTAGTAGTTTTGTATTGCGTTAGGATGTACTTTGATGGCCTGACGGTTGAATAAAGTCGATGATGATAATGACCAGTGCAACACAGGTAAGTAGTTCAGATTTATACTCTTAGAATAAATACAAAACAGCTTCCCTAATTCGGATCAAGTCCAAACCCCTAAAATGGCCTTGTACCCAAGTCACCGGTTCTAAAGAATATACTTCTGCAGGTAGGTTTATTTAGAGATTTGCAGTGCAAGCTCAAGTAAAGTTCAGGTAAGTACTCAAATCAATCTAACCCCCTAGGACAGGCCTAGAGAAGGACCCTTAACCTGGGTTCCACCATCTTTAACCCGGGTTCCACCACAAAATGTCAGGTAAAGAGTGAGTTAGGGCCAGGATGTTATGCTAGTGCAACCCTATGGGAGATGGGAGGTTGGAGGAGGGACAGAAACAGTGATGTTAACACCCCCCGCTCGCTAACCCTCCCCTGGATTCCGATTCCTTCCAGAGGCCACTGCTGGTTTTCTGGAATCCGGGTGTGTGCTTGGTCCGGTTGAGGCAGGCCCATGTGTCGAGGGTGCAGAGTTGAGTTCACTTATGGCATCAGGATTTACTTGGCGTCAGGTCGCAGTGTACAGGAATGAGTTATACATACACCTTCCAGAAGAAGACCCAAATGAGGAAAGATGAAGACTTCTGAAGGGCAGGAGACCTCACAGGATTGAAGAAGGGGTGTTTGTAACGGGAGTCACCACAGTCAAGCAGTGACAGGTGATCGCACAGTGTTCAAAAGAGGAGCAGGCCCAGCACAGCTTCCCCCTTGGTGTGAAACGGCTGAAAATGCAGGAGCACACGACTTGTGGCACAAGCTAAAGGAAGATGTACAAAGTTCCAAGGCTCTGTTCTGAATGACGGATGCAGCGAGATAGCCCAGGAGAGAGCTGGTTAGTCCACTGGGTGGACCAGACACAACTCTGAAGGCTCAGCAGGCAACGATCCGCGAGCAGGGGTCGAGACTGGTTGTTCCCACTGGTCCAGGGGTCAAAGTACCCCTAACAGCCTTCTTAAGATCCTATCAGAGTGTCACTTTTGCTGTTACTACGCCTTCCGTAGATACTTGGTATTTTACCTTAATGTACACCTGTACCCATTTCCTATGCATGCAGGCCTGATGCAGCTCGTCGCAACGTATCTATGCAAAGCTTGATGTAGCTGCCCATAACATGAGGAGAGGCTTTACCAGCCTGTATTTTCTGCATATTGTTATCAAGCACTTACTGTAACTAGCACCTAGATGCCTTAGGGTTTTGTGCGCTGTAAATAAATGGTAAATAAATGCTAAATAAAATCAGGGCAGAGGAGCAGGGCTTCATCAGGACAACACTGGAGTCAATGCCGGTCGGCTGCAGGGGTTGTCAGCTGGCTCCTCTTCTTCGTATAAGTATTGGTTCCAATGATGATTTGTCACACAGTTGTAGTAGTCCAGTTTTTATCCCAGATTAAGGCTGGGAGCAAGCCCAAGCCCACCAATGGGAAGGATCTGCATTATTCAAACAGCCAGTGGCTATTCAATAATGGAGAGGCACTGTTCATCACATCTGCCCAGCAACAGACGTTCTGGCACCAGAGATATGGATTGGGACTAAACAGTCCCAGCGCCCTTCTCTGGTATGCGCGCACACACACACAACACCCCTTAGCTCACAAAAGTCACAGCTTTCCCTGGGAAAGGGATTTCCATATAAGGCATTTCCTGACATGAGAAGGCAGGAAGAAGGTCAAAGAGCAATATGGAGAAAGAAAAAATAAACTGTGACCAAAATATCTTAAGGGGCTGGCCAGTTTTAGTAGCCATTTGAGTTAAATGCAAAACAGCACGAGTAAAATGGCAAAAACTAAAAATTTCACAGCTACCACTAGCCTGTCTTGGGCACATTCTAAAAGTAACCAAAAAACCATTATATAAACAGATACAAGGAGACAAAGTATCCCAACTGCACTTCACTGCAAGGTGATGTGTGCAATTGTAATAATACACACATTCACAAAGAGACAGTCTTTCAGTACTGAAAGTCTTAGGGGACTAGTCAGTTTCCCCATAGTAAGGAGTAAAACAGGCAAGGGAAGTAAAGCAGAAGGCTTTACTTTCCAACAAAAGGACAGAACAGGGTCCTTAAGCCTTCTGGAGATCGCCAAAGGTGCCGGGATGGGAGATGAAGACAATGCTGGATGTGTGCACCCACGAGTTCCGGGTCCTCAGCGGGATGCTGCTCTTCATACTGGTCTTGGCTCCAACGACGGTCTGTTGATTTACTGCAAAAGTCCTCCTTTTAACTGGGATTCGAGCTGAAGTCGCCCCCAAGCTCATCTATGGCATGGATTGGCACCATTCGAACTGGCAAGAGCTGTCCAATCATGGACAGCCTCTGGCCACCACATATGCCCAGCAACAGATATGCTTGGGCATGGATGTAGACTAGGACCAGATAGTTCCAGCCCCCACATCCAGCCAAAAACATACACTAACTCTTTGCCCTGGAAGGCTGGAGCTTTAGCTGGGAAAGGGTTTCTCATATTGAGCAAATCCGGCTCTGAAAGGGCAGGAAAAAGGCTAAAGTACAAGATGGCCCAAGGGCAGGCGAAAATCTCAAGGCTCTGCCATTTTAGTATATGGGACTCTAAAATGCATTAAGTGACAACATGCAAAAGTGCAAGAGACAATTAAAAGTATCATGGTAGAAAAACATGTGCTGTCACCACCCAGTATTGGGCACATCATACAAATAACCACAACGTTACGAGAAACAAAGCTAAAGTGATACAAAATATCACTACCACACCTCACTGTAAAATGAAGAGTGCAGGACAAAATAAACAGAATTTCATAATGGCGAACATAGGGACTGATCAGTGCCCTCAAAACAGATGAGCTTAGCAAGGCAAGGCATCATCATAACTTTATTCGGCCATAAGGCCATGAAAGTACAAACACAAAATAACAAAGCACATTACTGAGGTTTTTGACAAATTAATCACAGAATACTTGGGCATGTTACTACTTTCCGTCAAGCTATGTCACACTAGAAGGAAAGTACATTTACATTTGACCTCGAGTCCCCAGTCCAGATCAAGTTACCAACGATGATCAGCTTCCCTCAGTCTTTTGACCTTAGTCTTACAACTCCTCTGGGGCCGTCTCCCCACTGGCAACACATTTACCCCCAATAACAGAATTGGAAAGCCTGACTATGAGCCAATCACCTATTCTAAAGTCACTGTGAGGGCCAATTCGGGTGGAACTTAATTATTGGGTCATTTTTCATGTTAATACCCAAGATGTCACAGGAAGTATAATGGTCCCAAAACTCCAGCCGAATACAATCAGTCATTCACCCGTTGGTCCTCTCCCTGATAATGAAATCTAATACAATTTGAAATGCTCACCCGAGATACGAAAAAGCAGCCACGCGAGGTGTGCAGCCAGAGCAAACATTTGTTTAGCAACGCGCCTCCATTGATTCACGTTGTTTAAAGGGAATTTTGGGAACTTGATGCAGGTATAGTGTGTACCTCTCCTTGGTCCCTGCCCCGGGTAGATTATACTTGCCCTAGGCTGAGGCACAAAAGTGGAGTTATTTTGTGCCACAGGGTCAACTCCAACCCTTGGCTTGTTTTTTTAATGCTTTAGTTGTGGGAGCCTGGGCTGTTTCCCTACACGAAGGCTGCTCTGCCCTTTGTGTCTCTTTGGCCAATAGTGGGACCAACCCAAGGCACCAAATCTCATGCGAGTCCACTACTTACTTGGTCCAGATCATGTCACCCGCAGTCCAAATGAAATCACCTACTCCACAGACTGCTGCCCTCTCCATCCCACCCATATTCATAGCACTTTTGGCACTGGTCGAGATGGACTGAGATTGCGCCCGCAATGGACAGTTCGTGCTCATGCCAACCCGGACACCTTTCCCTCTTAGATCAATAGTAGCCTCTTTATTTCATAGAGTTCTGCCAAGACAGTTCGAGAGACACAGATGCAGGCACAGGATGTATGTGGTCCCTCACCAACAGGACCAGTGATGGGCAGAGTAGAAGTATCAGCGGTCAGGGATCAAGGGCAGAATGCTCCCAGGGGGCTCATACTTTAGCCAAGAGGTGAAGGGGCGGGGGGCAGCTGGGATTGGACATGATATCATTTACACAACAGTGGTTAACCTCCCTGATTTCAGGAATTTCAAGGACAGAGGCCTTTTGGGTCATTCAGCCATGCGTTCATCAGTGGCGCCCCCCAACTCCCCTTTTAAACTCAAGTTTGGGTCAATAGTGCCATAGGTAGTAAAGTTGGAATTCGAGGATCCTGGCTCTGCTGTATACTCTGATTCAATCTGGGGCACTGCGCTGCTAAAATTATTTCCACTAATACCACTATTCACAGGGTCCATGCCCAAAAATTGGTTAATCTCCTTTATCAGGTAGTATGCTTCCCCTGTGATTTGCGTGGATCCCAGTAAATGATTCTTTCTGGTGTGGTTCCCTGGAGCTACCAAGCGCTTACGTTTAATTAAGAGTCTTGCGCATGTGAGCTACTTGAACCCCCTCTACTCTATGATATGCTGCATGGTGGAAGGGCGCTTTGGACGACAGGCGGGCTATAAATGTTAAAGCCTCTCACCTGCAACTCAATTTCTCCCATTCCTCACAGTTTCGCTTCCATTCACAGACGAGAGGCCATGCCAGTGAGGTATCATCCTCAGATCGTCAAACTCCCTACGGGACGCCAATCTCCTGTGCCCTACCCCCTGCAGTGGTAGACCGGGAAAGATGTTCTGGAAGGGGTGTGGCCAATGCAGCTTCCTCTGCTGTCAGGTCTGGGACGCCAAACTCCCACGCTCTTAAATCTGCAGGCTTCACCCGGCGGGGGAGGCCGCAAAAGAATTTGTGGAGGGGTTGTGGCCAATGCCGCTTCCACTGCTGTCGGTCCGGGACGCCAAGGCAAGTGACGTAAAAGGCAAGTGAAGTGAAAAGAGGGGGGGTCCCCATAGATGTCAATAGAGGCAAAAGTAAACATTTCCTAAAACGTATGGGCTTCTCAAAAAAACAGAACAGGTTAAAGCCTATAGGAACTAGGACTGAAACTAGAAATAATGTTAAAGGATAGTTATACTGCGTACTGTCACCACCAGAGTGGTCCCCTGGCGGGTCTGAAAGGCAAGAGGGTAGGGTAAGTTAGTAAAAGAGAGCGGGAGAAAGAGCAGCAGTGCTGTGATGTGCTGTTGGCAGCTTCAGTTCGGTTTACACTGCTTGCTGAGCTTAGGTTTTTTTTTCGGTTGGTAGCCTTCATGTGCTGTTGTGCAAGGCCATGTGTGGTTTGTTTTGTTGTTGCGGTGTAGTGAAGTGCGTGCAGTTTATTGTGCTTTAGAAGTATGGTTGTGTTTAGTTCAGGGTTTGAGAGGTATATGCAGAGGGATTTGTTTTTTTGTTAGTAGGGTTGGTTATAGACATTACTATCTATATGGGGCGCATAATGAGATCTACAATTCCGTCCAGATGTGACGCAAGCTAATATTCACATTCCTGTCTAGATGTGACGTAAGCTAATATTCACAATTCCATCTTGGCGTGTCGCAAGCTAATATTAACATTCCTCTCTAGATGTGACGGAAGCAAATAATCACAACTCTGTGTAGATGAGACACAAGCCAACATGCTCATTTCTGTCTAGATTTGACATGAGCTAATATTCACAATTCGATCTAGGTGTGCTGCAAGCTCGTCACAATTCTGTTTATATGTGACGCAAGCTCAAATGCTTATTTCTGTCTCGATGTGACATAAGCTAATATTCACAATTCCATCTAGTTGTGACACAAGCTAACATTCAAATTTCTGTCTAGATGTGACGCAAGCTAATAATCACAATTCAGTGTAGCTGTGACACAAGCTAATATTCAAATTTCTGTCTAGATGTGACGCAAGCTAATTCAGTCTGGACTAGCTAGCACAGTTAGTGTACACGCCGCCTAGATTTGAGATATTGCTATCTAACAGTTCTCCTAGATGTGATACACGGGCAAAACAGTTTACAACTCAGTGAGCGTATATGGGGCAACAGTTGCTAAATAGGAATGGGCATATGCAGGCGACAAACTGTGGCTGACTTAACACAATTGGCATGATGCAAAGTGTGGTTACCTTACACAATGAGGCAGGTTTCAGGATGGATACTCTGCACAAGTGAGGTAAATGTGGACTATGGCTGACAGGCATAGGTAGGCAGAGTTATCCTGAATGGTTAACTGACATGATGGCTTTAGGGCAAAATATGACCACCACAGGACACATCCATCAGACTAAAAGCAGCTGGTAACAACAACTGCTTGGTAGCCCAAAGGGGAGCTGCAATGGTTCTTCTACCTTCCTGGACCAGATGTGAGATATTGCCAATTCAAACAGTTAGAACACAGTTCATCTAGATGTGAGAAGTGCCCAAGCTACACTGTCCGCCTAGATGTGAGAGGCTAACACAGTGTTTCTGTATGCATGTTTTTGGGTGGTAGTGAATCAAGTGAGATAGGAGTAATAAGAGAGGAGGGGCAGTTTAGTGGGGTACAGTGATTGCTGTGCCCCCTGTCTGCACCACACTTACCTTGTCAGTCGCTGCTGGTTGACAGCAGCTGGCTTCATACTTTCCCGGCAGACACGATCTGGAGCTGCCCTTTGCCTCGGGGTCCTTCGCCGAAGGGACTGCCCGGGCAGTGGAGCTGCCCTGGGAGCTGTACTAATGAGGAGGTTGGCATCCAATGAGGGGTGGGGGGCAAAAGAAACAGGAGAGAGAAGAAACAGGACAAGAGGGGGAAGAGAAAGAGCACAGGGGCGCAAGAAATGCAAAGAAACAGCCAGGAAAGAAGAATGAAAGAATGGCGGAGTGTGAACACAAGGCAAGGGGTTCACTGCCGCTCATCTGCAACTCCAGGATGGAAGTGGAGTGCAGGCTGGCCTGCAGGAAGCCAGACCTGAGCAGAGGCATGGTCAGCAGCCAATTGGGGGTCGGGGGGTGAAAGAAATGGGTGCGAGAAAATACAGGACAGGAGCGGGAGCAAGCCCAAGGGCATGAAAAATGCAAAGAAACAGCCAGGAAAGAAGAATGAAAGAATGGGGGAGAGGGGACACAAGGGAAGGGGATCACTGCAGCTAACCTGCAGCTCCGAGGGGAACTGAAGGAAAAGCATAGGAAACTCATGTCAATGTCTACATGACCCTATTCTCCAAAGACGTTGTGTAAGATGTGTTCCTGCAAGCGCCACTCGTGTTCTACGGGTAGCTGCAAGATTGTGTTCCCCTGGAACATGTTGTAACAATAGGAACATGTCATGTTTAAGTGCCAATTTCCAAATGTTCTGTGACAGTTTGGACAGCCGTGGAGAGTTGAGTGCCCACCTGTTTGTTCAGGTAATACATGGCCGTAGTGCTGTCTGTAAGGAACAAAATGGTCTTTGTAGTTGTTTTTGAAAGGCTTTTAGGGCTTTGCACACAAAGCAGTTACAACAGATTGATGCATTTGGCTGCTACCGATTGTGATCACATTGTCTGTTCTAGGAGGTGAGCTCCCCATCCTGACCGGGATGAGTCTGTCATGAGAGTGGCCTCTACTGCAGGGGTGGTGAAGGAATTCCCCTTCAGAAGGCTCTCCTTGGACCACTACTACAAAGACTGAACAAGGTCTGTCGAAACAACCACTAGATTGTCCCTCTGGCCGCTTGCCTGACACCATTGGTTCGAGAGCCACTCCTGCATAGTATGCATGTCCAGATGGGCGAAAGGAACTAGGAAGATGCAGGATGCCAGCATCCCTAAGAGCCGCATGACTTTCCGTACGGTTACTGGGCTGGCTACATACGGAGGGATCTGTAACTGCAGAAAAGTCTGACGGAAAAGTTTGCATGAGAAAGGTACACACCTCAAAAGGTTTGTACATTTCCCATGTGAACATACACTGCAAACCACTACATACCCACACCCCCACCCCACAACACACCCACGACACACCCCAAACCCACAACCCCAACATAACCAAACCCTACTTACCTTTTCTTCACGCTGTGTTGCTGCGGCGCCAGTTCCCTTGCACTTCTGTGATCGGAAACGACTCTGCAGTGTCCTTTTCTTTTTTGAAATTTTTTTCTTTTACGGGCAGCTGCAGGGGTTTCCCCTGCAGCCCTTTTTTTCCTTGGGGGTGTCCCCCGCAGCACTCTGCCTACTATACCATGCAGTATAGTGAGCGGGGTGTTGAGGGGGGGGAGAAACAGCCCCGCGGCCCCTGTTTTTTTTCCTTTGTCGGGTGTGCAGCATGGGCGTTACCCCCCAACCCCCACTCACTATACTGTATAGTATGGTGAGCAGGGTGTTGCGGGGGACACCCCTGCAGTCTTTTTTTTGTTTTGTTTTTTGTTTACTTGGCTAAAATGCATGCCACCAAAGGTTCGAACTTTTGGTGTTCGAACCTTTGGTGGTATGCAGTTTTCAGACTTTTGGTAAAGTCTGACCTTTTTTCGGTCCTTTCGCACAATTCCTCCGGTAGTGTCCCTGTGAGAGAACTGCCGGGTAGAGGGGAACAGCCAACGATATCGGATGTTTCGATGTTGTAGGAGAGTGGTCAATGGCCTGAGCGTCGTCCTTCTCTGTACTGTTGCGGGGTCTTGGAAAATTTGTATTGACGCCCCCTGATAGGTCAACGCTCACCGAGTCCGACTCAATGCTAGGATTTCTTGCTTCACCGTAACTAAGTGGACCAGAGTAATCACATCTGGAGAGCTGCTTGGGGACACCCCCCTGCTGGTCCCGAGTCTGTTGGTACGATCCAAGAGAAGCATCAACTTATCAAGGTGTGGTAAGAGCATCTGAAAGAAGACCCCCTATATATGCGCTCAAGGCCTGATCTGCAATCGTGGAAGGGAACCCCCTAACCCAGAGGGTATCTGTGGGCTTTGTTCCCCATGGCCTCTTGCTTACTTTCCATGATCTCTCTCCTCTCTTCTAGAGCCGGATCTTACGTTGCAGTTCCGCCACTAGGGTCGGTTGTTCTACAGAGTGGTCCTCGATCTCACCTCACCAACCCGATGATCCTCTTGGTTGAGTTTAGTTTAGATTTCAGTCATGCAGTTGCAGAATTCTGTCTTGAACTCCAACATGAAGGACTGGAGGTCTTCTATTGTGGCTAGAGTTCCTGTAGGGCGCTCCAGGGATGGGGCTCTTACTGTTCCTGCATTCCCTCCCCCCCCCCGTCATGAGATTGTAGGAGTGAAGCTATGTCTGTGATTATTTGTGGCTTTTGCTGTTTGGCCGTGATTGGTGCTGCCAGGGGCCCCCACTGTAGCACTGCTTTCACTGGATCACTGTTACCCAGCTAGCTCGCCCTCTTTCCTGCTCTAAAGAGGTAGCACGCGTGATGAGACCCAAGAGTGCTCCCCCAGGCTGGGGCACATACCACCCCAGGATGGATCCTCTGGGAGCGTTTGGTTCAGAGGGTGAGGCTCCAGGGTGGTGGTCACACCAAGGTCCCGAGCAAATCTTCCTCCAGTCCTTCCCCCCCCACTTCGCTGACTGTCCGGGGATTAGGTTTCCGGGCCGCCAGACATGGAGTTCAGCTCCAGCATTACACCTGCCGTCGGGCAAAAGAGGGAGGACTCCTCACCTCTTAATGTCCTCTCAGTGTCTGCCGGCTGCCTCTGGTACATCTAATGCTGGGCTCCTCCTCATCACCGTCTGTCTATCCTTGCCAGCGCACTGCAGGGTTCTCAATGCTGCCTCGCCCAGCAGAATTGCTGCCTCAGATCACGCTCTCCATGTTGGAGTATGCCGGGGAAGGCAGCTACGCGGCAGGGACCTCATAGCAGCAGCGAGCAGCCACCATCTTGCTGGGGCTCTGCCGCAGGTGCGACAGAGCCGTTAATTCAAATAACTCTGCATCCAACCCGGTTCCCAGTGCCGCCGCTCGCTTTGAATGCTCCCCTACTGCTTTGAGCAAAGACAGAGGTTTACCAGCATCTGCGACACACTGAGATCGGCTACAGCTGCAGCATGTACGGGCTTCACAGCCACGCCCCTCTTGTTCTTAACTTTTGAGGTTTGACATACTTGTTCGCAGGATGCATATCTAAAACAGGGCACATGGTTGGAACCTTTTTCGGTACAAGGAAGTATATTGAATAAATACCCTTGTTAGTACCCTTGTTAACCTGAAGATCTGGGACAACCTCGATTGTTCCCTTCTGCAGCAGGATCTGTACTACTTCTAGTAGGATGTGGAGATGTTCTGGAGACAGTCTTCTGCTTTAGTGAGTTCCTCATTAAAACGATACCAGATTGGAACAATAAAAAAGTGGTCTGTGTGCAAACTTAAAGTTTCTTAGCTTATTCTGAAAGTCCTTGTCCTCCCTGTGAGACCCCATTTCAAAAAGAAAAATTCCAAGCAGGAGACCAAGATAAATCCAATACCTATTCTTGGTAAGTACCTTCGGGTTCCTCATAGTTCAGTTTGCGTTCATAAGCTGTAATGGGACTCTAATGGTCGTAGTTCTGTCACTCCTCCTCCTTGGGCTCCTCTTAAGTCCCTTGGTTGGCTGCTTTTGCTTCCCTATCATTCTTTGGCCTCCCCACCATGGTCTTACCTTTGGTAGTTCTGAAAAGATATCCCTCCTTCCCCCAATCACCTCAAGGTGGTTCCTTCTGAGGCAGACACATATGTTACCCTCCTGCCACAAGTTAGCTTCTTTTCACTCTCCCCCTTATGGCTGCTGGCGGAAAGTCATACTGACTTTCCAGTTCCCTGGTGTTTTCTCCAGGACTCAGAAACTAAGTTGGCTAGCCATCGTCTCCTGGACTTCCACTTAAGGCCAGGTTTCAATTGCTCTTTCCAAGCATTCCATGTTTGTTATGCCTTTCTCCACTGCTGTTGCTTTCTGCACCCGCTTGCCAGAGAGTGGTTTCCTGCAGCTTTTCGGTTCCTGCCTCATGCCAGGCAGTGGTTGCCTATAGCCTCCGTGGTCCAACCGTCTCCCTTTATATCAAGGGAGCATTTGGGAACAGGATTATCGCTAACTTCTTTCCTCCAGCAGTCTCCCCTCGTGTCAAGATAGCATTCAAAAACACATCTGCTTCCTCAAGCTCGAACTCCAAGAGTGAACTGTTCTAGACCCTTTCATATTTATCTGGCCTTGGGGCCTGTTCTAAAGCTACCTGTGGTTGGTTAATCCCTTTAATTTATTGCATCCCTAAGTGGGATTAGTTAATCCGCTCAGTGGTTTTACTGGTCTTCATTGTGTTACTGTAGGTCAAGTTCAGAGACTGGCTTACATAACAATGATCCTTATTAGATGTAATTGAGAACCACAATGTTTCATAAGCATCTGCAGCATGTGGCACATTTATGAGGGGTATTCAGAATCATTGTGCTCGAGTCCGTCTATGCTCTCACAAGTATATTCTACTAGATAAGCCATTACTTTATTAAGATGTGCTATTCCCTATGGCAAAGTGTGGCCTATTTACCAGTTTGTGGGCCTGCGGCTAACCAGACAGGGCCTCCCTGAACCTGCAGCCCTCAATACTATGGGTGAGATGTCATCAGGAATGCTGTGGTATCTTGCAAATCGGTTCAGTCA
The DNA here is from genome assembly GCF_040938575.1 of Ambystoma mexicanum. Classification (NCBI taxonomy): domain Eukaryota; kingdom Metazoa; phylum Chordata; class Amphibia; order Caudata; family Ambystomatidae; genus Ambystoma; species Ambystoma mexicanum. Next base: position 745,319,407 of record NC_090937.1, read on the forward strand.
CTCCTGTATTTCCTTGCCTTTGTGACAAGGCTTCATCTATTACCTATATAAACAGGATCAAGCCACTGTGAACCAGTAATTGTGCAGTTTTGGGCAGGATCATAACATGTGCAATAATGTGGCGTTTTCTGAGCGGCATATGGGACACACACTCTCCCCATCTGTTTGAAATAAATGAATTCTCATCAGGGGATAGCGTAGTCTTTTGAGGACCTTAAACTGTATAATACGATATTTGGAATTAAGCAAGATTCCCGTCGTTAATCTACTTATCGCTTTCCAGTGTGTATTTCTGTATTTCTACTTTAGATCTGCCCCCCATTTAATCCTGGGCGTTCGTCACAGTGAGCGTCATAGTGCTTTTAGCTAATGTGTAAAGCATGGATATGCTTTACCTGTTGTGTTAGACACAGTATGTTTAGCATGGGTGCGAGGGCGGTTGCTGTGGGAAGGATGGCCAGTGTGCTCTGGATGCAGCCTGCATACGCAGGTGGTAATATAGCTGAAGGGGATTGTCTCCAATATACGACTTAATACTTTCACATTCTATAAAATTATCTTCCGGGTACAGATCCTCAAGAATTATTATGTGGGTTGCTCGCCAAGTCTTTGCTTTGTTGCTGTCCAGTGTGGGGGCAGTGTTGGTATCTCCCAGAGAGGCATACATTTGTCGTATGGAATTGTTTTACCTTGCTGCCTGTTAAATCTCTTTAAAGCTCCTACCATTGCCCCTATTAGGTCCATTGAATTATCTGATCCTCCAGCTAACGGCGTCAGTAACAGTGTTGTTCTCAGTGCCAGTCATTACAGCCTAATATGCAGTAAATTAGGAGCATCTTCTACCCAGTAGGTGACATAATCGATTAGTGCCATCAAGTAGTACAATTTGAGGTTTGGTGCAGCAATATCCCCTGCCTCATATGGATGGGCCAGATGAGCCCACTTCATTCTAACCTTAACGTGGGCCCATATAAACAAGGTGCATATTGCAGTAAGTGCTTTAAAAAGCGCATGGCCGAGGACCCGAACGGATGGCTCCTCTGCGAGCTCTGTGATTCCACTCGACCCCGGAACCTCTAACCCCCTCAAAACTATCCGAAAATCATGCTGAAGCTACCCAGATAGTCATAAATGTTGTGGGCACTGGTGGAGAGAAGAATCGATCGGCACCAAGTAATCTAACCGAAGTAACGACCTATCAAGATGGCAGCCGCTGTGGTCCTCACGCGCGATGAGAAGCCATGGAACCCTGGAAGGACATGAGCAGGACCGAGAAACGTACCGCAAATCCGGGGATCCTCCTGCGCGCCTCGGCAACGTAGCTGACTGCTGCTGGAACGAAGAAAGGAAGACCTGTGCTCCCTCCCCTGAGCGCATATCATGAGGCACGGTCTGTGACTGGTGGAGGTGGGGCACCCCGGAGCCTGAGGCGTGTATCCATCGGAGAAGCCACAGTCTACAAAGGAGCCGGAGGGAAGGAAGCAGGCGGCACCTGACCCCGGCTTGGAGGATCTGAAGCTGGAGACCCGTGGGCGAGCTCGGCAGTGAGCAGAGGTGAGCGGTCCAGCTAGGGGGAGGTAACAGCTGAAGCGGGAGATACCCACGATGCGGAGCAGCCACAGAGGCGGCGTGTAGTCTGGGGCCCTCTCCCCTCCTGAAACCTCATGTGTGGCCACGGTGGGTACTCCTGGGGGCATGTCGCTGCGGGAGGCAAGATACCTGCAGCAGCGGATGTCGGATTCGGGCAGCGGGGCCCAGTGAGCTGCGCGTCCTGGCCACTTCTGGTGGTCTGGAGGGCTGTGAGGGGAGCGGCCCCTCACGGACACCATTTTGAACACTCAAAGCCTGAGCCATATAATAGAATGGAGCGAAACACACACAGAAGCAGGAAGAGGGGTCAAATGGCAGGATAATGATTTTGGCGGTCTAAATGCTCCCTGGTCATACAGCAGCGCCCTCAAAGGAGAGAGGTCAGAGGCTTTGGCGGCCCTGCTCACAGCCTAAAGTGGAAAACATGAGCATATGGTGAGGGTGACATAATAGGATGCAGCCCAGTCAAAACAAACGCGGGTGAAATTAACCGTGGTGAAAAGAGGTGAACAGCAACAATGCTGCATGACAGCTGCTTGGTGATTTCGCATGGCCCTGAAGCAACTCTCACCCATCCATAATTAACTGGGCATAAACAGGCATAAGGGGCAGTGGCCATAAACAGAAAGAAGTTACATGCCCCTCTCAAGGTACAACAAACTGAGCCACACAACTGTTTAAGGGGTGAAAAGAACAGAGCGGCGAACCCCTTGGGCTAACCCCAATTATGTAATGTAAACTTCGGCCCACAATACAAACAGAATATAAGAAAAGAACTACACCTGGCCCATCTACAAAGGAACTTCCAAAGCTGCGGGAAGGGGAAACCACACCTGAGGGGCAATGGCGACAAAAAACACTGACCCTAACACGTCAGACCTAATCTAGAGCGACAAGCAAGATCACCACATTCCGACCAAGATGTCCAAACAAACCACGAAAACTAAAAACCAAAGCTCTGGAGACATTAAAGCCATGCTGCAGACAGCAGACCCTCAGAAGCGCAACCAGGTGCAAGCCCAGGTACATGGCCCCCCCTCCGGAGGGGGCCGACAAATCTGAGGAACCACCTATTCAAAAATCAGATCTGCTGGAAATGCTAGTAGAACTTAAGACATCAAAGTAAGCGCCAACAGCCTAACTAAGTCCTTTTCAGATCTCAACAAAGGGGTCGTGGCAATGGAAAAAAGGATTGATCAAGTCGAGACATAGTAACGGAGCAAAGCCATGAGCATGACATTTTGGCAAACAGAGTCCTCGATTTGGAACAAATGGAACGGGTGCAAAATAAACAGGAGGATGCGGAAAATAGGTCCAGGTGAAATAACATTCGCATCCGCGGGGTCCCGAAATCGGTAACGGACTCTGACCTGCAACAATACGTGGTGGACCTGTTCCGAAACATCTTGAACGTAGATGAGACCAAAGAAATTGTGCTAGATCGGACGCACAGGGTTTACTCTACATACCAACTCAATAAGAACCTGATTCCCGATGTCCTAACCCGGATACACATGTTTCAGCTGAAAGAGGACATCATGCGAGCCTCCCGTAAGAAGGAACCTATTAGGTTCCGCTCCACTCCAATTCAATTATTTCAAGACCTCGCCCAAGCCACACTTGCCAGGAGGAAAAGACTGAGGGTAGTCACCGACTGGCTGAGAACTAGGGATGTGCGATACCGGTGGGGACACCCGACATGCCTATGCTTTGAATGGAAGGGCAAGAGACTCTCCGTCTCCAAAGAGGAGGACATGGCTGAACTTCTGCAGGAAGACGAAGAAGGCACTCTCACCGACAAAGAAGGATGTCCATCCCGGAGCAGAGAGACAGTAGGAGGACCCGGAAGAGGTCAATGGAGGCAAGGACGTCCTCAACGACGAGGGCGTAATAAGGAACCTAAGCCCTCGGACCCCACCTGAACAACCGCCAACAGCCAGGAGATCAGGGAAGTTACCTTCAAATTTGGAAATGGGGATGCCAATATAGAAAAGGGTGAGACTTGCATCTGGAGCATGATTACGAGCAAAATTGGATGCACAAGAAGCAAGCATACCAAACATCAAGCCGGAGGAGGTGGTGGGGAGGGGAAGCAGGAATCTGGAACCCAAACTTCCCGGGTGAATATAGAACCCGGTGATATATTGTGAATATACTATGTTGAAAATGTTTTTGAGAAGTTCTAATCCAAAAGTTGGGAAGGGGGGGGGGGGGAAGATATTCTGTTTTATTGTTTTTGGGTGATAAAGATCAAAATGTAAACACAATACGTAAAAAAGAAGCTTTGAGCTGGATCGTAAAGAAAGGGACCAATGGTTGAAGTACAATAATGTCTGAGTTGACATTTGTTTCACTAAATGTCCAGGGGCTTAACTCCCCAATCAAGCGGAAATCTATGTTAACTAGGCTAAGAGACATGCATGCTTCAGTGGTATGGCTGCAAGAGACGCACTTACTACCAGAGGACAAACAGAGGATGAGACACAGAGCCTTCCCCATACAATATCTGGCCTCCAGTGGGACTAAAAAGCGGGGAGTAGGTATTTTATTACAAAAGATATTAGCTTTGAGAAACTATTTATTAAAAAAGACCCGGAAGGCCGCTATTTGATGCTGGGGGGAAAACTGATGGGCCAATTGGTTACTTTGAGCTCAATATATGCTCCCAATGCGAAGCAAGACCACTTTCTACTGAGCCTACTGCCCAAAATTGCACAATGGGGAATTGGGAAAATTCTAATTGGAGGCAATTTTAACGGGGTGATGGACACAACATTGGACAAAACCCTCCCAGCCACTCCCAATTATCACATATTCAGACAAGCCCTAGCCAAGTTTCTGAGGGCACTGCATCTCTTGGAGACCTAGCGATTCTTTAACCCACAAGACAGATAATATACCCATTATTCAGCAGTACACAGGGGTTACTCCCGTATCGATATGATACTCATTTCAGAAACAGTGATCCAACAGGTCACGGGATTGGAAATCGGAGTGCGGTGCCTATCAGACCACACTCCGGTACTACTTAAAATAGAGCCAGACCACCCGCAACAACAGCCCCACAAACCCTGGTGATTAAATGAAGTATTTTTGAAAGATCTAACGGTCCGTATAAGCATAGAACAAACCTTACAGAACTACATTCGGGAAAACACGACACCGGGGATGGATTGGTTGACCATCTGGGATGCCAGCAAAGCGGTAATACGGGGGGAATTCATTGCACGAAAATCAAAACTATATTAAGAGTCGGGAGAGGGTGAGACGTAATATGGAAGTCAACATACCTAAGGCGGAAGTGGAATATAAGAAGAGGGTCTCACAGAGGGCATGGCGGGAATTAAAGAAGGCCAGAGCAACCCTAGAAACACACCTAGCAGATGAGACAGCACGCCTCCTGGTACAAACAAAACAATTTTACTATATACATGGGGGTAAAGCTAATTGATTCCTTGCTGCCAAGCTGCGACACCAAAAACTCCAAAACCGCATAACCCAACTTCGTAATGGGTACGCGGACATAGTGAGGGGGGGGGGGTAAGGAGATAGAATGTTTTCATACTATACCAACAATTTAAAAAAAGAAAACAGAGGGAGAGGTACAGGTTACATTTCTCAACCAGGTGGAGTTACCGCAAATCAATGAGGCAGACAGGCAACAGCTGGAAGGCCCCATAACAGAGGAGGAAGTGGGGGAGGCAATAGGAGCATTGAAGGGACATAAAACCCCGGGCCCAGACGGGCTAAGCAACGCATACTATAAAACTTTTAGGACCATCTTAATAGGCCCCCTATGCAACTATTTAACCTTGTTAGAGACAAGGGGTGCACATCCCGGGGCATGTGTCCAGCAACTACAATACTACTACTGAAACCAGATGGAGATCCAGCGGACTGTGCAAGCTATCGCCCGATCTCAGAGACGCAAAGATTTATTCCATGATTTTAGCCCGGAGATTGGCAATGGTATTTCTGGAGATAATCCACTCAGATCAAGCAGGCTTTGTGAAGGGGTGGCATACATATGATAATATTCGCAGGGCCATAGACACGATTGATTGGGGATGGAGGTCTGGTCAGAAATTCTCTGTGGCAGCTCTGGATGCTTCCAGAGCCTTCGATAGCCTACACTGGGGATTTTTACAGCTAATCCTTGGAAAATTCGGCTGCGGACCAATCTTCACTCACATGGTAATGGCCAATTTCACAAACCCATCCACAAGACTAATGGTCAATGGGAAACTGACAGAGAGTATCCCCATTCAGAAAGGCACAAGACAGGGGTGTCCACTGTCGCCCCTGATCTTTGCCATGGCTATGGAGCCATTTGCATGATGGGTTCGTAGCCACCCGGGAATACAAAGGGTGGAGGTGGGCACTACCGGACCACAAAATGTGGCACTCTACGCGGATGGCATCCTCCTGTTCCTAAAGGACACCGGACACTCATTACCGGCAGCCATTCAACTGCTGGAGGAGTTCGCAAGGGTCTCAGGATTCAATGTTGACTACCCCAAATCCAAAGCTCTTAATATCACCGAAAATCCAGAACAAGACCTAAATGGGAGAATCAATACCCCCTGAAATGGGAGCACAAGGCAGTAAAATACCTTGGGATACAAGTGACCCCCAGATACAATAGACTATATGGAGCCAATATCCCGGACCTCCTGAAAACACTAGCAAGGGATCTAAAACAATGGCAATTGCAGGAATTATCCTGGCTAGCGCGCATTATAGCGATTAAAATGACTACTTCCTAATTTCCTATACGTAGTGGGTGCCCTCCCAATCAGAATCCCGGGCCCAGCTCCAAACCCTACAGCAAGTAGTAATGAACTTTATCTGGGGGGAGGCGGGGAACCGAGAATTCCCAAAAAAGTACTTTTTAGACCACAAGCCTTGGGAGACTGGGGGTCCCAGAAATCCGTAGATACCTATGGGCAGCTCAGGTAGCCCCAATGCTACAATGGACATCTGGAGAAGATCGAAATCAGTGGGTAACATTAGAAAAAACAGCAACCAAGATACCCCCTTAAGAACCTGGGCTTCCTTGCCACACGACACAGGGAAAAAGGTGGTCTGTTACTAGAATCAACTAAAACCACTCTGTGGTATTGGGATAAGGTATTGCGAAATGAGAAGATCAAAGTGGGGGGGGGGCACTCACACCGATTGCTTGTAATCCAGTTTTTACACCAGGTATGCAGGCCAACGTCTAGATACACTGGGGGGGAGGGGACAGGGAAAACAGCATGGTTCTAGAAGATCTCTACATAGATGGGTCACCCCTGATGTTTGAAGGCTACAAGGCCAGGTTTAACATACCAGAAAGAGGATGTTTTCATTATGTCCAACTTAGGCATTGGGTCTCAAACGCAATGGTGAAATAAGGGGCAACTAGAAATCCAACAGGGGTGGAGCTAACAATACAAGAAGGCCAACCAGACAACGGAATAACCAGACTATATCGCCTAATCGGGGGAATGGACCCCGAGGAGACCCTTACCTATATGCAAAAATGGGAAACAGACCTAGGGAGACCAATTTCTGGGCACACTTGGGGCCGCATTTGGCATAGAACCACCAAGAGTTCTAGATGCACCTCAATTAAGGAAGAAGCATATAAACCCTGCCTCCGCTGGTATATCACACCCGTTCGTATATACTCCATCAACCCAGAATACCCTGCAGCCTGCTGGAGAAACTGTCGCCTTCCAGGGGATCTTATTCACATGTGGTGGTCCTGCCCACTAGCGGAAACCTACTGGAAGGAGATTTTAAGTCATATTAAAGAAATAACTGGTGTGAAGCTTCCATTCGACCCACTAGTGGTGCTCCTCGGGGAGGCGGTTGAGGGATGTTATGCAATCTCAGGGCCTACAGCCACACTTATCACCCATATGTTGAGCGCGGCCAGGATTACGATTGCACAAGCATGGAAAACTAAGGAAGGGCCAATAATAGCCATGTGGTGGGTGAGATTATGGGGAATGATGGCTATGGCAAAAGGTGACAGCAATAGCCCTTGGCTCCTACACTAAGTATTTGAACACTTGGCTACCACTGAACGAATTCATGGACGATAAAGAGCAGATGTACTTCAAGCCTAGATTGCTCCGTGCAATATCTATTATTTAACAAATATGAACATTAAGCCGGGAAAGCGGTCCAACCAGCTGAACTCTTAAAGCAAGAGCAGAACACTTTTTCACCCGTAAATTGGGATATGTTTGGGGGGATGGAGGAGGGGTTAGTTTAACGGTTACTATGTACGGTTATTAAATATGAGCAATGGACTTGAATTGCACTGAAACCCCAAGTTGGGGTAGAATAAGCTTACAATGAAATACAAAGTGGTGCCAGGAGAGCGGGACTAGCTAGGAGGAGGGCAGAAAGCTAAAATTACCAAATAATTATTTCATTTTATTTTGATTTAAATACAAAAACATTACACATTTTAATCAATTAGGTTATAAAAGCATTTTTTCAATTATTTTGAGATACAACAGAGAAATGTACAATTCATTTCAAAATCTCTTCACATATACATCTAACAGTAGTTCATTCCAAATAAAGATACTTTATTGCTGCCTCAGAAGCATGGTCTGACCAGGCGTTATGGACGGGACCCGAAAAGGGACCAGGGCGCAAATAACGGGCTTGACATGCGAGAGCCCGTTATTTGCGCCCTCCCCATTCCCCCTATGGGGGCTCAAATGGGAATTGGGAATGGGGAATGGTTTCGGTGAATGGGGATTTACCGGTCTAGTCCGACCTTGGCGGGACCGGTAAGTCCCCCCATTGCACCAATCCAGACATGGCAAATAGCGCCATGACTGCCACCAAACTCGGAATGAGGGCCAAAGTCTGTTTATTAACAGCTTGTCCCAAGCACCTTCCAGCGTACCCTACAAAGGGCTGGTCGTCCACTCTGACCCGGGACATGCGTGAGATGTAGAAAATTAAAGCTCTCCTAGGATCCAACCTATGGAGCCTCTCCTCTTCCTTACCAGGATGCGGAGGAGGATAGAACGCCGGAAGAATGACCTTCTGGCATAAATGAAATTCCGACACAACTTTCGGAAGAAAAGAAGGATGAACCCTAAGGACAACCCTGTCCTTATGGAACACTGTGAAGGGTGACTTAACAGAAAGTGCCTGCAACTCTGCGAGCGGAAGTGACTGCAACTAAAAATACAGTTTTTAAGGTCAACAGTCTCAAAGGACAAGAATGTAAATGCTCAAATGGAGCTCCCATTAGGAATTTTAGAACCAGGTTCAAATCCCAACCGGGCACCTGGAAAGGTGATGGTGGGAACACATTAGTGAGCCCTTTCAGAAACTGAGAAATCAAAGGAATTTTAAAACAAGAACACTGCTCAGACGAGCGCTTAAATATGGACAGCGCCGCCAGGTAACCTTTAATGGTACCCACTTGCAGGCCCTTGTGGGCTAACGAAAGCAAAAAAAGACAGAACCACAGGAAAGGCACATGAAAAAGGATCCGCATTCTTAACCCTGCACCAGTCGCAGAACTTCCTCCAACGGCAACGGTACAGGGACTTCGTTGCAGGCCTTCTGGCCGAAAGCAACACCTCCATCACGACTTCAGGGAGTTCCCAATCCTTATACCTCAACCTTTCAGAAGCCAAGCATGAAGGTTGAGGGACTTGACATCTGGATAGAGAACCAGACCCTTCTCCCATGAGAGCAGATCGTCTTGGTAGGAAAGACGGCGTGGAGGGCAGATGGACGAGAAGGTCCGGGTACCACGTTCTCCTGGCCCCTGCCAGAGCAATGAGGATCATTCGGGAACTGAACCTCCGTAACCTCTGCAGCACTTGCGGAATGACGGGGACTGGAGGAAACGCGTACAGCAGTGGGAAGGACCACTCCACTACGAACGCGTCCCCTAAGGCTCCTCTTGGAGGAAATTCTCACGAGCAGAATCGTTCGCACTTCCGGTTGACACTGGTGGCGATGTGATCTACTAGAAAGGGTCCCCCAAAGGGTGAAGATCTCCAGGAGAATCTCCTGAGCCAGCTCCCACTCGTGAGAGACCGTGCTCTGCCTGCTCAGAGCGTCCCCCCACTGCGTTTGTCTCCGGCCATATGAACTGCTGGATGGCCCAGAACCAGAGCTGCATCGCCTCTATGCACAGAGGGAGAGACCCTGCCCCCCCCCCTTTTGTTTGAGGTTGTGCATGGCCACTGTATTGTCCGTCAGAATCAGGACAGTCTTGCCTCGTCACCTCTAGCCAGGGTAGCCAAAATGGAGCGCACTTCATCAGATTGCCTTCGACGGCCCACCACAGAAGATCCTGGGCGACCGAGGGCAGCACCTGAACGGGATCCGACATCCTGCCGGAGGACTGTGACCACTGCATCTTGAGAGCCCACTGCAGAGATCTCATCCGCAGCCTGGCCTCTGGCACCAGGAGAATGCAGGATGCCATGAGGTCGAGCAACCTCAAGAACTCCAACGCCGGGAGACTCTGGGCATGTTGAAACTTGTTCACCATCTGCAGAATTTGATGAACCCTCACCTGGGGAGGATAACACAGCCCCAAGGATGTGTCAAGCACTGCTCCGATGTACTGGAGCTGCTGGCTAGGTGTCAAGTGGGACTTCTTTAAGTTGAGGGAGAAGCCCAGCCTGTGAAGGGAGTGGCAGGTGACTGACGGATGATCCAGGACTTGCTCAGGAGAGTGCGCCCTGATCAACCAATCGTCCAGGTAGGGGTAGACTTGAATCCCCCCTTTCCTGAGATACGCTGCCACCACCACCATGAGCTTTGTGAAGACCCTCGGGGCGGATGTCAATCCGAACTGCAGGACCCGAAACTGAAAGTGTGAGGCGCCAACCGCGAACCTGAGGTACTTCTTGTGCTTGGGATGAATCGGCACATGAAAGTAAGCGTCCTTGAGGTCGAGAGACACCCCCCCAGTCCTCAAGTTGAAGGGCCTGGAGGACTTGAGAGAGAGTAAGCATCTTGAACTTGTCCTTCCTGAGGAGCTTGTTCAAACCACGCAAGTCCATGATGGGTCTCAATCCCCTGTCTTTTCGGGATAAAAAAATATGGGGAATACCATCCTTGTTCCTCTCCGCTGCAGGCACCAGTTCTATGGCGCCTTTCTCCAGCAGGGATTTGATTCAATGCGCAAGGAGCGGATCCGGACACTTCAAAGAGAGATTCCCTGGAGGATTGTCGTGAGGCCTCTGCCGGAAAGGAAGACAGTAGCCGTGGGCTATGATCTCCAGAACCCACACATCTGAAGTAATGTCACGCCATTCTACAAGATGCTGCGCCAACCTTCCCCCAAACGGCGAACCATGGGATATGGCCTCATGACTGAGCTGAAGTGGCTGCGGCAGTGCCTGACGGCAAAGAGGCAACTGCCCGAGCGGCTTTGGCACCTTGAATACCTTGTTTTCTACCTCTGGTACTCCTACGTTGGCCCCTTTGACTGGCTGCACCCCTCGATCTACCAAAAGATGAGTAGTATCGAAAGGAACCTCCCCTCCATTGCTGTCCCCTAGGACGAAAAGGCGGAGGTTGGCGGACTGCAGCGCTCAACGACTTCGCTGCACCTTTGAGGTCTGCAACCTCTCAAGGCTCTCGTCTGCCTTGCTGCCAAAAAGATGTACACCATCAAAGGGCATGTTGAGAAGCCGGGCTTGTACGTCGGGAGCAAACCCCGACTTCCGCAACCACGGAAACCTGCGCATCATGGTGCTCACTGCCATGGACCGGCTGACGCAGTCTGCCATGTCCAGACTCGACTGAACGGATTCACACATGGCATCCTTGCCATCCTGAACGAGGGCAAGAAAACCATCCCATTCCTCCCCTTCGGAATATGTTCATCCGCCAACGACGCACAATTCCACAGAGTGTGAGTGAAACGTGCTAAGGCACTCACAGAGTTGGCTGCCTGTAAAGCCAGACCCCTTGAAGAAAACACTTTCTTCGCCCAGCCATCAAAACGTTTGTCGTCCCTATCAGGAGGGATGGTAGGGTACAACGCCTGCTTTGCTGGGTGTTAGGCAGAAACCTGTGCAGTTCCCTCTGGGACCACTGCAAAAGATTTAAGACTACAGGTGTTTGGCAGTAAACCCACTTGGTAGCAGTCTGTACCACACAGATTCACTTGGTAGCTGTGGCTGAGCAGTCAGACTTCCCTCAAGAAGAGTTCGGCAGTATACAGAGTATTCACAATAGGTCAAAAGAACACAGCAGAACAAGCAAACACTGACCAGAGCTTGGTGTAAAAGAGATATAATTATTTATTTAAAACTACATCTAATAAAACACACTAGCACTAATATCAAGCAGTTCAAAAACACGGTCACTAAAAGATATACACTCCCTTCAACGATTAGTTAGACAAGTCTTAAGTAAAGCAACACTTATTTTCAGACAGCGGTGAGCGCTTAACAAAGATGGCACTCTAATCAATCGGGTTAAAAGGGAGAGAAAGGCAGAGCAAAGATAGAAACAGATCCCAACACTTTCGGAAGAACACAGTAGGAGAAGAAGGCAGGTTAAAACCGTAAAGTCAAAGTTAACAAGGCTGAACCCACTTTAAGAGGCTCCGGTCGAAATGTGTCCAAGGTCACAAGGTTCAAAGTGCCCAAAAGTCTTGCAATCAGTTCAGAAAGAGTTGGACCAAAAGAAAGGGACCAGTTAGATGTTCAAGGCGGCCAGCCCAGTCCAGAAGGGATTATTATTACCTTGTAGCAATCTTTAGAAAGGGAGGCCTGGCCGACACGGTACCTTAAAGTGGTGAGAATACTCCAGCGGGGGCAGTTGTCCCTGGCAGCGAATGCAAGTCGGTGCTTCGTCCGGGAGAAGAGAGGATCTCGTCGGGGAGGAAGACAGGAGTCCATTGCATTGCCAGGGAAGAAACCAGCCGCGGAGTTCTTAGTTAAAAGGAGCTGTCCTTTTATTTGCGGTCCAGTGGTAAGTGGCTATCCGGTTGCCGGGGTGCTTGGCACGGGCAATTCGACTACAAGACGTCCTGGGATGCGAGGAAAAGAAGGTAAACTGGTTGTGCCCACCAGTCAGGAGAAGAAGACTCTCCAGCCGGGAGATCTTCTCCGTCGTCGGGAAGTGGTGAGTCGATTCCGCAGGGCTGCACCGGTGGTGTCGTCGTAGCAGGTCGGCTCAGCTTCTCCCTCGTTGGATTTTCAGGTCCTGTGGTGACTTCTAAAGTTCCAGTCCCAAAAGCCCTGCTTTTATGCAGCACACCCCCATTCACTCAGCCTAGCTGTCAATCAAACATGCTAAGTGGTGAGCCGGTCGGCTCACCACTTTGGCGTATCACACAAGAGTGCAACTTGAGTTACCAGGGTAACTCAGTCCAGGGTGCCTAAACCCCCTCCAGCACCCCCTGTGGTACCCAGACAGAGTGGCACCACTTTTGGGGGCTTCTGTGGAGGAGCCCGCCAAAAAGTGGAACAAAGGGCTCGACTTGGGTTGGAGTCACAGAAGAGAACACAAACGCCATTTTAGAATCGAGTTCTGGCAAAAAAATACCAACCGGCGAATTAATATTAAATAAATAAACCGGCGGTATGTTCGAGGCTATGAGAATTAAATAATTAAAGTTGGTAGCCTCGAACAATGGGAAAATCGACTAACAGACCCTTGGGGAATCGAATTGCCCCGACCAGTACGTACACAATATGATGGTTTGTACTGGTTTCTGTTCATAATTTGGCACTAGTAAAGCCAATGGTGACTTTACATGTCCTGGGAGACAGTAGTCAGTCCCAGGGTATGGAGTCTATGGTGGGGTGTCACTGACACCCCTGTGTCACTGCACTGAGGGTGCTGTGTAACACACATAGTAAAAACACATGAGACCCTATGGAGTAAAAGACCCCATAGCCCATAAAACACATTAACAGTCAAAGGAACCCATCAAATCATGTCCAAGAGTGTGTGGAAAAGAGACTCACTCTTGGCAGGAGAAAAAAAACAAACTCCAGAAATCCAACAAAGCTGCTGGGGGACTCACTAGGTTAGGAAATTCAGCCTAAACAGAGAATTCTCCCTAACACTGGGGCCATAGCCGCCTGCACTACCAAACTCTCTGGAGTGGGGTGCGTAGTCAAGTAGCAGGGGTCGCTACTGGCTGGACGGTATTTTTTGGGCAACGACTTGCTCACTGCCGGGAGACTCTCCAGAGCAGTCCAAGCGGCCGCCACCCTTCTCTGTAAAGCCATATGGAATGGCAACACCGGGTCAGTGGATGGACCTTGGTCAAGGATATCTGTCAGGTCATCCTGCAGAAAATCCACTGGTGGCGCAGACCACCCCAAGTATTCCGTCACCCTCGACATGAGGCGCCTGTATGAAGATTCACCATGCATACTAGGCTCAGGCCTGCCAAGCTCGACCTCCGGGGAGGTATCAAGACCACTGGTGTTGTGCAAAGTCTGACGCACATCTTCGAACTGGCTATGACCAGACAAGAGTTCGTCGGGGACCTCATCAGGAACCAAACCTTCATAAGACCCTTCATCCACCTCAGAAATATAATCCAGAGGCTGGAATGGGGGCACAGAAAAAGGCACAAACACATTTTTCGACTTGGCCAGGGCCTTCCTGGGGGGTTCCACCGGTCTCCGGGGTACCTCCAATAAAGCCTCCTCAAAAGGCATCGATGGAATCAGCGTCAACGTCAAGCCTGGCGCCGATGGCGGCGACACAGGCCTCGAGGGCGGTGCCCCGAGTGTGTCCTTCAACGGCCTCAGCGCCGACGAATTCCTCGGAGACGGAGCCTCGAGAGTCCCTCGACGGGCATGGTGCCGATTGCGACGTCTTCTTAGAAGACCTCACAGGTTCTACCAGTCTCGAGGGCGTTGAGGACTGGGACCTGGAGCGGCCATGGCTAGAGCGATCCACCTTGTCCGACCTGGACCTCGAAGGTTCCCGGTGATCGCGCTGACTGCCAGAGCCCGAAGGCGTGCGAACGGTGGCCCGAGCGCATTCCTTGCTGGCTTCTCTCGAAGGCGCGGACGGAACGGAGCCCTGCGATTGGAAAACGCCATCATCTCCGTACGAAAAGCATCCCATTCTCAGGAGAAGAGTGATTGTTGGGAAAAGCAATCTGCCAACGGGCGGAGTCCTCAGACGAGGACGGGGAAGGCGACCGGTGACAGCACTTCCACGAGTGCCTCGAAGAGGCAGAGGAATGGCGGGAACCACTCCGGGACAGAGACCCCCTGGACTTACGCCGACGACGCGGAGAGTCGCCTCTCGAATTGTCGGTCGAAAGCCCAGCGGATTTCGACTTTCGGGGCTTGGAAACCCTACCGACAGAAAGCTTCTTCTTCCGCTCCCGCAAGGCCTTCGATGTTAATGCCTGGCAATCGTCACAGTCATCCGTGGTGTGGTCCTCACCAAGGCACCAGAGGCAAGCGTTGTGCGGGTCCGTAAGAGACATCTTGGAACCGCAGGCCCGACACTTCTTGAATCCCGACCGCGGGGTAGAAGAAGACTAAGACATGATATCTTCACAATACAAACAAGTTTGAAGAACCGATGGAACAAAAGAACCGAGGCGCACCGAGATCTCCGAAGCGAACATGTTCGTGGAAAAAACAGAACTGAGGCTACGGGTGTCGTGCGTCCTACTTATAACATCCGGTGACGTCGGCTCGACGGAGGCCCTCGAGGACAGCATATCGACATCGACGCAGAATATTTTCCGATGCAGCACAGCTGTGGTGATTACTTGTCAGATGTGGAATGAGGAACCAATCCCTTTGAAGGAGAAATGACTTACCGTATTGTTCTTTCTATGGATTCTTCTCCTGCAGATTCCTCATATGATAGATATTCCCTCCAGCTTTGCTGCATCAGAACATTTTCGACAAGGGGCGTGTAGTGGACCTCGACCCGGCTGTCGAAAATCGACCCGTCTTGCTCAGCGTCTGGTCGTCAGCTCCGGATGCGACGTCAGACGTCATATAAATACCACGTCACTATGCCCCAACCTCAGTCCCCCCCACCCCCAAACACCACATGCTGCATAGGGAAAAACAAGAACAAACAGGCTAATGAGCCCTTAAAAAAGAAAGTAATTATAGACCTCCAAAGGAGGAACAATTGAACAAACAATAAAAGAAATGTTCGAAAAATCATTTTTTTTTCTTCTTCTAAAAATCTGTGGCAAGAAGACAGAAAACGAACACAGAGGACCATCACCAAGTGATCGTGAAAGAGGATGCACCCCAACCACTGACTTTCTGAGCGAGGATCGATGGGAGGGGAGATGAGGAGGAATCTGCGGAAGAATCCATAAAAAAAACATTACAGTAAGTAATTTCTCCTTCAATGGATTGCCTTTCTCCCGCAGATTCCTTATCTAATAGACTCTAAAAGCAGTAAATGAAGGATACGGGCAGAAAGTTATACCAAGACATTTTGCAGCACTGCCCAGCCAAACGCGCATCAGCTTTATGAGCCACATCCAGGCTATAGTGTCTAGCAAAGGTATGAAGGGATGACCATGTCGCAGCGCGACAAATCTCCCGGACAGGTACTACCCTCTGCAATGCTGTTGATGCTGGGACTCCTTGTCGAATGGACCCTAATGCCTGCAGGTAATTCCTTCCAGCAAACTGGTATTCATCTAAGCAGAAACTGTCCATCGGGATAAGGTCTGCTGGTTATGGCCAGGCCCTTACGGGCTAAGGAAAAGGCCACAAAGAGCTGGTCAGCTCTCCTGAAATCAGCTGTTCTTGCAACATAATAACTCAACGCCCTCTTTGGGTCTAGGTGATGTTGCAATTCCTCCTGCTTGGAAGGATACAGAGGATAGTAGAAGACCGGAAGGTCGATGGTTTGTGACAGGTGAAATTCTGAGACAGCCTTGGGTAGGATTGATTGATTATTATGTGCTTATACACAAGTGTTTCAAATCGCATGCATGCATGGGAGAGGAAGACAAGACATACATGCTAAATTATTATGATCTTAATAGGCATGGTACATTAAGATCAGGTAGGTGAACAGAGCAGGAAGTGCATGGGGGCAATAGGGATCAAGTGCGCCCAGTCCCGTCAGAACATGGGTTGAGTGCCGAGACATACCACTCTCATGGGTCGAAGCCAGGCCTTGTCCCGAGTGAAACTTTCTTCCGGAAAAAACACAGGAAGGGTGGCTTACAGCATAAGGCCTGCAGTTCACTCACCCGCCTAGAGGATGTATTGGCCACCAAGAAGGCCGTTTTCAAAGAGAAGCCGTAAGGGACAAGCGTGCATAGCCTCAAAGGGAGCCGCCATCAAAAATGTCAGAACCAGATTAAGTTACCAATCCGGAACAAAAAAGGGAGTTTGTGGAAACTTACTTACAAAGCCTTTCTGGAATTGTGCCATTACCGGATCGTAAAAAATGTGCCTTGATCCGGGGGTATTTTAAACACAGACAAGGCTGCCAAATATCCCTTGACTGTGGAGACCTGAAGGCCTGCTGAGGCCAGTGAAAGAAGGAACTCCATCACTGTAGTGGTGAGGCAAGAGATTGGGTCAATCTCGCGTTCCCTACACCACGCCTCAAATCTTCTCAATCTGCACATGTACAAAGATCTTGTAGATCGCCGGCCCCATATAAGAACTGTTAAGCCAATCCACATCTTTCAGGGATTGTATTTTTTTTTTGGGTCGACACGGCCAGAAAGTCCTGTTGCACCGATATACCCATAGTCCACAGGCTACCTGTAAAAGTAATATTTAGTAACTAGCAATGTTGTGCAGATTGCTATCCATGTAGGATTGCAAGTTGTGTCTTACATTATTGCGCATTTGAGTCCGGCAGAGAGATAAAGCAGTCTCACTTTAGGTAAAATTGTTTTCTTGAACTTTTTGGTAGTCCTTTTACATCTTGGAAAACTTCACTTCCCAGAAGCCCTGAACTTTACTTATTGAAATGTCAAGTGCTTCAGCCCCGGCGCTTCAGAGACCAGCAGGTCTTCGCCAACCTGCTGCCCCCACCAGCAAGACTGTTCTCAGACTGCTATCAAATCTAAGTAAGTTACTGCTTACATTATTTCTGTATAGGGGAAACTCTTGTATGGTATAAGACCCTCCCATAGACCGCCCTTTCTTTGGACCTCTTCCTTACCCCACAAAAACATAAGAGACTTGCACTCCTAAATAAATCTGTTTTGCAAAAATTGGAAACCTGGGAAATACCTCCAGAGATACCACGGATATCAGATCCACCTTGCCCGCCATTACCCCCTACCAAGTACCACGTAACCCCCCCTGGGTACCATGGTAAACACAGCTTCAAAGAAAGTTACACCCCCACCTCCAAGTCAATGAACCAGTACCAACCTGAAGACCATCAGCAGGAAATGGACACAGTGCTCCCAGAGACTGAGGGACCCCACAACCCACGTCTCCCCAATAAAGCACTCCCCATGCTGGTGACCCCCCAACAAAATCCTTAAGATGGCCCTACTAAACAAGAGGTGTTTAAATAACCATGCACAAAACATACATGACCTTGTTATAGAAAATTACATGGATATGATGTGCATCACAGAGATATGGGCACTGAAGCTTGTGGCCTCATGTTCAGTATGGCCACTCCCAAAGGCTACTCCCTCTTTAGTAAACACAGACTGGGAGGGGTGGCAATTGTTGCCAAGACCAATCTTAAGCTGTGCCCCTCTTTGTGCAACTGCTCAGGCTGTGAAATAATCCATCTCAAAACAACACCTTCTATGCGTTCTTGTGTCAATTTTATTTTGATATACCGGCCTCCTCACACCATGCCGGATTTCAACAAGGAAATCACTGAATTACTGAGTATATTTTGTGGTCCTAACACCTCTACACTATTCCTAGGCAATCTCAATCTCTGGCGGAGTAATCCTTCAGACAAATATGACATTGATCTGGAGGAATCTCTCTCAAACATTGAATATCAAATCATGAATAATGAACCAACTAACGATAACCAATTGGATTGGGTGACTGCGAAAAATCTAACCATCCAGACAATCCCTTGTATTTGGTCTGACCATTACTTAATTGAATTCTCCACTGACTAAGACCAATTCTGAACCCCCTCCCCCCAATTCCTGTTAGAGGGCTATGAGTCAGAATTTCAAAAAGATATCCGTCTCCGATATCGAGTTATACGATATTGAGTTATACTGAAACGTCATCATGTTGATCTCTTCAGATAATGACCACGTAGACATCCTAGTAGAAAACTACACTAAATCTATACAAAACACATGATCGATCACATCGCTCTTCTTCGACCATGATTTGTCAGGCCTAACACAAGACATCAGGATTGGTTTACTCCAGGGCTGTCCACCCTGAAGAAAACCAAACTATCACTTGAGGCTAAACGGCTGAAAGCTCCATCCAAGGAAAACAAGGGAGCATGGAAAGCCATGGACACCACCTACAAAGACAAGATAGTTGAAACTGAGAAGAACTTTTTCAATGCTCAAATTGAAGAGGCCCCAAAAAAAGCTGGCAAAGTCTTCCAAATCTTTAAATTAATAGAAAACCCTGATTCTACTGCTACAGTTCTTACCCCTTCAGTGGATGCCAGTTAGATGGCCCAAGAGGCTTTCAAAGCAAAGATTACTAGAGCAAGGGACCTAGTTCTATCTAACCACCCAAACCACCCAAAAGATCCCTAGCAACACTGGGACGGCTCCAAGGGACTTTACAAGTTCACCCAAATTTGTTCTGAATTCCATCAAGGTACCAGAAATTCAAAAGTTAATCTCAAGCATGAAACCCACCTCCTGTGTAGAAAACACCTTACCCCCCCATCTTCGCTCCTCACTTAACACGGATTGTCAATTCCTCCTTTCGAGGCAAGTGTATTCCAACCTCAATCAAAACGGTTACTATTACGCCCCCAACGAAAAAACCAGGCCATGACTCTAGATATCCTGCAAACCTCAGGCCGAAGATCCTAGCCAAAGTTGTAACATCACAGCTACAAACACGTAAAGACCAATAATATCTTGCATGGAGGTCTATCAAGTTTCAAGCCGGCGCACAGCACAGAAACTACCTTATTAGACCTGCAAACCCATATGCTGGGGATCATAGAGGAGGGCAAATAAGGCTTGCTGATCCTTCTGGAGCTCGGCCGTCTCCCATCTGCTTGACCACCAATGCCTTCTACACACCCTCGAAACAAGAGGGAATTGCTCCAGTGGAGCCACCGAATGGTTTCAATCCTTTCTGGCCAACTGTGTATCCAGAATACACTGGGGAGACGTCACCCACCCTACCCCCCCACCTCTTCAACGGCACCCTTCAACATGGCTCTTAGTTCTTCCTGGAACTCCTTTCCTGGGTTGGATTGGGGATGGGGGCGGTCTGTCCGGTGGTTTTCTTACAAATGGCAGACAATAACTCTACTGAATGAGCTGAAGAGCCTCAGGAATCTGAAGTAATTCCCTGCCACTGGAGCAGATGTTCAGTCAACCGTACTCCAATTGGTGCGCTGTGAGAGGGGAAAATCAAAGCGGCTTTGGAGACTGGGTCACCCCTGCCGCTGACGCTGCCTGTTGACCTCTAGACGCCCCTCTGCCCCTTCCGGAGCATATCTCCTGTAGCCTCTTGCCCTAGAGAGAAGCTAAATGCAGGTTTGGCCGGCTGCACAGCTAGGCTTAAGGACTTTGCAGCGATTTTGGATTCCTTAAATGTTTTTAAGGAATCATCAGCTTTCTGGCTGAATAAAAGATTGCCCTCGAAAGGTATATCCAGAAGCTTCACTTGAACATTAGGCGAAAAACCAGAGGTTTTTAAATATACCGGTCCTCTTAGTGTTATGGCTGATATGATATGATAGTTTATTTATATAGCGCCTATACACAATGTGTTTCAAAGCGCTTCAAGGAGGGAGGGGACATAGGAAAAATACAGTTACCTTCAGCAAAAGTCCCTGAAACAATACAGAATGTGAAAATAACTATCATAATAGGCCTGTCGACATTTCTGATAGAGCAAGTGCATAGAACAAGTAAGGCAAGAGGTGATGGAAAGGAAGGAAAACAGAGCAAGCAGTAACATTACTAAGTCTGACGACAATTTACGCAGTGCAGGTGGTAACAAGAGGCGGGGTGGGAGGGGGGGCAAGTGGACGGAGGGGGGAAGGAGAACAAGACACGCTACTGATCAAAAAGTCAGTGACAAATTGAAAAGTAGGGGAGGGGGGGAGGGGGAGAACAAAAAGGAGGGGGGACAGACCAGCTGCTATCAAGAGTCACGGAACAGATGATAGGAGTAAGTGCTAGGAGGCGGAAGTCTAAGAGGGGGGAGAAAAGGAGGGGGGAGTAGGAGGGAAGTTGAAGAGGATGGAAATGAGGGGGGGTGGAGCGCAGAGCAAGAGGAGGGGGCAAGCAGGGTGAGGGCACACAGATACTCACGGGGGGACAAACAGAATCTCAGGGGGGGCAAACAGACACTCACGGGGGGCAGAAGGGCACACAGATACTCACGGGGGGCAGGGGGGCACACAGATACTCACGGGGGGCAGGGGGGCACAGATACTCACGGGGGCAGGGGGCACGCACAGATACTAACAGGGGGGGCACATAGATACTCACGGGGGGCAGGTGGCAAACAGATAGTCACGGGGGCAGGGGGGCACACAGAGTCGCGGGGGGGACACAAATACTCACGGGGGCAGGAGGGGGCACACAGATACTCACGGGGGGCAGGAGGGGGGCACACTGATACTCATGGGGGGCGGGGGGCACACAGATACTCACTGGGGGCAGGGGGGCACAGATACTCACGGGGGGCAGGAGGGGCACATAGTTACTCACGGGGGGCAGGGGGGCACACATACTCACGGGGGGCAGGGGGGCACACATACTCACAGGGGGCAGGGGGGCACACAGATACTCACGGGGGGCAGGGGGCAGATACTCACGGAGGGCAGGGGGGCACACAGATACTCACGGGGGCGGGGGGGCACAGATACTCACAGGGGGCAGGGGGGGCACACAGATACTCACAGGGGGCAGGGGGGCACACAGATACTCACAGGGGGCAGGGGGGCACACAGATACTCACGGGGGGCAGGGGGGGGCACACAGACACTCACGCACGGAGGGGCCGGCGATCCGGCGTACCGCGGTAGACAGGGCCTTTGTTGTGGGCCTTAGGTAGTGTGGCCGGCTCCCGCCTCCCGGTTGCTGCCATTGGCTAAAGGGGGCCAAGGCAACCAATGGGAGAGGGAGGCAGGAGCTGGCCCAGAAAAAGAAGCACAAAGACAAATATAGCATCAACATGATGCCATAGATCATCCCACTGTAACGTTTACCTTGTAACTTGCAGGAACGTTGGGACCCTCTGGTGTCTCCCGTGGTCTTGCTAGGCTGGGATACCCCCCTCACTGTGTGCTGGAGTGCGATGTGGTCTGGTACCTTCCAAAATAATAACATTTGTGTTAGGGGTGTATGTGACCTGTGTGGACCCCCTTCCCTCTTGACTCCCTTTTCCCAAAGGGGACTGCTCACCTGTTGAATTTGGATAAGAGGTTCTCCTTCCTGCTGTCTGTGCAGGGTGCTTTTCTATTCTCTGTTGCAGTTGACTCACTGCAGAAGTCCAGGCCTGCAGTAGCTTATTGAGAAAGGTTGTCCTTATGTGTCTTTATGTTTGTTGTTTTCCAGATGCTCCGAGTTCCTTTAAATGTCCATAATTTTGTGTTTGCAAGTTCTTATAACTATGTCCTTTCTGCTTATCATATGCACGTGCTGCCCAGTGCTTTCAGCAGTTGAGCTTCATGTGCGCATGCTGTAATGGCCTTTTTTATTGTCTTTTTCTTGCAGGTGCCGAGCCGGACCAGGGAGAGAGCTGCGGAACCGGCTGATCGGGTGGAAGCTGCAGGGCCGGACCAGAGGAAGAGCTGCTGTGCCGACCAATCGGGAGGAGCGCCGGAGCTCGGATTTCTGCTGATTGAGGAGGCGGCTGCATGCAATGAGGAGTGGCAAACATTCTACTTACCAATCGGATGGCCCGATGAGTGCCAGGCGTGCCATAAGGCGGCCCAGTGTCCTTTGCCCTTGCCCTACTGGTCCTCAGAGTGAGGTGGGAGCAATCAGTGATCACGACACCCACACAGTCTGCGATGTCCAGGCCAGTTCGCAGAGAATGTCTGGCCACCACTTTCCCATCCTCTACCAGTTGTAGGAAGCCCTTGCGCATTTCTCCTTCTGGGACATACTGAGCAGCATTTTCAACTGCTGTCCATAGACCGAAGGAGTACTTGGCAAAACTGCTTGCCACATTCGTAGATTTTAGGGCCATGCTACCTGAAGTGAATGATTTCTTTGCTAGGGCGTCTACTTTTTTTGCTTCTCTGCCGGGAGGTAGAGTGGACGTAGAAGATGCAGGTCTAGAAGAGACAGTAGCCGCCTTCATAACAAGCCCCTCCAGGGAAGGGTGAGAGGAGAGGTATGAAGGGTCTCCTCTAGCCGGCAGATATTTCCCAGAAATGGTGGAGCCGACGGGAGGAATGGAACAAGGATTTTGTGAACAGAACGTTTAAAGGATCAGCAATAGCCGGATTTAAGGGCATATTACGTTCTGTGGTGAGACCTTCATCTAAAATGTCAGTAAGGTCATAACCCTGTACAGGCGCCACACAGGAATGAAATCCCAGGGTGTCAATAACCCTTTCTACTAAAGCCCTGAATTTAGAAGTATTATGAAGATAGGGCTGGGATTGCTGAAATTCGAGGTCTGGGGAGGTGTCCAGACCACTGGCGTCCTGAAGGCCTTGAGCCAGCTGTAAAAGCTGATTCTGGTCATCAAAATAATCGACCCCTCTTGAACCCAAGTAAGTAGAGTCGACATCTCCCTGGTCATCAAGCATCATTACCGACGATACCTACCATACTATTGAAGAATTTGGCCCGGGGTTGTGGGGTGAATGTTTTTTCGACAACCGTCGAGGGTTTGTGTCTCGGCGCCGATATGGTCGGTGTCGACCGGGCGCGGAGTGGGTCCAGCCTCCAATGGATCTCTTTTAATGTCAAAATATTAATTGCGCCGACATTGTCGGTACCGGGGCACTCGAGGGGTCGGGTATACCGAGCATAGTTCTTGGCTCCGAAGCCTGCTGCGGTGGGGGCAGAGGGGTAGTTAGCCGCGCCGCCTGCAGCATGCTTTTTAAACATTTCAAGCATTGAGGATTTGAAATCCTACCACTCATGGCTGGTGGTAGGTCCAGCTGACGGCTTACCTTTATCCGTCGACGACTCAGAGTCCCGACAGTCGCCATGGCGCCTCTTCTTTCGAAATGAGGAATAGTGGCACCTTGAGAGGGACCGCTTCTTCTTCCGCCTATGTTCTTTCTCAGGGTTTTTGCGCCCCTCCGTTTTGGCCTCCGAAGACCAAACCGTCGACTGCGCTGGTGATTTTGAGGTAGTCGACCCAGAACGAGTTTCTCAGCTCGATCATGTAGGGATTTGGGTTGCATTCTGGCGCACAACTGAGAACCGTCAATCCGGTGACGAGGCACCAGAGACACAACTCGTGTGGGTCAGTGATGGACATCTAGGTGCTACAATCGGACTCTGTATAAAACCCGATACCCGAGCGACCAACATCTCGTTCCGAGGATTTGATTTTCTATTTTTCAGACGAAAATGTTGAGTGAGTCGAAGAGTCTGTGTTCCCCGTTAGCGCGCAGAAAAAAGGAACTGGGGTTGGGGTGTAGTGATGTGGTATTTATACGACGCCTGACGCCACGTCAGGAGCCAACGGCCAGACACGAGCAAGAAGGATCGATGGTCGACGGCTGGGTCCAGGTCCACTACGCCCCCTGTTGAACATTTTCAGAAGCAGCAAAGCTCGAGGGAATATCTATCAGATGAGGAATCTGAGGGAGAAGGGCAATCCATTGAAAGTTCTTTCATTCGAAGATGGAGGAGATCCAAACTACTGTGCTTCATAGTCAACTTAGATGCGAAACCTATCAAGGTGCTACACCTAAACCAAGTGGACTTCATCAGGCAAAGAAATGGTACTGCCAACACTAGGCACATCCTAGACATTATGCATCCCATTAGGGGGAAGCTGGAGCATAACCAAGTGGTGAGTCGCGAGGATGAAAAAGCTTTTGACCATGTCAAGTTGGACAACTTGTTTGCAGTCTTTGAAAGTCCTAGGTGAAAGGTTCTGTACAAACGTGCAAACATTCTACGAGGGGGCAACTACGAGGGGTAGCAGAAATTAAGTGTTGTCACAGCAGATTCCTTTGGCCAAAGGCACGAAACACTTTAAAATATTCTTGTTGACAATGCTCTTTAGCTATTGGCAATGATAATGGGAGGAGCAAAGGTTAAGGGTGTTCCTATAGGAAACCACAAACTGTTTCTCTTGGCAGATGAGATGCTACTCATGTGGTCTGATCTGTTTGAGAGCATGCAGGAGTTTCCCTGCATCAGTCTCTGATTCCATCCTCCATCCCATGGAACAACCCATTTGTTGGAGGAAAGGGGACAGGACGCAGGAGTAACCATGGAAACTTCGAAAGACTGATCTACTCACCAGTGAAAGTCTCCTCCCCTAAACTCGTACGTTTTTTAAAAGAAGAACGCATTCACTGGCTTCTATAACATCTTACAGCAGAAACAGTATGAAAAGCAGGATATGTCGTCAATCATGGTTACAACTTTTGGACTTTCTTTGTTGCTGTCCTTGTGATCGGTCTTCGGGTTTGCTGGAGCATTTGGAACCCACATTTTCTTTCTGATGGAATGTAGTAGTTGGGGGTTCACCTTCCTTTTACTGCTGTATCAGCAGTAATCCCATGCAACTGTAGCTTTGTTCTCCAGTAGAACTATGTCTTGAATTTCCGTTCAGCTGAAATGAGGGGCCATTGGGAAAGTCAACCTGTATCTGGTATAGTCCTTGCTCTGTTTGTCAATGATGAGCTCTCTATTTTTGGGGTCTTTGCAGGAATAGATCTTTAAATAGTGGGACTCTGCCTTCCAGGAAAACCAGAAGCGCCAAGTCCACATTGAGAACAATTTCTTTTATATTTTATGAGTAGAGCCTGAGCAATGCATCTCGGACCCTCTAAATGTACTCATTTGTAGGACCTGCACTGTCAATTAAAAAAAGTAACTGCTTCTTTTGGCTGTATGGCTCTTAGGAGGTTAATTTATAGCGTACACATCAATCTGCTCTCCCTTACTTCATGTATTGTAGCACCAGATTCCGCCATAATGTGCCATTTTTAACTTTTTTTGCCTTTGGCGAGTAGAAACACAATTTGTTTTTAAGGCCTTAAATTATAAGTTGTCATCAGTAAGGGTCATTTCCAGGGCTGTATATTGACGTTATCCAACTCACACTTTGCTACCAAGACCTTTGAAAACCTCTGCACTGAACAATAACATTTTCTACAGAATCGGGTTTTGTAGATTCCCGAGGAACCTGTTTCAAATCATCTTTGTTCGTCATCTTTGCATGGTCAATCTAGACCTGCCTCCATGAGTTCACAAATGTATGGTCCTCGTCTACCTCGTTTAAGGAGTTTTTACTTCTTTCGACTGAACAAATAGGTCCATACTATCCTTTACTTGTCTTGGTGTATTTTGTCACAGGTTGCCAGGATGTAACGGAGCATATCCATTAGAGAACCAGTAGGTGCGCATAATTTCCTACAGATGCAAGTTCTTTCCCCCCCCTACACTGTTAAAGGAGCTCTGCAATCTTAGGACCACCATTCAGGACTCTGATGCAGCAGCAATCTCTGGCCGGCTGCCACCAAAGCCAGGGGAGTAGGCTGTGCAGCTTTGGCGACCCTGAGAAGACAACAGTCATTTATTGGGGCAATTGACAAGGAGAGCTGTTCAGCTGAGCAGGAGCTCAGTGAAGGAACAGGGTGTCGTCTGCCATTTGTGACATGCAAACACCATGAACAGAGCAAATATTTATGCTTTTTAGCAGTAACTCCCACACAACTGCAAAAAGTAGACATTTCAGACACCTTAAAAAAAGGGATATTTTCAAAACTTTGTTCACACCTGAATCTAGAACCAGGGCAGAAACAAGACGGCACTATGCGAGATTGCAGATGTGTCGATCTCTGCACTTCCTCCCCTGAAACATCTAAAAATGCAAACTACTAATAATTGTTTGCTTCTGAGATGCCAACCAAGATATTAAACACAGTAACATTATCCTTCCCTTTAACTTGGAATCACTGTAGAACAAAAGTGGGCACTTCACATTCTGAATCTGCATTTCAACGGTTTCTACCTGCACCATCATTCTAAGGTGAAATGCAGTTATAAGACACAAAGGGTAGGGCAGAGTGATGCGACAGGCATGGGGTTTGTCATGTGACAACTTCATAATTATGGGAAATTAATCTATTGTATTGTATGCATGGATGGGTTTTAACATTTGACATTTCATTAAGGTCCATGACTTCTGGCAATACCAAGAGACGTGTAAAGTAGTCTCTACTACTCACAGGACGTTAAAGAACTTTCGCAGGAGGATCTTGGTCACACTATCAGCCCTAATATTCCTTTCTTTAAGCATATGTAATTTCAGTTGCCATGCACTCCTTAACTGTCTTTGTTTTTAGTACCAAAAGAGCTCTGAAGTTGTCACTAGTGCCACCTTAGTGCTTCATAAAAATATGAGTATCTAATATTATAAACATCATAACACTAAATCCTTGCTACATTTACACGCTACTTAGCCATATACTGAAAAGTACACAACCTCACTCAAAATGAAAAAGAAACCACAAATCATGTCCATTCACAATCTTCAAAAAAGAAACCAAAAGGCTTTTATGAACTCACTATATCTCGGAAAACTACAGCCCGTAGACGGTTAATATCCATATCTT
Organism: Ambystoma mexicanum; assembly: GCF_040938575.1. Taxonomy (NCBI): domain Eukaryota; kingdom Metazoa; phylum Chordata; class Amphibia; order Caudata; family Ambystomatidae; genus Ambystoma; species Ambystoma mexicanum. The sequence continues at coordinate 745,346,887 of NC_090937.1, forward strand.
GAAGAAGTCTGTCAAGATCGCGGACTGGAGACATACCACCTGTCACAATGTCAACTGGACTCTAAATTGAAAGAAGCAAATATGTATGAAGGTAAAAACATTTAAAAAACTGTAAAGAATGAAGGCCTGGTACGGACTGGCTGGCACAATTAATATTACTTCAACACAGTGAAACTCAATATACAAAATCCAAAGGCACAGATATAGAGCACATTGAACTACAGAGAGCCACAGTAAGACTTTAAGGAATGGAAAACAGATAAAAGAACCATGAATTAAAAAGGTTTAATTAAGTTTGCAAAATATGTAATTTGATACAAGCAGCTATATTTGTACATATTTTCAGCAATGAATCGTTGCTTCAAGAATTCGACAGTGGGTGTTTTTACACGTTTAATTTTTCTTCAAATAAAGAGCATCTGAAGACTTATGACATCTAAGCAAGGAGTTGCAGCATTCGTAAATTGCAGGACAAATCCTTTGGTGTTAAAGTAAATTATATTATACTCTTGCCTTCACCGTAGACTTGGTTTGCAGTCCTTTTGAACCCTTTGCATTTTCTCCACCAGATTTCATTTGCGCATGCTGCTGGCACTCCAAACAATTCCTTACTGCAACTGCACAAACTATGAGAAAAGGAAAGCAATAGGGAAAACACAGATTGTGATCAGCTGGTTCTAAATCGGAACAGGCCCATAAGGTGTACAACTTTAAAGGCATCTTGTAAATGAATCCCACTAAATATAACAGTTTCCCCAGACAATACACTTATGGTGCAGTGTCTTCAGAAATTATATTGGTGTTACCTTGGAATAGCTTAAAATGAAGAACATAAATGTACACTGAAATGAAAATTATAACACATGACCTAGGAACCAAATGGAAGCTGGACAGCTCCTCTAAAAAATACTTTCTCATCACCAGCTTTGCCATCAATCAATAGGAGATCTGCCATTACTCTCATACCTATTGTAGTGCTCCATGCTCTTTCCCTCATCTATATTTAGTACAGTGTGTGTAAGCTTCTTTATTTTTTATGCAAGAGAATAAATCAGCTCAATACATCTGAACATTGCAATAAAAACGTTTGCAGCAGCAATCTAGCACTCGCCGAGTGGTCGAGAAAACAAAAGTACAGATGGAATCGAGATAACGCAGAAGCATAGGAGCAATGTCAGCTGCTTGTAGAAATAGATCCAGAAACTATTTCAAATCATATTGTAGCCGGTATGTACATCTATGCATGAAGCACTGCCTTTTTAGCATTGACTTGCTTGCAACGCCTTTGCAATCTAAAATGATCAAATGAAAAATGTATGCAACGCCACCATTTGTAGACCCTTCAATATGGCAGCTGTTTTCTTACCTAATCTGAGACATTGTCGCAGAATGCCACCAGATGACATGTTCTTTTCAGCTTCAATTTCAGTGAAGCCAAGCGAGCTTGCAAATATTAGTACATCGACGAGGCTGATTAGCCTCTGTAGGAAGGATATAGAAGCTTCAATAGACAGGCCTTGAGTTGGCTCAATGTTCTCCAGTTCATGCTGCAAAGAAGAAATAGAAAGTGCTGTGTAATATCGAATCCAGCTCTCATAGTTTTCACAAATGATATGACAAATGGCAAAAACCTAACTTTGCAAAAAAGTATATTTTTAATATAAACTGCAGCTATGTGTCTAACCTTCTTCAATACATGCACCTTGCCTGTTATACTCACAGAGATGAATTTTATTAAAATTTGTGACTGAACTCAAAATATTTTAAATTACGCATTAAAATTGTAGACATGTCTGCAATGCTGCATCTCAGTTTAACAATTTCTTCAGTCGCAAAACCTAAACCACTATTCAATTGTGGATGAGTAGGCCGAGACTTATGAGATTAGTTACATATTATCTTATATACCCGGCTTGGCCCGGGATTTCATCTTCTCATAGGTGCTATGCGTTAGAAATAACTTAAGCTAACTTTACTCTTTTCGGAAAGGCGCTATAAAAAATGTAAAAAAGATAGTCAATACATGTTTTCAGATTTTGAAAATGTTTCCTTATAAATACTACAAAACACAATGTTTTGTTCCTCTTAAAAGCGAATTCTGAAACTTATAATTGTACGTGAAAGCACATGGAGATTCCTGAGCGGCATGATACTCGACATGCTGCCGACGGTGCCAACAATTACGGACCCAAAGTTTAATATTACAAAAGTACATGTTCATTGTAAGGCTTGTTTATAAACAATATTCCAGTTGGAGCAAAGATATACAACTTATTCGGGGAACCCACTATAGAACATGCAACATAACTGCCCGTGGGGGAAACATGGAGATTCCAAGTTAATACCAGTGCACTTGGACTGTCCCTGTGCCTTTTTGATCGCGATTCCGAATGCTAGCTTGACTGGGAACTGCAGGTGCTTGAAACTGAACGGCATTGTCTGTCGGAATGGGTGGAATGTGGGGGATGAATACATCTACTTTTCCCTTCCTGGTCAACACTGTTGTTTCAAGTAGAAATTTGTTAACGCAAAGCCTTGTGCCATTACGCAGGTCCATTCACCTCCCAAACGCCTACCCTTCGCCAAGCCACAAACAGACAATGTTTGACTTTTATATATCTGTATTTTATTTGGGATTTGTATAGCGCCTTAAACCAAAGAGCTGTACATAAGATCATAAAAGCAGTACAATAAAAGTGGGAAATGTAAGTAACATTTGACAGTCAGCCTTGTCAATCAGAATGGAGAAGGTAGGACTTCAGTGATACACGAAACCGAGAGTATGAGGAAATGAAGCAAAGAGAAAGTGGGAGGGCATTCCAATGCAAGGGAGCCAGCAAAGAAAACAAAAAAATGTGACTGAGCACAAGGATGACGATAGAGAGCAAGGAGAAATTGAGAACAAGAGAGGAGAGAACGGGATGGAGTATAGAACACAATTAGTGAGTAAAGATAGATAGCTGCAAGACCACAAAGTGATTTAAAGATGACAGAGCAAGCCAAATTTGAGTCGGAAGTGAAATGGGAGCCAATCAAGAGTAAGAAGAGACGGGGCAATAGAGTGAAAGGGGGCAAGACAAAGAAAACGAACAGAGGCATTAAAAACACAATTCAAGTGGCAAGACGAGTGAGAGGAAGGCCAAAAAGGGAGGCAGAACATTAGAAGAGTCACAAGAAAATTAGTGTGGAAATCAGAAGTTTAGTGGCATCAAAAATCAAGAAATGACGAGCATTATGAATTTTACATAGGTGAAAACGTCAGGCATGCGATGATAGAGAAATGTGATACTTAAAGGGATAGTTCACTCTAAAATGTTATTGGCTAAAAAGATGGCCCATAATAAAAAGAAAATATAAAAAAAATATTTGTAAACAACGTTCCTATGTAACGTTTTGAGCAAATGACGCTCAAACGCAAAAATGTCAAGCACTAGGAGGCATCCATTTTGTGAAATGGATGAGTCTGCTGTGCTTGAGTTAATCTCTGCCCTTGTGGCACTAATGAAGCAAAAGCCACCTGCTGGTAGCTTTTATTACAGCGGCTTTTGCTTCATTAGTGCTGGAGAGTGCAGGCAGGAAGGCTGCTGCTGGTAAGTGCTTATTATTTTCTTTTTCTTTTGAAACCACAGCATTTATAAATACAACTTTTTTGTATTTATAAATGCTGTGGTTTTCTTTTTAATTTCCCGGGCTCCTTAAAAAGTAAACCACGGCACTTATAAATACAACTGTGTTGTATTCATGACTGCAGCAGCTTTTGCTTTCAGTCTCCCCCGCGCCGGGGGAGCCTGGCAGACTCAAAGCAAAAGTACCGGCATTTATAAATACAACCTGGTTGTATTTATAAATGCTGTGGTTTTCTTTTTAAGTTTCCCGGACTCCTCCAGCTTGGGGGAGCCTGGGAAACTTAGAAAGAAAACCACAGCAATTATAAATACAACCGCGTTGTATTCATGACTGCAGTGGCATCAGCTTTGAGTCTCCCGGGCTCCCCCGGCCCGGAGGAGCCCAGGAGACTCAAAGCTGAAGCCACCACAATCATAAATACAATGTTTTATTTACGATTTCTGTGGTTTTCTAACCACAGCCATCATAAATACAAGAATGTTGTATTTATAATTGCTGCGCCTTTTCGTGTAGGCAAGTCCAGGCAATTAGGAATACTTCGCGGGCACTCGGCAGAGTATATATAATGTTTTGCCCATCTTTTTATCCCTTTAAAAGATAGATCAGCGTCTAGATAAAGTACCAGGTTGTGAGCCATGGGAGAGATAGGAAGCTGAGAAGGAGGAAACTAAATAAAAAGAGGATGGGAAGATGGGATTGTGTTTGCTGTAAAGAAAAGTACCACAGTTGTAGCAGCATTTAGTACAAGAAAATGTTCTGACATCCAGGAGTTCATGGCTAATAGGCATGACAAAAGTTTGTTATGGACTTCAGAAGTGAAGGATATGAAAGGATGAGAAAGACAGAAAAAGTGAAGTATCATCTGCATGGACATGGTGAGCTATACCAAAGGATAAGATAATAGCCAAAGGAGAGAGATAAAGAGAGAAAAGAACCAAGAACCGAGACACTCTGAACAAGTGGGAGTACGTCAGACGATGAGCCTGCTCAAGAGACTGAGAATGTCCTTTGGGACAGGTATGACCTAAACCACGAAAGAACAGACCCTGAAAACCCAAATGAGGAAAGAGAAGTTAGTAATAGAGGGTGATTATATATATATGGAATACATTACACACTGTAATCGTATTTCTAATGCTTGTATCTGCTTAGATTCACATGCTATGCATAGGCCGACATCTAGTGGAAGCTGCAGAGTATTATAGTAGTTGTTTTCGAAACTCGTAAAGGGACGTCGACCGGGCGTGCAAATAATACGATCCCTAGTACGACGTCCACAGTACCCATGGTCCTTCACGCATCGAGGTCAATCAGATTGTTTTGTTTCTGACATGAGGTAGCATGAAGTCTAGTGTGAGTACAGGTGTATCAAAGCAGATATGTATCAGGTAAGCTCCTATAAACATCCATGCACCTTCTCTCCAAGGAGAGGAAGGGTGGGCACATGTGAATCTAAGCAGATCCAAGTATGAGGAATACTATTATGGTGAGTAATGTAACCCTTCTGAGACTTGTGGAATCTGCTTAGATCACATGCAATGCATAGATTAGCAAGCAGTGTTAGGAGACGGTGGTGGGTTGTCAGAAGGTCCATTGGCAAATAGATGTTTTAGAACCACTTGTCCCACTGGTTTATCTGCTTTGGAATGAGTGTCAATGCAGTAGTGCTGTGTGAAAGTATGTACTGAGCTCCATGTAGCTGCTTTGCAAATGGTGTCTAGGGGAACATTTGCGATAAAAATCAAAGAAGCTCCAGTACCCCTTGTGGAGTGAGATCTTGGTGTGAAAGGCAGATTTTTGCTTGATAATGAGTAACAGAGCTGTATGCATCTGACTACCCACCTGGAGATGGCATTTTTGGAAATGCAGTCTCCTTCTTTGCCTGGTGCTACGGAGACAAACAGGTGGTCTGTTTTTTTAAGCGTTTTTGCTTTGTCTACATAGTAAAGGTCCGCCCTCCTTATATCTAGTGTATGGAGTTTTTTCTCAGCTGAGCTTGTTGGATTCTGGAAAAAAGCCGGTAGCTCAATGGATTGGTTCACGTGAAATTTGGAAATTAATTTAGGTGAAAACCTAGGATGTGTACGTAAAACCAATTTGTCCTTGTGGATGACAAAGAATGGGTCCAGCACTGACAAAGCTTGCAGTTCACCAACTCTTCTTATGGAAGTAATAGCCACTAAGAAGGCAGTCTTGTATCTCAAGTGTTTAAGACTTGATTTATACATAGGTTCAAATGGGGGTCCGCCTGGCAGTGGGATTGAAATCGGAGGGTGGAGTCTCTTTACTCCCTCCATGAACGCCTTAATGATTGGAACTTTCCACCACAATACTTTACTCTGAGAGGTGGTGCAAGCTGATAAAGCCGCCAGGTGGACCTTTATAGAGTTCAATACTAACCCTGAGTGTAACAAGTGGATAATATAGAGATAAGAATGTGGGATGAGTACATTTTATGGGGTTTATTTGTTTAGACTGGTACCAAATTACAAATCTCCTCCACTTGTCGAAATAATAGTGTCTGGTGTTTGGTTTACGTGCCTCTTTGAGGATGTCCATACACCTCAGTGGTATATATATTTTTTTTTTATTTGTATATAATCTTTGTTAGATTTTTACAAAAGAAGTTCTCGTGATCACATATAACTGACAAAAAAGAAAAAAAAATGTAGAAGGTTATGTGCTAATAGGTGATTGGAGCAATATTATTGTTATTGTTTTCACCGTCCACAGTTTATCAAAGTTGAGGCGAGTTTCTCGTTAAATGTCAGAGAGATGGGAGATCTTTTCCATGCTGATATTTAGTAGTTTTGCCGTCGCAATTAGCCATCTAGTTTGAGCTCCTGTAATTAAGCGGTTCCACCACGTGTCTTTGTCATTGATGAAATAGTTTATAAGCAAGGGACCAAAAAAAGGCATTCCTTTCCTGTGCGATCGCCGGGCAAACCATCAGGAGGTGTCTTACAGATTCTGTAATTTCAGGATTTTTACAGAGACGACATGTGGTATATTAAGATGTCCAAACACTAAGACCTCAGGAGGTATGCTGCCAAGTTCATTGAGTGAGGTTGAGGGTGAACTGCTATACTCGCGTGTTGTGTCAGAAGATTGGTCTGGCACAGGAGTTTGATGGGATCGCACATCACCAGTTTTCGTATATGTGGATACCATGGTTGTCTTGCCCACATGGGAGCAACTCGGATGAGCGTCATTTGTTCTCTGTGGATCTTGTTCACCAACCTGTTCAGAAGAGGAGTTGGGGGAAAAGCGTAAGCAAATTTCCCTGACCAGCTCATCCATAGCGCGTTCCCCTTGGAGTCTGGTTGGGGAAAACTGGACGTGAAGTCTGGGCATTGCCTGTTTTCCCTTGTAGCAAACATGTCTAGTGTGGGGTAGAGAGTCCACTACAGTATTGAGTTTCCCTGGAACATGTTGGGAAGATAGGAACATCCCCGGACTGAGTGGTCATTTCCATACTTTCTGTGCTAGTTTGAACAGATTTGGAGAATGAGTGCTTCCCTACTGATTGATGTAGAACATCGCAGAGGTGCTGTTGGTTAGAATTTGCACCTACTGATTTTTCATCACCCAGAGAGTGATGCGTCCGTTATAACGATCGCTTGCACCGCCGGATCGTGGAAGGGTTTTCCTTTCAATAGATTCTCCCTGGTCTACCAGCGTAGGTTTTCTACTAGTGTTGGCAAAACTATCACTAGATCGTCCCACTGACCGCTTGCCTGAGACCATTGTTTCAAACACTCCTGCATAGGGCGCATGTGCAAACGTGCTTGTGGGACCAGATAAATGAATGATGCCCTCATGCCTAGAAAACACATCGCTTTGCGTATGCTTATCTGGTGACAGGCTTGATACTGAGGTATTTGCAGTAGCGTATTTGAACTCTTTCCTTTGATGGAAAGACTAATCTTGCTTCTGTGTTTTAGACCGCTCCTAGGAACTGTTTGGTTGTGCTTGGCACCATGCTTTATTTTTTCTTGTTTATTGAGAAGCCAAATTGGAAGAGAAGGTTTATGGTTCTTCGAGAGTTTTGCCTGCAAAGTTGGGGTGACTCACCTGCAATCAGCCAGTCGTCTAGTTAGGGGTACACTGGGATTTCTTCCTTGCGCAGGTGCGCTGCCACCACTGCTAGTACCTTGGTGAATACCCTTGGAGCTCAAAATCGACAAAAATTGCTGCCACATCTTTGACCTGGTGTCTTAATCGTTAGCTAGCCTATTGATTTTAAAGTATCGTACTCCACCTTTGCAGATTTGAATGCATCCTCCACGGCTCTACAGGCATGTTGAGGAGTGTTGCCTCGGTTTCCTGTTTGAAACCAGACTGGCGTAGCCATGCATGGCGTTTAATGATTGTACTTTTGGCAATGATCCTGCCCGCACTGTCTGCGGCATCTAAGTTGTTTTTTAAGATGCAGCTGGATACTGCTTTGCCATCTGCTGCTACTAGGGCCATTTGCGATTTGAGGGGTTCAGGAGCTGAAGCTATTAGTGCTGTTACCTCGCCCCACTTGTGGCAGTTGTAGCTTGCTAGTAGTGTTGTGTTATTCACAATCCTTGTCTGAAAGGCTGCTGAAGTGGCCACCTTTCTTCCCAGAGTGAACAGTTTCTTACTTTCTTAATCAAGGTGCGCTTCCAAAGAGGCTAAAGGTGTTCCAGCCCTCTTTTGAGTTGTTACCACAAGAGAGTCCGGTTTTAGTTGCCCCCTGATGTAAAGAGGGTCCGTGGGTGCAGGACGGAAGAGTTTTTCAATACGCTGGTTGACTACCGGCATTTGGTTCGTGGTCTCCAGAGAAGGTTGTATCCTCCTTTGACGGACTGAAGGATTGGAATAAATTGGGTGCCGGCTTTCCTGTCTCCCAATATATCCTCCACAAAATCCGTATCTAACTGAGTTTCTTGGGTCTGAATTTTAAAATGCTCGCTGCCTTCATGAGCATAACGTTATACAGTGGTTGATTAACTGGTGAATCTGCCACTGGTGCGTCTTGATTAACTGGAGAGGGTTGTACACATCCTCTTCCACATCGTAACATTGGTCTGCTTCCTTATAGTATCGTTGTCCTCAGTGTCCGTATTTATATCATATGAATCAATATGAACTGGGTCTACCTAAGGTGAAAAAGGAAGGGTGTCAGGACGTGGCGTTTTAGCTGGGGCCTGGGAGGATGTAATGGCAGTAGTTGGTGGCATGGTTTGTACATTTTGGAAAGCCTGGGGATCTTTTTCAAAGAAGTTAGCCATGAATGTCATTCTCCTCATAACCCTGTCAATGTCCTCAGCGGTCCAAGTTGATGAATTTGGTATGGACCCAGGGCTTTGAGGTGTAATCTGTACCGGAGGTGTAGACTGTGCCTGAGGTGTAGGCTGGCTCTTGTTTTTTAAGGCCTCTGTTAAGGTCTCTTCTTCTTGGGAAACAAAGTGTCTTTCTCTGTGAGGTGTGCTAGATTTCTCCTTGTGGGCATGACTCTTGGAGGAGTGTTTTTTTGAACTTTTTTGCCTTAAGGAGGCTTTCAGGGACATGCTTTTGCACCAAATGGGCTATTCCCGATCGCTTGGTGCCTTTGGCCATTTTCGATGTGGAGTGTCGAATATCGGTGGAGTGCGTCGGAGTGTTCCTGGTGTTCACAGCTCTTTCCTTTGTTGCTGTGTTCTGCTGCTGGAGTATCTCTTCCAGCTCTATTGCTGCCTGCCTGATTAAAAAAACACCTCCAGACGCAGAGCGTCGCGGAGTGCGTCGGAGTGTTCCTGGTGTTCCCAGTGCTCCAGGCGCCCAGGAGCCTGGAAGCATTTCAAACTTGCTCGAGTAAGAAAAAAAACATCTCCCGGAGTTTGATTGTACTACGCCCAAATTTGAGCACATTGAGCATGTCTGGAAGACCCTCCCCTCGGCTCGTTGAATCTACACATCTCTCCTCCTTGGGCTCTTGCCCCCAGCCGACCTCGAACATGGAAACGGGCCCCTCCCCCCAGAGCGCCTCATCAGGCTTCCCAAGTAAGTGGCACGCTGGTCTCTCCCCGAGACAGTTTTGAAAAATCATTGACGTTCTGCTGTAATCTACATGCATCAGAGCAGCGCCCGGAGCGGGGAGGGGAGCAGGGGCGGACTGTGGGTTGTTTGGTTCATTCCTCCTATATCTTCCCACCCGTCCGTACGGCAATTGTCAAATAGAACACATGAGTTTTGCATGGCGGTTCACACGTTCGAAAAATCCAAAATGTTCTGCACAAACAAGGAGCCCACATGTAACTCTGTCGCCCACGTTGAAAATCCGAAATGGGACGGCTGGCTTGATGAATCCGAGCCACACCCCTTCACTTGCAACACAGATAAGTCTCTTATTCAAAAGAGCCAAAGGAACCTGGACCGCCAAACTAGAGATAACCAACATCAGTGCAAATCTTTGATTCCAACACTTAAAACTTTAACATGGAGAACAGTCAAAAAACGCACACATGATCGCACCAACGGCGACCTTTGTGTTACTGTACAGCACACAGACGGTTTACCAAATAACACTCAAATGCATATTTCGGAAGTCGCAAACTTTTTACCACACCCGTCTCGGAAGATCCGAGTGCTGTCTCGCCACACTTGCAAATGACTGCTACCGGTGACAAGTTGCCTCTATCCCCTGTGAAGTTGGTCGAGGAAATGAATGCATCTCGCCATGGTTTAAATAAACCGCATTCAAATTGCCCTAAAAAACCGGAGCGCCGCAATTCACTAATGGTAGCGGACCAGCTCCTAAAAAACTTGAAAGAATTGAACTCATCTATTTCCACGAATACAAAACCTAGACCGCTGGTACCTCAACAATTAAGCAAAGAAATTGTGGAGCTGGGAGAAGTGGAAAAACTAGTGTGCCTGACTTCTGAGCATAAAGCTCCTACTAGTCAGAACCAATCAAATATTCCACTTAAAAGAAGAAAACTTGATCCAAGTACAACAACCTTTTTGCATTGCTCTCAAAAAAGATTACCTTGTAACAAGACCGACGAGACTAGAACGGTAACAAAATCTAAAATTACTTCTAGTAGAAGAAATAACCAGAGCCCAACCAGCTTGGATGATTCATCTGGAGAGGCCATGTCGGATTCCTCATTCATGGAACACGATTTCCCAAAAATACGCCGGGCACCGCCTAGACATCGCAATAGAATGCAACTAGATAATGACCGGGAGATCTGTACCATACTTGTCGAGCAAGTAATTAACGAACTAAGGCCAAACTTGATGTCCGCTCTGACAATTACAGTGGCCCTGTTGCTAAAGCTTTACAAGCACTTGAATGAAGCACTCGGAGATCAAACAAGTCTCCTACTCACAACAAATTCTAAAATATCCAAAATGGAACAGGCCCTTTATGACCTGCAACAACAAGAATCGAATGGTCTCAAGAACAATGAGATGTTAAATGCTCTACTAAGAGATCAACTGAGAAACAACTCCGAAGATAAACGGCTCCTGGCTGAAGTCGCACAAGAGGCTATAGCGACCCTCCAAAAGCACCAACTCATGAGGACTGACAATCCCGGAAAAATCGGTGCAAGAGAGTCACCTTGCTCCATCGACCCTACCAGAGAAAATGAAGTTCCTCGTGCCAGCTCTACTGTGCAAAGAGCACACCAACCTAGAGGGGATTCTGAATTGGTCTGCAACCAGGAAGTTGTCGATTCCGACCCCTCTACTGTAAATCAATCAAATACAAACTTGCTCCAGAGCGATGTATGTATCACTCTTTCAAAAGCAACAACAAAAAGTGCTGCCTTGGTGCCAACCCCAGCAAATGTTCCCACTTCTGCAACCTCTGACGGTGCGTCAACCTCTCAATTCGTAGCCTCAAACGAGGGTTGCGTACAGAATCCCCCGACGAAGAAACTCTTTGCAATCTTTGAAAAAAGAAAGCCTTCTGAGGTGGGCATTAAAACATGCGAACCCCGCCAGGTGCAGAAGCAAACAATGAAAACCAAAAACATAAAAACCATAAAAAATGCAAGAGCTAAAAACTCAAATACATTTTTAAGGAACATTAAGGCTCTAAATGTAACAATAACAGAACCAACAAACAAGTTGTCGTACTCTAACACTGAAAGATCACGTCAGAACCAAACCAACGATGACCAATAATCTTCACATACGTCAAATATTCTAAACGCACGAAAAAGCCACCAAAGCAAAGACGATAGAATGATTGAACTACTAGCTAATTTGTACACTCACGAAGTCGACCTGGAAAACGGATCTTCCGAAGAAGACTCAAAAGATGATGACATCTCGGATTACATCTCAGACGAGGAACTCGAACCGTCCCTGGCAAATCTTCCCATGCCGAAAGCAGCAGTAGTAACGACTCCCAAAAGAACATGTACCTTTCCGACATCCCCAGCTGCAAAATCTAAAGATGCATCTTCGAACCCTGGCGACCAACCTAGATTCATGACAATCGCAGAGAAAAGAGATTGCACCATTAAGAGGCTGTACCCTGTAGTAGACTTAACTAATTCACCAAATGCATGCTCATCCGAAGGAAAAGAAAAGGAGCCTCTGGAAGTCGAAGAAAACCGGCCTAAGATCACGACTGAAAACTTAAAACATCTACCAATTTCTCAAACCAATTCTACCCAAGAGTGGAGAAATGACAAGAGATCTCAGTTAAAGGGAGATTCTCTTAAAAAGTTAAACATCCAACCCACAAATCGGAAAACGTCTTTTGATTGAGAGAATATTTAGATCAGGTGATCCTCTAATTTTGAATAGAGGCAACGTGCTACAGTTGCTTGGACACATTCCAAAACTACGTGCTGTATCTACAGAAGACATAAAAATTGTCGAGTTTGTGGAGGAGTCCGCAACTGACAGAGTCTTACTGCACATCCCTTTGCGATTAATTTGCAATCTGATCTTAAACTGTAACTCAGAGCTATATTCTCTTGGATTTGACCTAAAAGTAGTGTGTGACGCAAAAATACCTGCACAAATAAGACCACAAATGAGTAATCAATCAAATAAGAAGGGAGGTTCAAAAATTAAAGACTCGACGGATGTCCCGAAAGAGACCATAGCTCGACCTTCCTTTAAATCCCTTCGAACAGATGACCAGGACTCCGTTAATTGCGACAGTCCCATAAAACAAATCAAAATTACTATGAAGAATAACCTGAATGTACTAAATGGCATGGAAAAAGCTTCAAGACAGAATAACGTCGACACGGGACTAGCCTCCTGGAGTTGGCTATCTGTGTCCCTAAACAACTGTGAGGAGCTCTAACGCCAACCCGATACGCCTACGGACTCCTTATTGATAGGCTCCTGGAACACAAGAGGATTCAAGCACCTCTTCGGATAATCGTTTAACGTACTTGAAAAATTGGATGTGATTTGCCTCCAGGAAATGTGGCTTGAAAAGCCACCCTGTGCCGACGGTTTTGAAATAGCTTCAAACCCAGCAATCAAGCAATGTATGGGTAGACCAATGGCTGGTCTAATGATAATGGTAAAAAAATCAAAAAACAAAAATAACAAGCACAGAAAATCCATCACCATACCTGCAGACTGCGACCATTGAATTAAATGTAAATTTACCTCACAAAATAACGACTATTCACATTATCAATATTTATTGGAAGCACACCGCCACTGACGAATTGGATTTCCTAGATCTAATCTGCGACACAATTGACCGGATCTTAGAGTCCAGTGATATGCCAAACCTAATATTATGTGGCGACCTTAACATGGAATGCGTTGAGTTGGAACCTGAGACTACAACGAACAACAATACACACAGAAAATCAAAAGACCCCTATAACATCAAAGCGGCTTGGAACAACGAGATGGAAGATCGTGAAATGACTTTATTAAATGTAAACATCAGAGGGGATATCCCTCCCAAAGCACCCTGGTCTCAAGGCAAAAAAGCCTCGATCCTTGACTACTTCTACGTATCAAATGTCATTGAGAACAAAATATCTGAACTAGTTGTGATCCCGACGGAACAAAGTGACCACAACTTAGTAACCATCCAAATCTCTGGCGTGAGATGCACTGAAAAAGAATTTTGGAATACGAATATAAGCTTGACGCCTGGTCGAAACAGAGTACGAATTAACAGAGGTAACATCATAGACATTGCAACCATCCTTCATCTGAACAACGAACCCCTATTCGAAGCCCAAATTGAATACCCAAGATTATTGGAAAAATACATCGAATAGAATCTGGGCCCTCAAAAAATAGGGTCTCGTCACCAGCACTCCTACGATCCGGAAATTGTTGTTAGAAAAAGGATCACAAGGAAAGCTTTACGAGATGCTAAGAAGAGCTCCACTTACAACTATCTGTTGGAAACAAAAAAAGCGAAAGCATCATATAGAAATTGGCTGAAAGGCCATAAAAATTGCATCCTACAAAACGATGCCGAAGCGATGACAAAGATTCGGACTGAAAAAAATTATAAATCATTTTGGTCCTTAATTAATAATACAGAAGCCAGTCAAGGTTCCCTACAGGTTTCCACAGTCACCGAGTCTCAATGGATATATCATTACACTGAGTTATTTAACAACCAACAAAAGGAGGGTCACAAAAGCCTCGAACATCACAGCCCATGGACCCTAAAGATTTCGAAAGAAAACATCCTGAAAAACATTAAAAATCTAAGCCTCTCTCGAGCTCCTTGCCCTGACGGCCTGACTAACTAGATGTTAAAGCAAAATCCGGAGGAGTGGGCTGATTTTTGTTACAACTTATTCTGTAACATCTTAAAAGAAGGAAGAGTTCCAAAAACATGGAAGTGAGCTTTGATCGTGCAGATCTTCAAAAAAGGGGTACGGTCTGATCCCAAAAACTTCAGGACCATAGCCCTCCTCGACGTGATCGGAACATTTTTTGCTACCCAAGTTCTTCACCAGAGAACATCATGGATTAAAGACGTAGGAGCTGTTGATACCCGACAAACTGGATTCACGAAGGGCATTGGTTGTTCACTGAACCTTTTCATCTTAAACATTTTAAAAATGGGCGCGATAAAGAAAAAAACGAAGATCTATCTGGCATTTGTCGACCTGGCTCACGCCTTTGATAGCGTCGATCGAGACATGCTCTGGGCTAAAATGATAAAACATAAATGTCCAGTTAGCCTACTGAAAGCGGTGCAAGAACTTTACTCTGACACGACCGTAAAAATCAGACTTGACCAAAAGTGCTCTGTATCAACAGCCATCCAAACATCAAGAGGCGTGAAGCAAGGCTGTCCGCTGGGAGCATGCCTATTCAGTTTCTTCATTCACAACGTTCATAAAGATCTATGCGAAGGAAGAGCCTTTCCTCCAAAGGTCGATGGATTCCACATTGGGCATATGCTCTATGCCGACAACATAGTCCTTATTGACTCAACACCGGTCGGCTTGCAGCGAAAATTGAGGTCATTGGAACATTACACCGTTAAAAACGGTCTAGAGATCTATGCCTCTAAAACCGAGATTCTCGTTCTCCAAAACCTAACCGGCGTGACATCCGCCAGAAAAGCAAAATTTAAATGGGACGTCGGAGGCAAATTGATAAATTGTGTCAGTCAAGTACCATACTTGGGAGTTTTGCTTAGTTCAAACATAAACGATAACCCGATGGTACAAAGGATCAAAAGAAAATGCAAGCTTTTAGCCGTTCAGGGTGCAATGTTAAACACGAAGTACGGAAAATTCAGCATAAAACCGGCCCTCGAATACTACAAGGCCAAGGTTGTGCCATCGTTAATCTTTGGAGCTGAGGCCATGCTGGGGTACACGTACGAGACATGGTCTTGGTGTGAGAATACCTATTGGAACCGAATTTTTCACTTACCGAAAGGATCCCCCTCGGCGTGTACTCGATATGAATTAGGGTTAACATCCATAAACGCTTATGTAGCATGGAATACTCTGGCACTATTTAGTAAAATCACGAGCCCAGAAAAACCTCCCACAATTCTCTATCTTGAAACATACGGAAAGTAAACTAGTAAACTATCAACCGCGTCAATACAAGAAAATGGGAGGATTGATGCCGAGCTATATTAGATCAAGTGAACGCTGACAGAGAGATGCCGATACAAAACCCAAATCACGTTAAAAAGAAACTGTGGGACGCTGACTGGTCTGAAACCTGTGACACCCGAAATGCTCATCGCTGTATGAACCTCGCTGCATCTGAAGCAAGAGCCCGGGCATCGATACCGAGTTATATGGAGCTATTTCCTTGTGTAAAAAAACAAAGACTTTACATGAAATTCTGACTGAATTTATTTTTAACCAAAGAAATCCTGAACTTAAGTCAATTACCTCCGAAATCTATCTGTGTCGATTCTGCGATTCTGATAATGAGACTTTAAAAGATTTGACCTTATATTTCAAAACGCTCAAAGATTTAAGAACCAGGACAATGGGCGAACTTTTGAATGCTAGACCCAGTCTATTTGGAGAGGATTGGTGGAAATCCTTGTCCGGCCGGCAGAGGGTTTGGACACTAAATCTGTATAGTCTTTTGACTTTCGGGGCCTGTCCTGTGGCGATTGGGACCTCAAGGACCCAGAGGACAGGGATTCGGTGGACCTCTCCCTTGACACAGTGTGTGCGAGTTTGGTCGACGTTGCCGTTGAATCTTGGCCCTTGGCTATTTGTTTAGTGCGGGGAGTAGTGCAAGTGCTACTGCCGCCGGGTGTCCCGGTAACAGAGCCGCCGGCCTGTCTATTGGGGTCTTGCACCTGGGAATCTCAGAGACTACGACGCTGCCATCGCTGGAGGCCCCGTCCACGGCGGCATCGGCCTGCATGGCATGATGGGCCCATCGCTTTGTCTTTCGGTCCTTGAGCGTTTTAGGCTTGAAGAGCTTGCAGGCTTGACAATGGCCCTCATTGCAGTCCTGTGCTAGACAATGATTGCACACCCAGTGCTTACCTACCCAGGGGAACCTCTTATTACAACTAGGGCAAAAATGAAATGCAGTGTTTTCCATAGTTGTAGGAAATGGCAGCTAGGCGACAAAAGAGAGTGTAATGGGAAATATGCATTCTCTAATGTCCACCCCCACTCTCCCTACTGTTTGGGCCAAACCCGGTGCGGCCTTCCAAGGACGAAGGGGCCCGTCGAATCAGGTTTTGGTTCGACGTTCGTCCTTTCCACCGCCGAAGAAGTTGTCAAAAGTTGGTGTAGTGAAAGAATAAAAAGAGTAACTAACTCTAATTTAACAATAGTCAATGGCATAAACCGAAAGGAACGGCGCGATTATGCATCCGTCAATGATGGCGAAAAAAAACTATCTGAGGGACATTGACGCGTGAAAGACCATGGGTGCAGTGGACGTCACACTAGGGATAGTCACACTAGGGATAGTATCACTGGCGCGCCCTGTCGACGTCCTTTTTCGAGTTTCGAAAACAACTGTAATACTCTGCAGCTTCCACTAGATGTCGGCCTATGCATAGCATGTGATCTAAGCAGATTCCACAAGCGTCAGAAATATATATATATAGATAGACCCATACCAATATATGAAAACACATTTGCTGCAAACTTCTTGCTGTGCATCTAATTTCCCTGCAGGGAATAAAACATGAATTCTATCGACTCAAACACATACATTGGAAAGAGACACTTGTGTTTTCACTAGCCGAGAAGGGCACCTGAGCCAAGAGTTTAGCGCTGCTGCAACAATAACCTGATGGCTGTCTTCCAATGGCAAGGTCAGTGACATATCGATGAGCCAATAACTCCTGAGTTGTGACCGGAGCAGTTACGAATGTCAGCAAGGTGTCTTGGGGCTCATTTGTCTTGCGTCTCATTTGAAATGCCACTTATGCAGGTGACAAATTGGAGGAGGCCTTGTGCTTTCCAGGAAGAAACAGCTCCTAAATGGGTAAGTGGTGCGCAATGAATTTCATTCATGCAGATCGTGTTTGCTAAGTGTTGCTGTGCTGCGGGTCATGCCCCTCGATCTATAAAGGGGGGCACAAGGTTCCCCAGTCCATTGGGATGTGAATGCCAACCTTGGGAGGGGGGCAGAATAGATGTAGGAACTGCTTCCTAAGCATTGGTCTTAAAGTGAAGAATGGGCAGGACATGCGGACAGTGAGAGCACCCAAGCCACCTAACCTATAAAGTAGTGCAGGCTTTTGGTGTGCTTGGTACTGTCCTGGCTGTTCTATGTAGTGAAGACATGAGTAGGCATAGTGCCAACTGAGCCCTCTTCAGTGTCTCAGTTCCATCTCTCCAGTCGAGGATTGGGTGCGCTTAGTGGCTCAGGTGAGGTGAGGTCACAATGGACCAGGGCAACGCAGCTTCCGCCAGGCTGAAGTCCAATGCTGCTAAAGAGCATACAGTCTTGCTCAGTCAGCCATGTCAGTGACATATATAGCTCCATGTAGCATGGTGAGCAGGAAGAGCAAAGAACAGCTAGGGCAACTCTAGGGACATCACCCCCAATCAGATATCTTACTGCTGGTAGTGTTCTGTCATTTACATCACTCCCACTCACTCCTTTCCTCATCTTAGAAATATTCCTGCAGCGTCAACTGGATCGCGGAAAACATTTTCCCTAGCAGTGCATACTGGGTGAGGCCAGCCTTAAGGGGCGTTCAACACGTCCACTCCTTGCCACAACATCAAGAAGCCATATACCCCTAAAACGATAACTTGTGATCACTGTTTCCCATGCTCAGTTGCGTTAGGGAACCATAAGGAAAACATGATGAGCTCTCAGACAGTGGAGCAGGGAGAGCAAGAGATGAGGAATCTGTGGGATGAACAGCCATCAGAAAGAACATTAGCAGAGAAGAGTGATGTGTTCTTCTAATAGAAAGTGTTCTGTCAAGGCTTCTTTTTTGGTCATTCACTTTTTATTGTAATGTAAATCAAAGGACATTCATTATCAAATATTATCAATTACAATTGTCCATATTGCTATCTTGCATAATATTCAGACCTGAATGGCAAAATATAGCTTAACCGGCACTCCTCAAGCTCCTGGAAGAGTTTGCCCCAATATCTGGCTTTTGCATTAATCATGGGCAGTCACTGGGGCTTGTGATTTCAGAACCTCCCGAGGTCCAACGTAATCTGCAATCCGCATGCCTATTTAAATGGCCAGACCAGGAAATCACTTACTTGCAGGTTCAGATCACCAATACTTACAGGGCACTCTTGGGGGCTAATATTCCCACACTTTGTAAAGAAGCCAAAGATACACTTCAGCTGTGGGAGATGCAGGAGATCTCTTGGCTGGGGCGTGTCAGCCTGGTCAAGATGACCTTACTCAGACAAATTAACAAGCAAGGGTCCTGGGAGTCTCTCTGCCAGACATTAGCAACCCTGACATGTTCCCCTAGCTCACTATTCTTAGAGAGGCACAGCTCCACCCTACTGATGAGGTCCAACCAGACCGAAACACGAGTCTGGGGTTGCTGTTGGTACTCTAGTTCAGAGGAGAATTGCCTAGTATTTCGGTGCTGGACTGCCCCAGGGCAGGACAAAGACTAATATGTTCTGGATATTTCTCCTCTGTGAAAGATAGTGAGCTAAAGACTCTGGGTAAGGCTCTCGTAACCAGGACTAATGTCTGGCAGAGAGACTCCCAGGACACCCCTTGTTATTTGCTTACTCATCAGACTCCTCTTCACCTTCCAAGCCCTGCCAATCTTTATCCCGGAGCGGGCATAAAGCAGTGGGGCGATTTATTTGGCTGGTTAAACTGCAGAGAATTTCTCTCAAAATACTCCTGAGGTGATCCAGAGAGCTTGGCGGGCTGCGGATCCCGCCGATTTAGCGTAATTTCCGGGCTTCTCAGGTTACCCCAATGTTGGATTGGGCATTAGAAGATCGACTCCCGAAATGGAAAGCACTGAAACAGGTCGGCTTACCTATTTCCTTGGACCATCTCCTGTTCCTCCCTAAAACCATGAGGGGCGCCCAAAGGGGCCTTTTGAAATCCACTAGTTGTACCTTGTATCATTGGAATAAAGCTTGTTTAAATTGGGATTGAAGTTGGGACTAGGTCCCCTTTCCCCAGTACTGCAAAACCCAGAGTTCTCCATAGGCTTGGGAAAAAAAGATGTTTGCACAATGGGAAAAGTCTGGGGTTCTGCGGTTAAGAGATCTATATAAAGAAGGAATACCTCTTACGTTTGCATAGTGTAAAGAAAAGTTTAAGACACCCAAGACAGCGATTTAGATCTGTGCAACTCAGTCACTGGGTGCAACTCAGTCACTGGGTGTCTCACAACCATGTTAGCGGGAGTCCGACCGCCTAAAGGAATAGAACTCGGGGTGATGGAGAGTAAAAAAACACAAAGTATCCACCTGCTACCGATTATAGGAAAGAAGGCTTCTCTAGAAGAAATATTGCCCTCTATGATACAATGGGAAAAGGAACTGGGGATTGACATTTCAGAGAGATTCCGGCAAAAAATGTGGACTCAAGCTCACAAGAGCCCCCACTGTATTTGTATCAGAGAAGGGGCCATTACATAATGTTATTGGTGGTATATGACTCTCCAAAGGCTGCATGCGATCCGACCTGACTATTCGGACAGTTGTTGGCATGGGTGTGGACAGTTGGGTGACCTTGCACACATGTGGCAGTACTGCCCAATCAAGCAAACATATTGTCAGGAGATCTGCTCTAGAATAAAGGACATCACAGGTAGCTTACTCCCTATGCGACCACTGACCTTGCTATTGGGGGATGTCCCTGAGGATGGCACCTACCTGTTGACAAGGCCTCAAACAGACCAGGTTTCGCATTTACTGATGCCAGCAAGAATAAACTGTGCACGCTTCTGGAAGTCTGGGCCCCTGCATTTCATATTGGTGGGTAAAAGTGTGGGAGATTATAGCCATGGAGAAGCGTACTGCGCACCCATCAGATCACAGGGTGAGATTCTCTGGCACTTGGGCCCCTTTTCTAGATTTTGTCTAAGAGAGAGAACATATGTTTTTTCGTCCACAACTCCTGAAACACCTCTTCTAAAGCTGGCAGGACAACTGTGAGTTGGATAGATTCCAGTTGGGGGTTGGGAGTGCCTCATGGGCGAGATGAGAAGGCGGGGATGGGATGAGTTAATGGCATTATATCTAGTATTAGGAGCTTATGATAATAATACAATATGAATTTCAACAATGGTCACACGTTTATATTCACATTAACGTAAATGCTTTTAAGTCCTGAGGTTCACAGTGTATGCCCAGATGGTTATTACGACTTACAAAATTAATAAATTGGTCCCATTCCTCCATACATTTTGGCATCTCACCCCTATAGGCGGCGTCAGTTTTACTCATTGCCACCACAAACCATATCTTTGCCCACCACTCCTTTATATACAGGGTTCTTGGGGTTTTCCAGTTGAGGGCTAGTACAACACATGCAAAGACCAAGAAATGAGTTGTTAATTTAGAGGAGACTGCGACTTCATTGATGTTTTTAATTTTGTGCGAGAACCTCCTTTCAATACGGCTGAATGAGTTTGCATGACCAGCAAATATGAAACAGATTCCTGGGGGCATGTGCACACCTCCAACAACAAGGTGGTATTGTCAGATCTATCTTGTTGAGCCACTCGGGAGTGAGGTATAACCTATGACATGCATTACTCACCGTAATAGCATTTCTGCTGATTGTATCTGCTTAGATTCACATGCTATGCATATAGTCCGACATCCAGTAGTAACCGCGGAGTATTGCATCTTGTCTTTCGAGAATCGAAAGGGGACGTCGACATGGGCGTGCCTGTAACACTATCCCTAACGTGACGTGTAGTGTACTCAAAATACCTCACGCGTCAAGATCCTCCGAATGTATTTTTTCTGCCATGAGGGAGCCCAATGACTATCATGAGTGAGTACATAAAACAGAGAAAGCAGTAAGATGTCTATGTTCCTTCCACCAGAGCGGGGAGGAAGGGTGGTCGCATGTGAATCTAAGCAGATACAATCATCAGAAATACTATTATGGTGAGTAATGCATGTCTTTTGATGTTTGCTAATCTGCTTAGAATCACATGCTGTGCATAGACTTGCGAGCAGTACCCGGAGTTGGAGGAGGGTTGTGAGAAGGAACAGTAGTGAAAAGATGTCTTAATACTGCTTGTCCCACCTGAGAATCAGACCTAGAATGAGTGTCTAGGCAATAGTGTTTTGTAAAGGTGTGTTCAGAACTCCAGGTTGCCGCTTTGCAAATGGACTCTAGGGGAACATTTGCAATGAAAGCTATGGAAGCCCCAGTGCCTCGAGTAGAATGTGCTCTAAGCTTGAAGGGCAGTTCTCTTAGCAATTGACAATCCACCTTGAGATGGCTGATTTAGAGACAGAATCCCCTTCTCTACCAGGAGCCACAAACAAAAAATTGGTTTGTTTTTCTCAGTGGTCTAGTTCTTTCCAGGTAAAACATGACTGCCCTGCGCACATCTAATGTGTGTAGGCTTCTTTCGGCCATGTTAGTGGGATTCTGGAAGAAAGTAGGCAGTTCTATTTATTGGTTCACATGGAACTTGGAAATAAATATAGGCGCAAATCGAGGGTGAGTGCGCAGAACCACCTCATCTCTGTGAACGTTAATGAAAAGTTCTACAACTGAAAGAGCCTGTAGTTCAGTAACTCTCCTTACAGAAATGATAGCTAGGAAGGCTGTCTTATAGGTAAGATCTTTGAGACTTGCCTTATGCATAGGCTCAAAAGGAGACCCCATAGGTCTAGTCAAAACCACATTTAGGTCCCATCCAGGAGCCGGGTTAGAAATGGGGGGATGAATCCTTATAACCCCTTCCATGAAAGCCTTAATAACTGGTATTTTCCACCACAACACCTTCTGGTGTGACATAGTGTAGGCCGAGAGAGCAGCTAAGTGAACCTTGAGGGAATTAAAAACCAGGCCTGAGTCTAGTGGGCGAGTCAGGTACAATGCAATGTCAGTAGGAGAGCAGTCAATAGGATTGACGCCCTTGGAATTGCACCAGATAAAGCACTTCCATTTACTGGAATAGCAGTATATGGTGTTAGGTTTTCTCACCTCCCTAAGTATGTCCATGCATCTCTGAGGGAGCCACAGGAGCCCGAACTCTATGACCTCAGGAGCCAATCCGCTAAATTCAGGGTTTGCGGGCATGGGTTAAGAGTCTCCACCTTGTCTTGAGATAACATGTTATACGGGCAAGGCAGTTTTATTGGAGGAGATGGGGACATCTCCATCAGATGGAGAACCAGGGTTGGCGGGCCCACATGGGGGTCACCAATATCATGGTGACTGGTTCTTGATGCATCTTGTGCACTATCTTGTTGAGTAGGGGAGTCAGGGGGTGGGGGGATAACAGCGTAAACAAATTTCCTGACCATGTTATCTAGAGACTGTTCCCCTTGGATCGGTTCTGGGGTACCTGGAGACAATCTTGGCATTGAGCGTTCTCCAGAGTTGCAAACAAGTCGATCTCCGGGAAACCCCATTGTGCAAAAACATTGGAGACAATGTCTTCGTGTAGTCGCCATTCGTACACTACGGGCAGTGGGAAGTGTATGCTGAGCACGTCCGCTAGAAGATTGAGTTCCTCTGGAACGTGTTGAGACAACAAGAACATCCTGTGTTTCAGAGCCCATCTCCAAATGTTCTGGGACAGCTTGGATAGCCCTGGAGAGTGTGTGCCTCCTTGCTTGTTCAAGTAATACATGACCGTGGTGCTGTCTGTGAGAATCAGGACTGTCTTCCCCTGTAACTGTTTCTGAAAGGCTTTCAGTGCTTTGAATACGGCTAACGGCTCCAACAGATTTATGTGGTTGGATGCTACTTCTGGGGACCACATGCCGTGCGTTGTATGCTGAAGCACGTGAGCCCCCCACCCCATGAGAGATGCGTCTGTCGTGAGAGTGGCTTCTACTGCGGGGGTGGTGAAGGTTTTCCCCTTCAAGAGATTTTCCCTCAACCACCACTGCAGAGAGAGAATGAGGGCTGGCGGCACAACCATCAGATCTTCCCATAGTCCGCTGGCCTGACACCACTGGCTGTTGAGCCACTCTTGCATAGGATGCATGCGCAGACGCACGTCAGGAACTAAGTAAATGCAGGACCGCCATCATTCCTAACAGTCGTATAGCTTTGCGTACCATCACTTCTCGACCGGCTACATATTGAGGGATCTGAAATAGTATGTTTTTAACCCTCTCGTTGGAGGGGAAGACGAGGCCGTCTTCTGTCTGAATTAGAGTCACTGTTTGACCTGACTGGGGTCTAGGACGACTTCTCGTTGATGGAGAATCCCATGTTGAATAAGAAGTCTGATCGTCTTTTGGCTGTTCAACAGGCATGTTCCGTAGGAATCCCCTGTTATGAGCCAGTCGTCGACGTAAGGGTAAACCGGAACGGATTCTCTGCGCAGGTGCGCTGCTGCCACCGCCAGTACCTTCGTAAACACCCTTGGCACTGAGGCAATGCCGAAGGGGAGTACTTTGAACTGATAGTGCTTGTCCTCGATCATGAACCTTAGGTATTTTCTGTGTGCCGGCAACATTGAAATATGAAAGTATGCATCTTTCATATCCAGTGTTGCCATGTAATCCCCCTGTTTCAGCAGAGGGATTATCTCCTGCAACATGACCATACGAACTTTTGAGGTTTGACAGATTTGTTTGCTGGGTGCAAGTCTAGCACAGGGCGCATGGTGAGATCCTTTTTGGGTACAAGGAAGTACACTGAATAAATACCCTTGTTTACCTGTAGAAGAGGGACGACTTCTATGGCACCCTTTTCCTGCAGGATCTCGACTTCTTGCAGCAGGATGCGTAGGTGTTCCGTCGTCAGGCGTCTTGATTTTGGTGGTCTGAATTGAGGTGGTCGGCAAATTCTATGCAATACCCGTGGGCGACAGTCTTGAGCACCCACTGGTCGGTTGTTCTCCCCTCCCATGCATGAAGGAATGATGTTAGACGTCCCCTGACCGGGGAGGCATGGGAGAGGACCTGGATCTGAGGGTCCTTTCTGACCCGAGGCCGGGGAGCCTCTGGGAGTGGAATTCCAGCCTCTACCCTTTCCACAGCGCTGTCCTCTAGGTGGATACGTGGTGGTGGTGTTGGCTCCTTGTCCTGAAGACCAGTTGTTTCCTGAGCCATACTGGTTTTGAGGGGAGCGAGATTGCCAGTGAAAGGAACAACGAGAACCGCCCCCTCTTGTTGCGAAGGCCTTTGGGTAATATGGTTTAAGGTTTTGAGAGTCTCATGCTCCTTGGCTGTCTCAAGCGCTTCATCCATGGCCTTGCCAAACAAGTTGGTCTCCGCAACCGGCTTGTTTATTAAGGCTGCTTGGGTTTCAGGCTTAAAACCAGAGTTCCGCGACCAAGCGTGCAGTTTAAGTAGTGTACCCTGAACTAGTTGGGATCACCTTGTCCCAATAGAACTTACCAGAACAGACATCCGCACATTGGGATTCAGATAGAACCCACTCAATTAGATAGTTCTAAGATTACTGGAACGACCCAGGAATTCTTTTTCACAAACAAATTTCTAAAGAATACAAGTTGTTGATTAACATAGATAGGTGCTACATTCCTTGCACATTCCAAACACTTTTTTGCTTGTTTCTTGCTCTTTCTTTCTTGTTATATGTTCCATTTTAGAATCTCTTTCTACAACACTATGTTTATGTTGTATTGTTTTTTTGGAAACATTATGAATTGGTCTTTGTTTGTAATCAATGAAAAAATGTTTTGTACATATTAATTGTGTGTTTTCAATACAAGTCATTTCATTTCACAGCCCCTGGTGTGTATGTGGGTTTTTCCTTCTGGACATTTTCTTTGGGTTAATCTTCCCAAGATATATTCTATTAGTAAATACAGTAAAGGTTCCTTGATATTACAAATTGGTCATGCTTTATTCAATGACAAACAATCAGGATGAACCTTCTTCAGTAGCAGTTCTACTTCCTTTGTATAAGTAGTGTAACCTGGTCCAAGGTCCTTCCCGCTGTTTCAGCAGCGTCCAAAGTGTTTTTCAGAATGTTGTGGTTGATTTGCTTGCCTTCCGATACAATCACGAGCAGTTTAACCCGCATTTCTGGTACCTCTTGAAGGCCCTCTTGCAACAAATTCCACTGTACATCTGAGTAACTAGCCAACAGAGTGGTGTTGTTGGCTATTCGGGTGGAGAATGCAGCAGCAGTCGTGACCCTTTTTCCCAGTCCATACAACTTATTGCCTTCTTTATCAGGTGGTGCCTCCCCAGTAGACAGAGGGGACACCTCCCCTCTTTCTCATAGTCGTAACTACCAGGGAATCTGGAGTGGCATGCCCTTTAATGTACAGGGGGTCGGTAGGAGACAGGCGAAACAGCTTCTCTAGCCTGGGATTAACCGCCCTGGTCGGGAGTTAACAATGAAGGTGCTAGACGTCTCTTAATAGAGTTCAGTAAGGGAATGGCCTGGAGGCTTTTCCTTCAGTATGTCCTCTACAAAATCTGAATCCTGCACAGCCTCCTGTGTGGCGATTTGAAAATGTTCAGCCGCCTTCTTTAAGATGGCGTTGAACGCCATTTGATTATCCACAGGTGAGGCCTGACGGACTGGAGTGGTAGGAGGGGGATCAATACACAGAGCGTCAGGGTCCGGGGCAGGAGTAGGGGATGCCCAAGGTTGAGTATCAACTGGATGGCTGTCTTCACAATTGTCCATGGGATCAGCAGGATCGTCCATAGGGTCCGCAAAGGTATCATCATCCTGTATGTAGGTATTGATAGGCACCTCATCATCTGTAAGGTCAAAATCATTCTGTTCATGAGGATCCTCAAGGGTCCCTGAAACTTAGCCATAGGCGTAAAAGGAAGTTCCTCACGAGGCCTCTTGGGACAAAACTCTGACAATTCAACAAACTTCTCCAGTCTGTTCATGCACCTCTCAAACTTCTCCCTGGTCCAGGATGATGAACCAGAGGAGTCCAGGGGAGGAAAGGGATCTTCTTGACGAATTTCTTCAGAAAGTCTTGGATAAAGACACAGGGCTCTCAGAATACCCTTTTCGAGGCTCCAGGCGTTGTGACTGTCTTTAGGCCGTTCTTTCTGTTTCGATGTCTATTTCAACAGTTCCTTTTGTTTAACTGCCGAAGTGATCCTCTCGATACTATCGCTGATGCTTGGAGCTTCAGGGAGGTGTGGCAGTTGAACCGGTGGCCTTGCAGTGGATTTCGGTGCCACTGGGGCCTTAAGCGGTGTCAGAGCCTTCTTCTGAAGCGTCTCGACGGCCGCGTGTGATTTGGGCTAGCGCCCTTACTTTTGGATTTCCCGGACGCATGCCGCTGACGCGGAGAGGGCTGCCGATCATGAGGATCAGCGGGCAACACCGAAGTATCAGACGTGCCCGTTGGCACTTTGGAGCACTTCGACTGGACCGACGAAGCAGAACCGTGGGTTGTGTGCTTAGTGTGGGAATCGGATGCGTCCCTGTCACCGGGATGCAACGTCCCCATAGCAGGACTCACGTCATGCCTATCGGGGCTGGGGACGGACACTGCGGAACAAGAACTTTCTGCGGTAAGGTCAATGGCCTCCGAAGTGGAGCCTTGGTCATCGCTAATCCCTTCGTCACACTAAGCGGCTGTGGACTGCGAGGGAATTACTTTCGGCCTGTGACATACCATGGCCCGCCCAGCGCTTGAAACGGCGCTCCTTAAGAGTCTTAGGCCGTAGGAGTTTACAGGCCGCCTCGTTGTGGTCGAGGGGAAGACAATTGTTGCCCAAACAATGCTCGACTTTCCACGGGTATTTCACCTTACAGTAAGGACAAAATCTAAATGGAGTCCTGTCCACAGTGCAGGATCGTGCTAGCGATGACAAATCCCAGGGAACAAAGAGGGGAAAAGGAAAGGCATTCTTGAAAAGAATATGACCTCCCTGACCCCACTTTCCCTACTGTAAAGGCCGGCCAGAGGGCCAGGCCACGTGGACGGCAGGGCTGACCGGATCAACAGCTGTCGAAATGCTGTCATCAGCAGTCTTCGGCGGTAATACAGGAATCAGCCGTCAAAGGGAGTGACAATGAGAATAAACTACCAAAGTTCGAGAAATATAACACCACAATATTTTATGAAGCGCTCCGCATTAGGGCGACCAGATAGCTGGGCGGAAAAAAAATATCTGAGGGACCTCGACGCGCGAGGTATTTTGGGTACACTACACATCACGTTAGGGATAGTGTTACAAGCACGCCCATGTCGATGCCCCCTTTCGATTCTCGAAAGACAAGATGCAATACTGCGTGGTTACCACTGGATGTCGGACTATATGCACAGCATGTGATTCTAAGCAGATTAACAAGCATCAGAAATAGTATTTTAAACCCATTCTCCTTTAATTGCACACATCTGGATGATTTCCCTGCCCTCTCTCTCAGGGCATCTTATCTTAGATAGACTTCCATGGATGTAATTCAACCTCAGAAAGCGAGGAGAGTGAGAACACAGAAGGCATGTAAACAAGGACATTTTGGAGAACTGCGCTCAACCAAATCTGGCATCCTGACTAGACAGAGTCCAGCCAACAAGGTTTGATAATAGTATGCAATGATGACCAGGTCACAGCTTGATAAATGACCAAAATGCTCCCCCCATGCCTCTCCGGAGAGCAGAAATAGCAGCAAGACCTCTGGCGGAACAGGCCAGAGGCTTTCAGGCACCTCCTTTCCTCCCACAAGTAACACGCTGCAATGTAAAAGCACTATCAAATGGGATACGGTCTGTTTCGTTACAGCTTCCTCCAGTTTAGAGTCAGTATACCCGACAAAAAGTTGATCTTCCCGTCTGAACCCAGGTAGAAGCTCAATGCCCTTTTTAGGATCAAGTATTTTCGATCGATGGATGAGGAGGTAAAATACCAGGAGTTAACTCTTCTGTGATAAGTGAACCTCTGAGAGGTAGAGATGATGGCCTCAATCAGAGTAACCTTTTAACTAGAAAAGATGGCATAAGGTGGGTTGCAAGAGAGGGCCTGCAACAAGTGTATTGTCCTTGCAGATTGTCTAGCTACTAGAAAAATGGTATTCCAAGTCAGTAGTTTGAGAAAACAAGAGTGCATGGGCTCAAAGAGTGTGCCCCTCCCTCCCCCAATAAGAATGTTAGAACCAAGTTCAGGTTGCAGGAGTAAACAATACATTTTACCAGTGGCAACATAGTCACCAGTCCTTTAAGAACTGCATGACTGTTTTTGAAAAATAAGATCCCTTTTCAAATGTGCGCTTAAACACTGGTAGGGCTGCCAGATAACCCTTCCCTGGTGAAATTTGTAAGCCCTGCCAGGCTAGGTCTAGATGGCAAGAGACTCCCATCTTTCAGTGCACAAAAAAGATCCTAGTTGTCCATCTGTGCCAGAATTTGAGGACTATGAAGCAGCTGTACATAGGTCTTCTGGCAGAGAAAAGGATCTCCAATGATATCCTCTGGGAGAACGTAGGGCCTATAATCCAGCCTCTCAGCAACCACACATGAGGGTTGAGCATGGCAAGGTTTGGGTGAAAACCTTGGCACCTGGCTTGGGAGACCAAACCCACACCAACGAAAATGGCAGATGGCTATATCCAGAAGATCAGGGTACCACGCTCACCTGCCCAAATCTGGAGCATAAGAATCATGGTGGTCCTGAACCTCCTCAATCGCCTGAGAAAAAGATGACGAGAACCAGCTAAAAAGAAGTACTGGAAAGTTGCAGAAAATCACAAATGCATCCCCCAATGCCTCAGGATAATTCACTTGAAGATATCCAAAAGCATCTTCTGGCACAGTTCCCACTCATGGGAGAATTAACCCTTGCTGCCCATCACAGTCAGAAGGACTGCCAAGAGGGAGACATTGTTGTCCAACCCCCAAAACCAGAGCTGCATCTCTTGCCTGCACAGTGGCAGTGACCCCACATACCCTCTTTTGTTGAGGTAGTGCATGGACACCATTTTGTCCATCATGATCAGGACACACTTTCCCTGGGTGGACGCGAGGACGGATATCAGCGCCAGTTTGATTGCCAACAACTCCAACAGATTGATATGTAGTTTTGATTCTGCCAGGAACCACATCCCCCTTACTGAGCTTGTCCAGTTGAGCGCCACAGGGCAAATGTCAAAACAGTAATCTCATCTGTGGCTAAGGTTTCCAAAACCATCCCCTCACCCCCACCATCAGGTTTATCCCAGCATACCCACTACAGAAGGTCGTATGAAACCTGACTCAGAACCTCCAAAAAGTCCATCATGATACCAGAGAATTGTTATCACTGGGACTTAGGAAGGCATTAAACTGATTTTATTCTCAATCGGGCCTCTCCACCAGAAAAAGGCAGGAAACAGTGAGGCCAAGAAACCGAAAAACATCAGGCTGGCAGAGTGCAGGAGTTCATTAATTTCCAGACTATCTGGTAGATAGTCACAACCTTGTCTATGGGAGAATAAGCCTTCCCCGGGCCAGAGTCCAGGACCTCTCTGATGAAATGAAGCATTTGAGGTAGTGTTACCAGTGTCTTCTTGAAGTTAAAGCCCATTCTGGGAAAGAGGAGGCTGGTGTGGCTGAGATGGTCCAGAGCTTGCTCTGGGCAAAAGACCCAATGGGTCAACAGTCCAAGTAAGAGAATACTTACAGAGAAGGTTAGACCAAAAGGCAAGAATCAATATTGAGTGCTGCAAATTGCGAACCTCATGTACTTTCTTTGCTTGAGGTGTATCGGCACATGAAAAGCATGAACTAACTAAAGGTCCGACCTCCCCAATTGGGCACAGGGGATGTCTGTGCCAATGAGTGTCTGACCACAGCTGCAAAAGTTAGCTCCTGCCTTAAAAGCTTGGAATTTTCACATCCACTTTTGGGCCCAATAGGTGTACACCAGCAAAGGGCAGGTCCAATAGTTTTGCTTGGACATCCAAGGCAACCAGGAAAATCTCCTTGACGCCAAACTAGTACCCATCAAGTGAGCCAGGCAATACATGGCATCTAGACCTGCTTTTAAAGTCTGGCAGGCTGCCTCCTTGCCATCTGCACCAAGGCTGTTAAACCGGTCCGATCCGTTCCCTTTGGGTGGGTGAGACGCTGCTTCAGACAGCACCACCCATACAATATGTGAATACTTTGCAAGGGCATAAGATGCATTGATAGTTTTCAAAGCAACACTTCTTGCAGCAAAAACGTTCTTGGCCATTTTCTTTATTTTCTTTCTATTCCTATCCAGTTGAAGGAATGGATTTCCTCCGATTTGGCACTAGCTGTGGTCGCTTGTACAACAATGCTCTCAGGTGTACAATGTTTCCATAAAAAGTCGTAATCAAAAGGCCACTATCTCCTTGCCAAAGCTCCATGATTAGGTATTTTAAAGCAGGAGGAAAGAGTAGCATTTGTTCTTTTCGAGGTACCCTTACCAAGACTGTCAGTGAGGTCATGTTGGGCAACACTCCTTACATGGGTACTCCAGCTCAGGAAATCTGCGACCTTTGCCATTTTATTCAATAGGCGGTTTTCCAGTAAGCATAAGGGCTCCTCCTGCATGTTATCATGCTTGCATCTTAAATCCAAGTCCATTTGCAAATAAACTGTTTCTCCAAGGTAAGCTCCACAGGAGTACATCTGTGTCCCATACAAGGATTCAAACCCTTATGGAACGGGGTCATCTTCCTCAAAGATGGTCAGCAATAGACCTAAAGTATGCCCCTCAGTTCTGGGTCGGCGTCAAAGTATGCCCCAGAGGTATCTCTCGATATCGAAGACCTCTTTGAAAGGGTGGAAATCCAGATGCTGAGCGTTGAAGATTGGAAGATCTCGACAAAATGCTTCAATTCGACAAGAGCATTCTTTTGCTCATGGCACTGTATTCAAGCTTGTTGGTGTGCAGGAATCAAGGAATCAGTTTTCGAAGAATCCCTGCTTGTGCTGATGCCTTTGCAAATATTTCTATCAATTTGAGCCTGACTTGGAGGAAAATGTCACCTGTTTTTCTTTATCTGGAGAAGACAATGACACACTGTCTCTCTGGTGAATTTTTTGGAAGAACAGGAGGAATTGCAGTATGTACTCCTTGAAGGAGAGCAATTTCTGTGCCTTTTGCTCCTCTTCCTCGGTTTTCAGTGGATTTAGCTTTCACAACAGTCTTAACGATTACCCTCCGAGAACATGTGTTTGGAGGGCATGCTTTATAGAAATTTGGAAATCTATCAGCCCAAAGCCAATTTCATCGATCTATCTATTTAGGGCCTTCGATTGACATGAACCACACTCAAAATGTTGTGATCAACACCTAGACACCACAGGAAATATGGTACAGAATAAGCAGCCCCCTTCAAATTGCAGACTGTGCAGCGTGTAAACACGTATTAGAAGATTTTGTCAAAAGTGTTTTTCTGAGAGAAAAACCTAACAGCTATGTTCTCTGAAGCATGCCGAGTGTTTGGAAAAAAAGGAACAGAGGTAACGGCGCAGTGTGAGGGTTATGTATGGCTGCTCAATATCATGGCCTGTGTCAAGTACTGGACCCTTCCATTAATACAGACACTGTCATGGCAAGAATCCCCTGCTGGGAAGAAGGTTTTTGGTGGTCCATCTGACACTGCAGGAATATATCTAATATGAGGAGTTATAGGGCGGACACTATCTGTTAGAAATGGGAGCGCATGGTGGAGACCAAGTGCCCATTACAAAGATCTTATGCATTGTTTGGATACGCTTGAATCCAACCAGCATGCAGGGCTCAAGAAAGATGCCGGAAATGGAACAGGATCTGCAGATTTCACTGAGAGAGCAGAAGGAGTACCAATTAGGTGGTCTTCCAGGAGTTACCCCAGACAGCAGGTGACTAATTCCCAACTGCTGCAAGTGACAACATCTTTAGAGAGAACCTCAAGGTCAAAGGCCCCATTGAGGGGACTGAGGGCATTGATCTATACATGCAATACAGGATCTACTAATGGCAAGTTACTCCAATAGAGATCAATAAGGAAGGTATTCTGTTAAAGCCCGCTCAAAGATTTGGTCCACCACAAAAGAGGGAAGGGGAGGTGCAAGAGATGTTCCATTCTTACACAGCAAAGGAGCAAGTACTAGGATAGGCAAGGAAATTGGAGTCAATCACTTTCCAGGGAAAAACGAGCACCATTTCCCAGGATAGGGGGGACCAGAAAAGATTAGGTACAGAAGGACTGTGAAGAAAGATCAACAGAGAAGAACAAGTTAGTTCTTGCCTTGTAACGTTCTTTCGATGGGATGTTCCTCCGACGTATTCCTTATCTTTGATAGATCATCTCCAGCTTGCTGGCCTCGGAAAACATTTTCAGTAGAGGGCGCTGCGCGTCGACGTCCCTCAAGCCGATGTCCCTCGACGGCCTCCGTATCGGCGCCAACGTCACCACACGTATAAATAGACTCGTGCAGCGTCCGTTGCTCAGTTCCGTTTTGACGTTAATAGATGTTGTACATGAATTGGTTATTGACCTTGAAGGAGCGTAAGCTACAACCACAAGGGAAGTATTACTGCGGGGATGGATGGGAGGGCTGATAAGGAATACGTCGGAGGAACATCCCCATCGAAAGAACGTTACAAGGTAAGAAGTAACTTGTTCTTCGAAGGGATTGTGTCCTCCGACGTATTCCTTATCTTTGATAGACTCCCATAGCAGTGGTGTGCAATTGGAGGTGGGAGTAAAAATCCAGGTTTCCTTTTAGGAATTAACCGAATGAAATACGGCTTTGCCAAACCTAGTCTCTTGACTAGAGGAGGAATCCAGGTTGTAAAATCTTGTGAAGGTATGTGCGGACAACCATGTGGCAGCCGCACATATGTCTCAAACCAGAACCCCTCTTTGGAGGGCCGAGGAGGCTGCGATACCCCTGGTTGAATGAGCCCTAAGATTTTGAGGAGGCTCTTTTCCTGCCAGTTTGTAACATTCCAGGATGGCCAAAATAATCCATCTGGAAATGGTTTGTTTTGTTATCGGTAGTCCCAACTTGTGCCCTGAGTAACCCACGAACAGTTGGTCTGCTTGTCTAATCCTAGCAAGTCTGCTGATGTAAAAGCTTAAAGCCCGCCTTGGGTCCAGCCTATGTAGCCTTTCTTCCTCTTTCCCCGGATGGGGAGGCGGATAGAACGAAGGTAAGGTAATTTTCTGAGTGATGTGAAATTCAGAAACCACCTTTGGGAGGAAATTAGGCTTCACCTGTAGGACAACCTTATCTTTATGGAAAATTGTATGAGGGGGTTTACAAGATAGAGCTTGTAATTCGCTCACCCTTCTAGCAGATGTTAAAGCCACTAATAAGACAGTTTTAAGGGAGGAGAAATCTTAGCGAACAAGAGTGGAGTGGTTCGAAAGGAGTACCCATCAGGAAATTTAAGACTAAATTTAAGTCCCATAAAGGAACCTGAAAAGGTCTTGGAGGGTAGACATTAGTTAATCCCTTTAGAAATTGTATTACTAAGGGTAATTTGAAATACGAAGATTCCTTCGCAGTGCGCTTGAAGATCGATAGCGCCGCAAGATAGCCCTTGATAGTGTCAACTTGAAGGCCTGAATTTGCCAAGTAGAGTA
This sequence comes from Ambystoma mexicanum, assembly GCF_040938575.1. Taxonomy (NCBI): domain Eukaryota; kingdom Metazoa; phylum Chordata; class Amphibia; order Caudata; family Ambystomatidae; genus Ambystoma; species Ambystoma mexicanum. Next base: position 745,381,081 of record NC_090937.1, read on the forward strand.
GAAAGAATAACACTGTTGGTGTACCACATGAAAATGGGTCGATATGCTCTTCTCTACACCAGCTGCAAAACTTGTTCCAACGGCAGCGGTATAAAGACTTTGTTGCTGGCCTTCTGGCCGAAAGCAACACTTCCATGACGTCATCAGGGAGGTCCCAATCCTTGTATCTCAACCTTTCAGAAGCCAGGCGTGAAGGTTGAGGGTTCTGATGTCTGGATGGAGAACCTGACTTCCCTTCTGTGAGAGAAGATTCTCCTTGAGTGGAAGACGAATTGGAGGGCAGATGGACAAGTCCAGAAGGTCCGGGTACCACGTTCTCCTGGCCCCGTCTGGGGCAATTAGGATCATGGTTCTCCGGAATCTTCTCAACCTCCTGATCATTTGAGGAATGACAGGGACTGGTGGAAACGCGTACAGGAGTGACAATTCCCAGTCCACTACGAACGCTTCCCCTAGAGCTCCTCTCGGGGGAAATTCCCTTGAACAAAACAGATTGCATTTTCTGTTGGTACTGGTGGCAAACAGATCCACTTGAGGGGTTCCCCAAAGGGCGAAGATCTCCTGAAGGACTTCCTCAGCTAGTTCCCACTCGTGGGAGACTCTGCCCTGCCTGCTCAGAGCGTCCGCCGTCAAGTTCTTCTCTCCGGCTAGGTGGACTGCGATAGAGAGATTCCTTCTTGAATTGCCCAAAACCAGAGCTGCATTGCCTCTCTGCATAGTGGAAGTGATCCTACGCCTCCTCTTTTGTTGAGGTAGTGCATGGCCACTGTGTTGTCCGTCATTATCAGGCCATTTTTGCCCTGTACAGATGGCAGAAAAGTCTTCAGCGCTATTCTGATTGCTCTCAGCTCTAACAGGTTGATATGTAGTCTGGACTCCGATGGACACCAACGACCGCTGATGGTCAAGTCGTTGGTATGGGCTCCCCACCCCGTGAGTGAGGCATCTGTGACTTATGTTATTTCCGGCCATGGTTGCCAAAACAATTCCCCCCCTTCAAGATGTTTTCCTGGCAGGCCCACCACTGAAGGTCTCGAGCCACCTTGTCCGGAATCTGAAGGCGGTCTGTCATTCTCCCTGAGAATTGTGACCACTGACTTCTCAGTGCCCACTGAAGAGATTTCATTCTCAGGCGAGCCTCTGGCAGAACGAAGATGTAGGATGCCATGAGGCTTAGCAACCTCACAAAGTTGAAGGCTGGGAGATGTTGGGCATTTTGAAACTTGGTGACCATCTGCAGAATATCTTCAGCCCACACCTCTGGTGGCGAGGCTTTTCCCAGGGAAGTGTCCAGGACCACTCCAATGAACTGGAGTCTCTGTGATGGTATCATCTGTGACTTCTTTAAATTGAGGGATAAGCCCAGTTTGTGAAGGAAGTGGCAGACATAATCTAGCTGGATCTGAGCTTGTTCCGAAGATACAGCTCTGATCAGCCAATCGTCCAGGTAGGGGTAAACGTGGATCCCTTCCCTCCTTAGACTTGCAGCCACTACCGACATTAGCTTGGTAGAGACCCTCGGGGCGCAGGTCAGCCTAAATGGCAGAACTCGAAATTGATAATGAGAGCCGTCAATTGCGAATCTCAGGTATTTCCTGTGTTTGAGATGGATTGGCACATGGAAATAAGCATCCTCGAGTTCCAGAGATACCAGCCAGTCCTGGAGCTGGAGGGCCTGAAGGATCTGAGAGAAAGTTACCATCTTGAACTTGTCCTTCCTGAGGAACTTGTTTAATTCTCGTAAGTCCAAGATAGGTCTCAGTCCTCAGTCTTTCTTCGGTATAAGAAAGAAGGGGGGTTGAGGGGGGAGTACCAGCCCTTGTTCCTCTCCGCTACAGGTACCGGTTCTATGGCACCTTTCTCTAGCAGGTCTACAATTTCCTGCAAGAGGAGCGGATCTGGAACTCTCAGAGAGCTGTTCCCCGGTGGATGACACTGAGGGATGCGTAGAAAAGGCAGGCAGTAACCTTGGGCAACTGTCTCCAATGCCCAAGCATCTGACGTAATAGCCTGCCATTCCGTCAGATGTTGAGTTAACCTGCCCCCTACTGGTGTTTTGTGAAGAGAGTCCTCAGAGTGGTTTGGAGGCGGCTGATGCAGATGCCGAGGGTAAAGAGGCACCTGCTGCTGCTGCGGCTTTTGTGTTTTTACCCCGTCCACCTCAGGTGAATTTCTTCTGACCCCTTTGAACCGGCTGTCCTCTGCCCTTTCCAAATGCGGAATAGAAGCGAAAGGACTTAGCTCTCCAAGAGGTTCCTGAGGGGCGATATGGTGTCTGACGGATTGCAGCTCCTAAGGATTTTGCTGCTGCCTTTGATGTTTGTAATTTTTCTAAACTGTCATCCGCCTTCTTACCAAACAAAGAAGAGCCGTCAAAGGGCATATTCAAGAGTCTGCTTTGTACATCTGGGGCAAACCCAGACTTTCGCAACCAAGCAAATCTCCTGGTTGTTGTACTTGCCACCATGGGCCTGCTGATACTGTCAGCAGAATCGATGCCAGTCTGAAGGGATTCGCACATTGCGTCCTTACCATCCTTAATGATGTTGAGAAACGCTTCCCTTTCTTCTCCCTCCGGGAGGCAGTCAGCCATTAATGAAGCACACTCCCAAAGTGTGTGGCTGAACCTTGCGAGCGTACAAGTAGCATTGATGGATTTCAACACCATGCTACATGTGGAAAAGACTTTTTTGGCCATAGAGTCATATCTCGTATCATCCCTGTCCTGTGGAACAGTAGGGTAAGGCGATTTACTACCTGCTGAAGTAGCTGCCTGAACAACCAGACTCTCCGGAGTTGGGTGTTTGGATAAATATTCAGGGTCAGCAGAAGGCACCCGATATTTAGCTGATAGTTTCTTGTTAACTGCTGGGATAACCTCAGGTGTTTCCCAGTTTGCCAATATTCTCCTTTGTAATGCTGCATGAAATGGCACTACAGGATCCTCCTGTGGACCTTTGACCAAGATGTCTGTGAGGTTGTCTTGCTGAAAAGCAGGTGAGGGTGTGGACCATCCCATACATTCTATTATCCTTGCCATCAAGGTTCTATAAGGGGTTTCAGCATGTTCCCCAGGGTCTGGTGTGGCAAATTCCACTTCTGGGAAAGTGTCCAACCCACTTGCTTCATGTAGGGTTTCATGGAGGTCTTTCAACCTACCTTCCTCAGAGGTAAATTCCTCTAGTGCAGGAGTTGCAGATCCTTTCCTGATCTGAATCCTCCCCTTCTTCATAAATAAAAGATAAGACCCTGGAGTGGTCAGGTCTTGAAAATGCTATAAATCCCATTTCCAGAGCAGAAGGAGCCAGATTTGTCATGATTGGCTGAGAAAACGTCAACGTCGTCGACGCAGACGTTAAAGGCTTTGAAGCCATCGAAAAAGGCGTTGAGAAAGGTGGTAGAGGCCTCGATGAACTCCAGAGTATCGGGATTCTACTCGAGGTTGTCGACAACATTCTCGTGCTCGAGGCTCTGGGTATGGCCACTGGCTGTGAGGTGGCCGTGGGTTTGTCCTTTCTCGGCGTCGAAGACGAAGTCGACTCGACTGACCTGTGCGTCGAAGAACCCTTCGATAACGATCTATGTGTCGAAGGGATCCTCGACGACGGCGCAACTTTGCCTTTACTCGAAGGTTTGTGACGCTCTCGAGTGGCTTCTTTCGCCGGGTACTGCGACTCGCGGCTTTTTGATTATTCAGGTCTTTCACCCAGGGTATCACCCACAGCAGTCTTCGAGGGGATCGAGGCCGCTTTCTCGAAGACGCTTAGCATCTTTTTCCTGAATTCCTCCCACTCAGCCTGAGAGCTATGTTTTGTGGGACAGGAGACCCTTTTGGGGGAAATGGAAGAAGACGAAGAAGAGGAAGAGGATCTTCGACGTCTCTTTTTTGAATGCTTAGATCTCGAAGAGTGATGGCAACTGCTTCGAGATCTAGAACGAGAATGTCTTATGATGGCGAGGAGACGAATGTCTCGACTCCGCCGAGGAAACTGTGAGGATCCGTCCACAACATTTTCTTTCCACAGTCTCGACATTTTTTGAAGCCGGACCGTGGAGTCGTCTGTTTGGGTGAGGAAGCCATCGAGTACGAGTCCGTATTCACGAGGAACATATCGATATATTTGACTGAAGAACTGTGCAACGATATTCCGAAGCCCCACGAAGCGCAGAAAAACGGAACTGAGCAACGGACACTGCGCAAGTCTATTTATACGTGTGGTGACGTCGGCGCTGATACAGAGGCCGTCGAGGGACATTGGCTCGAGGGACGTCGACGCGCAGTGCCCTCTACTGAAACATTTTTCCGAGGCCAGCAAGCTGGAGATGATCTCTCAAAGAGAAGGAATACGTCGGAGGACACAATCCCTTCGAACATTAGATTTGTCACTGGATTAGGAACTGTATGGCACCAGAAAGATGCAGGAAGCCGTGAGAAGAAGAAAACAGGGAATGTCAGAGGCTCTGACCTGACGCTAGGACCGGAAAAGCTGCACCAACTGGACAACGTTGGTGTAACATTCTCCAGGAGAAAGTTCCTGCAAAGGTGTGGGTTTAGAACTGCCTCAATATCCCAAACATCTGAAAGTGGTAACCAGGTACATTTTGAAGTTGAGAGAAAATCCAAAGCTGTGTAGCAGATGACAAGTGTGGTAAATGTGGGCCAACACAAACTCAGCAGAGCTTGCTTGAATAAAGCCAGCTAAGGAAAAACTAGTGGCCCCCCACTGCCAAAAGTTTGGTGACACCCCTGGAGGCAGAGGTTAGGCCAAAGAGCTAGACTGCAGTCTAGTTGTTGATGTTTTCAGCCACACACCTTGGGTACATCCTGTGCTAAAGATTGATCAACATATGAAAGAGGATGCCCAGAATGGCAAGGGACAACAGTCTGAATGGAGGGTCCAGTAACTTAAATATGTGGAGCCTTGAGCAACTACAAGTTCAGCTGCTGAAAATAAACTTCCTCTTTTGGCACTCAAAAAAAATAAAAGGACTACCAGTCTCTGAGCCTTTCCGAAATGGGCACAAGTTGTTATGCAGCGTTTGGTAGGAGCTGCAAGATTTCATTCAGCAGGAGTGCACCTAGGTTAAGACAGGTTAGGGACTGAGCTTGTCCGGGTGGTAGGGAAGGGAAGCGAGATTGCAACCCTGAAACAACCAGTAAGGAGAGCTGGAGGTAGTGTTCCTCCACTGCTCGACAAACAGATGACAGCCACCTCCCATATTGGGGAATCATTTTTGAAGCACAAATTAAAGGGGTTTTAGAATGGAGGAGGGGGGACAACTGAGGTGGAAACCTTGTCTCTAGGTGCACCCCTTCCTGTACCCTACCATCTTTTGCTGCTTACCTTAAGGCATCTCACCCTGGGCACCTGTGGAAAAAGGAAGTGAAGCAATGAAAAGGACTTTATTTGGCAAGAGATGTGGAAAGCTATTGGGCCACTAAACCAAGCGTTTTGGCCCATTTCAAGTAGCCTTGGATGCATTGCCCTCTTAAGGGATCCATCAACCTTTAATCTGAAAAGGTTAGACATTTGAGCTAAAAGAATGTCCTCATTGAAGGGCATGTTTAGGAGCTTGCACTGCACATCTGACCAAACCTAAAGGTGAACATCCAGGCATGCTTTCAAAGCATAGACCATTAAGTGAGCCATGAAGTCTGCCTTATGAAGATCTCCTTGCCATTATACAGCCCTCTTCTCAGAGATCAAGATGTCAGTACCGTCACAAAATTACACAAAATTTTGATGTACCTGATAAGGGTGCAAGAAGCATATACTGAACTCAGTGCAAGGCTGCCCAAGTAAAAATGGTTTCACCCAATGGTGACGAACTTGTTAATCCCACTATCTTGGGCAAGGTGGAAAACCTTCCCACCTCATATATGATGCCTGAACCACGAGGCTCTTGAGTTGGAAGAGTGGAAAGGGCCAGAGTCCGAAGTGGTGTGACAGTGCGTCTTTGCTAAATCTTTGTCCACGTTCAAAGATGAGGCAGGCTTCAACCAAACCGACAAGGTCTGATAATGCCTCTCGAACTTCTCCCCTAGGCATGTTGAACTAGCTGGCCTCAGGGTAATTCTACAGTTTGACATCCTTATTTTAGCAGTATAAATTCTTAATTGCTCTTGTTAAGGACAGGATATAGCACATTGACATGAGAACGTGAGTGGGTGGAGCTGGGGGTTTGAGGGGTTGGAGGCGGTTTGGAAGCGTGTCCAGGGAGCGAAAGGAGTTGATATTTTAAACGCTGTTTGCTCCCCCTGCCTGCAAACACACAAGCAGAGCAGACTGCTTGATCCCCCTGGCTCTCAAGTCCTCAAAGGAGAATAATAGTTGGAAATAACTTTGAATGCATTGACATACACGTTCCCTTGCTGCCAGGAAATGTTTGGCCATGGGGTTGGTAAGCATTGGTGAAAATGTATGTGAGGTTTTAAATGTAAGCTTGCCTGGGTTTTGGAAGTGTTTTTGAGGGATTTCCCAGATCATCTCTTGCCCAAAACGCCATTTATCCTGATTATGGCAAAAGGTGTAGGTCTGTGTGTCAGCTCTGCAGCAAAATCAATTGTGGTGCAACAGGTTTTACATGCAAACTCGGACTGTTGCCTTTAAAGTGTATAAGCCCCCCAGTTTAACATTGCACTTGCCCATGGCTCGATATCTGGAGCAAATTCATGTGATGTGTGTTTTAAGCTCATTCTCTGCATTCTAGGCCTAAAGACTGCTCTGGGACTCTATACTGACACATGTTAACCTAACTAGATCAAAGCATCCCAGATAATGGGTTTGGAAAGGGGTGGCTTATATGAAGATTATTCCCAGAGGAGTCCAGCAACCCTCCAAGAGGGGCCCAGTCTCCGCAACAACCCAGTAATCCTCCAAGGTGTGCAGGTGGATTGCACAAAGATTGGTTGGGAAGCAGCTACGAGGCTGCATCCTCTGTTTTGAACCAGTCTATTGAAAGCCACCCTAACCTGGGAATGTCTTCAGGGTCACCCTCTTATCCCTGCCATAGAACTGGCAGTTTGTGGCCCATCAGTGCTGTTCTGGGGCACACAGGTTTCTATGTGGCTGGCTTACAGCCAGAAAGAGTCCCTCCGCCCTTGCTGTGGCTTTAAGCGCTACACACAACACAAATATTGACTACTTTACATCTAGGGCCAGATATAACATTTAATTTATCACCTCTGTTCATTGTACTCCGTTGTCTTTTGTTACAATCAGCATTAACTCTCACACACTTTACTCTTAGATTAAGCCACCTTCTGAGTTGGCACGGCAGTCCCAGACAGGTTATTCAGGAATGAACAAACAGTACTATAGACATGGTAGTTATTTTAAGCCTACGTATGTACCAGGATTGCCCAAGCACGTTAGCTAATATACAATGAGCAAATATGCAACCATGCTAATACAAGCATGTAGCCCTGTCCCTGGTATTCTTCCCAGCACACTAAGGCCTAGTGACCCCTTGGAGGGACCCAATACGCCTCAGAAAAAAATGGTTTAAGTTACTTAACTATAACTATTGTTCTCCTGTATCAGTCTTGCATGGATTCACATGCTCATGAATATTCCCTGTGGCCAGGCTAGGAATCCTCGGTAAAAGAAAAAACGGTTTCACTTTCACTTTAAAACTGTATTTCTCTTTTAAACCAATCACTGTCCTCTAGGTCAAACTGCTCCCATCCAATGGCAGTCCTCTCCCTAAGCTCCACCCCTGGTGGCCATCTTCAGATTTGGTGAGCATGTAAAGTGGCAGTATGAACCAAGAAGAGCCAAGGAGGGCAGGGAGAGAGGGTTTGCATGTCAATCCATGCCAGACCAATGCCTAAACCTTCTCCAGCATGGGGTCTGCCATGAATTCACATGCTCATGAATAACGATTACACAGCAGAACATATAGACAACCACGGGAGGGGGTAAGACTCAACAGAAGTACAAACAGCTACCCCTGGAACAGACTCACCTCAAACAAACAAGTTGCATTGCACCACTTGGCCAACTTGAGACTCCTCCCTGGAATCCCCGTCGATGCAGTAGAATCTCTTGAAAGTGTGCGTAGCAAGCCTGCAGATGTCGAGCAGGGGCACACCAGAGAGAAACGCTGTTGTTGCTGCGATGGCTCTGGTGGAGTGGGCTCTCGGCCAGCCTGCCAGCAGCCTGTTTTCCAGTCGATCACAGTGTATGATGCAGCCGGAGAGCCACCTGGAGATGGAAGTCTTCGACAAGGCTGTGATTAAAGGTCCAAAGTTGATGCACAACTGAGAAGTCTTCCGAAAATTCTTCATACGTGCCACGTAGAACTTCAAGGCACGAGCAACGTCCAGCGAATGCAAGGCCCTCTCCCCTTTCAAGGACGGATTCGGGAAGAAGACCGGTAAAACCAAAGGTTTGTTGAGATGGAATTCCGACAGTACACAAAGGTGGGGTGTGTACGCAGTACTACCCTTGATGCTTGGAACGACAAGTAAGGCTGCTTGCAAGACAGGGCCTGGATCTCCCTGACCCGCCGGGCCGAGGTGATAGCCACGAGGAAGGTTGTCTTCCATGAGAGAAACTTGAGCGAGGCTTGATGCATAGGCTCAAAGGGTGCTCCCATGAGCTTAGTCAGGACTGCATTGAGCTCCCAGGCCGGGGCAGGAGCCTTCACCGGCGGCAAAGTCCTGAAGAGACCCTTGAGGAACTCCTTCACAAGTCTGTGTGACCACAGAGAAGGTCTAGTGTAATGGGATATGGCGGCGAGATGCACCTTGTTAGAGGCGTGAGCCACACCAGCCTTAGCCAAGGAAAGCAAGTATGGTGGAAGCTGTGGGGTCTGTGACATGCGGACGGGTGATCTGAGCCCGGCACCAGAACGAGAAGCGCTTCCACTTATGGCCATAGCACTTCAATGTTGATGAGGCTCTGGCCCCGATGTCCTTACGTTCCTGAGGTAAGCATAACTTCCGAACTCTAGGGTTGCAGGAGCCATGCCTTCAGGTTCAGCGACTCCGGGTCATGGTGCAGAATTGCCCCTCCCTCTCTGGTGGGGCGGTCTGGGAGCAGGAGCAGCCTGCTCGTCGGGGCCACTGATAGACGCAGCAGGTCCAGATACCAGATTTGTCACAGCCATGCTGGGATGACCAGCATCATCTTGCAGTGGCACTGTTTGAGTGTGTTTATCACACATAGCAGGAGTGACAACGGAGGAAACACGTGCAGGAATAGTCCCTCCCTCGGCTGAGGGAACCTGCTGGCGAACATCTGGCACTGGAGTTCGCCGTCGTGAAGAGATAGATCTGGGGTCGGCCCCATTTGTCGAACAGAAGGTCCACCTGGTCCTGCGAAGCTCCCAATCATGGCAAGAATGCAGTTCCCTGCTGAGCGAATCAGCAATGGTGTTCTTGACGCCTGCCAGGTGAAAGGGGACGAGGAACATGTTCTGCCAAATGGCCCAGCGCCTCTTTGGAGATGGCTGGCAAGCAGGCCCCTCCTTGCTTCCGGGTGTAGAGCATGGTGGTGGTGGTGTCCGTGAAGATCTTCACCACTTTGCCCCTCAACAACGGCAGAAAAGACTTGAGGGCCCAGAATACAACCCGAAGTTCCAGGACGTTGTTGTGGCGGTCCTTTTCTTTCGGTTGCCAGAGGCCTCTGGGGCGTGCAACAGCTCAGTGTGGGCTACCCAGCCTTTTAGAGAGGCATCCGTGGTGACCGTCTCCTAGTAAGGCAGAACTTGAAACGCAGTCCACTGGATGAGATGCAGCCATACACCTCACCACTGTATAGCCTGACAGAACTCCATTGAGGGTGATCTTGTCCTCAAAGGTCCCCGATACTTGCATCCACCTGGCATTCAGGAACTCCTGGAGAGGCCTCATCTGTAAGTTGCAGAGTCAGATGTGGCTGATGCAGGAGGACATCAGGCCCAGCAACGACTTGATAGAACGCACCGTGGCCGTCTGCTTTGATGATGAGCAATGTGCTTTCCCCTGTATGGCCACTCTCTGCTCCAAGGGGGACGCCAAACATGTTACTGTGTTGAGCTGGGCACCTAAAAACAGGGCGTTCCGAAATAGCGTCAAGCAGGACTTTTTATAGTTTATGGAGGACTTCGGATAGTTTATGGCCTTGAACTGGTAATGCCGCCCCAGAACCACGAATAGTAGGAATTGGCAGTGCTTCTTGTGAATAGAGGTGCAGAAGTAGGCGTCCTCCAGATCCAACAACGCCAGCTGGCCTAGCACGTGTTGCAACGTGACCATCTGGAACTTCTGGGCCTTTAAATACTTGTTGAGACGACGGAGATCCAGGATTGGCCTCCAACCCCCCCGTTTTCTTTCATACCAGAAACTATCGGAAATACACTCTGGAGCCCCAGTGGTGCTGGGGAACGGGTTCTATCGCCTGCTTCTGTAACATGGCACGCACCTCTTGTAGAAGCTATGTCCTGTGTTGTTCCTGTCGTGGCACTCATGGGAAACTAGCGCACCTGTGTTGGAACTCCAAGGTGTGCCACTGTTCGAGAGCGTCCAGTACCCATCTGTCAGTGGTGATCTTCCACGCGCTTACGAACTTCGCAAGCCGGTCTCCCGCTGGAGAGCATAAGTGGGGGCCCGAAGCCACGGACAGTTCAGGCATGCTTGGGGGAAGGGGCACGGCCCTGTGGGTGGCACGGATGCGGTCCTCCGCTGCCAAAAACCTGAGCGCGACCCCTGTATGCTTCTTGTGTGGAGGAGCGGGACGGCATTGGTACGGGGTAGTAGATCACTTAGAGGATCTGCCGGGCTTTCCTCTGGACAAACGAAAGGATGACAGCCGATGTTGTTGCAGGGTTCCCAGAGAGGTCGCTGTCTCTGTGCCGGTCTTATTTGCTTGCAAAGACTCGTCAACGGCCTTGCCGGAAGAGGTTTTCGCCATTGGACGGTATATCCAGCACCTTCGACCTTAACGTCCTTGGGGAGGTTTATGACCTTCAGCCACCCTTGTCGACGAAGGGACGTGCCATTTGCCATCTAGCGAAATACTATGTCCGCGATGTCGACCGCCACTGTAATGGCGTGGTCCAAGGCCACCTGCCCCTCCGGAAACAGTTCCAGTGCCTCAACCGTCTTGGCCTCAGACAGGAAGTCGTATATAGGTTCCAGCTTGGACCATAGTTTCCAGTCATATCGGGACAAAAAGGAAGTGGTCGAAGTGGTCGGGTGCGGTGCTCCTCTACTTCTTTTAATTAAGTTTTACCGTTCCTATACTTTTATTTTAAAAAGCAACCATTCCTAAACGGTTTCCTTTTAAAATAAAAGTGTAGGAAGAGGTTGGACAGGACGTTTCCTTAAAGAGCAGGTCCATGTGTTTTGGTGTTTTTATTGTACATGGGAGGGTGTGCGGCGATGGGTTCTGTGGGGAGCGGTGCAGGCCAGTAGGGAACATAGTTCCACTACTTCTTTTCGTACACTTCGACCACTGCAAAATGGCTAGGGCATTGGCCGCCTTGATGGTGAAGGCTGCTGTATCTGTTATTTTCTTGTCCTTTCTTGAGCTTCTTCCTATCCTGGTCCGGAGGCACCATAGCTGCAGGCGATGGGTTTGCCGAGTGCTTCCTGGGTTCGCCGAGCGCTTCCTGGGTTTGGCCGAAAACCACCGAGTCGAGCAACGGTTGAGAACTTTAGCGCCTGGAGGCCGAATCTGGTACCCTGTACTTTTTCTCCAGTCTGTCACTCTTGGGTGGGCCGTACTCTGGTTCTACATTAGCGCCAGGCCCTCCTCCCAGAGATCATCCAGGACAGGAATGGACAGTATGGCCTTTCTTCGGGACTCGCACTGCTGGTACAGGAACCCCTCTTTCTTAGTTTCCTCAGTTAGTAACTTGAAACAGTTCAGAGGCCCTGGACATCATGGATGAAAGGATCCAACTTTGTCCAGGGGTGAGGCCCTGTGGGGCTTGTCTGTGTGTGTGCTATTTCCCCATCAGCCGGCACAAAGTCATCTTCCTCGTTGGTGCCTGTAGCCGTGTCTGTGCGGAGGCAGAGCTTTGGGCCAAGTCAAGTCGCGACACAGAGGTGGTGGTGGTGGCAGAGGGGTCGGGTGATGCAGAGGACCAGCTCCCCCGTACACCTTCTCTACCGACGAGCAAGGCTCAACCTCAGAGGCTCCTTAGGGTCCTGTGGTGGCGCAGGCCCCGATGTAGGGGCCATTTTCTGCTGGATTTTTGTGAGCAGTGCACGTGTAGTCATCAGAATATTCAGCAACACGTCCCTCGGTTGAGGGGTGACAGGAGACAATGGTGTATGGTCTGGACGGAGACGCTTCCTCTTGCACACAGTAGGCTCAACACCCTCAGATTCTCCTCCTTTCTGGTCTGTATAGGAGTCATCAGGCAAATCATTGTTGCCGCCGTCTGAGCTTGAATAAATCTGCATGTTTTTTTTCTAGAGCAGTACGTGGGTTCACATACTGCAGAGGTTCCATTGGGAGGGCCTTGCTGTCTTCTCTTTCCTTCTCCGGAGGCTTCTGGGCCGATGCAGTTGCAGGGCCTTTTCCCATCCCCAGGTGCCTGCTGCTTTTGTTGCTGCCTCCGCAGCTCTATCATGCCTCGGGGTAAGGACACACACATCGGGTGGCCGTTGTAGGCACCACCTTCACGGACCCGCTCTCCTTCAATGCTGTCGTGGCCAACTTCGTCGACAATGTGGTCGTCGAGGCCCTCGTCGACAGGGCGTCCGTGAAATCGGTTGACTTGGAAGGCTGCGAGGTCTTAGTTTTGAAGAGTCCTCCACGGACTTCTCCCTCATTGGTTTGTCTGCTGATAAACAGAGTTTGGACAGGGTTAGGGACTTTCTCTTAGAAGAGGTGCCGTTCATCGGCAGGGTCATCATGGAGACTGATGGTGATCGTGCTCTGCCAGACTTGGGACCCGCATCAGCGGCAAACCCAGCGGAACCAGCATCACAGAGCTTGGACTTCTCTTGGACTCCCCGGGCCGGGTGTCCTCAAAGGATCTCGACCTCCTACCAGAGGGAGTTCGCTCCTTGGACCGGCCTGTCCTGGGTGAGGCATGGCCCTGCCTGTAGGCCGGGTGCGGGGGCCTTCCTCGATTTGAGCCATGCTGCCAGCCTGCTGTAGCGATCTTCCTTGGTTTTCTTTGAGAAATCACATCACACCTCGCATGCCTCCTGATTGTTGTCCGGATGCATGCTATTTAAGCATTTATGATGTCGATCTTCTACGAATACGTTCCTTAATCCACACTTCATGCAGAGTTTGAAGAGGCTCATGCCCTCCTTCTCGAACATGGTTGAAAGGTGCGAAGCAGGCCCAAGGCCGGCCCTTCTCGAACCTTTGATTGACGATCCACAGTGGATAAAGATATTTGCTGGCAACATATTTCCGCCGCTGGCAGCAGTCCTTTGGTCCAAGACGATAAGTCCAAATCGGTCCAATTTATTACGTTTTCTATGGAAAATAGTCAAAAATGCACAAAAATAACTTAGATAGCAACACGAGGACAACCAACACTCAAGTGTGCAGTAAATACCTGAAGATGGCCACTAGGGGTGGCGCTTTGGGAGAAGACTGTCATTGGATGGGGGCAGTATGACCCAGAGGACAGTGATTTGTTTAGAAGAGAAATAGTTTCAATGTGAAAGTGAAACAGTTCTTCCTTTTACAGAGGATTCCCAGCCTGATGACAGGGAATTTTCATGAGAATGTGAATCAATGCTAAACCCCATGCTGGAGAATGGGTGCTTTGAAACTACTACAGTTGGGATTTGGTGTAGTTAAATAGCAGAGCTACACAAAATAGCCCAAACACAGCTAGTCTGTGTTTCTACCAGACCGCACAACGCTACCTATGAAACACATTTCCCTCTTCTCCCACTAATCATACCCACCCATTCTTTTTCGTATCCGCCAGAGCGCCTGGAAATCAGGCAAATTGAAGCGCTGCATGGTACAAATCCAAACATAACCTTTGCAACTTGCTAAAGCACAAGGGAGTAATGACTTGCATGTGCTGATCTATATGCATCACAGAGATTGCTTAACGCTGCACATCTCACTTAGACCACCATCAGGTCATTTAGCGTCTTATTTGTTCTTCATGCTCTCTACTGTGGAAGAAAGTGTGCATTTCACAATATTTGGTTTTTATATATCTTGGTCTATAAATCCTCACACTACCGCTTTCAGGCTTTCTCAGGCCCCATCTTGCCCACCATCAGAAGAATAACTATCATATGCAGTTCTTGCTCTGGGCATTTGAGTTTTGCATGTAAGAGTACAGCAAGATCACACAATAGCCTTTTCAGGGCCTATAGCAATCAGTCTGCTAGCTTTAGGTGGTAATGACATAGACCACTGACCGGATTACAGAGTTTTTTTAAAAACAAAGACTAATGCTTCTCAGGCCTTATCAACCGCCTTTCCTCTTCCTCTGCTGCTATCCCTTACTACCCCTCTCAGGCTCCTCTGCCGCTTCCTTCCTCAGCCACCTCTCCGGCACCTCCTGGCACTTATCCGGCCACCCTGGTAACTCCCTCCTCCGCCACCCCTCTGGCACCATCTTCGTCCTCTCCGACTACCCTGCCTTCTCTTCCTTTCTCCTCTGCCCATCCTCGGGCACCTCAACACTTCCGCAGGGCATACCTCTGGCCTGTAAACCTCTCTGGAAGTCCTTCAAATGTGATAACCTGCTCCACATCGCTGCTCTCAACTCTCGTTCAGCTGTCAAACATTCCTCCGACATCTGCCATCTCCTGGAAGAGCTTGATTTCGATGTACTCAGTCCCACCGAGACTTGGTTCACAGCCTGCTCAGTCACATGTTTTGACACTGCTTCCTGATGGCTACAAGATCCTCTCCGAACCCAGAACCAACCGTCTTGGTGGGGGTGTATCCTAGATTTTCCGGAATGGATCCCTACTTCTATCATTCCAGTGCATGATTACTGCTCCTTTGAATGCCTGGTCTGTAGGCTCTCTATCTCTCCTGTCCTCCCTCTCATTGAAGCCACTATCTACCGGCCACCTGGCCAGGTCCCTCTTTTCCTCTCTGAGTGGGCTGACCTCTCCTCCTCCCGCCTTACCTCTTTCGCTCAACTTTTCCTCCTCGGAGACCTGAACATCCACCTGGATGCTACCAGCCCTTCTTTGGGTCGGGGGGTCTCGGTGTCACACTCTCCTAGCACTCTCCTAACACTCTCCTAACACTCTCCTAACACTCTCCTAACACTCTCCTAACTCTGCAGGGCACACCTTGGATGTTGCGATCCCCTCAGACCTCCCCCTCTCACCATGCCTCTCTCTTGGAGTGATCACTTTCTCCTTTCCTCCCACCTCTCTCTCTACACCTCAGGTCAAGCCGACTCCAGCACTCTCACCTACCTCAGTTGAGGCTTTCTCTCCTCCTACACCTTTGGCTGACTCGCACCCTTCCACAGCCCTCTCTAACTTTCATCTGTTCATCTCTAACACTCTGCTTGAAGGCCAAATCCAAGTGCAACTTGGTACAATTCCGACCTTGCCACCCTTAAACCTAAGTGTAGGGCGGCTGAGAGAGGAAGTGGAGGGCATCAGGCACACCCCCTAACAAACTGGCCTGTCGCCTGCTCCAAAGGCAGTACAGAGTCTCTTGTCCTCTCTAAAAAGAGAGCCCACATCCAAGTCTGCGTCATCCAACGATTCGGCCAAACCTTTCAAAGTCTACAAGGAGCTATCCAATCCTGCGGCAGTCTCTACCTCTCCTGTTCCCTCCCAGGCTCTCTGCATGACCACCTTGGCTTCTCATTTCACCACTAAAACTCAGGATCTCCTGTCCACCCTCTCTTCCTCCTCCTATACCACTCCTGGCCCATCTCAAGCCGTCTCTCCTCCTCCCTTCTCCTTTCCCCTGCTCACCCCTGATGATGTTGCTAGACAAGTCTGATCTATGAAAGTCTTGTCAAAGCAGGTTCCCCCCTGTTCATCCAGAACCATAAAGGACCACATTGACACAATTGCACCAGCCTTGGCCGATTTCTGCAATCACTCCTTTGTCACTGTAACTTTCCCTTCCCGCTTTAAGCATTCGCTTGTGCACCCTGTTCTTAAGAAACCCTCAGCTGATCCTTCCTCTGCGGCTAACTATCTCCCTATCTACATCACTCCTTTCCTGGGCAAACTCTTGGAAAAGCTGCCAATCTTCCAGCATAATCTGCATACTGAATCTGTTGGTTGCCTCCACGACCACCCGTCTGGCTTCAGAGCTGCCAGAAGCATGGGAACTGCTCTACTGAACACCTGTGAAGCCCTGCTCTCCAGTCTTGACTCGAATCTCCCTTCTGTCCTCATTCTCCTCAATGTATCCTCTGCTTTTGACACAGTCAACCATGTCATCCTGCTCAAACGGCTCCGTGACAACCTGGGTATCACTGATCAGGCCCTGGCCTGGTTGACCTCCTTTCTCATGGACCAACCTGCTCAGATCCAACTTCTCTCCCTGGCTGTTCAACCAATAACAGGCACCTCTTGCCCACCACATCACTACTTTCTGCTCCAATTTTCAGTGTTATGCGGATGACACCCAGCTCTCTTTCAGGCTCCCCCCAGCCAACTCTGCTCCTTCTCTCATAGCAGACTGTCTGGCCGCAATTCAGGAATGGTGGGCTGACAACTATCTCTGCTTTAATGGCAATAAGACTGAGCGCCTCATCGTTGGGACACCTGCTTCTTTTTGGTTTCTTTTTTTTTCTCCCCCTTCCCCTCCTACCCTCCTCCCTCCCTTCCTTCCTCCCTCCCTCCATCCTTGCCTCCCACTCTCCCTTCTTTCATGCATTCCTCCCTCCCCCACTTCCTCCCCCACTCCCTCCCCCACTCCCTCCCCCACTCTGGACCCTCTTCCTGCTCCTTCCTATGAGGCTAGGAACCTTGGTTTCATCTTCAGCTCCACCCTCTGCTTCCCTCCTCAATTTTCTGACGTCTCTAAGAAGTCAAACTATCAGCTGCACCTCCTCAGAGGTATTCTTCCTTTTCTCACTTGGTCCTCTCTAGGCTGGACTACTGCAAAAGCCTCTTTCTAAATCTGCCTGCCTCTACTGTTCAACCTTTACAACTTATCCAGAACAGGATTGCGAGACTTGTCCTTGGCCTCAAGCCCAGGGATCGTATCTCTCCAGCACTGAAATCTCTTCACTGGCTTCCTGTGGCTGCAAGGATCAAGTTCAAGACCCTCTGCTTCGTCCACAAGGCTTTCTGGGGCCTGACAGCTCTTCCTCCAAATTTCTCTTCCAGAACATCTTCCTTCTCAAGCTCTCAGCTCATCCACCTCCAACTCTGAGGGTCAGACGCTTCTCCAACCAGAGTTAGGGGCAGATCTTTCTCCTTGGCTGGGACCTCGGGACCTCCCTCTGGAACATCCTCCCTGCCCCTCTCAAACTTGAACAGAACCACCTCTGGTTCCAGAAGCAACTCTAGAACTTCCTTTTTGCTTCCGCTTTCACTTTTCCTCTCCCCTGTGGACGTACCTGGATACCCTCTGAACTCGGGCCCAGGCTCCTGCATGTCCAGTTGCCCTACCACTGCCTCTGGGCTCCCTCAGCACTTAAGGGTCTGTTCCTGCAACCCTGCAGTCCCTTCACTCTGCACTTACAAGCCACCTGTTGGCTGCACTTATTGATTTACCTGCACTTCTCCCTTCCCCCTGGCACTTCTCTCCCCTTCCCTCTTCCCTGAACTTGCACGTTCTGAATGACACAAGGCCTAGTAAGATCGTTTGTGCTCCCTTTGTTTCCCCCTCCTTGTTGCGCCTAGAAACACTTGTTTACAGGCGTGTTATAAATGCCATATTCTCCAGCATGGGGTCTGGCAGGGATTCACATGCTCATGAATATTCCCCGCCGTCAGGCTGGGAATCCTTGGTAAAAGAAAAAATAGGTTAACTTCGGTTTATAAACTGTCCTTCTCCTAAAACTGTCCTTATCCTACAAACCAACCACTGAGCTCTGGGTCACACTTCCCCAGCCAATGACTGCCCTCTCCTCAAGCCCCTCCTCTGTCAGCCATCTTCAGATTTTTACTGCACGTTTAAGTGTTGGGAGTCCTTGTGTTTTGCTCTTTGAGCGTCTGCGTTTCTTTGCGCTTTTTTGGTAGGAAAACTCTGTTTTCGGTTCAATCGAGCCCGTGTGCTCCATCGTTTATCCAACCAATTAACAGGGACCCGTTTTTCGGCAACTTTCATCGCCCCTGAAGGACAGAAATCATCTAGTGTTTCTTCTTGGAAGTTTCCAGAATTCCATCAGGCCAACACCGTGCTGGATCATGTCTGAGGAGAAGGACGGAGCTTCCCTCTTCAAGCTGTGCACCAGCTGCGGCTTGCGGAATGTTTTCACGGACGACAAGCATTCCCAGTGCCTGTATTGTGTACACCCAACACACCAGGAAGAAGATCTGCCGTGGCTTCTCCAAGCGCACGATGAAGGATTGACACGTCCGGCTGTCGATGTGGCTCAAGGCCAGGGCTTCTACGGGTGTTTCACAGGGGCATGCCTCATCAGGATCCAGCCAACCAGAGCAGGTTCTAAGTCATTTGAGGGCGCTCCATCCATGGGGGCCCAAGACAAGGCCAAGCACCGAGAGTCCGCTTCCGTTGGGCTCGCCACACAAGCGGGTCCCACAACTGTCAGGGCGCGTTCTTCGTGTCCATCTGCCTCGATCTCCAGGCACCACTCCATCTCATTGTCCAAGAGGAAGTCAGTTACCCCAGGGAAGCTGCGGGAGAAACCAAGAAGGCCAAGCAAGCCAAGCAAGCCAAGCAAGCCGGATAAGGTGTCCGACCTGCCCGTGAAGGCCCAAGTGATCAAGGCCAAAACATTCTCTTCCATCGATATAGTCACTGCGGCCCTCTCGAAGGCAGTAGAGAAGACTCCAGAGAAGAGGATGCTGGACCTTAGCCTGAGACGACCACTCAGGACCCGAATAAGTGGGGGGAGGGCAGAAGAACTCCAGGGCACGGACATTTTCATCGTCCGAGGAGGATGAGATAGTTTCGGTCCACACCATCCCAGAGGAGGTGGCGACGACGAGGAGAAAGTTGAGGAAATGCCCGCCAGAGGCAGTGGCGGCGACATGGGCGCCGGGCCGAGCGACCCTGTTCCCCAGGTACCTTCTGGACCCTCCACACGCTAGTGTTGGAGATTCAAAAGAGGATGCAGACGGCACTAGCAGCGGCAACACTGGCGGTGACCCCGTTGACACTGGGGTAACCACAGTCGAAGAAAAGGAGGAAGCTCCCTATGCCTCCATTCCAACCGTCACTGTCCTCCTCCCCCTAGGGGGACGGGGATGGACACAGCGACAACAGGATGTGCCCGCCACAAAGGGCTACTCCGCCGGATGAAGTGGGATCTTTCCACTCCATGATGGCCCATGCGTCAGAGCTTTTCCAGCTTACTCCAGTAGAGAAGAAGTAGGGCTTCAGCTGGAGGCAAAAAGGAACACCATCCTGTCGGTACCGCTTCTGGACGACGTCTGGGATGAGGGGGTGGCGCTGCTGAGGAACATTGCATCAGCCTCAGCGAAGAGAGACCGGCTTGAAAAGAAATACCGGGTGCCGGAGTCTGGGCCCAAGTGTCTGCAGTCTCGGCCATCGCCGGACTCTATGGTCAAGCAGCCGCCAGGAAGTCGTTGTTAAACTAGTCGTCTTCTTCATCTGTACCTGCAACAACGAGGGGAAGAAATTGGATTCCATGGGTAGAAAGTTCATCTGCTCGGCGCCGACGAAGTCGGCCAACGCCCTAGCCATCGTGGCCAGATACGACTGGAGCTTTGCTACAAGATGGCTCCACTTCTGGATTTCCTCCCCTTTGACAAACGGGTCGAGGCTTTGGAGATTCTTCAGGAACGCGAGGTGGCGTCAGACACACCATCACTGTGACCCTGGACATTGCGGACACGGGTTTCCGCCAGATGGGAAAGAGGGTTTACCTTCATTGTCGTGGCTGGATCAAGGCCACCAACTTTAGACAGGAGGTCCAGACGAGGGTCCCGGACATGCCGTTCGACTGAGACAACCTTTTCAGGAAGGCCATCGATGAATTCCTCCAGGCCATCAAGACCGACACAGACGGCCTGTGCCTTGGGCACACTGCAACAGTACCGTCCGTCCCTTCGTTCCTCTGGAGGGAAGTCTAGTAGATCTTTGAAGGGTTTCGGCGTGGGCTCATCCTCTTACCACCAAACCTCCCGTTCCACAGCCCAGGAATAGGCCAGTGACACAGAAGGAACTCCCATCACCATAGTGGTGGGGCACCACGCCTCAAATCTTCGCCACCTGCATGCGTACAAAGATCTTGCAGATGGTCTGCGTGCATCCAGCAACACCTCAATCACCTCCTCAGAGAGGTCCCAGTCATCATATCTCATCCTCTCAAGAGCCACGCTTGTAGGTTGAGGGACTCCAGGCCTGGGTGAAGCACCCGTCCCTCCGACTGACTTAGGAGATCGGTTCAGAGCATCCGCCAAATTGTTCTCTGTCCCCGCCAGATGAGCTGCTGAGACTGAGATCCGGTTCTCCAATAACCAGAACCACAGCTGCATCACTTCTCCGCAGAGAGGGCCGGAATGCACGCCACCTTGCTTATTCAGGTAGTGCATGGCCACTGTGTTGTCTGTCAGAATCAGGACATGCTTCCCCTCCAGAGACAGAGCTAACGCCCTCAGGGCTAAACTGATGGCTGGCAATTCCAGTCTGTTGATGTGCCACCTGGCTTCCATTGCTGCTCAAAGGTTGTTCACCTGCAAGTCCTCGCAGTGAGCACCCCAACCCTTCAGCGATGCATCCGTGACCACTCAGGCCTGAGGCCAAGAAGGCCAGAAGGGTTCCCCCGTCATGAGATTGATGCGGTCTGCCCACCAGTCGAGGTCGTTGACCACTTGGCTGGACACCTTGAGGGGATCCAAAAGTGCCACAGCTACTGTGACTATTGGCCCCATAAGAGCCACTGTAGGGATCGACAAAAAAAAAATACAGGAGGCCATGAGACCTAAGAGGTGAAGGAAGGAAGCCGCTGGTAATGTGGGTTGGTTCCAGA
Organism: Ambystoma mexicanum; assembly: GCF_040938575.1. Taxonomy (NCBI): domain Eukaryota; kingdom Metazoa; phylum Chordata; class Amphibia; order Caudata; family Ambystomatidae; genus Ambystoma; species Ambystoma mexicanum. The sequence continues at coordinate 745,402,123 of NC_090937.1, forward strand.
ACAAGCCGACCATCTGTGCCAAGCTGTTGAATCTCTCCTCGGGAGGGAAGGCCTTCCCTAACCAGGTATCTAGGACTGCTCTGATGAAATGAAGCCTCTGCACTGGCATCACACGTAGGACTTCAAGTTCAGGGAGAAGCCCAGCCTGTGCAGTAGCAGGCAGGTGTCCTCCAGATGAGACAAAACTTGCCTGCCAACTTGCCTCGGATCAACCAGTCGTCCAGGTATGGGAACACGTGGACCCCAGATCTCCTGAAGTGTGCCACAACTACCGCCATGAGCTTGGTGAAGACCCTTGGAGCGGAAGTCACCCCAAAGGGAAGCACCTTGAACTGGTAGTGCTCATCTCCTATGAGAAACCTCAGGAACTTCCTGTGCTTTCGATTAATCAGCTCATGGAAATAAGCGTCCTGCAGATCTATCGACACCAGCCAGTCCTGAAGTTCGAGAGCGTGGAGAATTTCTCTCAACGTCACCATACTGAACTTGTCTTTCCTCAGGAACATTTTCAATTCCTTGAGGTCCTGAATGGGACGGAGACCTCCTCCCTTTTTGGGCACCAGGAAGTACCGGAAATACCAACCCGATCCTCTCTGCTCAGGCGGTACCTCTTCCACAGTACCCTTCAACAACAGGACTCTCAGTTCTTCCTGGAGCTCTTGTCCAGGTTGGATTGGAGGAGATAGGGGTGTGTCCAGTGGTTTTCTTAAGAAGGGCAGACAGTAACCCCACCAAACGAGCTGTAGGGCCCAGGCCACTGGGGCCAATGCACTACCAACCCGTCCACCAACCAGTAAGTTGTGGGAGGGGAAATCAAAGGCTTAGGAGGCTGGGTTGACCCGCCCCTATCGCTGCTTGTTGGCCCTTCCGTGGCATGAGGAGCTGCGCATTTTTGCCATAAAGGTGCATATCACCTGCAGCCTCTTGCCCTGCAGGAGAAGTTGAAGGCAGGTTTGGCCGACTGCGCAGCCAGGCCTAATTTTTTTGCAGCAATTTTCTATTCCTTACATTTCTCTACAGATTCAACAGCTTTCTGAAACAGGAATTCGCCCTCGAAGGGCATGTCCAGTAACATGTTTTGGACAGTAGGCGAAAAGCCTGAAGACCTCAAATCGGCCTGCCACCTCAACATTCTAGCCGATGCCATTGAACGGCCCACACAGTCGGCCACGTCCAGCCCCGTTCGCAGCAACTGCCTGGCCACCGCTTTCCCATCCTTCACCAGTTGTAAGAAGTCCCTGCACATCTCCCCATCCAGGGATGTACTGCGCAGCATGCTCCACTGCCATCCAGAGATCGAAGGAGTATTTGGCAAAAACACTAGCTGCCAGGTGTAAAAATCATTTTGGCCAAGGCATCAATTTTCTTAGCTTCTCTGTCGGGCGGCAGATTGGAAGTGGAAAAAGCTGATCTGGATGGAGTAGGGATGCTGCAATAGAGGGGTCAAAGGATCAGCAATTGCCGGATTCAGAGGCATGTTGCGTTCTGTAACTGGACCTTCGTCCAATATATCCGTCAGGTCATACCCATGTACTGGCACTGCTGAAGATTGCAAACCCAAAGTGTCAATCGTACTTTCCATCAATGCCCTGAACTTGGCATGGTTATGTGTATAGGGCTGGCTTTGCTGGAACTCCAGGTCTGGTGAAAACCGCTGGCCTCGTGAAGCCTCTGTGCTAGTTCCAGAAGTTGAGTCTGGTCATCGAAATAGTTGACGCCTTCTGTTCCCATGAAAATGGCGTCAATATCTCCCTGGTCATCCGCGTCGAAAATGGTCGACACAGTGCTGAAAAGAATTGTGAGGGAGGGGCGAAGGATTTCTCACCAAGAGTCTGCGCCAAGGGCTTGTCCTTCGGCGCCTATAGTGTGGCTGTCTATCGACCGAGGCTGCAACGCTGGCACCTTGAAATGAGTGGGAAGGACAAGTCATTGAGCGCCCTCGACGACTCCTTTGGTGTCAAGCTTGAATCAGAGTCCCAATGATGTTGGTGGCGCCGCCTCTTCTTGCAGGACGAATGGGACCTTTTCTTCTTTCGCCAATGTTCCTTTTTGGGTTAAGCGCCTCGGTCTCAGCTGCTGAGGACTGGGCTGCCAACTGCACCAGAGATTTAAAAGGCGGTCGGCCTAGAGTGAGCTTTGCAACCTTCTCGTGTAATGATTTCATTTGCAATTTGGCACACAAAGGACACCCCCTCTGTGTCATGACTCGTGCCAAGGCACCAGAGGCATAACTGATGCAGGTTGGTAACTGACATTTTGGTGTAGCAGTCGGTACACCGCTTGAATCCCAAAACCCGGGCGACGGACATCTTGCGTCGAGGAAAAAGATTTTCTGATGAAAACGACGATTATAGAGTCGAAGACTTGAATGTGTTCCTAAAGCAGCATGTCAGTGTTCAGAAAAAAGGAACTGAGGTGTGGGACCTAGTGACCAAGTATATATACGACACCCAACATCACGTCCGGAGCTCACGAAGCACTGAGCAAGACGGATTGACGATCGACCGCCGAGTCGAGGTCCACTACGCCCCCTGTCAAAATAAAATTCCAAAGCAGTGAAGCTGGATGGGATATCTATCAGATGAGGAATCTGCGGGAGAAAGGCAATCCATTGAAATTGATATTTTACTAGCCTGGAAAGGAACATTGGACTCTTGGTCCAGCACCAGAACCACAGTTGCAGCGGCCTTGGCCAATATATCAAATATCATCAGAATTCCTCCCACTACTTTAGCGTGGGGGAAATGATGGGCATGATATGACTATGAGCGGAGATTGCTCATAGTCAGACTCCCTGGAGTAGCGGTTGCAGTGGTATTACATAGACTAAGATGAAGAGTGGTGCTTGAGAAGCGTTTGTATGATAACAGAACCTTTTGGGACATTTCATTGTTTTCTTATCTTTTTTTCTCTGCCTCCTCAGGGTTGGAGATTCCTCCAACCCTTTGGGTTTCTCAGCTTATCAGATGTTCTCCTTTTGGGGTGGAAGGCTCCAAAGGAGTCAGTGACTGTACAGCGGCGAAGATCTTTGTGGCATGCCCTAAAACCATGTTAGGGTGCATTGACTAGAAGTAGCCACACTTATTGTCATAATAAGGACACAAGCAACAGACAGGAATTATGAGGGTCAGACAGAGGCCTGTATTTCCAGGCTTAAAGCCTGGTACCTTGGGGGGTTGGTGGGGGTAATGAAGCAAAACAAATTGCTAAGAAGTGTTGCGTTCCAGAAGCAGCATGTAGAGCACACTGAAAAAAGAAATTGAGGTCATGGGGCCCAGCGGATTCCATATATACTATCCATGACGTCTTATCCGGAATCATGGTCACAAACTATGCCAATGTGGAGCCCCATAGAACTCTCTGGTGGCTCAGAAAGTTCTGTGATGAATTCCAAGGTATTGTCACTGCTTTACATGGGGAAACCCCTTCCAATGGGGCCAAGGAGGTGAGACTACTACCAGACAGTCCAGCTGGGGGTGGTACTCATGGGAGGATCTCACGGGGAGGGAGGACCACATTGAGAGGAGCAACAATTCTGGAAAAACGCAGTACCCCTTTCTCTCCTGCCGTCCCTCAAAAACACTCCAATTCCACACTACCCAATGCCCCCATGTATTTTTGCAGTTTATCCCAAGTAGGACCAACTGGGACCAGCAGGAGGCCAGGAGTAATGACGAGCACGGACAATAACAAATGCACAGAATCTAGTGTTTTGAATGATCATATTGGTCAGCTCTCATTCAAAAGCAGAGTTTAGTTTAAGTTTATTTTGTTTATTTCTATAGCGCCACAGTACCGGCCTGAAGGCATTGGGGCGCTACAGTCACGAAAACATGATCAGACAGACCACAAATACAAATTCTGGGGTCAAACATATCCCAGGGACTCCGGGGATTAATACCATAAACATTACAGAGATAAAACATAGCTAAAAGCTAATCACAATTAATCCAAGAGAATTTTAGAATAGTCGCAGATAATGTGAAAGTGACATTTTTGCACAGTCGCAAAAAGCAGGCAAGATTAGTCTGGCTGCAACCAATGACAATTCAGTCTTTGTTCACCCCTTGGCATCAGTCCTTAACTTATGAAAGAATCTGAGGTCTTGTCCTTGGACACAACCAGGACCCACTCAGCTAGGCAACCAGAACAAGACCTTGTTTCTAAGGGCTTCTCTGGTTTCTTGTCTGTCCGCATTTCTAATAATAAGGTTTCCATCATCTCCAACCAGCTTCTTCAAGTTGGAATCAGAAATCCCAGGCATTTTAGATCTTTTAATGCAAATATCTTTTTCAAAGGGAAAGTCAGTCATATTATCCCCAGGGTGCTTCAGATAAGTAGCATGCAGAGATGTAGAGATGGAGAAGCCGCAAACACAAACTCCAGGGGCAGTCACCATAACGGTAGTGGCAGCTGGGCACCGCACTGTTGATTGATGTTTGTTATTTTCAGCATCACCAATTACCACACTATAGCAATTCATCGAAACAGGTTGGACCGGTGTAGCAGGCATATGAGAGTATACTTGCATAACAAACAAGTCACATTGGCAAGCCTTATCAATACTCTCAACGTACACTTCAGTCTGGCAGGCCACATCCAACCTATTTTTTTTTTTAAAACTCTTTTATAGTAGGCCATTACAGATTCATCACATTGCACATAGAATACATTAATACACATAATTCACATGTCAGTGGACACACATTTCGTCATTTACAATCTCATTGCATAGGAGCGTCATCATCTGAGGCCATTTCGCAAAGGTACGTCCTGAACGGGGCCCATATGTCCTTAGGGCGGCAGCACGGTGTCACAGTCATTGTGTACTGCTCCTCACATTCGTTTACATAGGCCAAATCTCGAAGGAAATGTTCAATTTTGGGGGCAAAAGCGCTTGTCCAGCATTTCAATATGCATCTTTTTGCCACAACGCACGAGATATTAAATAATCTCCTAGTCTTTTCATTTTGTTTACCTATGTCTCCGAATGGATATTTCTGCGGCGCCATGTTTGCTGGGATCTGCGTGATATCTTCGAGTATTTCTGCCACTTCTTTCTAAAATGCAGTGATTGGGAGGCATTCCCAGTACATGCGGTACGATCCTGCCCAAGTAGTTTTACATTTCGGGCATTCTCCCGAGTGAGCCGCAGAGAATTTAGCCATCTTCGCGGGGGTATAGTGTAGTCTATTTAAGATCTTGAACTGGACAAGTCGCAGTCCCGCGTTCATGGATACTGATTTTGTGAGCATGCAGTATTTTAACCATTTTTCGTCTGGGATGCTCAAGTTTAGGTCTTCCTCCCATTTCATTTTGATGTGATTTTTTGTGGGAGTGTGTGTTTATACTAGTGAGTATAGTTTGGAAACTCCTAGTCCCATTCCCGATGTGGTGGCCTGTATGTATGGGTGAGATGGTGGTTCGTCCGGGAAGAGAGGCCAGCGTGCTCTGAACGCCGATTTCATCCTATGATATTCTAGTGTTTTCAGTGGGCCCCGTCCTATTGCCTCCCCAAACTCCTCCCTTGTTACCAGATTTCCCATTCGGATTTGAATTTCTCTGTTCGGGTCCCAATGCCTTTGTATTGTTTTATCCAGTGTGGGCGGTATACCGGGATATTTCCACAATGGAACATCTGGGTCATATGGAGTTTCTATGTTTAGTTTTTTGTACAGTGTCGTCCATGCGCGCACTGAGGTTCCCACTGGATCGTAAGGACAGGAGTCTCTATATTGGGAATAAAACTTAACGGAACGGAGGCTTATGGGATGGGCAGCGAACTTTTTGAGCCATATGTGAGGTGAACGGTCTTCAGGGTCATACCAGTGTTTCGCAAATTGTGCTTGCGCCGCTAAGTAGTATAGCTCAAAGTCAGGTGCCGCTAGCCCTCCTGTACCATAGGGCTCAGTGAGTTTCTCCCATTTCATTCTGGGGGTCTTCTCGTCCCACAGAACGGATATCGCCATTGTTCTTATTTTATCGAAGAAGGTCTTGCCCGGCCAGATTGGTATATTAACAAACAAGTAGAGTAACTTGGGGAGGACTACCATTTTAAGGATGGAAACCGGCCATTTAGAGATATGGGAAGCTTGGCCCATGTCTGAAACTTTACTTTCAGTGTCTGTATTATGGATTCAAAGTTCTCAGTATACAGTGTGTTTGTCACGGGATACCATTATACCTAAATATCGCATGTGTCCGGTTGTCCATTTAAGATTTTCAGTGGGCATGCGGTATGCGGTGTCAGAGGTAGTATCTCCGATTTCCCATTGTTAATTTTATAGCCTGAGTAGTCGGCGAATTTGTATATGTCTTGCATTAGGGGTGCCAGGTTGGCATCAGGGTCCCGGACGTATAGTAATGTATCGTCCACATAGAGCGAAATCGATTTGGGTGGGCCTGACATTCTTATCCCTCTATCCCCGTGTTTTAGTCTGACCATTATTGCCATAGGTTCAATAGTTAACGCAAACAGTATCGGTGAGAATGGGCAACCCTGCCTGGTACCTCTGCCCAGTGTGAATAGGCCAGAGATCGTGTTGTTCGTGAGAACTCTCGCTACAGTTTTTTGGTACAATCATTTAACGTATCTGATGGAATTGGGGCCCATTCCAAACCTACCAAGCACTTCGAGGAGATACACCCAGGACATCGAGTCTAACCGAGTCTAACGCCTTTTCGGCGCTGAGGGATATCGCCACTGCCTGCGCCTCTGGGTCCATCTGTGCCATTATTGCGAACAATCTGCGTAAATTCAATGCTGTGCACCTAGTGGGAATGAATCCGTTCTGATCCGGATGGATCAGAAACGGCATATTCAGTAGCAGCCTGTTCGCTAGGACTTTGGCGAACACCTTGGCGTCCATATTTATGAGCGAGAGCGGTCTGTATGATGACATGTCTTGTGGAGGGTGGCGGGGTTTCTGTAATACTGTTATTAATGCTTCCCGCATTGACTCAGGAAGCTCATTCAGCTCCAGTGCTTCTTCCCATACCAGCATGATTGGGACCATTTCTTTTCCGAATTCTTTATATAGTTCCACCCCCAACCCATCGGTTCCCGGGGCCTTCCCAGAATGCAATGCTTTTATGGCTTCTATGAGTTCTTCCTCAGTAATTGGGCTTTCCAGGGCCATTTTAGCTTCTGGTGGGAGGGTCGGGAATTCCAGGCTGTCTAGGTATGTTTGTATTTCTGGTGCCGTTTTCTTGTCGTTGTTCGAGTATAGGTTCTGGTAGAATTTCAAGAATTCGTGGTTTATGGCTTGGCTCCCTGTGACCACCCCTCCCTCCATTTCGTGAATGCTTGTGATCGGAGTGTGCTGGCGGTCAGCTCTGATGATGTTGGCTAGGGCCCTACCCTCCTTATTACCTTCACTGTATCTGCGTGCCCTGGCTGGGGCTGCTATATATTGCAATTCTCTAGCAGCCAATTTATTGAATTCTTTTAAGAAAAGATGTATTCTGCTAGTGTGTCTGCGCTCTGGGTTTCACTATAGGAATTTTCCAGCTGACGAAGCTGTACTTCTAATTGAGTTAATTCCCGCCTTACTGATTTCAACAGCCCTGTAGATTTGGAGATCAGTGTCCCCCTCACCCATACCTTAAAGGTCTCCCATATTGTAGAGTATATTTCTACTGTCCCCATGTTGTTATCAAAGAATTCTTCCATTTCTATATGTAATGCTTCTGTGACATTCAGATCTTTTAGTATATTCGCAGGCATTCGCCATCTCCTTTGTGGTTTTGGAACATTTCCAAACAGTAGGTCTAGGGACACTGGGGAACGATCAGATAGTGTCTGAGGGTGTATCACGCAGCCCTCAATCATGCTCAGCATGTCTTCAGACACTTGCCAATAGTCTATTCGAGACTCCGAGTCGTGCACACTCGAACAGTATGTGTATTCCCTTGTACATGGATGTATCGCCCTCCAGGCGTCACTCAGTGTCAATTGCGGCATGATCTGCTCTAATACACTGGATGCTTTGGACTGCGTTCGTTTGACTTTGGATGACCTATCCATATCCAGATCCAGCACCAGGTTAAAGTCTCCTCCCCATATTATGCTGGAGGTGTCGAGTGTTGCCAGCAACACCAGCATATTGAGATAGAAGTCTGGGTCGTCTATATTTGGACCATATGTGTTAACTAATACAATAGTTTTTTTCTGCCATTTCTCCCCCACACCACCACATATCTTCCCAGAGGGTCAATTTTATTACCTTTAGACTTAAATCCCAGAGATGGATGTAGAGTTATTGTGACTCCTCGTGCCTGGGTGGAGTACTCTGTATGGTATCTTTGTTTGCCCCATGTGGGGAGTATCGTTGCATTACCGGAACCCTGTGCATGTGTTTCTTGTAGCATAACTATATGGGGCGAGTGTCTGGTAATATATGTTCCGATTTTTCCGGTTTTGGAGGGATTATTCAAGCCTCTCGCATTCCATGATAATAATTTAATTTTCATCCCACTATTCCTGTTCGTGTTTCCAGTCATTGTGTCCATTAATCCTTGCTCTGTTGTACATGTATCGCTTAGTATGCATAGCGCAATATACTGTTAGACCATTAACAAAACAACTTTCATAACTCTTCAATAGTTCAACCCCCAGTCCGTCCCCATTCCATCCCTCCTGCCCACCACCCCCATCATCTGCCCCAACTTGATGATTGAACCTTACAAACTTTTGGAGATCTCCTGGGGTTGCCATGCTGCCGCTGAATGGCCACCAGTTCCAGGCTCACGTCCCGGCGTTTTCAGTCACTTGTGGTGCACCTCCGCTTATCACTGTTTCCTTCTGTTACATCTTCACAGGTAATGTTCGCTTCGATTCCTCAAGTACTTGGGCAGTGTCAATTCGCCTCAGGGCGAAGCCTGCATTTTGATCTGGGCCACGGCCTGCCGGGGGAAGAGGTATATGGACTTCTATATATGCCGTTGCAGCATCAGGGTTCTCGAAGAAATGCGCCCTTCCCCCGTGTTGGATTTGCATTTTAGCAGGACATATTAGTGCATATTGGACCTGTCGTGCCCTCAGCAGCCTTTTCACTGGTTCGTAGGATCACCGGTTGGCCTGAACTCCTGCCGAAAAGTCTGGGTATATGTGGATACGATTTTCTTCGTAATTCAGTGTGCCTTGCTCCCGGGCTTTCCTAAGAATCACGTCTCTGTCCCTGTAATTGAGGAGGCACGCCACTATCGTGCGGGGTGGTGCCCCGGGTTTCGGCGGTGGAGCATGTGTGCGGTGCGCTCTCTCAACTAGAAAGTGTTCTGAGAACGTTTCGGGCCCAAAGAGGGTCCGCAGGAGGGCTTAGACTTGTTGTCCCATATCCCCTTTACCGAATTTTTCTGACACACCAACAATCCTCATGTTGTTCCTCCTGGAACGAGATTCTAAATCTTCACACTTGGTTTGTATTTTAAGAAAGTCATTTTTCAATTGTATATGTCTCGATCATGGTTAGCAATAGTGTCTTCATTAGTACTAATTCTGCCTTCTGTTTCTGTAATTCTGGAACTTTCCTTGTCCACCCTTGCCTTTAAGGATCCGATCGTTGAAATATCATCTAGTTTCACGTTTATCGCAAGGAATCCATTTTGGAGGATCGTGGTTAGCCTGTCGACTCTGTCTTCGTTTTCAGTTTCATTTCGGGATTTTGAGGTAGCCAGAGCTTCTGGCCCGGGTTCAGTCGTTTGGCTGTTAGTGAAAGAATCCATTGGCCCTTTCTTCCTGGTTCGCGCTCCTTTGGCCTTTTTCTCCAGCATTTTGCACTATCCTTATGTCTTAACCGCACATTCAATGTGTCTGCCGATTGGTTGTTCCCCAAAAGCGATGTGTATTTTTCTAGGTGAGGGCCGTGACCTCTTGATGTTTGCGATGCAAGACAGCTGCAATTCTAGTGTTCATCAAGCTGTATTTGAAACGGGTTACATTTTACTTGTGCCGTATATATTGTTTGTCCTTGCCCCCAGAAGCAGAATCTTTATATTTTCGGGTGATCTCCCTCTTCCACCTCACGTTTCTGCCTATGAGGGGGGGGGATGGCGGGGGGGGAAGTAGGGTCTTCCTTGCGTTAGTTCGTGAGTGGGTTGTGTTCTCCCACGTATTTTGAGGAGTTTTATTCTTCGTACCCGTTGTTACTGCAGCTTGCGCAGCCCGCCTGCCACTTCCCAGTGCAAGCGTTCATGTCGCACGGCGGGAGCGTTCCAGCCTGTGAAACAAGCCTGGAGTTGTTCCGTCCGCAGTGAGTGGCGGGGGGAGGGACGCGGGAGGATCGCCCGTATGAGTCCCACAGAGGTGGTTTGCTGTACCGCTGTTACTTGTATGCCTGGCGCCCCTATCACGCTGCTACTGTTCCGCTCCCTCCGCTGGGGGTTCTGCGGATCGCTGGAGGAGGACACGGTTCCGTGCCCCCCCCCTCAGTTTGCCTGCGTGCCGGGTGTAATCCGGGTTGCTGGGGTTTCGTATGGATTATTCTGCCAGGAGCGCCCTTTCCCGCCGCTCGGCTCCTCACCTTTGCTTAGAGTTTCTTCGTTTCCCCCTTCCTACGCAGGGTCGCTTCGTTGAGTGGCTGGTCGGGTATCTCCTCACTAGTGGGAAGTCACACACTGAGCCGAAAGTCTTCTTACGCTAGGCCGCTGGCACTCTATGGTCTGCTGGCCAGAGCGTCAGCGGTTGTTTCCTGAATACGTGCGGTTCTGGGATGCGGCTCACACCGTCTCCCTCTGCCGCTCGAAATACAATCAGCCGTATCTCCTCACCACGCCACCCTTTCTCCACCGGATTTCTTCAGCCGGTAGCAAGGGTCTTCCGGCATACTCTATGCTTATTTTTACAGGTCCGCGGGGTGCCCCAGAGCAGGATTTTTCAATTAGGATGTTCGCCAGGACGGAGCTCTGACTCTAGGCGGCCATCTTCGTTGCGCACAACAGCCCCCCCCCCACATCCAACCATCTTGAGTAGCCTGTGATGTAATATTGTCAAAAGATTCCACAAATAGTCAAATATCCATACTGTTCTTACATTGGGTGATATCGAAAATAATGTTCTCTTAAATAAATTGCCAGGTATTGGAGACCATTTGGCTATCATATCCCTTAGTTTCCCATATGAGAGTGTGTGAGCAGCTCCATGACCACATTCTCCATAGACTTCGTATGAGACTTCATTGCTTTATCCACAGCTACCAAGTGTCGAGATGGATTACCTAAACTGCACATCAGCCCTCTCATACTCTCATAAGTGCCACCTCCAGCGGATGCTCAGGAACCTTCTAAGAGCCAGCTTCTGTCTTAAACGACTCCAAGCTAGTCGTGGTATCACCCATAAGAGATCCCTTATCCTCAATAATAGCATGTCTTTAATCGTGAAGGCGCTGCCTTCTGCGCACACTCCCTCTCAGAACTTCAAAGACATGACTTGTGCTAGGAATCATATGATATGGGGGGAAGAGCAATATTCTGGGTGTGCCAGTTGCATTGTGTTTAGAGCCAGAGCTCTGTTAGTAGACATTTTAAGAAAAGGGGGCACTACGAGCTAAACAGCTTGTTAACACAGATGATGCACGCAGGCAACCTGGATGCCGGGGACCTAAGGGGAAAGTCAACATGCAGAGATTGCATCAAACAATAGCCTGTCCTGACAACATAACCAAACACAGGTCAGGCAATATCTACTCTACAATAAGCAAAAGCAGGGATACCCTAACCATAAGCCCAAGCCACGCTGTACTTCATGCCGCACTGACTACATAAGACAGGATACCTTAATGTGGCGTCGGGCAGGAGAGAGGGAAGAGAACAATGGCGTCTTCTTTTTCGGCTCGGCATGGGTCAAGAGCCTGGCAAGCTACACACAGACCAGCCGAACAGAGAAGCAGACGGTGGTCGGGAGAGAGGCGCACTCAAAGGAGGCCTGTGAAGGAGAAGGCAGACCGGAGAAGAGGAAAGATAGCAACCGGTAACCGAGGGCGCTGGAGTGCAGAGAAACCGCTGCAGAACTGCAGAGGAGACGCGCGGGAGACAAGGGAAGGCTCCCAGAGAAGCCACCTGAGATTCTGGGAGACGCACAAACAGGGTGGTCGCCAAGACCCTGCAGGTACTAGGGTGGCTGATCCCAGCGTTGGAGAGACCCAGAGGGTGCATGAGGCCCAAAGCAAAGCACAGAAGGAAGCTTCACCGGGACAGAGTAACCAAGTGAAGGGGGTCTGGAACCCATATTGGGAAAGCATATCCCGAACAGTAATAAAGAGTAATACAAACTTTTCATATACAAGTGGTACTCAGAGACCTTGGCAGGGGAGTAATGCAAGTATTTGAAGAGAAATCAGACAAAAAGAACTGTGCGACTAACCAAGTGAAGGGAGTCTGGGACATACACTGAGGAAATGCACCCTGAACCGTAATAAAGACGAAGCTTGCGTGTACAAGTGACACTCAAGAGTCTTTTGCAGGAGAGTAAATCAAGGCTTTGGGTAGAAGCGAATAGAGAGAACTGTGCAAAGGAGAACGTTGATTACCCTATTTGGCAGTAGAGTGGACTAAGAGGGGTACTGAGAACAGGGCCTGTGACCCATAGCAATTCAGAGGAAGACAAGCGCTTATTCTTCCTTGTCGCAGTCCCTGGGAGCCAGGTATGTTCACAAAGGGTTGCAGACCCTTAATACGGCTTGGAAAAAGTGTCCAGGCTATTCTTCCTTGTTGCAGACCCTCGGAGTCAGGTCTGCCAAGTAAAGATAAGCACCTATCTTGACAAAAAGATACAGCGACAATTTGGATACAGCTTGGATAGACTCTGGGGGAAGGATTTGACCCCTTGCGTCTTGTGGAACCTTTGTTTGCTTTTCTAGACATTTTGGTAAATTTCACTTGGAACTACAAAGCTGGGCTGCAGGTTGACAGCCAAAGACATTTCCCATTTCACCTTATGTTAAGTTTAGCTTGTGAGGGATATATTAGGATTGGGACATTCTGACACAGACAGTTTCATTAGCTAGTTTTGTTGAGGCAGGGAAACCCCTCTTAGAGGTAGGGTTAGTTAAAATTTCCTCCAACTCCCCTGCCCCCCATTTTTGATATTCATAAAAGTATTTGCCAATCAACATACCATCCTTGTGTCCGAGCCTTACTCCGACACCCTCACAGTTCACAAAACCAGAATGACACCTGGAGCTAATTGTAAGAGGAGGAATCTGTGGTAGAAAGGAATTCATTAGAAAGGTTACCCATTTATCTTTCACACGTCTGACGAATGGGGGGGGAGAGAACGTCTTGACCGGTGTAAAAGGGATTTTGGGGTACAAAGAAACATAAGAGGCACCATCCGAGAGTATTTGGTGTTACATCTTTCCATCATGGGGAATGCTTTCAACAAAGTATAGCCATTGTGAGGTTTCTCTTCGCACTGGAGCTAGAGGCGAAGAGAGTAGGGACTTGATTTCAACTAGATACCAAATCTTAAAGGTCAATGGTGCAAAGGGGTCACCTTTGTTTCAGTCAACATGAAATCAGCATCTAGGGTAGGTCCTGGACAAAGAAGCTTGAAAGAAAATCATCCATTAAATGGCAATTACTTCTGCAAATGCACAAAACAGGGAGCAAGCCTGTAAGATGCAGTATAGGTGGCATATTACTGTTGGCTACGATGCACTGTTTTGATCCCAGGCAGTCATAGCTCAGCTGGAGAGGTTGTGGGGGAAGGGGGGTGGTTCATGCACATACAGTGGTAATATCCCAACCTTGAAGGATTCTGGGTAGAGGAGACCTTGATGACTTGGAGTTGTGTATGTGGCTGCAGCCAAGGAATCGTAAGGGAATACTGCTGAGGGCAACAGCAGGGGGATTTTCCATCCGATGGATGTGGAAGTTTCATGATCACTGAAATGTTTTAGCTACAGAACAGGTGTCTGAGGCCAGATGAAGCCCACAGTCCCTCCCCATCACACGCTTGGTCTGGCTGTAAGTAAGCAAGCAGTGTGGGAAATCCTATCCTAGAATGTGCGACAATTGGAGCGGTCCTAAATGGGACTTAAATGTTGTTTCTCAACATGTGGCAATCCTTCCTAAATACGTGCCCAGGGAGCAAAATGATCTAATTTACACAGCGAGATACACAGTGAACAGCATTTAGTTAGAGATTACTACTCAGAGATGATTCAAGATGCTTGAAACATTAAAGAGGTCTCACATAAATGACACTGTGTGGGTTGGATTGCTTGGGGAAATGGGAAACCGGTTATTTCTGTAGTGGTGCAAAGTGCTTGGTTGCTTTTTTTCTCTGCTTTTGCTCTTTTTTCCCATTCCCCCTTTCCTTTCTGGGTATTGCACAGGCAAGATTTACAGCCTTGTTTTCATAGCACCATAATCACAAAATTTAGTGGCTTCAAATTACGTTTTTATTTATACAATCCTAGAAGCTGAACAAAAAAAGACTTGCGCATCACAACATGTTATACTATTTTGTAAATAAAAATACATCTCACAGACTGTCAACACTCCTCACAAAACAATATTGTTCCCAAAAGGCATTTGTCTCCATTTGCCCTCATCTAATATTTTGGAGTTTTAGTCCTATAGTTTATTGTTCATAAAATGTTACTTATTTGTGTTGTGATTTAGACACAAAATCTGTTTTCACTTGTTATACATCAAGGCATCTTGTAGAGGTAGAGTAATTGAAATTCACAAAAAGTCCTTACTGTAGCAGATGTAGCTGCAGACAGAAGAGGTAAGATTCCACCACAGGCCATGACCATGTTATCCATAACTTGAGAAATGAGGTGAACGGTATTGTGCACAAAGATTACATTTTCACTATTATTCACAAAGTCCATCACAGTCTTAGTAGAGTGGCTGAAAGAAAAAGAAAAATATCAACCCCTTTAAAGAAGACAGTAGATATAATAGTCACCTATGCCAGCTATGTACATATCTCTGATTGGGTTCTTAAACTGAGCAAAAAAAAGATTATGAGATAGAGATAGACATCAATGAAGGATATTGAATAGGTAGAACACAATACAATTAGATAAAGAAAGAACATGGGTGAAAGAAAAATCTACACTTTGAACTCTTTGCTTAATACTACCAACTCCAGCGCTTATGAGCAATGGTCACGTAAAAAAACGTTCAGATTGAGTCTGGTCTCCATCCCAGACAACGTGGTTTGAATATGCCTGCACCACCATGCAGGCCCAGAAACATTTCTTAAAGATGTGGGCTACATCCCCAACCTGACGTCTATAGTGCTTCCAACTATCACCCTTTGTTCCACTTGTTCTTTCCCCTATGCCATATCAGATTGCATTATGGTGTATGCTTGTGGGGCGCAAGGTGGGTTTTGTGAAGCAGTGAGAGCAGGAATAAGAGGTAAGTATCTTACCGGTAACTCCATTTCTAACTCCATTTCTCCAGCATTGGTATATTTCATAGATGCACATGCTATGAACATTCCCCGTCGTCAAGCTGGGAATCCTCAGTTAACTTTGTACGTGAGTAATTAAAGAAAAATAAACATCCCATTTTGTGGCCGATCACCCTCCTTTTGGGTGCTTTTGGTCTCCACCAATGGGACATTGAGTATGTATCTCCTCCCCCGCAGCCTCCCTTCATATTCTACCGTGTCTATGGTGGATATGACCATATAGGAAGAGCCTTTTTTCTGCAGGGGATGGCTGGAGGGCAAATGTGAATCTATGAAAGATACCAATGCTGGAGGAATGGAGTTACAGGTAAGAAAAGTACCCCTTCTTCAGAATTGATTCATTCATAGATTCACATAGAATGGCGGTAGGTAACAGAAAAAGGCATACCTCGTTGAAAGAGGTGCTGCAGGACTGCTCTCCCGGTCTTTGCGTCAGCAGTATGTTGCTCCTGGAGGCAGTAATGCCTTGTGAATGTGTGCAGGACCGCCCAGGTAGCTGCCTGCCAAATGCCTTTCAGGGGCACCCCAGACCACATTACAGCTGAAGCTGCCGAAGCTCTCGTGGGGTGGGCGCGAGCAGGACCAATAAGTGGTTTGTTTGCTTGCTTTTGCATGGCAGAAGGAGATGGTGGGTGATATCCACCTCGCAATCCACTGTTTAGAGATTGCTTTTCCCATGTTTGGAGGTTCCATATGTGAGGAACAGTTGTGTGGGGGCTCTTGACTATCTAGTTCTGTGGATGTAATATTTGAGTGTTCTCAGTTTCCAAAGAGTGCAAAGCAATTTCGACTGCTGTTTTGGGTTCTTGGAAGAACAGTGGGAGTGTAATTGAAGAAAAATTATGAAAGACTGAAGATATCTTTGGCATAAAGTGCAGATTGGTTGTGAGGACAACCATCTTTATAAAATCGCAGGTATGGTTTGGATATCATGAGGGCTTGCAGCTCCGAAACCCTTCCTGCCGATGTAATGGCTACCAGAAATGCGACCTTCCAAGAAAGAGACTTTAGAAGAGCCGTTGTCAGTGGCTCGAACTGTGCTTTCATGAGCCCAGCCAGTATCACACTGAGACTCTATTGTGGTGCAAACTTTTTTGTTGGTGGGAAAGATCTAAAGAGACACCTCAAAAAATGTTTGAATAGTTGGTCACTGAAAAGAGGTGTTTTTCTCCTTTCTCTGGTGTAGATTGAAATGGCCGCCAGATGAACTTTAATGGAAGTGTGAGAGTCCCCCTCGTGTCAAAGCTAGAAGGTCCGGAAAGATAGCTTCTGGACTTGCTCACAGGGGTTGATTATTCAGTTGTTGTGCACATCAGGAACAGAACCTTTTCCATTTACTTTGGTAGGAGCGATTTGTGGCTGGGCTCGTGCTGCCTTTAGAATGCCTGCGCATTTGCATAGGATATTGAAATGGCTGAATTCTTTGAAGTCAGGTGCCACCCAGTCAACCTGAGTGTCTTCGGGTCGTGGTGTAGCACCTTGTTGTCGTTTTGTGAGAGGATTGCTGCGTGGTCGTGTAACTGGATCCGGTTGCCTCTTCAACAACTGCAATAGGTCTGAGTACAACGTCTGCCTCAACCAATTGGGTGCTATAAGAAGGACTTTGCACGGGTACGTTTGCATCATCTGGACCACTTTTCTGATGAGTGGGAACAGAGGGAAGGCATATGCGAATAGGCCTTTCCAATGTAACGAGAACGCGTTCCCCATTGATCCCTTCTGGTTATCCTGCTGGCGAATTGGACACATTTAGCGTTTTCCTTCTTTGCAAATAAATCAATGTTTGGTTGTCCCTGCTTGGCGAACAGAACATTCAACTCGCTGTTGCACAGTTCCCACTTGTGGGATTTGGTTCATCGCCCTGCTGAGGCTGTCTGCAATCTTGTTGTTCACTCCAGATAGGTGAAAGGCTTGCAATGTTATTCTGGTGGATATGGCCCAGTGCCAAATTCGTTGTGCCTCCTGGGACAGCGTTGCCAACCTTGTTCCTCCCCACTTCTTGATATAATACATGGTTGTTGTATTGTCAGTGAGCACTCGTAATCATGGAGTTTTTGAGTACTGACGGGAACAACTTTAAGGCGTAACCCATCGCCCTGTGCTCCAAAACGTTTATGCAGAGACTGGTCTCATCCTTTGTCCATTTGCCCTTGATGTGTAGGGATCCCACATGCGCTCCCCATCCTGAGAGTGAGGCATTGGTTATGAGGTTTTTTGTCCTGAGTGGGGTCCTGGAATGCCCCCCCCCCCTGGGTGATGTTTTCTCGTGCTGTCCCGCCCTGCAGTTGGTGCGTGAGCTTTTGCATGATCCGCATTCTGTCCTTCCAAGATCCTGTTCTTTGGGCCCAGTTGGTCACCAGGAACTCTTGGTAGTGGGTGCATGTTGAGCCTGCAGTTGGGTATGAGAGGAATGTAGGAGGACATTGTCCCCAGTAATCTCATGCACTGCCTTATGGAGAATTGTACCCCTGGTTTGAATCGAGGGATCAATGACTGGAGAATGCATAGTCTGTCCTGAGAGGGACACACTAGAGCCTCGGATGTTGCAAATTGGGCTCCCAGAAAGACCAGGTGTTTGGATGGTTCCAGCAAAGATTTCTCCAAGTTTATCTCAAACCCGAGAAGCTGCAACAAGTGAATAGTTTTTGAGATGGACGTGTGTGCCTTTGCTCGCACTAACCAGTCGTGGAGTTATGGGTATATGTGCTGTCCTCATTTTTTCCAGAGGGTTGCTGCGACCGGCGCAAGGCATTTGGTTAATGTTTGCGGGCGGATTTTAACCCAAAATGGGGAGCACCCTGAACTGATAGTGCTGTTTTCCTATTGCGAACCGCAAGTGCTTTTGATGAATTAGTACGTGGAAGTATGCATTGTTTAGATCTAATGACACTAGGAAGTCGTTTGAATGCACCGCTCTTCTGATTTGTTGGAGCGCCACCATTTTTAACCGTTGCTTTTTGATGAATTTATTTTAGTTTGCACAGATCTAGTATCGGGTGTCAGCTTACGTCTGTTTTTTTCACTAGAAAGTGCCAGGAATAAACCCCCTTTCTCCGTTGACTGTTTGGTACTTTTCGAATGGAGTTTTTTGCCAACATTTGCTTTACCTCTTGTTTTAACAGCTTTAGGTATGGGACCGAACTGTTGATAGGGGGAATATTTGGCAGTTGTTTGTTGAATTCTATTAGGTTGCCAGATTGTATCACCTGTAAAACCCACTTGTCGGTTGTTATATTGCCCCAGTGGTGCAAGTGATGCGATAGTCTTACCCCCCCACTGGCCTCGGCCTGGTTGCACAGTCAGGCCTGCGCTTTTGTCCTGTGCCTTTGTGAGCCGGTAGATCCTCTTCACTGCTACTGCTTGTAGTCCCTTTGCCACTGATACCCTTGGGAGTGTTTCTTGTATCCAAGGGAGTACTGTGTAGAGCGCCTGTATGCTTTTGAGCCTCTATGTTTGTGGAGTAGGTAGATCTTCCTGCTGCACTTCGAAAGGTGCGAAAGTTGTGTTTGGTTTGCAGCGTGGTAAGTGACTCGACTGTCCAGGTTAGCTTTTATTGCCTTAATCGCTTGGTCGATTTTAGGGCCGGAGAGATTTGCCTTCAAAAGGCATGTCCAGGACCTATTGTTGCACATCTGGCCTAAAGTCTGTGCAGCGTAGCTATCCCTGTCGACGTAACACCACTCCATTATTGATCTGTTTGAAGCCTGTCTTTGCAAAAATCGACAGCAATATTTATGTTGTGGTTTGCACCTTCCTCTCCTTCCTTTAGGATGGCAACTGCTTCTGTGTGCTTTTCCTCTGGTAAGTATTGTAGTAGTGGTGCCAATCGGTGCCACATTTCCCAGTCATACCTCAATGTTATTGCCAGCACATTCGCCGCTTTAACTCTGGTGACTCCTATGAAAAGTATCTTTCTTCCTAGGGCATCTATCCTGCGGCCTTCCGGCTCTAGGGGTGTTGTACACTTATATGTCTGAGCATGGACCTTCTTGGTCGCTGCTGCGGATACTACGGACTCCGGTGACGGTTGTGATGTAAGGCACTTAGGGGTGGTATCTGGCGCATTTAATGTCTTTTGGAGCCTGCCTTTTAACGCCAGTTCCATTAACGGGGGAATCACTTTGAGTAACCCCTCCACCCATACATGGTCGATGATGGGGATGGATACCACTGATTTTTGCCTTTACTAGGTATTACGCCAAATTCTTGGCACGCCTTCATTATTAGTGTGTGGAACACTCTGATCTCATCCAGCAGGGACGGTTTTTGGGGCTACTTCACCGGGTCATCATTTGATCGTCATCTGTGTCCCACCGGTCATTCGGGGGTGGTGACTCAAGTAGTGGTTGTATTGTGTTTTTTATTTCTATTGCGCACCTAACCCTCAGGTATCTGGGCGCATTACTTCAGTTACATTTGTACAAGGTTATAAAAGCAGGTTGCAGTAAATAAAGAGATAGTATTATGGGGTTATTTACAGGCATAGAAAAATATACATAAATACATTGTCGGTACAGTAAAATAGGTAGAAGGATAACAGTTAAATAAGAGAAGCAAGAGGTAGCCGGCAATTATCTAGTCTCCCGAGTGGACAGGCAATTTTTTACATTTGTTTTGAATTGGGAGAAAGATGGTTCTACTCTTAGGGCTATAGGTAGGGAGTTCCAAAGTGTTGACGCTAGGACGGGGAAGATACTGCCTCCAGATTTCTGAAGTTTAAACATAGGCACGCCGAGACAATGTAGTGGGTCGGTCAGATTGGCATTTTGAGAATTTACAAGTCAGGTATTTCGGTGCGGAGTTGGACAGGCACTTATGGGTGAGGATTAGAGCTTTGAGCGTGATTCTGTTCTGCACGGATAGCCATCGGAGGTATCGACTAGTTTCAAATATGTGGTGAGATCTCGTTATGTTGAAGGCGGATCTAAATGCATTGTTTTGCAAGACTTGTAGTTTGTTTAAGTTTCGTCTGTTAGTTCCTAGGTAGAGGGCATTGCAATAATCCAGTTTGGATAAAACAAGCGCCCCCGCTAAGGTGGAGCAGCTGGCTGTTGAAAGGAAAGGTCTGCAGGCGTTTATCAATTTACACAAATAAGCTGTGGCAGAGGCTGTGGCATTAACTTGTTTAGTCAGGGTTAAGGATAAATCAAGGTAGAAACCAAGTGTTTTGACATTCTTGGAGACTAGGATGGTAATGCCATCTATGGTAAATTAGTTGTATGTGATGTCAAGTTTATTTAGTTTGGCTTGGGAGCCCATAAGTAGTAATTCGGTCTTCTCATCATTAAGGCAGAGGCCATATGTGGCCATCCATGCCTGAATGATGAGGTAGATTGTGTTCAATAGTTTGGTTTCAAGGTTGTAGTTACCAGAGATGGGAATGAGGACATAGTTAGTGTGGGTGACACCCAAGAAGTCAAGAACATGAAACTAAGGCTTGGTAAAAACATTATACAGCGTTGGTGACACGCAGGACCCTTGAGGTAATCTGCACGTCACCAGTGCTGGGTCAGCCGAGGCGGTAGGTGAGAATACTCTCATCGTTCTTTTGTCAAGAAAGGATTTTATCCAGTCTGTGGCTTTTTCCGAGAAGTGAGCGGCTGAAGTGAGGTGATTACACAAGACTTCGTGACTGACGAGGTCGAAGGCGGCTTATGGGTCTCACATCAGAACGAGAGTTATGTTGCCTTTGTCTTTTTGGTCGTCAATTTGCGTTTTCAGGTCTATTAACGCAGTTTCAGTGCTGTGTCCAAGTCTGAATCCCGATTGCTGCAGGCGCAGAAGATTTTTTTTTTTTTGCGGTTCGTGCGGGCTCCCCGGCGGCTCTGAGGCCGCCGGGAACGCCCCGTTTATTTATACTGCGCACGGGCAGGCGCAGAAGATTGTTAGTTTCAAGGTGAGCCTGTATTTGAAAATAGGCCGCCCTGTCGACAATTTTCAGCAGGAATGGCACTGTGGTGATGGGCCTGTAGTTCATAGGAATGTCTGGGTAAAGGTATTTTTTTTTTTTTTTTGCAGTGGGAGGACCCAGGCATCCTTCAAGTTAGTAGTTACTGTGCTGGTTTCAAAAGAGGAGTTTATAAATGAGGTGATGGAGGGTGCGAGTTCTTTCGCTGCTTTAATGGTGGTTGCAGGGCAAATATCGCCCTGGCATCTCGAACGTTTCAGGCTAGATATTACGTTTTCAACTTCCATAGTGGAAAGAGGGGTGAATTTGAATGGGCTGCATGGTTTCCCAATTGGGGGCTGGGACTCATGTGAGCCTAGGTCGGAGCTGATGCTAAGTTTTTTTTCTTTTTAATTTTAGTTTGAAGCGTTGATATGTTGTCTAGTAGGGCTGTTGTATCTTGGTCCACCAAGTTTTGTCTTTGGAGCAGGTTTCAGTAGGCGGTGTGGGCGATTCGAGCTCTCCGAGGATAGCGAATAACTATTTGGAACCAGAATTTACATGGGAAATTTTGTTATTGAAAGTTTCACTTTTTACTTGTAGGATGGCCAACTTGTAATATTTGGCGGCTTTTGAGAAAAAGTCTTTGTTCGAAGCAGACGAGAGGTTTTTCCAAGCCATTTCGGCATTTCTTTTGTTGTTACGTCGAATTTTAAGCTGAGCTTGAGGTTTAGCTTTACATAGTTTTAATGGAGCTGTAATATTGATGGCTGGTGGAGTATTAGGTTGTAAAGATATACAAAAGGTGATGGGTCAGTATTATTAGTAGGGTAATTGATGATCGGTTGTATGAGAGGCAGTAGGTTTTCTGTGGTAATATTCTTGTTGTTTCTAGTTAGAGCCGGTGGTGCCAGGGCACTAGGAGGGTTTAGTTGAGTGCACGACTGTATGGTGAACGAGATGAAGTGGTGATCGGTCCATGCACATGGTATGTTAGAGAGAATGTTCGTTTCACAGTTTAGGTCAGCAATCCAGTCAAGGATTCTTCCTTTGTTATGCGTGGGCTTAGTAATGCGATGGGAGAATCCTAGTTCTGTGATTGAGTTTGCCAAGGTGGTAGCAGAGTCATCGTTTATGTCAAAAAAGCCTAGGTTAAAATCGCCAAGTAGCATGATTTGTGAGCCTGGTTAAGCACTAGTGGTGAGGAGTTGTAGCATATCTTCCTCGAAGGTGGATATTGGTCCCGTTGGTCTGTATACAAGATTCATTTTTAGAGTGGGAGCTTCATAGATAGTAGTTCAGCTGAAGGAAATGGATGTTGAGGGAGGGCTCTTAGACCAAGGTGGGTCTTTGAGAAGACAGCGACTCCCATACCTTTGGAGGATTCTCTGTCCAATCTAGTGATCGTATAATTATCTGGAATGGCTAGAGAAAGTGTTGGGCCTGCTGCAGTATGTAGCCAGGTCTCTGTAATGGCTAGGAAGTCTAGCTGATTGGAGGTAATAATGTCGGCAATGTCAAGTGCATGTGCTGTCAGTGATCTAGCATTGATGAGCGCTCCTTTGATGGGCGGGCTGGTGATGCTAGGTTTGCTAGGAGAGACTGTCAGTTGAGAGGGCAGTGTTATTTTTGGCCGTAATACTGGGCGACTTTGAAGTTATTTTCTTAATGGTTGTAGTCTTAGTGTTGATTAAGGATATTCTATTAGACGTTAGTAGGTGGGTCTGGGTGAGTCTTGAACCTATTGTCAGGTTCCGGGTTGCTGTGGCACATGGTTGATTAGGGACAGGTCGGGAAGCGTAGCATTGGATCCATTGGATAGGTGTGAGAGAATTTGTGTTATTTGCTGATGTTGTAGAGGTGCATAGGCAATTGGGAGGCTGTGATGGCCAGGATGGCTAGAAGTTGGTGGGTGCTATGGAGTCATAGTGGCGTAGAGCAGTAGACAGAGAGGGAGACACTGCTCTTGCTAGGTGAGGAGGCAAGATCATTGGTAGTGATCAAAATTCCATGTTTTACATTGTTAGCCATCGTGACAGGAGTTTCTAAGAACATTATGGTCAGTAAGGTATGGATGGTAGTTGTTAAGGATGGCCGGTTCAACCTAGGTCTGGAGTTGTGCATAAGCATGACTCGCAAGTGTTGGGTGGTTTAGCTTGGACTCTAGCCAAGTATTTAGTATGCTAGTAGAGAAGGTAGCTGCATACGTATGTGTTTTATGTGAGGCAGTCATACAGTCATCTTAATAAGGAACATTGACTGGCATGGTTAGCATATTAAGGAGGCGTGATTCAAAATATAGAATGCAACAGTCAGGTAGTGGATAGTAAATAGTATACTAGCATGGGAGCAGATGTCTAGCTATAACCAAGCGGTCTAGGAGAGAGCGGTGCCTAGTCTGTTATACAATATGTGGAGCAACTGGTGCTATGGAGCATTTTGGTATGGTTATGTTGTTTCATTATAGCACTGACTAGCATATTGTAAAAGCAGGTACAAAGTCAAGAGTGCAGCAGATGGATAGAAGATAGTAAATTGGTATACTGCCGCAGGTGCAGATATCGGACTATAATGTGGTCTAGGAGAGAGCGCTGCCTAACATGTTATACAATGTGCGGTGCATCTGGTGATGTAAAGCCTTTAGTAATCACAGAGTGAGCAAGAATGAGACTGGAGTGAGGAGTAAGACGTAGATGTTGCAGTGGCATAGGAGTGGGTGAAGTTAAAGTCAGGTGGCGGCAGTGTAGCGATCAATAGGTAGCATATTCGCAATTCTAAGTGTGGAGGCACATACACCCTGCTGGCGATACAAGTAAGTGCAATGATAGTAGCTGCAAAGTTTGTAAGAGGATGACAGATTTGCCGGATAGGCGATGAGCCGAGCTAGTGAGTAGCAGTAAACAGTAAACGTGGAACAGTCCTCGTGTCAGCAGTTAGTGACAAAGTTACAGGACATGGTAATAAGGTAAATCACTGATGAGTAGTTTGAACAAAGGTCTAACGATCACAGTGAGTTTTTAGACTTCAGTGAGGAAGAGTCTTTTCGGTGGTTGGAGTGTAGACAGGATTGTATTGTGTAGTATATAATACGTGTCCCAGGAGGTGAAACAGCCAAGGCTTTCCGCAAAAGATTTTTTTTGTAAACAATTTTTTCTTTTAACATCACAACCAACCAATTAACAAACACTCCACCGTATTACAGTGCAATAATAACATGATTACCGTGATATCCCGGGTCCCAAATCCCCTCCCTCTCGAGGTCACACCATAACATCGATTCTATGCTTATTCTGAGTGAATACGTTGTATTTTGCCTATCGTAGAGTCGTTTTCATCCGCTTTGGCCTGAGCCGGTTCAAATAGCGTTACTATTAGTTGTCTCCAAGCTGTCAGTGTCTCCCCCGAGTCATCACCCCCTCTGATGGCCGCCTCCCTCCACACTACCGTCTCAGCCTCCCCCCATTTTTGAAGATCGTGCCACTACACCTCTACCTTAGGCCTACTGCTTGCTTTCCAATGCATAGCGATCCTGCGCTTAGCCATAATATAAGCCAAATCCTTAAATTTGTATACGTGTTTCAACTTGCGTGGCCTGGTAAACCATCCAAATATCACGGCCATATGGATTCTATGTCCCGTGTAATATCTTTCTCTGACAGGTGATGCGGCACTTCTCGCCAGAATCGCATTATTTCAGGGCACCCCCAGAACATGTGTAGCATGCCCGCATTTACTTCTCCACATTTAGGACATGTCTATATCCCAGCATCTTTAAATCTCGCAATCCTTTGTGGGGTCATATGCCCTATGGATTATGTACAACTGGATTTGCTGCAATCTCGCATTTCTAGATACTTTTAAATGATATCTTTGGGCCCTAGCCCATAACTCATCGCTCATAGGTTCCCCGACTTCATCCTCCCAATCCCGCCGTAACTGGAGTACTTCTCTGCCAACCCGGGCCATAAGCAGCTCGTAAATACGGGAGATCTCGTGCCCTCCTTCTGACACATCATAGAGTGTTTGAATAACCGTATCTGGCTCCTCTTCTAACATTATACCCCCCCCATGTATTTTTGACAAATCGTGCCAGCCTAGTGTACGTGATGTATTGCCCTCACGGCAGCCCGATATCTTGGACCAGCGCGTCAAATTCCGTTACCTTCCCTTCTTGCCACACATCCTTGATCGTTACAATGCCATTCGGCTCCCAATGTTTACATATTATCTTCCACAGTTGATCATCCACTCCCTTTGGCACTTGTGGGGAGCACGGGGTCGGGTTCTCAATAGCCTGGCAAACTCTCTGCCATATCTTCCCTCCCAACATTCCTGTGCATCCCTTCCTTTTTTGCTTTCGGCAACCAAACCCATTCCTTCAGAAAAAACGGACCAAATTCTGCCTTTAATAGTCTGGATTCGGGAGTCGGGTCATCAGAGAGCCATCTCGCAACGTATTGCAGTTGGCTGGCCAGGTAATACATTTTGAAGTTCGGAAACCTGATGCCCCCCCCTATCGTATGTGTTTTGCAGTTTCCACAGTGCTACCCTATTCCTGGTGTTGTGCCGCCATATAAATCCCCTACATAGAGTGTGGAGCTTAACAAAGAATCTCTTGGGTATCATATGTGTATGTTCCCGAAGTAGTGTAATAACCTAGGCAACAACACCATTTTCAACAGAGCTACTCTTCCCATCATGGTCAGGGGGTGCTTAGCCCAAAATGTCATGCTGCGTTCTATATTCACTACCGCCTTCTCTGTGTTGCGTCTATGCTCAGCCTCTGGTGTATGATATAGATCGATCCCAGGGTATCTAAAGGTCTCCGTGCCCATTGCCTTTGGAGTGACGGTAGCCTATCCTTATTTATCCCTTTATATCTGCCCAAGGGGAACATCCACGACTTCTTGGGGTTCACAGTTATTCCAGAAAACGATGCATACCTGTCCATTACCTCCGGAATGTAGGCTAAGTTTTCCTCTGGGTATCGCAGGTACAACAGCATGTCATCCGCATAAATGGAGATCATATGTGATCCGCCTTTCGTGTGGAAACCCACTTCCCCATACTGCTGCCTCAAGTATATCAGCAGGGGTTCCAGTGCTAGGATAAATAGCATCGGTGACCACGGGCATCCTTGTCTGGTACCCCTGCCTAGTTGCCAACGCTCCGAAATGACCTCACCTGTTTTGACCCGAGCGAGTGGTGCACTATATAACAATTGCGCCCACCTCAAATATATTGGTCCTATCCGGTAACTTCTCAGGGCCGCCATCAACCAAGGCCATTTGACAGAATCAAATGCCTTCACCACATCCAAATTATATTATTGCTAGCTCCTGTGAGCCCTCCTCCGTCTGCTCTAGGACATGGTGGGGCCTCCTGAGGTTATCGGATATGTTCCTGTGCGGTACATACCCCGTCTGATCAGGATGTACCAGTTTATCTATGACCGGTCGCAACCTCCATACTGGGATTGTTAGGTTTAAGGAGCGGGATAATGATCGACTCTCTCAGAGTGTCAGGTAGCGTACCCCTTTCTAATGCTTCATTAAACATTGCCAACATCGGGGGGGGGGGGGGGCAACTCTGCCCTGTATGTTTTAAAGAATTCACTAGGGAGTCCATCTGCTCCCGGGGCTTTGCTAGTGGTTAAGAACTTGATTACCGCCTCTAGTTCTTAGAGGGTGATCGGAGCCTCCAGGTCTTGCCTCTCTTGCGTCCCTAGTTTGGGAATGCCAATCTCATCCAATGTGTCTAGTATATCTGCATCTGTTTCCCCTCCCGTGTCTGCGTACAGCTGCTGATAGAACTCTGTAAAGCCCTCGTTCACTTTTATCCGAGTATCTAATGTGTGCCCATTTTTGTCTCTAATCTCTCTTATAGGTTGCCTAGGCATCTCACTCTTTTATAACCAGGCTAGCAGCCTGCCTGGGGCTTGTCTCCTCCCTCATGCTGTCTCTCTACATACTTTAAGTTACCCAACCGTTCCCATAGTCCTTCACACTCTTGTTTTAATCTGCCAACACACTATCTCCTCCTTGGAGTGTTCCCCCTTGAGCATGATTCTTTCCAATTTCACCTCCACCTTGTGAAACTCTCGTTATCTCCTCCTGTAGACCTTTGGATTTAGACACCACCACCTTAAATGCCTCCCATAGTGTACCAGTTGAATCCACACTCCGCGTATTTAGTTCAAAGTATTCACCTATCTCTTTTCTCAAGTCTTCCCTAAACCCTACATCGTTCAATGCCTCCGCCCTCAGTTTCCATGTCGGTATCCATGTTCTGGGTGGCGAGTACTGCCACTCTACAATCAATGGCTAGTGAGCCGATAAGACCCTCGCTTTGTAATCCGAATGCGTTAATTCTCCTGACAAGCTGGACGTAACAAATATATAGTCCAGCCACGTGTGTAGATTATGTGGTGCTGCATAATGCGAGTATGGTCTTTCCTTCGGGTGGTGCATCCTCCATATGTCCTCTAGGCCAAAGTCTCTCAGCAGGGCGCCTAGTGCCCTGGCTGCTGAGGCAGGCCTAACCATCTTTACATCTGACCTGTCCACCTTTTGATCTAGCGTACAGTTAAAGTCTCCACCCCATATAACCTCACCTCCCATGTAAGGGCCTATCTTACTATACAGGGCCCTGAAGTATCCCACCGTATCTTGGTTAGGGGCATACGTGTTGATGATACACACCTCCCTGTTTTCTACGAAGCCCTTAACCATTATCATCCTACCATCAGGCTCTATAGTCGTTTGTAACTGTCTAAAGTGGACATGTGGAGCTATCCATATAATAACCCCTCTGGCGTATGCTGAGTATGGCGCTCCTATAGTAATACCTCCCCACTTCCTCGCTATCGTCTTCAGCTTCTCTTTCGTGAGGTGGGTTTCCTGTAATAGAGCAATATCTGTTTTCTGCCTTTTCAGATACATCATTATTTTATTTCGCTTCAGATAGCTATTGTGTCCCCTGACGTTCCAGGTGACTATCGTCAGGCCTCCCCATCTTATCCGTATCCCGTTCCTCCCACCGCCCTCCTTGTCCTCCGTTTCATATATAGTGGTGTATGTGTGCAAGCTTGTTCCCTTAACACCCCCTTCAACACCCACTGCTCCACCCCCACCCCCCAACCACCAACTGTTGCCCTCCCCTGCACACCCCTCCAACTTCCCCAAACCGTTGCCCAGCTCCAACCCTGGATCTCAGGCTACCCCGCATCTAGCCCTTTCTCGGTATGCCGGTACTCGGTACTCTGCAGGGGGATACCGCCTCCGGGTATCCTAACCAAACTACCTCCTAGGGGGTTGGTAACGTGTCTCCTGGTGTTACCTCCTGCTATGCGCAAACAGCTTGTCGTGATATAAGCCTTTCAATCTAGTCCCAATGTCACATTCAAGTTGTACTTATCACTTCAGGAAGTCGGTTAGAGCTGGAGTTCTGCTCCGGTCCCACTTCAGCTCATTTCTCCGTCACACTCTCCTTCTGGTCTTCCGCCCCCGTCGGGCAATTCCGCAAATCCAGCCATGCCGTCACATCCTCCGGCGATTCAAAGAACAAGAAAAGTGCTTTGTTTTTCAAGAGTACCTTCATCTTTGCTGGGTATAGCAACATATATCTGCAGCCTGCCTCGCGCATCCTCCTCTTTACGGCCACATAAATCATGCGTTGCCTCTGTACCATAAGTGTATAGTCCGGATACGCGGTGACCGTCGGCGACACTTTGCTTATTGTTCCTCCTTTCCGGAAGTGCTCCAAGACCTTCTCCCGGTTCTTAGAGTTCAGGATCTTTGCGATGATAGGTCGTGGTGGGGCTGCCGGTGGTGGTGGTTTCCTTGTTAGGGCCCTATGCGCTCTTTCGACTGCGAACCCTTGAGTTGGTGTTTCTCCCGTAATCTCCTGCAGCAGCATGTTTTCCACATAGTTCGTCGGGCCAGATCTCTCCTCCCCTCTGGAAGCCCCACAACGAGCACGTTATTCCTGCGAGCCCGCCCTTCTGCTTCTTTAGCTCTGTTTTTGTGGTTGCGTACCTTCTGTAGCAACACGTGAACGTCCGACACATTGGTCCTGCATGAACTTGTATTCTCTCACATCTATTTCCAGGGTTCCTGTGCCCTCGGCCAATCCCCGCACATCTTGCCGTAGTAAGTCACATCTATATTCACAGCGACAATCTTTGCTTTGAGTGCTGACCTCAAGTCTGAGATGGCTGTATCTATTCTGCTTTCCATCGATGCTTTTAGTTCTGCTATGGCCTCCAGTATCTGCCGGTTGTTAGGCGCCAACGTTTCTCCTTCACTGGTGCTCTGTCCTTTTCCGCCGGCTCCCTCCGTCGCCTGTGGTGTCTTGGCATATTCCTCGATAGTAGATTGCTTCCCTTTGACCTTGGGCACCTTGGCAGCCATTGCTCCTGTGTATTGGCTGCCCTTCTAGTTATGTTTTTAGACTCTGTGCCTTCTGTAGCTTAGGCCGTTCTCTTCTGTGCTGGGGACCTCTTCTGCAGCCCGTTGCTGCCGCCTTATGCTGGAGTGCTCCCACCTTCCCATGACATGGTGGCGCATACACCTATGGAGGGCCTGTAGACGCTGTGACCGCTGGACTGGCTGAGCTCTCCTGTCTGGCGTGTATTGCGCTGCGGTTAAGGTGTCCGCGGCCGTTTTCGTATGTCTTCCCGGAAGTTGTGGCTCCTGATCATCCAGATCCCAGTGCCTGGAAGCATCAGGCACAGTGTGTCCCTTGTGATCTCATCTGTGTGCTCTGGCTTCACTGTGTTGCCAACAGCATGTCACACCGCCTTTATATGTGCATACCCGCATTCAGTGATGTACCTGGTTCCTGACGCGCGTGTAGCGGATGCGTACAAGTTGTGTTGCAGTTAGGTTCATTTGCGGAGCGAACCTCAATTGTTATGCACCCTGTGCGCACCGGGGGTAATGTTCTTATGGCTGCTGTGCCCGTTTGCTGCGTGTCCGCTTCCAGGCCTCACTCAGGATCTTCTCAGGTCTGCAGGAGCCCTCCTGGAGACCCGTGTTACTCCACGGCCTCTCAGCCACGCCCCTGGTCGGGTCTTATTGTTACTGGCATCCGCTTCGTTCTCAATCTGTATGCAGCTCTGAGGATGTGCTGCACATATTATAGTAAGGACTGGGGTTTTATGCAAGCCTCTGTTGTAGACACAGCTCACAAAAGCTTTTGCTCATATATTCATTGGTAGCGTGACCGTCCGCTTTATTTCCTCGGCACTCAAAGGTGCCCTTCTCTCCTACGCGTGTCAGTTTTGCATCGGGTCTGCTGTTTATCGCCCTGCATCCATTATTGTATCTCTTGATCCATGGTTGCTACAATGAATAGGCCTGCGTGTGTAGGGCTATATCACAGGGTCGTCCAGTTGCACTTTCATCGTCGGACACAACACGAAGCCATCGTCTCATAGCCATGCAGCCCGATTTATATAGTTGCAAGCGTTATGGTCGTCTTGGAGGCCCGTCCACTGCGTTCTGCTGCTTTGCTGCAACGCTTATTTGTGTTTTGTGCGCTCGGTTCTTGATCTTTCGGTTTACCAGAGTCAAAATGATACTTCGTAAGCCCTCTTCAGCTGTACACCGTGCTCCTGTGAACTTCATAAGCATGACGGTTGGATACGCTGCCACTACTGTTTTCATTTCCTGCCAGCACACAGACAGTGAGCGGGGTTCTTTCTCGCTAAACAACGGTGCGATTCTGCAATCTTCAGTGCGGCTATGCTGAGGCTTCTCTCTTTGTTCTCAGCTGGGTGCCATCTTGTTTACCTCACCGGCTGGATCCCGCTAACTTCTCCGGCTCGTAGTTCCCGCTCCTCCTATGATTCCTGCCGGGTTTCCGACCAATGCATACTTATTCATACTGCTGTGGTTCCAAAACGGCATCTCTGAACATGCTGAAAGTCTATCTTTTCTCAAGGATCACTGACAGATCGGCAGGAGCACATAGAAGTCACGTCTTAGTCCGTGGCCATGTAGCCACGCCCCAACCTGCAAATAATGTTAACGAGGCTTTTTGTAGGGAGAGGCCACTAGAAGCAGTGCGGCCGGCCCCACGGCTCAGAGAGGTACAGACGGGCCCTTTGGATACAGCCCATAGGGTGCTTGGTCCCGCTTCAGCCTGACGGTGCGGGGGATTGGCCCAAATGGAAACAGGATGGCCAATCAGATGCTGCAGGCGGGACAACAATCGGACCTTACAGAGGCTGGCAGACATTTTAAAGGTGCAGTCGATATGAGCACAATGAATTACCTGCAATCTCTATCATGCGATGTTTGTTATGGGGTCCACTTCTTTGAGCACTGCTGCGCGGATCCTGGTGGGAGAGGTCTCTATCTCTTCGAAGTAGTCCCACAGACGGGCCCTTTGGATGCCCTCTCTCTCTCATCGAAGTAGTACGCACAGACAGGCCTTTTGGGTGCAGCCTTTAGGGTGCTTTGTCCGGCTTCCGTCTGACGGTGCAGGGGATTGGCCCAAATGGACATTCCTTATTTTGTGGTTCTTGGCGTATGTGTTGGCATGAGTTCCCCTTCCTCTTGGTCCACTTTTCTATTTTTCGGCACAAGTGGGCGTAGGTGCTTCCCTGTGTTTTGATTTCTGTTGAATGTCACCACGTGCGGGGGGGGGTGGGGGGTTTGTGGTGACAGTGACCTGTTCGCTAATGGTGGCTTTGCACGATGGAGAGAGTGACGTTTGTGAGTTTGGACACAACCTGGCTGGGGGCTCTGATCCCCCCCCACCCCCTCCTTGGGCGACTTCTAGCGCTTCTTGGGTTGTGCTGTAGGAGCCTGTACTGCTGTATGGGGTCTGGTATCCAGCTCAGACAACAGAGTTTGAAGTGTGGACAACAATTGCAATGATAGCGATACAGATTCAATAGCGGTTTGGCAGCTGCGCTTGAAGAATCTGTCTCGCCGGATCTTTAGGATCCTCCCGAGGAAGGCGTGGATACCCCAGTGGGGGAACTTGGGGCTGCGCATTGCTCTCCATCACCAGTGAATCTTCCGAGTCCGAAAAGGCTGGTGATTCTCTATGGAGTGCTTCCAATTCAGAGTCCACTTCATACTGTAGGATCTCTTCCGGCATGACCTGGCAGTATGTCATCTGGGAGAGTGGAGCTGCGATTGACTGTGTCCCACCCAGTTCTCCTGCGTGAGGCTGCAGCGTTTGGCGCATTTGTGTAGTGTCCTGGGCCTGTATGGCTTCATCCGTCTGTTTTGACAGTGTTTTGCCGTGTTTTATCACTTTTTTGGTTCCTAGTTGTAATTCTGGAGATTGGCTGTCTGCCGACAAGCACCTTTCTTCCGTTGTCGACTGGGTGAGTCTGGGTGTCTTTCCCCGTCGACAAATATTTTCCCTTAGACGACCCAGTCGATGAGTGCCTTCCATTCAGTGAGTGTCCATCCGTTGATGGGCAACTCGCTGACGAGGACTTCACTGCTGTCGCCAAGGCTTTATCGGTCGACGAGCATAGCTTGTCCGTCCGGGTCTTGCCTGTTGACGAGCAGTGTGTTTCCGTCAGCGAGGTTTCTCGGCAAAGGTAGGCCCTTTGCCCTATAATCCCTTGTGACGAGATCTCTGCCATCAACCGTCCTTCCGCGGTTTGTCTTTGGGCGATCACTCCTTCGTCGCCGATGAGTGTGGTGTTGAGTGTCCACGCTTAGTCAATGATTGTACCCGAGAGTCATCGAAAGCGTTAATCAGGGCTTTTTTATGGATGACAGCATCTCCTGGGGTTTTGTGCCCACTTTGATGATCAGTTTTGTCCCTCCGATCTAGCCCTTTTGGGGTTAGGCTCTTTCTTTCACAAGCATGTATGGCACACCAGGCTTCTAGAAGACTCCGCTTCTGAAGGGGGTTGGTGGACTTCATTCAGCCAACAAATAAGGCATTATGCCTGTTTGAGCGTTTTTGTGCTAAACCCCTTACAAATTTCACAATCCTCATCAGAGTGATGGGGTGTAAGCAGTAAATGAATTCAGCATACTTATCCGCCTCACTGACATGCTTTAAGCCACAAGTGGCACTGGCTTTGAATACAATTTTCTTCTCCTCCATTCTTCCCCTCATTTATCTGTAAGACAGGTGGACTAAAGTTTGTGGGGGTATCTTCGAAACCAGTTGAAGTTGTGCAGATTTTCCTGAGAACCACCAATACAAGGACTCCTTGCAGCATCACATGCGGTTAGAATCTGAGGGAAGGAGCAAACACACTCGACGTCCCATTTCCCATTGGTGTAGGGCAAAAGCACCCAAAAGGAGGGGGGTCGACTACAAAATAGACACCTATTTTTCTGTAATTACTAATGTAAAAAGTTAACCGAGGATTCTCAGCTTGACGACGGGGAATATTCATAGCATGTGAATCCATGAAACATCCAATGCTGGATAAGTACTGGAATCACCATATAAGGTAGTTTTTCTACTTTTGTCCATCAAATCCCTTTTCTGAACCAGAGTAAGAGCCCTTGTCTTTTTGCTGTTTGTGTACTGATCATATGGTCCTACAGTGAGAGCCTTTCACCAAAGCCTCACTGCAGACTACAACTTTCTTTTTCTTAAATGTGCTGCCTTTGTAGCACATACCATTACCTGGGGACAGGTGCTGTAAATGTGCCCCACAGTGTCCGTGGGTACATTTTCCGACCAAGACACTTGTTCTTGTTGCAGGCTGGTGGTAGATTGTTACTTTTTACAAGGCTATATCATGGTGTAGCTACTTATCACAATGGTAGCCATTTGCTGCCTGAGCAAGATCAAAATGCCTTACTGGTGTTTTTAAAGATCGGTCATCACCAGTAGTAGCAGTGGGAGTCAAGCAGCCCCTAAAATGGGCCTCAAATCATTTATATAGCGGTGATGGCTATAAGGACAGAGAATAATGCCCAATCAAACATTTGGATTCTCGCCCTCAATGTTCAAGAGCTCAATATCCCCAACAAGCAAAAGACAGTACTCCAAAGATTGTCAGACACAAACTGCTTGATTGCTCTGTGCGCAGGAAAAACACCTATGCCCTGTGGATACACTGACAACGCAACAGAAACCTCCCACACCAATACCTAGCTTCTAGTGACACCAAAAAGGGGGCGGTGGTGTGCAGGAATCTTTGCACATTGTGTCCCCTTTGAGGAGTTGGTGGTCTGGCGTGACCACAAAGGCAGATTAGTGGGTATTAAGGGATCCCTATTTGGGCACGTATTTAACTTTCTTTTTTCATATAAAACCCAATGAGAAGCAAAGCGACTTCATGCTAGATGAAGTGTCAGAAATGGTGGTTCTTGTTGAGGGCCAACTAATAGTATGGGGGATTTTAAACTGGTCCCAGACCCAAAAGTGGATAAAACCTGCCGCCCTAACGGCTACCAAACTAAAAATGCCCTTGCATTCATGGACATTGAGCTAATTGACGTATTGAGGCTATGGCACAAGCACAACCGAGACTATACCCACTTCTCACATATCCACAGAAGCTTGTCCAGAATTAATTTATACGGATGTCCCCCTTCATAGTCACCGATATAAATCTAACATCCAAATCAGTACATACATTTTCGCGGACCACGCATCAGCCGAGGTGGAGCCAAGGTACCAGAGATTGGTCACCTTTCATAAACAGCACTGGAAACTAGATGACCCTGTGCTCAACGACATCACTCTAGAGATGATGCAGCCAAGGCGATAGATGACTACTTTTGAGAAAACATAGACGGGGCTAGCCCAGACTCAATACTCTTGCTTGCCATGAAAGCAGTTATGAGGGGGGTATTTATTGCCCACACTGCAGCCTCCACAAAAAGACACAGTAAACTCTGGGAGGTGCTTGAAAAAGCGGTTCAAGAGTGCAAAACTGCACACAAACAAAAATGTTCCCCCAAATCGCTGAAAACCCTTAGGATCACATGCAACAAATTGGAGGGATACCTAGCTTATAGCACGGCACAGGCGATTGCAGTACCAAACAACTATATTGCACTCCTAAGCCTTAGTCCCCTTTCTGCCAAACTCTATGGGCGTCCTCGCAAGGGAATGGTACCAGAGCCTTTTGAACTGCAAAATATGCACAGCCCTTTTAAATTGTTCACTTAGATTACCCATCCAGGTAGGAGCAGCGCAGGCTACAGATACAACATAAATATGGCACATTATCTTCTCAACAGATAAGAAGACAAAGCAGTGCTATTTGCACCAAGGGACAGCAGTGGGAATGCGTTCGCTAGTAAAGCCTCTTCTTTGTGTGACACTAAAGGATACAAACTCCTCTCGCTCAAATTAGCCACCAACCCTAAAACCACCATCAACTTTTTAATAGTCTATAGAGCCCTCCAGCTCAGCAATCCACCCAGACATTGAACTACCTCTTTCTAATTACCCCAATCCTCAAGCCTAAAACAAAATATATCATACTAGGAGATATCAATCTAGGCTTTAATGATGCAACAGATCGACCGAGGATTGGTCACCAACAGATCTAAAATCAGGGCACAAGCATATGGCACTGCAAGGACAATTGCTCCTGACCTATATATAAATGTACACTATCTACTAACATCCACTAGTCTGTCCTGCTTTGCTCTTGCTATAGCTCTCTTGGAATGGGGCACCTTTTCAAATTGATGAAAATGTATTTCTAATGGCTGATGCCCCTGTTCAGTTCTGCAAAGAATTTTCTATTCAAGAGATGATAAGTAGTTACTTGTTAAAAGTCTAGTACTATAATTGCATTTTGTTTTCTGGTTTCTTTTTTCCTTTGACTGTAGAAGAGACTTGAGACCTTTGCTCTATTACCGTCTACAGCTAACTATTTTGTTAGCCCTTCCTTTATATCAGGACACCGCACTTTGTATTTTGCTGTTTTGATATAGGAAGCTGTGAGTACTAAAACTGTATCACTAATGAATAAAAACTGTTACTCTTAATCATATAGAGCTTACCAATACAATATAATCTATTGGTCTTGTTTACCCTCTAGGGGGTTTTAGATTTCATCACAAGTATGAACCACTGGTGAATTTCTGATAACACCACTAACGTAAATACAATCAATCACATACCAAATTTAGAGTATGTTCCAACTTTGTCAGGCGGCTACCCTGTGTGACACACAGATCATAAAGCCACAGCCTTTCATAATGCACTAACAGAAATGCAATTCACCCAATAGTCAACGCCCCAACCCACTCCAAAGGTAGAATCCTAGATTGAATCTTAACTCCAAATACTACCATCATTCTTGAAGACATCATAGAATGATCCTGGACACACCACTCCTTAATTCGCTCCAACTTAATTATGACAAATGAGCAAGTCCCCCCCCCCACCTACCCCACCCACGCCCATTTTGAGTAGACATTCTCGCAAACACACCCCGGAAATCCTGACCAACATTTTGGAAAAATTACTCACTGCACAACCCTCAATTAGCATCTCCCCTGACAGTATCTCTTCACACTACCACAATTGTCTGAGCACAGCCATAGATGAAGTAGCTCCTCGCAGACCTAAACTTCCAAGACTCAAACCCAGCAATTCATGGTAGAATGAGGAACTTCTTGAACTACGAAGAAAAAAAAAGAGCCCTAGAACACCTCAGTAGAAAAAATCCTTCCAGTGAAACCAAAAAAGAACTTGCATCTCTAAAAGGTTTAAACTTGCAGTGATCACCCATAAAGCCAATTCCCTGAACCTCTGCATCTCAAATGCAGCCTCCAGCAGCAAAGAACTGTTCTCCATTACAAACAAACTAGTAACACCCTGCCCACCTCCAAACCCATCCACAGCAAGTAAAGCTTGGTGTGCCACCATTCAAGACGCACTAGCCTCTAAAATAAACTTCAAAACTAAATTTCAATACAAAGAAAATCTCTACAACCTACCACCGAATTCACCCCAACGCCTCCGCTCGATGCCTTAGATACCATACCCAAATTCCAGTTCAACCAAGTAACATCCACCCAGGTTCTCAACAGCATAGCGTCACTCAAGCCTTCTAACTGCAAAGGCGATGGCTTCCCAGCTAAATTAATTAAAGCCTGTGCCCCTATTCTAGCGCCCACCATTATCAACTTCATTAATGCTTCCTTCAACACAAAATCAATCCCAGCCAATATCAAAGAAGCTTGGGTAACTCGCTTACTCAAAAAACCCTCACTAGACCCTACCAACTACAGGCCCATCACAACAGTCCCTTTTTTGCTGAAAATCAGACAAAATTGCATATACACAAGAGACCACTTAGAAAATAACCATCTACTAGGAGACAGGCAATCGGGCTTCCTCCTCAGGCACAGTACTGAGACAGCCCTATAGGACTTGAAAAATCAGATGGAGGCCATGAGAGAATTTGGAAACCTCTGCATTCTATTGCTGGTTAACCTCTTGGTG
Source organism: Ambystoma mexicanum (assembly GCF_040938575.1). Taxonomy (NCBI): domain Eukaryota; kingdom Metazoa; phylum Chordata; class Amphibia; order Caudata; family Ambystomatidae; genus Ambystoma; species Ambystoma mexicanum. The sequence goes on from NC_090937.1 coordinate 745,439,847, forward strand.
GCATTTGATTTAGTGGATCATAAACCATGCCACACACTAGCAAAAATCTTCCACTTCTCCAAGGATGCCACATTATGGATCAAATAATTTCTCTCTGACGCACCTCCAGAGTAGCCATCGGCGATGAAGCCGCAGGTCCCATAGCTGTCCCACAAGGCTTGTGCCTCTCCCCGACCCTCTAGAATGCTTATACAAAACTTATTTTTTTCTGCTTTAGATGCCATGGGAGTAATTTACACCCACTTCGCGAACGACACACAAATACTTATCCCCATAACAGGCAATCTAGACCAGGACACCATCAGCATCAACAAAATCTACGCACTCCTCCAGAACTGGATGGCAACCAACAGCCTCGGACTCAATGGAGAAAATACAGAGATCCTCATAGAAGGCACTCCCGCCCGCTTAAAGAAGCTACATCCAGAGTACACATCCATAGTCGTAGATGGTACTCCCATCAACATATCCAACAAAGTCAAAACCCTATGTGTCTATCTCGACTCCAGCCTCACAATGTGCAAACACATTAACTCACTTGCATCCTCCACATCATATACCGTCAAACTCATTATACTTAGTCGACCCTTCCTCACACCCCAAAACTGCATAACATTGGCCAGAGCCCTTATCCTCACCAATATCAATTACTGTAACATAGTCCTACTAGAGACCACCAAGAAAAACAAACTGCAACTGCTACAAAATAAGGCTCTGAGTGCAGTATTAGGTTTAAGCAAAAGAGAACACATTACACAAACTAGGAGAGAAGCACATTGGCTTCCCATACAAGCAAGACTACTCCACAAAACCCTCACTATTACTCACAAATGTGTCACTTCCAAAGCCCCAACCTACCTCAATCAATGCCTCACACTTAACACAACAGCAAGATCACTCAGATCTAGTGCCAACACCCACCTACGAGTCCCCAGATTCAAGAACACCAGATCATGAAACTCATGCTTTACTGTAGCTGCCCCCAGAATCTGGAATTGACTAACAGCCAATATCTGCAGTGAACTCTTCAAGAAACGACTAAAAACCTGATTTTTTAATAGATACCAACCTTCCGACGAATACCACTGCTATGTAAATATGTTTATGAAAGACTATTGTAACACTTAAGTCATAAATCTCTTGCCAAGTACTTCATTCTGTAACCAAGAAGTGGCAATAATCCATGTAACAAACAGGTCTGATAGATTCCTATGCACTCCGACTATGTAACCGACAAATGGAATGGAAGTCTAAGTAATCTTGAAAAACTACGCCATGATACCCCCGGGTTTGGGCGTACAATCAAATGCAAACATAAAAAAAAAATGTGTGTCCAGGAGCACACCTAGTATTCCTAATGACTCTTGTGGATTTCTGATAGGTAGTGGGGTGCCGGGGAGAAAAAACAACCCTGAAACAAGGTTGTACAATCAATTGAAAACAGCAGTTGTCCACACCTTTGTGGAACTCTCCTGTCCCCTGGACACCCAATTTGTATTATAAAAACAAACAAACATTCAATTTCTAGAAAATCTTTGTCAATAATAACTCATGGTTACTCAATTTTAGTAAAAAGGAAAGATTTACTTCATCCTGTTCAGTAATCACAATTCATTTATAAATAATAACCAAATTGCCAACATTGATTTCCTTGTTATCAAATTAATAAAGTGAAAATAGATATTCAATCCTACCACTTTCTACTAGCAACCGTAGTTGAAATCATCAACAATAGCATTCCACAATGTAAACGAGTTTACATATGAAATGATCCACAATCTCGGGGTATTTAGTATTTTCATCTAATGATTTTCCATCAAATGACTTTCCATTGACAAATATACATTGAAATATTTTTCCATCGAAAAAACCTTTCAATTAATATTTTCCCATTGAGAATGTATGTATGTGTATTTGGGTAGGATAAACGGTTAAATTTGGACAACAGGGGTTTAGAGGGGACCGCCCAATTAAAAAAAATGTATTTGGGAGTGGGTGTTTTAAAGGACGGAAAACTGTGGGTTCGGGGGTGGGGAGGGGTGACCCCCCCAATTTAAAAACACTTTTTTGTCATATGGGTTTTCGATGGAAAGTGGTATTAAAACACATTAGATGAACAAAAAATTTGATGGAAAAAATATGATGGAAAATAAGCCCAATCTCGGTGATGTTACAATCACTTGTGTATTGCTTTACGTGCTTTGGGAAAATATCTCCCTTCTTCAGGCGCTGTCTATTCAATTCTTTGTTCATATCTACAATAGATAATTAATGACAATCATATAATGTCGCTCATACCATGTTTCCATTCACATTTGCATCAATATTGTCTGTCATGAATCCTCCTTTAATAATCACCCAGATGATTCCAATCTGCATCAATTCTCTTAATATCTTCCTTCTACCCGAATTCCTAATATAGATCAACGTTCTTCCTAAAAAGTCAAAATCAAAAATGTGCTGTAAAACATAACCCTCTACCCTTTATAATAAGTTTGTGCATATCAAACTAGTGAATAACCACCAATTCAGACAATAATAAAAAAAATGGAGATGCTTCTATCTAGTGTCTGTATGGTAATATACCTGTAATAAATACAGAGATTCCTCCACTTGGATGTGTAGGGAGTATTGCTTGGTCCACTCAAGTTCATAGAGCCACTCAAGCCCTGTAGCCTTGCTGTTAGACACCCTCTTTTGTAGGTATATCTGTAAGTAAGAGTTTTTGAATCAGGCTTTAGAGGCCGTCTCCATCTCTAAAATACTGTTTTAAAATGAATGACCAAATGGCGCAAACATTTGCCAGTACTCCAATGGTTAGATTTGTAAAAAAGCTTACCCCTGTTTTGAGGGCACTGCTTCAGACAAGATGGTGTTCCTTTTTTGAGATCACGGTATCTCAAAGAAAGGCTAACAACCACCTCCAATCTGCCAACGCATGCCTCCTGAGTGTGGACAGTGCAAAAAGAGCCCAGGGTAACAGCCGCTCATCTCTTATCCTGGTGGCACGTGCTTGGAATGAGTTGCCAGAAGCACTCTGATAGGAGGAAAATCATCTGGCTTTTAGGAAATTCTTATACACCAGACTGTTTATGTAAATCTACAAAGAAATGGGTTGCTTCCGCCTTCCTACCTTTTCTCTTCGTTTCAGCGCCTGGACGCCCTTGGGCTTTGGTGCTATACAAATAAAGTAACATAACATGACAGAGATGGAGATTGGGGGAACGGGTCCTTCATGATATGGGGCCTGTGACTGCGGGGATCTTGGCGTGATCCGTAGCATGGTGCTTGGCCTTCCTTTGGATTCTCTGAGCAGAGGCATTCTCAAAGGATCTCAACCTCTGTTTCGGTCGGTCCTGGAAGAGGCATGGCTGTGCCTGGAGGCCGAGTAAGAGGCCTTCACCAATTAGAGCCACAATGCTAACCTGCAGGAACGGTCCTTCTTCGCCGGAAAACTGCAGCAAATCTTGCAGCCCTTTTCATCATGGTCTGGATGCAGGCAATATAAGCAACTTGAGGTGCTGATCTTCAACATTGATGTTCTGTAGTCCACACTTGGTGCAGAGCTTGAGAGACTGATCCTCCGACATCGCCGAGGTGCGAAATAGGCCAAAGCCTGGGCATTCAGAAAACTTTGAACAGAAGATCTGCGATGAAAGTTGATCTTGGTCGACGATGGAACAAAGTCGGTCGTAATTTGAAAAAAGCTCAAAGAGCAAGCTGAGAGGAATCCCAACACTGAGACATGCAGTACAAATCTGAAGATGGCCACCAGGGGTGGATCTTATGGAGACAAATGTCAATGCATGGGGGCATTATGACCCAAAGGACAGTGATTGATTACAGAGTAGAAACACAGTTTTCAAGGTAAAGCAAAACTGCTTTTTTTCTTTTACCAAGGATTCCCAGCCTTCCTGTGAATATTCATGAGAATGTGAGTCCACGCTGGAGAAAGATGGTAAAAACGATGAACTCCCTCAAACACAGAGCCCCTGGTGCCAACGGCTTCACCTAATTTTTCTGCAAATGCTTCAAACCACAACTGATCAAACCCTTAGCAGACTGTGCCTCATATAGACCTACCATGGCCTTCTTGAATATCAACGCCAAATGATATATATCTTTTTTAATTTAGCATTTAGTTTATTTCAAACTTGTGTTAGTCACTTACAATCAGTTACAAATAGGTTACAAAATAACAGCATTCCACATCCTCAAAGAACAACACAGACAGGAAGAAAACCTCACAGGGACTGGATAGGGCAAAAGGATTGAAGTGAACCATAAAACAATATAAAAAGGGAAATGGGGCACAGGAAAGAGTTGCAGTGGTACACTGCTTAGCTCACTTGACCTGTAACTGTCAACTTATCTTCTCAGGAACTTCATAGGCTGAACTTAATCCTTGTTGGTGTTCCGTCTCTTTGAATATCCTCAGAAAGATCAGCTTTAGGAAATTTACCAAGATACAAGTGAGAGCCACACTACCCAACCCCCCATATAAAACCTCCCTCCATACTTCAGTATCAGTCCCAAATGTCCTACTCATTCGTTCATACAAGTGCTGCGTTTTGTGAGTTTTCAGTTCTGGACAAAAAAGAATCGGATGGTTTAAGGTTTCAGCTTGAGTTTTGCACAGTCAGCATCTGTCATCCCTCCAGAGGTCCTCCGTATCTACGGGGCGTAACTTTAGTGTGCAGTACATTCAGTCAGAATCTGAGGAATAAATCTCTATCTTACCTTCAGAAACCTTCTCTGGTATCGAGGGATCACATTAGGTAGCGCAAAGGAGGACTTTGTTAGCGTATGTACCTTTGAGATTGATGTTTTTGTTTGTTTCACTCCAGTCTACAGACCATAGGGTATTTTTCACCAGTGATGGGTTTTTACACCGGGTGTCCACAAACAGAGCGAGGTTGAGCAACGTTTTGGTGCATTGTTCCAGCCACGTGTTCAGCGGCCAATCGAACATCCCTACCTTTTTACCATTAGAATCTGGAATTCAGGAGGACACTCAGGCATGTTCAATTTTCTGAATATCGTCATGGTTTTCCAGACGACCCTTACATGTAGAGAGAAGAGACCTAACTTGCATCTTATGATTGCCATGGCAATTGCATTGGGAAGGCGTAGGATCCTTCTCCAGAACCAACTCTCTAATCTGTTCCAGATTTCCCACTGCAAGCTGCGTATGGTAAGTGGTTGTAGACATTTTTGATCAGGAGTACCGAGAACTTTCATTACTTCCGCCTGATCAAGATTCCTTGTGCCGTTAGCTGTTTTCACTTTATTGAACAACCATTCTTTCAATGGTTTCTCACATGTGCTCGCATTAATCATTGTCCGAAGATATTTTATCGAGGGCACTTTCTCTGCAAGCGAATCGGGGTTTTGTCCAGTAGGACCAAATCGTCGGCATACAGTAGCTATCCGGCAGTTCCCTTAATCTTTGGGGAACATGTCATGGGGGGATCCAAGATGTCTTTCAGATCCGTGATAAAGAGGTTATGTAAAATAGGTGCCAACAGGCATCTCTGTTTCAGACCCCTGAAAGTCTGGATCCTCCGGTAGAGTCTAAGCTGCAAGGCAGTCCCGGAATACAGGTCCTTAATTGCTGCCAGTAAGTCCAGGGGGCATACCATGGTTTCATTTTGGGCCATAAAAGCTCTTGACTAGTACTATTGAAGGCATATTCCATATCTATACAAGCCATGTATAGTTTTGTCACCATCCTTTGTAGTCTTCATCTTTAATAGGCTAATCAGAAGCAGGTTTAAACAGCAGCCAATTCTCCTGACAAAGCCCGTTTGGCGATGGCCAAATGGCCCAGTCTCTTTCACCCATTCTTTCAGGAGTCTCAGAAGCACTACCGCAAAGATTTTTTCCAGGACATCTAAGAGAGCGTCTAAGAGAGCAATAGGGCAGTAGTTTTTTGGAACTGTCTTATCACCCTTTTTAAATATTGAGACTACGACAGCTTGCTTCCAAGAGGCAGGTACTTTGCCACACCGGTTAAATTGTCAGAACAGAACTAGACAAAAGTCTGCCCAAGCCTCCGGAGCCGCCTTTAATGTGGCGTTGGTCATCCCATCGGCCCTGGTGCACAGGAATTACTGGCTCTCATTATTAAGTACAGGATTTCATCCCTATCAAAGGGAATAGACTATTTGTTGCACCTGCTTTTCCAGGGCTCTTCCCTATTGTGGGCCTTCTGGGCAAATAGATTTTCAAAGTGTGCAACCCAACACTCCTCTGATATTGGATTCAACTGCAGGGAACAATTACCATTTTCCCTGCCGTTTAATAGCTTCCACAGGTAAATTCGGAATCATTCTGTAGTATAATTGATTTGTGAGAAGTTGCCCAGTTTCTGTACTTCTGCTTCAGTATTTTAATCAATGTCAGCCCCCCCCACCCCCCCAATGGGCTGTGGGAGATCCTGCAATTTCCTGAGGTTGTTAGGCAGAAGTCGTTTCTGCATAGAAACCGCTTTATCAAAAGTATGTTTTGGTTTGAAGCAAGGTTTATTTCCCTTTCTTTGCCGTTCCCAAAAATAGTCAAGACACACACATATCCCACCCACTCATCATCCATCCGATTGCCAAGCCAGCAATTTTTTAGTTTGCTGTGGGACTGATTCGCAATCCATTTCTTCTTGATTCCAACTCAACCTTATGGTTCCATGTGTCGGTTCTTTTCCTGCTCACTATAGCACAGGAAAGCACCACTGGATCATGATCACTGTAGATGGAAGGGAATATTGTCAGAGATACCACCCATGGCAGAAAGTTACTAGAGACAAAGAAGTAATCCAGGGTGGCACTGGCTCCCCCCATCCCCGCAGTGCCATGTACTGGCCCCTGGCAAGTCACCCTTAGTCAGTTTACCATGTGGATGTCTCTAGTCTCCATTTCCTCCAACCACTCCTGGCATCTACCTCTTTTCCTCTTTGAACCCACCACAAAACCCCTTCCACCCCTCAAATCCAATCGCAAGCAATCAACATTCAACTCAACACAAGTTATCAACTAAGGGCCGATCATTAAAATGTACATCGTCTATCCATGAAGACACAATGTCCACAAAGGCACTTGCATCCCTGGAGTCGGGGTTGCAGTACAAGTTGAAGAGAGCCAAACACCCTTGACTGTTAACAGGGGGTTCCAGCGGTTTTATTATTAGGATCTGGCTATGAGGGTTTGGGTGAATAACACGAATGACGACCTGGATGGAGCAGTTTCTGATCAACGTCAGTAGGCCAGAACTTGGCCTTCCAGATTTCCCCTTTGTAGCTTTATTGAGGTAAACAAAGAAGCTGTCTAGGGATGGGCCCTCCCTAAGACATATTTCCTGCAGGCATATGATGTGAAGTGTAGCAACTGCAGCGTTGATGCGTTGAAACAGATGGGTGAATCACCAGTGTTCCAGGATCCAATGTCCATCCTACCGGGCCCTTTAGGCCCCTAACTCTAATCTGTCAAGCACAAGCCTTGACAGATCACCTTGAAAGGTCTTAGTGTCTTCCCTCAGCACAATGCCCTCGCTTTCCATCTTATTGCGTGTTCCTTTTATGGTGATCTTTGGTACACGCAAAGCAACTGGCTTTTCCCTGCAAGGTTTATTTTGTTGATCTGCACATAGCCGACATTCATTGTTATTTGGGCCCCCACTTGGGCTTCCAGACCGCCCCTTCGGGCTTTGAGTCAATAGTTGCCGGCCTTAGTCAGGGACTCGTTTTTATGGATTTTTACAGTCTTTCAGATCGAAGCCCAGCGCATGCAGCTCGTGACTCACATGCATAGCAGAGAGATCAAAGAAGCAGAAGCCAAGTGCAGGCACACTCATTTTCTCTCTCATTTGAAAAGTCAACGATCCTGATGTCTTTGGAGGAAATCCCTCCCAGTCGAGGGACGTGGTGGAAAAGGCACATTAGGTTGGAGCGATTTTAAATTAATCAGTTATCAGCTCCGAGCACTTGTTCCAAGATTACCTTAGGACGGCCATGATCAGATTCCTTTTGCCTGTCCTTACTATCCTGCTGTTTATCGATAGTCTAGGATCATACACCAGGTGGCGCTTCACAGGCTCCTGGGTTATTGCATGAGTGTATCTATCGGTTTTGGAGTATTTGATCATTTTATTCAGGAGCAGGGTCGGTTTCCCCACAACCTCCAAAATGCCGGTCTCGTTTCTCCACTGTTACGAACGGTGTGGAATTTGGGGCCTCACCCTCTCACAGATAATTAGGACCTTCTTCCACTTGCCCCCATCAAGCTGAGGCACTTGCAACTACAGTCATCTGCCAGCGAGCCATCTTTCGGACATTCTTCATATGTGGACAACTGTAACAACGAGTCATTGAAGCTTTCCAGTTAAATCATCGCACCTAATCGCGAAGGGGCCGTGACCGACTTCTCTCTAGCTTCTTCTTTCGATGAAGTTTCCTTGCTGCATTCCATGATGCAACTTTTTGTTGGTGCAGTGAGTTTCATTGATTCCACTGATACCGTTCTGAGGTTTCTTATGAAACTCCAGGATCCAACACCCTTTGATAACTTTGTTTGGGTCATGTTGTTGGATTTCCTCAGTTGCTCAATCTTTTTGGGATTTACAAAGACTTTGTTCCGTTTTTGACATTTCAGGTCTAAGATTGGAAAATTAGGCTTACAACAGTTCTGGCAATTTCATCCATGGCCATGAATACCAGCGCAAGGCCAGAGCTACCACTGGCCAAGACCGGGGGTGAATCCAAATCCACTTGGAAGAGAACTTGACTCCGAGTCACTGTGGGCTTCAAACAGAGGTCAACTTCCCATGAGGGAAGGCCCCATGACCAATTATCTCTCTGTCTGGCAGACAGGTTATTCCACGCCAACTTGCAGCTCAGTGCTAAAGATGGTTTCTGATTGTAAGTCACATTTATTTCCGACGACATTGTCCTGGTACTTCAACTGCCTAATTTTTCATACAGTTTTAGGGAGGGCGCTAGTGTGATGGAGACAAATGAACAACAGCTTGCTGCAACTGGGCTGAGAGCCCAGGATACCCTCCTACGGGTCGTCTTGAGAAGTGACCTGCGCCCTTTGGTTTGATCTTTGAAAGGAGGCTTCTCTTGCCTCATGGTGCGGTCTCTGGTTCCGATTGGCATCCTACTCGGAGTCCTCACTCATGCTTGGGTTGGAAGGACAGGTGTTATTGAGTTCAAATCAATTGCTGGTGCAGGAAAGGCTACCCGGTGTTGCAAGAATCTCGGTTTCTTGGGGATTGGGGGGCATAGCTTGGGTCGCATCTGGGTCCTTACCCACTTCCGAGATCAAGATTTTCCTCATCGACTGATCGCTTCAGTACTTAATTGCACCGTCAAGTTTGCAATATCCTTGGTTAGCCTGGCTGCCAGGGCTGGGCTCTCCTGCGAAGTTGCCCCCTTCACAGACCAATCCATCTTCAGTTGATTTGAGAGATTCAAGTTACATCCCTTGGTCTCCGGGTTCAGGGTTTTACAAGCCTCAATAGTGGGTGCAATTGGAGAGTCCCGATTATGTTGAACAATGCTAAGCTCTACTGTGGCCACCCTAGGAGTTGTTACTTCCATCCGAGGGGGAAACCGGAGCAATGTTTCCATTGGTTGGATGGGTGTTTCCAACGGGACTTCTTGGGGTGGCGGGACAAAAGGGTCCGAATTTTCCAGCAGATCGGCATCCGAGGGGTTGTGCCAACCATCTCCCAGGTTTTGACCTACTGCACCACCGGTGCTATTCAGCCTAGGTTTGCCACTTCAGTCGAACGAGCCATGGTAATTGTTGGAGGGGCCTCCGTTTGCTTAAAATGTCATTTCAGCTTGACATAGTCGGTGATTTACTCCTTTGTTTCAGCAACTGGGGGTCCCCTTTTTTACTAACAAGCTCCATGGCTGTGGTGGCAGGCTTCAGAGCAACTGCAGGGATAGGGGGATAGGTGGTGGCCCTTACCTCTATATCCCCAAAGTTAGACGTCACAATCGAGCAATCAAGAACGGAGGATGGCACAGGGGCAACGCACTGGTCTTGGAAGCGGATTTTCCTTCCTCTGACCCCACTGGCTCCCTGGAGACACGTCACCCTCGCCACGCTTTTGCAGAGCGCCATGCCCAGCAAGTTTCCAGCATTCTTGTGCTTTGCCCTCCTTCGTTTCCCAACCGTCCTTCTTGGCTCCCCTGCTGCTTTCTCTTTGCTGATGCCACTTTTCATACACATGCTGTGCTTCATTTGCTTGGGTTGCCTGATTGCAATTAGACCAATTACTGAAACATGCCTGACCTTCAGCTCTGTAATCTTCAGGATCCCTCTTCTTTGTCCCAGTACTATAGTGGTGTTTCCTATAGGTAGTCTGTATTACTCTTTTAGGCATCTTCCTCCTCTCAGTACTTTGTGTAGTTTCAGGAGGGGGGTGGAATTCGGATATGAATAGCAATATCCTATAAAAGCGGAGTTAGGGTTGGATAAGTCAATGTCAGAAAAGGGCGGGATATCTTGTCTCGCCCTCTGGCACCCTCTCCCCAATTCCCATGGACCCTCCTCCCAGGTGATCCTCCCTCGCTAGTCTACAGCCAGGGCCGGGATCCAAAAGCGATGGCCCTTCCCTGGCCACCTGAACAGAAGATCCTCAGGGAGTAGGTGTGAGAGTGCCTTATAGTACACACTAAGCTACAGATGGTACAGAGCTTGCCTGACCTTTAAAAAATGTACCAGTGTAAATGTGGCATAGGGTTTAGTTACTTTCACGTGTGGTGGTCTTGCTCCATAGGCCAGAGCTTTTGGGTGGGATTCCTCTTGATTACTGGACTCTTCAGGCCGGATGAACAGTTGTCCTTTCTTTCAGAAAGGGCCTTGGTCCAATCCTACAGCACAGCTTAAGGTCCAGACAGAACCATTTACTGACTTGATACAAATGGTCAGTATTGCGCTAACCTCCTGCTGTACCTTTCTCTACCAATTTGAGTTATCTCGTGGAGTTCTCCGGGCCCTGCCTTCAAATCTTGCATCTTGGGATGTCCTTAGCCTACTAAACAACTGATGGTTCCCTTCCTCAGTGCCTAGGGGCTCTGTTTGCAGACTTTTCCTGTGGACAGCGTAGCCATGCCATTGTCTGCCTCAGATCTCGGATCTCTATTCCATCTCTCCAGTCTTCTTCTAGCCTTTTCTTTTGTGAAACTGATACTCTTCTGGAGTGGTCCTTCGTTGTCCTCAGTCTGATGATTGCCTCCTTTGCAGCTTCCCTATAACGTTGGCAACTTGTCATAGTTTAACCCCTAATCAGGAGCCACCTATTGCCTTTGTCCTCTTTATTTCAATGGGCACACTCTAAAATCTACCCTAAACTTTAAGGTAATTAAACTTCTTATCGGCTGAGAATGGTTTATAATTTGTAGTAGTTAATGTTTGGTGTCCTTAAGGGATCTACCTCATTGTTTTTAGTGCCCTATTTTTTAAATCGACACTTAACTAATGGAAACATTGTTCTGCACAACTTTTGATAAAAATGATATATTAAATAGAATACTGCGTGGACATTCCATTATTTGGTCATGTGTGGGTTAGCGATTCCTTACTACCGCTCCTCCCATCTTGATTGCTCTGTCCAGTTGCCAGTGTGATTGTCAGTAAATCTGCGTTTCACAAACAAGTTAAATCTCCCCAAGCCCTGGTCTGTGGAGTTTCGGAAAATCTTGCTAATATATGAAGTTCTGCTTGCACTCCTTCCCAACATGGATGGGATCCAGATTAAACAGATTTTACACTATGGGAAGGGGTGATAGGATATGCCAATCAGGTGGGTTGAACAGTACTACTTGGTTGAAGTATGCATCTCTACGGGAAGCAGCATCTGAAGAATAATCTTGCAGAATGTACCACGGATGGCCCAACTGGTTACCTGACAAATCTCCAAAACGAGGATAGGTCTCTGAAAGCCCATTGATTTGCCATTGTCCTGGTAAAATGTGCTTGAAATCTTAGGGGCAGTTTAATACCTTGAAGGAGACTAGCTATGGCCACCTTAACTGATCTCTTGCTCATGAATGACAGAATTCTATTGTTAGTCCTATATGGTTCAGCTCACTCAGAGTTATTGCATGTTCTAGAATGAAATACTGATCCTTGGCAAAGTTTTAAGCCACAAAGGACTTGAGGAACAAATAAATTGAACTTTAAGAAGTATCACCTTGTCCTTGTGGAATAGGTCTAGATCCTTTGAAGAAAGGGCCTCTCATTTTCTAACTAGTCTGACACATGTTATTGCAACAAGAAAGAACACATTACTTACCTTTGGTAAGTAATCAGAAAGAAAATTTCTTGGGGAAAATTAACTTGTTCTTCAAATGGATCGTGTCCTCCCATGGATTCCTCATTTTTGATGGACTCCAATAGCAGTTTGTAAATGGAGGTGGGACGACAGAATTTTGTCATTGATTAATACTGCAAAGTACAGCCTTTCCAAATTTTGCATCCTGACCCAACAACAAATCTGTCATGGTTCGCGCTACTCGCTTGTCTAGTGCCCACATCAACCGTCCGCACCCTTCTCGAAAGGCCCTTTTCCCCCGTTGCTTCCCTCCTATGAAATCTCCTTTTTTCCAGTGTTGGAGGTTGTCAGGGAAACATTTCATGCTTGCGGGTCATTCACACCCCTATGCTATGCTGCATTCCACTACGACACACAGCATTGCCTGTCACGGTCATGTGACTGTTCGCTCTGCTCCGCGATACTGCTTGCGCCCTTCGCAGCAGCATTAAACACTTCCACCTCCATTAGCCCGGCGTTTCTGATTAAAGTCTTTACTTGTGCCTACAGTTTTTAGATTTTCTGAATGTTAGGGACTGCTTCTGCTGTGTGATTCCGCCATAAACTTGCCTGCACATTGAATGAACCTTCTGCCTGCCTTACGTACCGCTTCTGCCCTACAATTTTGCTCTGAAACTGCTTGTACATCAAACAAAGCCTCTGCTTTCTTAAGGACTGCTTTTGTCTCGCTGTTTTGGGATAGTCCTGCCCGTACGTTGTCTGTTTCCTCATTTCACCTGTCAGCCATCACATGAGTCGTTTCTTACTGGTAACACTAAGAACGTTTTCTGCGCCGCAAACTGTTTGGGACTTCCAATCCATTCTGTGCACTAAAATTGGTCGCCCTGCTGTAAACCCACGTGCACCATCCCACTACTAGCGCGAGCCTCATGCCGCTCAGGTTTTAGTCCCCTACTAATTAACCCTTCCTCTCGGTGTTTCACCTTGTGGATTGACTGGAACCCTGCCTACGACCGGAGTACATTCAGTATTCTTATTGGGTAAGAAAACTGGGGTAATTCATCTCTTTTTCTCCAACTCAGTAGAGCTCGTGTGTGATACTCCCTTATCTCACTGGCTCTTAGATTCCTGTGGGTAACAGGAACAACCCTATACCAGGCACCCCTCTTCGCCCGCATAAGTAGGTTGGTTCCTTCCCTCAGTGTTGCATTACTTCTGGTTTTTGAGACCTTGCTCTAATTATCTTCCTTTTCTTGCAGCCTGGCGCTACTGCCAGTGTTTTAGTGTTCTTTCCCACTCTCTCAACGGATGTGCTCCTCTGCTTGTGTGATTTTCACTAGGTGAGGAGTGTATCATTGGCAATAGCTCCCTCAAGTGAGGAGACCTGGGCCAGGGTCGGTCCAGGTTACCAGACGCTACAGGATTTACTTCTTCATCTCCTATTCCGTCATAGGGCGAGTATTGACAGAATCTAGGCAGTAATACTTTGAGAATGTGTGCAACGAAGACCACGTTGCGGCATTGCAATTGTCCTGCACCTCCATGGTAGAACGTGCTCTTAGATTATCAGGAACATCCTTACCAGCCAATGAATAGCATTCTGTGATACACAAAATGATCTACTGTGACATGGTCTGCTAAGTCACAGCTTGTCCCAATTTATGTTCAGTATAACCAACACAAAGTTGTTAGTCTTGTCTGAGATTTGCTAGTCTACTTATGTAAAAGCTGAACACCCTTATAGGATCTAGTCGATGTAATCTTTCTTCATCCCGTGGGTAAAAAGCTGGTAAAACTATTTTCCGATATAAGTGAAACTCTGATACCACCTCAAGGAGAAAGGAAGAGCCTACCCTTAGAACAACCATCTCTGTGTAGAAAATGGGGAAGGGAACCTTGCATGACAAAGCCTGGAGCTCACTAACCCTGTGAGCAGAGGTGATGGCTACTTGAAAAATATAGTGTTTAGAATCAAACTGAGTGGATATGAATGATGGTGCTCAAAGGAAGCTTCCATTAAGAAATTCAACACCAGGTTAAGGTCCCAAGCCGGAACTATGAATGGAACCGGAGGGAAGATCGTAAATCCCTTGAGGAATTGAAGAACAATGGGAACCTTAAAATAAGAGCCTTTTTCTGGCATGCACTTAAATATAAACAGCACAGACAAGTAACCTTCAGCAATAGACACCTGAAGCCCCTGGCGGGCCAGATGCAAACGAAAAGTCAATACAGTGGTAGCGTCACAATTAAAAGGATCAATAGATTTAGCTCTACAACAACTGCAAAACTTGTTCCAACAGCAGTGTAAAGAGCTTTTTTTTGCTGGCGTCCTAGCAGAAAGCAACACCTCCAGAATGTCTTTCGGGAGATCCCATTTTTTGTATCTTAACCATCCGAAAACCATGCGTGAAGGTTCAGAGTCCTGATTTCTGGATGGAGAAGATAGCCTCCCTCTTGGGAGAGCAAATCTGATCTCTGGGGGGAAACTAATGGGAGGGCAGATGGACATATCCAGAAGGTCCAGGTACCACGTCCTCCTGGCCCAACCCACAGCGATTAGGATCATGGATTTCCCGAACTTCCTGATGACATGTGGAATGACGGGACTGGTGGAAATGCGTACAGGAGTGGAAATTCCCAATCCACCAAAAACGCGTCCCCCAGAGCTCCTCCAAGGAAATTCCCAAGAGCAGAACAGGTCACATTTCCGGTTGATAGTGGACACATACAGATCCACTTGAGGGGTACCCCAAAGGGTGAAGATCTCTAGAAGGACTTCCTGAGCCAACTCCCACTTGTGGGAGATCGTGCTCGGCCTGCCCAGCGCGTCCACCGTCATGTTTTCTTCTCCGGCTAGATGAACAGCCGATAGAGAGATTCCGTGTTGAAGAGCCCAAAACCCTGCATTGCCTCCCTGCACAGTGGTAATGACCCTACACCACCGCTTGTTACGGTAATGCGCGGACACCGTGTCATCTATAATTACCAGGGCATTCTTCCCTTGTAAGGACAGCAAAAAGGGCATCAGTGCCATTCCCATTGCCCTCAGCTCTAAAAGGTTTATATGGTGTCTGGACTCTGATGGAGACCAACGACTGCTGGCTGAGAGATTGTTCATGTGGCCTCCCCATCCAGTAAGGGAAGAACCTGTGAGGAGAGAGTACAGGTAAATTTATTTTGAGTTGGTGTTTTAAGAAGAGACTTGGACATATCAAGTTCTTGTTTGAATTGAACATTTTGTCAACCAGAAACTTTGAAAAGACATGCCTTTTGCAATACATGAATAATTGTACTGAATAAGACATTTGCTTTGCCATTCTGAAAAGTAGTAAAGAATTTTCCCTGCTTTATCTGAACAAGCGTGATGAAAAGAACATTTGTTTTGTCCTCCTGAGGAAAGTATTAGGTGGAAAAGACATTTGTAATGCGCCTTTTAGAGACTGGTATTTGATACAACAACATATGAATATCTTACCTGAAGTAATCCAGGGGAAGGAAGTCAACCCTGGATACAAGAGGTATTTGGGTTGCCGTTATATGGTTGAGTTGTTACACTTCTATATTAACTTGGACTTTGAACCATTTACCTTGCACTGTTTGCTGGTATATGTTAGTGTGAGGGTCAGATTGAGTTTGTACATAAGGTCATCCTGTTTTAGTTTTGATTTCATAGGAAGGGACATTTAGTTTAGGATAAGGAAAGTTAGGCCTTTATCCATACCCCTTTTTTCTGTTAATAAGATTACTAATGTCGAGAAAAGTATCTCTTTGCATCCGCTTCACATAACCTAGACTGCATGTCTGGAGCAAAACCTGATTTACACAGCCAGCACATTTTCTAGCCACTGTGCTGGCCGCCATAGACTGCCAACGCAGTCAGCTGCGTCCAACGCCAACTGTAAAGATTGCCACGCCACATCTTTGGCATCCCGAATAAGGTTGAGAAAACCTTCTCTCATTTCCCCTTCAGGGACATGCTCTGCTGCTTCTGCCACAACATCCCATAAAGTACGAGAATATCTTGCTAAAGCACAATAAGGATTTAAAGCTTTCAGAGCCATGCTACCAGCAGAAAATACCCTTTTGCATAAGACATGTCAGGCGGAATTGTAGGGGAGGCTTCTGCTTTTAATGTCGAGATAGCAGCCTGCAAGACCAAACTCTTGGGCGTAGGATGCCTAGAGAGAAATTCCAGGTCAATTGAAGGTCTATATTTCCTGGCAAGATCCTTGCACACAGCGGTGTGGTATCTGGTTTCTGCCAGTTATCAAGGACTCTATTTTTAGGGCAGAATACAAATTAAAACTGGCTCCTGGGGGGGGGGGGGGGGGGTTCATTGCCCAGGATGTAAGATCATCCTGCACTATGTCCCTGGCAGGACAACCCGCACCCCAAGGACTCTTTAACCTTACTCATAACAGATCTATAAACCCCACTTGAACGGGCAGAAGGATCTGGTGTGGCAAACTCCACTTCGGGAGAAGTGTCAAATCAACTAGCCTCCTTTTAAGGATGTTGCCAAATCTTCTAGTCTTCATCAGAAATAAGCTCCTCTGGCACATTAGGATTGCCCTAAGCATAGCCAAAAGGAGAATCTGTCGTCCTCAAATATAAACCATATGGACTTGAAAACATCTTTCAAAAAGGGCATAACAGCCGCCAGAGGACGATGTGGATGGCGTCAACATTGAATGAGTCAGCGCCGAGAAAGTCGAGGAGGAGGGAGCCAGATGCTTTGACTTTTCTTGAGAAGACAGTGTATACGCCTCTCGAGGAGGGTCCTGTGGCATACGACCCAGGCCCTTAGGCGCACAATGAGTAGCCCTTGACGACTCCCTGTCGGTCATCTTAGGCGTGATGGGATTGGAAGCTTTCTGTGGCTTTTCCGAGGGGCCGGTATGAGCCGCCTTCGAAAACACCTCCCACATTTTGAGTCTAAACTCTTTCTACTCTGCTTTAAAAGCAGATTTCAGAGGAAATTGTAATTACGGCATTACGGTAAGTAACATGTCGGTTTACTTTCTGACAGTTTTAGAAATAAGGAAAGGTTTGTTCATAGACAAGAACAAGACAAAGTCTGTAAGCTGCTTGCGAGTAAACATTAAAGTATTACCAGCGTTTCTGTGAAGCTGTGGAAATTATAACCGTTAGACTGATGAGGATGTAGGACCACACCATATTAGGTTCAGGGCAAGGCACGACAACCAGAGGCCAGGTGAATGAAGGATGCATAGCTGTGGCAGTCAGGCGGGCTTGGAGTAGGTATACAGGACAAGCCCCAAAACCTCAGAGGAAGAGACCAACAATGTATTTGAAATTGGAAGACCCCATGGCGATCCAGTCTCTTAGTGACCGTCTAGGTGCAGAGGTCCGGTCTGGCATCCGTTTTAGTTGTAGTTGCAGTGCCAGTTGATGAGGCCGGGTCTACAACTAGAGAGGTGGCTGGGCAATAAAAATGTTGGCCAACCAACTCGAGATGACCCACGAACAGCTGGGTTGATAAATAAAGCAGAAGAGTGGAAACCCTAAGGTTACCTTTAAACGGGCCATTAGATGCTCAGGTGAAGACAAATGGCTACTGGGCACGATGCAGGAAGGTTCCATGATGAGAAGCAGTTTCATGAGTCCAGGCCAGGATTTCTCATGAAAGAAGAGAACTTGGTTGAGTATCAGCACACCCCCTCTGGTTTTCAGGGGACAACAGACAGCAAGGGCTCCCACTTCTGAGGGAAAAGGATTTCTCGGTCCAACAGAGGGTGCCCATCGGCTGAGAGTCCACAAAGGTGAAGGTCAAAGCAAGGTCTTTCCTACCATAAAAATGGAGGAAGGCTATAAACAAAGCCAGTGTAGTTCAGTTTGCAGAGCTTGAAAATACATGGAAGCCATTTTGGCCAGCAACAAAGGATGAACACACTGGTACCTGTACAGGCTCTTAAAAGCACATGTAAAAATTGTCATAGGTGGAGCTTTGAGGAAGACCAACAAAGGTAAAGGAGGCCAGGGCATCCAAATAAGTCAAATAAATTTGGGGGCTCTCAAGCAAGTCAAAAAGCAGCAAAAATGGGAACCCTTCTCTAGCAAGGTTGATTGAGAAACATGCTAACAGTAAATAATAAAGAAATACCCATTTGCAAGAAACTGCAGATGAATGGTGCTGCACAACAGCCTACTGGGCTTATAAGTAGAAGCTGAATAGATAGGAAGGACACTGGGTACAAGACAAAGCCATTCAGAAATGCAGGTGTGCTGCACGATTGATTTAATGGCACGACAAACTGAATCACTTATAGTAGGATGTGTCGCTTTTGAGGTCAGAAAGCACAAGTACATTGTGAGTCAGTGGAATATGACATTAAAAGTAGTGAACTAGATGAAGCGGGAGGTTGGAAACCCAAGAAAGTGAGAGGGACAGGTGAGTAAAGATAGGAAATACACAGAAAAGCTTAAAGGGAAGTTAATACATGGGTGAGCATCACAGAGCAAATATTGGTAATGGTTAATTCTGGCTAGACCCCATTATTGTATAGAGAACTTAATATATATAAGATACGGGTACTTCCCAATTTTTTGCTCTCGGGACCAGTTTCAAGGCAGGAAGATAAGAATCACACAATATATAAGAGGAAAGCAGCTACCCCTCTCTTTCACACGAACACGATTTAGGATAGCACATAGTCCTAGCTAGATGCTTAACAAGTCATCAGCATCGACAAAAGCGTTTTTCATTATAAAAAAAAAATATATATATATATATATTTTTTTTTGTGTAAAAGTTTTAAACGTGTCATGACATACAAAAATACATAACTCCTATACATATATAGAGAACATATTTAGACTAATGTTCAACAAACATCGACACTAAAAAGATTTTGTGTCATGGGCTTAGTACAAGGTGATATGTTTTATCTAACTAAAAACCACCATCTTTTAAGAAACAGTTTGACACATTTCATAATAGTCAAATCCACACGTAAAACACCCAGTACATACAAAAAAGAAAGTTGAGAGATATTTCAACCAACTCAAACACTTTACATGGGCTTTCAATAAATCTATTTCGTCAAATTCCTATGCAATGATGGTTTTGTAATTGTAGAGGAGAATGCGGAGGAGGTGATTGTATGAGTGGTGCTAAGGCTGTATTTGACTTCTCGCACTGGGGGTGAGGCATCTATGTGACAGGTGGGGGGGATCCTGTGTGCAGGAGTGAGCATGAAAGGGATTTCAAAGTGGTTAGACCACGACACTCGCAGAGACATGATTTTCTTCTTGAAAACAAAACGTCCAGGGTGTTTCCAGCTATGTGTGGGTGGGGTAGGTGAGGAGTTGTGTGAGGTTATGGGGTGGTGTGGAGTGAAGATACTGTTTGGTATGAGGATCTGGTCTTGATAGGAACTACCGGGGTGAAGAATTATCGAAAATGGTTTAAGTTACTTACCTGTAACTGTTGTTCTCCAGCATGGGTCTGGAATGGATTCACATTCTCATGAATAGTCCCCGTCAGGCTGGGAATCCTCGGTAAAAGAAAAAACAGTTTCACTTTCACTTAAAAATTGTATTTCTCCTTTAAACCAATCACTGTACTCTGGGGTCATACTGCCCCCCCCCCCATCCAATGACAGTCCTCTCCCTAAGCCCCTCCTCTGGCAGATATCTTCAGATGTGGTAAGCACTTAAAGTGGTAGTATGACCAAGAAGAGCTGCAGAGGGTTCGGGGGGAGGGTTTGCATGTGAATCCATGCCAGACCCATGCTGAGAACAAAAGGCCTTCCCATGGTTCACAGGACCCAAGTTCACGAACAGTTATGAAGTCTTCCGAAAATTCTTCATGCAGGTCACGTAGAACTTCAGGGCATGAGCAACGTTCAGCGAGTGCAAGGCCCTTTCAGCAGGTGACAAAGGGTTTGGGGAAAAAAAACAGGTAACACCGAAGACTTGCTGAGGTGGACTTCCGACGGAACCTATGGTATAAAGGAGGGGTGCTTCCACAGCACCACCCTCGAATCGTGTAAAGTCAGGTATGGTTGCTTGCAGGCTAGGGCCTGGATCTCACCTACCCTCCTGGCAGAGGTGATAGCCACAATGAAAGCAGTTTTCCGCAAGGGGAACTTGAGAGGGGCCTGATGCATAGGCTAGAAGGGAGCCCCCGTGAGCCTCGTCAGAACCACGTTGAGTTTCCATGCCGAGGAAGGAGCCTTCACCGGCGAGAAAGATTGAAAAGGTCCTTTGAGGAACTCCTTGATGAGTCGATGAGACCAAAATTAAGATCTTCCTGGAGACCTGGTGTAGCGGGAAATAGCTGCCAGATGTACCTTGATAGAGGCATGCGCCAGTCCGGGCTTGGCCAAGGATAGCAAGTACGGAAGAACCTGTGGGGCTGTGACCAGCGCCACGTATCGAAACACTTCTACTTGTGACCGTAGCACTTCAAAGTCGATGACACCCTGTCCTTGGCAAGGACCTCCCTGCAGTCTCCATGCAACTCATATCAGCCAAACTCTAGGACTGCAGAAACCAAGCCCTCAGGTTCAGCGATCCCGAGTCGCGATGGAGGATTCCGCCTCCTTCTCTGGTGAGAAGATCAGTCTGGATACCAAATCTGCCTCGGCCACACTGGGGCAATGAGTTTCATCTTGCACGGACACTGTCTGAGTGTGTTGATGACTCGTAGCAGGAGAGGGAACAAGTGGAGTGGGGGGTGGAGGACGCATACAGGAACAGCCCTTCCCACGGGAAGGAGAACGCGTCCTCCATGCTCCTCGGATGGTGGAACCTGCTGGCAAACTTCTGGCACTTGGAGTTTGCTGCAGTTGCAAACAGATCTATCTGGGGTCTGCCCCACTTGACGAAAAGGCGCTCCACCTGATCCTGACAAAGCTCCCACTCGTGGCAGGAGCGCAGTTCCCTGCTGAGCCAGTCTGCAATGGTGTTCTCGACTCCCGCCAGGTGGAGAGGGACGAGGAACACCCCCTGTCCGACATCCCAGCGCCATAAGTCCTGCGCTTCCTTGGAGTGCTGGGGATCGATTGCCCTCCTGCTTCCTGATGTAAAACATGGTGGTGGCGTTATCCCTTAAGATCCTCACCACCTTGCCTTTCAGAGACTGGAGGAACGACTTGAGGGCCCAGAACACTGCTTGTAGCTCTAGGAGGTTGATCTGATGATCCTTCTCCTCCGGCTACCATAGGCCTCTGGAGTGTAGACGTCCGGTGTGCGCTCCCCATCCCTCTAGGGAGGTATCTAAGGTGACCGTTTCCTGTTATGCCAGGCTCTGAAATCCCATGCCTTGGGCGACATTGGAGCGAACGTCCGACCATGCTATCGCCCGATGGAACTTGTCCTTGAGATACATCTTGTCCGTGAAGCTACCGGACACTTGTATCCAGCGGGCATTCAGGAATTCCTGGAGGGGTCATACTTGCAACCTGCAGAGCCGGACGCGGTAGATGCAGGTTGACATCATGCCCAGTAACGACTTGTTGACCCGCACAGTGGTTGTCTTCATCAACGACAGCCGCTGCACCTACTCCAGAAAGGCTGCTAGCCTCTCCCCAAGGTAACGCCACGCAAGACGCCATTATCGAGTCTGGAGCCTAGGACCAGCATGTTCTGCGATAGCGTTAAGCAGGACTTTGGATAGCTAACAGAGAATTCCAGATCCTTAGTAGCCAGATGGTCGCATCTATGTGTCCTTCAGCCAGCTCCTGTGAGCAGACGCAAATCAGCCAGTCAAGGTACGGGTATGTGTGTAGGCCCTGTAGGTGTAGAGGGGCCTCCACTGGTGCTAAGCATTTCGTGAACACTCTGGGGGCCGACTTCAAACCAAAAGGTAGGGCCTTCAACTGGTAGTGCTGTCCCTGCACCACAATGTTTCTTGTGAATGGGGATGTGGAAGTAGGCGCGTTCCAGGTCCAACAACTTCAAGAAGTCTCCTCTTTCTAGTTGGCCGAGCACATGTTGCAACGTGACCATCCTGAAATCTTGGGACCTGAGGTATTTGTTCAGACATCGTAGGTGTAGGGTGGGCCTCCAACCCCCGTTCTTTCTGACCAGAAAGTATCCGGAATAGACTCCGGAGCCCTGGAGTCGCTGGGGAACTAGTTCCATCGCCCCTTTTTGCAGCATGGCCCTCCCCCACCCCAGTACCTCTTTCAGGAGCTGAGGGATGTGCTGCTCCTGATGGGTAACCGGAGGGATCCGCTGACACCTGTGTTGAAACTCCAGGGTGTGTCCTTAGGCAAGAGCGTCCAGCACCCATTAGTCAGTGGTGATCTTTCTCCACTCACTGACGAACCTAGTCAGCCGGCCTCCCACCAGGAGTGGGGGCCCGATATGGCCGGTTCAGGCGATGGCGACGCTGTCCTCTGCTACCGGAAGCATGGAATGGCCTCTGTAAGCTTTGTGGATCTGGCAGGCCGACAGTACGATGTGGAGAAGCCTTTTGAAGACCTACTCCACTTTCGCCTGGAGGAGCAAAAAGAAGAGCGGTGCTGCTGGAGGGTGCCCAGGGAACGGGCCGTGTCTGCTTTGATGGCCTGGAGGTACACGCAACGACTTTCCCATATAGGTGATCTCCATCGAAAGGCATGACCAGCACCTTTGCTTGGACGTCCTGGTGATGATTTGTGGCCTTCATCCAGCCTTGGTGAAGAAGGCTGACGCTGTTCCCCATTTGCGCTGGCCGCCTTGATAGTGGACGGCGCAGTGCAAATCACCTTCCTTCCCATGGCATCCATCCTCTTCCCCTTGCTGCCTACAGGGACTGAAGACAAGGACGGGTTGGCCGACCACTTCCTTGCGGCCGCCGATACTACTGAATCCGGCGATGGCTGTGACCTCAGGCACTTGGGTGCGGAGTCCGGTACCAGATATTTCTTCTCCAGCCTATCCAGTTTGGCTGGAACCGTAAGTGTTCTTCATGAGGGTCAGGCCCTCTTCCCAAACGTCGTCCAGAAGGAGTACCACTGTGACTGTCTTTCTCTTGGCCTCGCGCCACTTGTACAAGAAGCACTAGGGCTCCTCGGGCACTAGCTGGAATAGCTGAGAGGCTCTTGAGATCATGGAGTGAAATGACCCCTCCTGGAGCATTCACATGTGGAGATTCGCTGTCCGCTGCGACAATATCCTCATCGTCATGGGGGAGAGGGTACCCGATGTGGTGGCATAGGTTGACATGGAGGTGTGGGATGACATTTCCTCTTCTTTGCCGGAGGCTGATAGTTGACCTGGGGTACCCCAGGTGCCAGAGGCATCCTCATCTGGATCTTTGACACCAAGGTGTGCAGGGTCGACAGAATATCCAAGGAAATATCCCTTGTCTGAGAAGGCGGAATAGGAAAACTAGACCCAACGCTGTCGCTGCCGCCTTCTTCTTCAACGTCCTCGTGGACTGTGTGCAAGGACTCCTGGTCTTTGTCCATAGACGAGAACTCCATGGCTTGGGTCCACGGCCTGGGAGGGCTGTTTCAGGGCCTTGACCCTCCTCTTCGACCCTCCTCCTCCCTAGGGTCTTGAACCTGGGCCTGAGCCGGTTTTCCCCCTTCTGGTGTGCCAGCAGACTTTGCCAAAGTCACTGCGGCTGTATCGCGCCTTGATGGTAGGGACACCGTCTGAGCTGCTGGGGCGACATTGGCAGGGTCAGCGCCCTTAGCTGTTGTGGCAGTGGCAGTAGCCAACTCTGTCGCCGACAAGGTCTTAGCCTGTGCCGATTGGGCCTGCTTGGGCTGTTTGGCGTGGCTTCTCGGATTTCTCACAAAGTCTAGCCGAGGTAGATAACTTCCTTTTCGAGAAGGAGCTCAATTGCCAGCTGGCAATGGAGGCGGACGGTGATGTCGATCGCGCCCTATTTAGCTTGGCACCTGCTTCCGCGGCAAACCCAGTGGACTCGGACTTGCAGTTCTTGGCCTCATCTTGGGTCCCACGGACGAGGCGCTCTCAAAGCCTGCATTTGGTGCAGGGCCTGAAGAGCGACCTTCCCTCCTTCTCCTCCGTCATGGTCCGAGGGCGTGAAGTAGGCCCAATGGCCTTCTAGAATCTTGAGGGGCGCTGCAATTCACTGACAATGGATCCCCGCCGTCGGCAGATGGAAAAAAAGAGCACAGAGGCTCCTTTGAAACAGAAATAGAAAGTTTTCTGTCGAAGACCACAGAAAAACCTACAAATAGCTTGGAGAGCAAACTTGAGGACTCCCAACACTAAAGCATGTGGTACAAATCTGAAGATGGCTGCCAGAGGAGAGGTTTAGGGAGAGGACTGTCATTGGATGGGGCAGTATGACCCAGAGGACAGTGATTGGTTTAAAAGGAGAAATACAGTAGTGAAAATGAAATTGTTTTTGTTTTTATTGAGGATTCTCAGCCTGACGACAGGGAAGGAGCATGTGAATCCATTCAAGACCCCATACTGGAGAATTGATCTTTCAGCAAACCTTTTTCATCAGAAATGTAAAGCTGTGGTGCCTTCACCCAACACCTAGTAACTGACAAAACTCAAAACGGCTGACTATGTTTATATCACCGACCTTCCCTTGATCATGTGACGGGAGCCAATGAGGAGATAAACATGGGGAAAAGGGCTGAGTTGGAAAAAACCAGAGACAATAACAGTTGTTAAAAAAAATGTAAAAACAAAATGGAAGGCAGCTCCATAACCATCAGGAATCAAGTGTAAGATGAGAAAGATTGTTAGAAGGAAGTCAGTCATTATCTGGAGAAAGAGGAAGAAGCATCGAGCTGAAGTACATTGAGGTTGACTCGGACAGCCTTTGACTACCAGTTCCTGGCTGCCGGATGGGGAAGCGGATGCTTGAAAGATCTAAGATGTTTTAGAAAGCACTTACAGGGAGGACTGAAGAGCCTGAAAGACACCTAGAAAGTGGGATATGTTACGAGACGTTTTAGAAAGCACCTACAACCTAACAGAGGTGGGTGAAGTCTGAAAATATGTGAACTTTACAAGGATTGATCACTGGGCAAGAATTCATGAGACATTGAGAAATCATCTATACACATGCAGCGTTAAGGAAGGAGTCAAGAGGTGGAATGTCAGACAACGTAATCCAGAGTGGGAGAAAAACAATGTGGGAAATTTCATCTTATACAGAATACACAACCACACAGGCAAAGTAACTCTGCTCTTGTGTTAATGCCCGCCTGCCAAACTCGAACATGCCGACTGGTGCAATCAAGGATGAAAGTAATTTCAGATGTACTTCATTCAAAAAAGGTTACCATGGATTCCTGTATTAAGTCAGGTGTTGTCAACTTCTGGTGTAAAATGTGAAACAAATTCAAACCTAACTAAATCTTAAAACAGTAAATGGCAACTAAAGACATATTAATAACTGTAAAAAGCAATCATTCTTCCAGATTCACATTTTCAGAAAAGGAGGCTTGCAGAAACTGTGCCAAACACCTGTAGCAGACCTTATTAGCCATAATGTATTAGATCTTCAAATAAGTGAAAATATTATGTAATGTTTCCCCTTCTCTGAACTAACTCCCATCCTACCCTTTGCCAAAATTGCAAAATCAACATGACTAGGGTGAAAGTGATAAACTGTAAATGTCAACATTTTGCTAAAATGTCTACAGTAACTTACAAAATATAACCACATTGATACAAATACACAACCTATTTTCAATATTTCTCACAATAAATTGCCAGCTTTCCATGAATACACTGAAATAGACGCACCTCCGCCACATCTGTATGTCAGTTTCAATTGAAAAGAGGAGATCAGTGAGCAGACGCTGATGCATTTGTGACCACTTGAACTCAGGAATACGGAACATGGTTGATCTGGAATCCCTCCGCTGACCCTCCGTCACAGAAGCAGCTGGGTCCTGCCCTGGTGTCTCCTGTAGCCTGGCCTGCTGAGAGAAAGCTCAAATTAAGTCACAAAATAAAAAGACAAGAGATCCAATATTTGAGATTATGCTCAACACTTTGAGCAGTTGTATTATTTGGCAAACATTTTCCTGATCCCTAATAGACAGACTATTTGCTACACTTCCTCAGGTTCACCTATGAAACACTGGTGGAGATGATGGCTGGATTAATCTACTTATTAATGCAGGTTTCTATAATGTGGGTCACATAAAATAAAGAGACACAATCATTGAGGGAAATATTTAAACAGGGTCTTGGTGAGAATCAAGTGTGACAGGGCCAGCCCCTTATTCCTTTTCCAGCATTGGATAATTCATAGATTCACATGCTGTGAATAGATTACAAAGCTGTATTACAATACATATGGGCGGAGGCAAAGTCCCAGCATAACTCACCACTGGAGACTTACTAACCTCACGCAAAAAGGTTCTGCAGAACTGACTAGCTGACTCTTCTGCAGAATCTGTCGACACAGTAGAACCTGGTGAATGTATGCACTGATCTCCAGGTGGCTGAACTGCAGATGTCAGGTAGCGGGATTCCAGAGAGGAAAGCAGCAGTTGCAGCCACTGCTCTGGTGGAGTGAGCCCGGGGCCTGCTGGGAAGCACCCTGCCGGCCTGTTGATGGCAGTATGAAATCCAGGCTGGAATCCATCTTGAAAAGGAAGACTTCGAAAGAGCCTTCCTGGGCCCAGAAGGTCCAAATGACACAAACAATTGATCCGTAGCACGGAACGACTTAGTACGCGCCACATGGTACTTGAGGGCACGTGCCACATACAGCGTGTGTAGTGTTCGTGCCGCTGGTGACGTTGTGTGCCAAAGAATACGGGCAGAACCACTTGTTGATTGAGATGAAAAGAGAAAGGCACCTTATCCATAAAGGTCAGGTTAGTACGCAGTATAGCCTTGTCCTTGTGAAATGTAAAATAAGGCGATATGGAGGAACATGCCTTGATTTCCCCCACTCACCTGGGCAATGCTATGGCCACCAAGAGCTCAGTTTTCCAGGAAAGATGCTTAATGGATGCTTGATGCATTGGTTCGAAAGGCAGCCTAATGAGCCTTGCGAGTAGCACATTTAGCTCTCACGCTGGTACTGGGCGACAGACAGGTGGAAAGGACTAACAGCGCACGTAAGAACTCCTTCACCAGCCGGTGGGTCCACAGAGATGGCTCTACCTGGAGATTGCCGCCAGGTGCTCCTTAATTGAAAAATGCGTCAAGCCATACTGAGCCAGGGACAACAGATAAGGGAATAGATCTTCCGGACGGATGGTCTGGGGTCACAACTGATGTACACCTGAAAACGTTTCTGCTTGCTCTTGTAGTACTTAAAGATGGACAGAGCTCTTGCTCGGGCCAGGCCCTCCTGGCAGTCTTGCTGAAGGGACAGAGCTCCGAACTTGAAGAACACAGGAGCCAGGCCGTCAGTTTGAGTGAGGCCAGGTCGTGGTGCAGCGCCGACCCTGGTGCCGACCCTGGTTCCTGGACAGGAGAGCCTGGTGTGGGTGCAGCTTGAGGGGAGCTGTCGACGAGACGGTGAGGAGGTCAGAGTACAAAAACTGTCTCGGCCATGCACGAGACACTAATATCAGTTTGCACTGATACAGTCTGAATGCTTGTAGGACTTGAGGCACCAGAGGAATTGGGGGGAAATGCATGCAGGTATTCCCCTCCCAAGGAAACGCACAAAGGCATCCCCCAAGCTCTCTGGATGGGGAAAGCGGCTGGCAAAGGTCTTGCAGCGACTGTTATAGGTGGCAAAAATGTAAATCTCTGGAGTGCCCCACGTTTGAAACGGGTGAAGTTGATCCCTGTGCAGCTCCCACTCTTGGCAAGAGTGCAACTCCCTGCTGAGAGAGTCCGTTGGAGTGTTCTAAATCTCCGGCAGATGAAGGGGAATGATTGACATGTTGTGCTGTAGAGCCCAATGCCAGAGGGCTTGGGTCTCCCTGGAAAGCTGTGGGGACCTCGTTCCTCCTTGTTTGGGATATAAAACCTCAATGTCATGTTGTCGGTCCGACAGTGGGTGCCCCATCCTTCCAGTGAAGCATCAGTCATGACGGTGGCTTGATGGTCCGGCAACCTGAAAGGGGTGCTTTGCACCAGATATTCCTTCACAGACCACCAGGGAAGGCTCCGCCTGAAAATCTGTCAGATCGATGCAGTTGTCCCAGGACACTGAGGCTTGTATCCAACAGGCATCCAGGAATTCCTGCACCGGCCTCATGTGTAGCCAGCAGTGGGTGATCAAAGGGATCCACAATGACATCGCCAGCACAGCAGAGATTTGTAACTGCGTACTGATCCCCCGGGCTCTGCAGAGACAGCGCACCTTTTCCAGAAGAGCTGCCGCCCTTATGTCCGTGGCCCTGGCGGTGCAGGTTTGGGTGTTGAGTCTTGCTCAGAGATAGAGTGCCTGTTGTGATGGAACCAGGTATGACTTTGGGAAGTTTATGCAGAAACCTATTTGCTGTAGACACTGGATGGCGGCTGTGGTGTTCACTTCTGCCAGCGGGTATGAGGTGGTTCTCAGGTGGTCATCTAGATACAGGTATACATGGATGCCCCTGCACCGCAGGTGTGCCACCACTGGCGCAAGGCACTTGGTAAACACCCGTGGAGCCAAACGCAGGCCTAAGGGAAGGGCCTTGAATTGATAATGGCCTCCTGCCACCACGAAGCGTAGGTAGCGCCGGTGTGAGTGGCGAATAGGGATATGAAAATAGGTGTTGTAGGGATGCCAAGAAATCTCCTTGCTGCAGTTGGGACAGCACCTGCTGCAATGTCACCATACAGAATGTTGGTGTCTTTAGGAATTTGTTTAGCACAATCCGATCTAATATAGGATGGGACTCCAACCCCCTGACTTGCTGTGCAGTGACTTTCATTACCAGGAAGTAGCGGGAGTAGACTCCTGTGCCCACTTCATACTTTGGAACTTTCTCCACCGCCCCTTTCTGTGGCAGTGCTGGCACTTCCTGCAGCAGCTGTTGCTGCAACTTTTCCGGCTTGTGTGCAGGAGGACTGTCCGGTGGATAGTCTACAAACTCCAGCGAGTGGACCTGCTGGAGGAGGGATAGCACCCATTTGTCGGTTGTGATGTTTCCCCATTCTTTGACAAACCTTGACAGTCGTCCTCCCACCAGGGTGCTGAAGTGGGAGGATTGGGCCCCGAGCTGGTCATGGTTGTTTGCCAGACTGGCCCCTAGATCGGGTGGAGCCACGGCAGTGCTGCAAATACCTATAGGAATGAGACTTTTTTCTATACTGGTCCCCTGAGGAGTACGGGGTCTTGTAGGAGGAGGAAGACTGGTATGTGGAGCAGTAATCCCGTGAAGTTCTACGATAACACCCTTTTCCAGAGCGACAGTACTGGTGCCTTTGATGCAGCGTGCCCAGGGAATGAGTGGCTTCTGTGTCTGTTTTGATGGACTGTAAAGCCTCATCCACCTTTTTCCCCCCAATTGGGTCTGTTCCATTGAAGGGCATATCAACGCCCCTGGACTGGACATCACGTCAAAAATCTGTGGCATTGAGCCAGCCTTGTCTGTGCAGAACTGCTCCATTTCCAAGCTGGCAAAAACCAGTATCAGCAATGTCCACTGAGACCCTGATGCCATGGTGCGATGCCAATTCGCCCTCATGTTTGTCATCTGGCAGAAACTCTAGTAAGGGGCCCATCTTGTACCACAGGTCGTGATCATGTTGTGCGCCACTGTATTTGATAGATTTGATAGTCGAGGCTGCATTAGTAATAACTTTTTCCTGAAAGCGTCAAGGTGTTTTCCCTCATTGTCTGGAGGGACGGAGCAGGAGGCCGATGGATTAGCGGACCTTTGTCTGGCAGCATCAGAGAAAACGGAATCTGGCATGGGTTGGGTGCAGAGGCAGGCGGGAGCGCTCTCCGGGGCCTTGTACTTTTTGTTGAACTGGTCCATTTTTGCTTGGGCAGTAGCGGGATGTGCCAAGGTGACCAGGCCATGGCTTCCAACAGTGGGATGGACATAATCGATTTCCTGCACTGCTCTCTGTGCCGATAAAGTATATTGTCCTTGCGCTGCTCCTCCAGTGTAAGGCCCGAAAATCTTATCAGGGGACGAGTTCCTGATCGGAATATCATCCGGTTCCCCATCACCTGTGACAAAATCCTCAAATTCGTCAGTGTGGGACGAGTGTGTGGAAACCACATCATCCAACTGGTCGGGATCTGTGTGTGTCTGTCCCTGTATCAGACAGCTGATGAGGCCTTGACAGGTGTTCACTCCTCCTGCAGGGCCGTGGGATGTCATCCTCTTCCCTGGAGGGCCCAGGGACATCTACGTAAGGCCGTATAGAAGGCACCGGAACTGGGGCTGGTGCATGCAGCCTTTGTTGCATGGTTGCTACCAGCGTGGTCAAAGTAGATAAAATGTCTAGTGACATATCTCTTTGGGAGGCAACAATGGAGCTGGCTGCATTAAAGACAAATCGTCCTGTGCCTGAGATGAGTGCAGAGAAGTTAAAGATGGCAGTCTGATCAGGCTTGTCTTACCCCACGGGGAACTAGGGGAACTAGAGTTCCTTCTGGGAGGTGAAGTCTTGTGTGATGGTGAAGACAGCGGTGACGTGATGGCCTCTTCCTCTCGCTCCTGTACAGCCTCTGATAAGGAAAGACTTGGCTCTGGTACGATAGTACCTCCTGGTAGCACGGCCACCCCAAGGTTAGGATATGATGCTTGTGGACGAGCAGTCAGTGTGTACACTGTACTGGTCTGGGTGTTGGCGACGTTTGTCACTATGTTAGTGGTAATAATCCTACAAAGTCGTCGACCAGGGCATCGCAGCCATCTAGGTGGTTGCTGTTGATGAGATCCGCGCCGTTGATAGTCTCGTTGGTGGGGTGCCAGTGGATGGCATAGATGGCTTTGGCATAGACCTGGAGG
This sequence comes from Ambystoma mexicanum, assembly GCF_040938575.1. Classification (NCBI taxonomy): domain Eukaryota; kingdom Metazoa; phylum Chordata; class Amphibia; order Caudata; family Ambystomatidae; genus Ambystoma; species Ambystoma mexicanum. The sequence goes on from NC_090937.1 coordinate 745,470,950, forward strand.
GAGGCTTGGACGTCGACGATGTCGTACTTGCTGCTGATTTCGAAGAGGATGTTGACAGGGTAGCTTTCGCCATCGAAGATGAAGAGTGGCCACGAGACTTGGACGTGGATTTGAAAGATGAAATTGCTTCCTTAGGGCGATGGAAAGGGGGCGTGGCCTGGAGTCGATGGCGAGCAGAGGCTGATTCGCCGAGCTCCGGCCGAGACGCCGTTTTCGAATCATTTTTCTCCGGCTTCAGCGGGTTAGCAGCCCCCTGAAAAGAACGCAGAGGTGTGTGAGGCGATCCCGCACAAAACCTGCTCGAGGGGTCGGACTCTCCGGCCCCCCAGACGCCGGCGCTGATCATCAAACGCACTCCCTCCCCCCGCCGCGCCTGGATCCAAGATGGCGGCTCACAGAACCTAGCGGAGCCTCCGCGTAGCACCCCCACCAGCACATCCAGGCGGTGAGCATCGTGGAGGAGCAACACAGCGGAGCGGGCCTCATCCCAACATCCGACCGTGGCTGACACCCGATCCTCGCCCTACTCCTCTATCACCACGTCGGAAGGCCTCGGTCGACACTACGTGCCGGTGTTGCCCTATTTCCGGAGCTCCACCGAGACACAAACTGCATATCGGAGACGGCGGCGGGGAGCTCACCTGCTTCCAACTCTCTCCCCTCCACCGGAGAACTAGCCGAAAACAAACACGCTGCGTATTCCGGGGACAGGAGCACGCAGCGATACCATCGGCCTCCCCCCACTGGGCCTGCATTCTTCGGCAGGGAGGCCGCTGCCGGGTGGCCGGGCCAGAGGAGCTGCTGGGGCACCGGGCTGCTGTGGCCCGTTGCCTCGCCCAATGTCCTGGAATCAGGAATGACCCGGAAAGCCGTGACGATGCGCCAAGTCACGGAGCAATCGTGAGCACAGCCCCGGCTGCCCTCCCCAACCACAGCCTGCATTGTCCTTGCAGCTGGGCCGCCCAACTGGACTCCTCCACCAGGAGGGGACAACCCCGGCCTCCCCCTCCTGGGCCTACATTCATCTGCAGGGAGGCCGCCGCTGGGTGGCTGGGCCGGAAGAGCTGCTGGGGCACTGGGCTGCTGTGGCCCGTTACTTTGCCCAAAGGCCTGGAAATAAGAAACGACCCGGAAAGCCGTGACGGTGCGCCAAGCCGCGGAGCAACTGTGAGTACGGCCCCAACTATCCTCCCCAACCACAGCCTGCATTGTCCCCGTGGTTGGGCCGCCCAACTGGACTCCCTCGCCAAGAGGGGACAACTCCTGCCCTAAGCGCCCCAACACTACCACCCCTAAGCCCAGGGACAGCGACACAGGCGCTAGGACAGCGGATAGAGCACCTGGAAACACGGAGAAGTGCCCCATCTCAGGCGCCCTGGACAGACTCCAACTACTGAAATAACAACTCCCCAGGGCACAACCCACCCTAGAACACCACTCCGGGCTACATAAGAGAGCGGCCCTGAACTTCACCCCTCCAGACTCAGGACTCCGGGGCAACCACTATTACGTCCCCAACATGGCCGCCAAAAATAAAACCAGGGCCGCCACCATGGACTCCTTTGTCTCAGCCGGGGCAAAGACTCCCACCCAAGTCAGGGCCAGCTCCACCGAAACCATTCGCTCGCAAGAGACGGACCCCAAAGATAACCACTCCCAGATAATGGATGCTATTGCCTCATTAAAGACTCACATCGACTCCAAGATAGACGAGTTCAAAATAGATATACAACTCATTCGCCAAGATGCCCGCAACTTAACGGAAAGGGTGACGGCCATGGAGAAAACCACAGAGGTGGGGCCGCGGCCGCGGCGACCCTACAATCGGAAATTTCGGACCTGAAAAGGAAGGTCACATTCCTAGAAGAAAGGGCGGAGGAGGCCGAGGGTCGGGCCAGACGAGGGAACATCAGAATCTTAGGTATCCCGGAGGGGAATGAAGGCCTAAATACCACGTCCTATGTGGAAACCCTGCTGCTACAGGAAATTGGGGCCGGCAAACTGACTCAGGGATTTGCGGTGGAGAGGGCCCACAGGTCCCTACAGAAACGACCCCCCCCTGGATCACACCCACGGCCAATTATAGCCAAGATACTAAACTTCCAGGACAGGGAAACCGTATTAAGATATTCCAGGGAAACTGGCCCTATTATACAGGGCGACGCTAAGATTTCCATATACCCGGACTACACCCAGAAAGTACAAAGGGAGAGGAACTCGTTTGTTCCGATCAAAGCAAGGCTTCGCCAACTGAACCTTAAATACAGATTGCTGTACCCGTCCCGCCTGAAAGTTATCCACAAAGGGCGAGCAATCTTCCTCGAAAATCCGAAAGCGGCCAACATGTGGCTAGAGGACAATAACCTTGCTGATGGTGCAGATAACCCAGGTGGGGAAGACTGAACCTCGGGGGAGCAGAGCCGGACCCCAGGGACCCTCCACACCATCCACACATGAAGCATAAACAGCCGGACCCAAGCAGGTAACCCAATTAACAGTATATCATATGGAAACGACCCTCGTTTGGCCTCGCCGCCTCGCAGCAACCCCGCCCCCAGCGAAAGAACCAACCGGGCGAGTCTCTGCCCGACCCAACTCGCGCCCGACTCCCGGATGGGTACAGACGGCGCGGGAGCGCCTGAGCACCGCGACATAGTTGTAGTCGCTGGGCGCACCAGTTTGAGTTATGTTATTAGTTCAGTTAGTACCATAGTCTTCGTTTTACTGATGCTTGAAAATACCGGGATGGCCACAGGACACGCCTCAAGAAACGACGAATCAGAGGCCCATCGCTTACAACTTATCAACCACGCTCTGATGCCACACTGGGCCGCCGCGGCTGCCCCCCATGCCAAACCCAGAACACCACACCAATGGCACCACAACTCAATGTCATGACGTGGAACGTAAGGGGAATGGGCTCGTACCTCAGGAGGAACCGCATACAGTCCTACCTCAGGAGGAAGAAAGTCTCGATAGCGATGTTACAGGAGACACACCTCACCGAGGACGCTCTGTCTAAACTGGCAGACCGATGGGAGGGAACTGTGAGAGGATCCCCATATTCCAAATACGCAAGGGGTGTGTTAATATGGATAAACCCAAATGTGCCCTTCCAATTACATGGATGTGAATCTGACAAGGAAGGCAGATACGTAATAATGTGGGGAACTATGGAACAGACCCCGATCTGCTTAGCTAACACATATTTCCCGCAACACGGAATCCCGCCGTACCTCAACACATTGAGCTCCAAGCTGACACACCACCGAGGCCAAACCTTCCTATGGGGAGGAGACTTTAACTGTGTTATGGACACAACTATGGACAGATCGCTTCCTCCCCCCCAATCAAGCAACCCTGCTACCCGTGCCATGACGGAAACACTAGACCAACTCAACCTAGTGGACATCTGGAGGATACAACACCCAGCCGATAGGAGTTATTCCCATTACTCAGCCCCACACAACGTCCACACAAGGATAGATTACTTGTTCATCGATCGTGACGAAGCCCCGCTGGCAATAACCACAGAGTATCTGGGGAGATCTATTTCCGATCACTCCCCGCTAATTATGCAATGGAGGCAGAGAGGACCCAGACCCCCGATCCCCATGTGGAGAATGCCTTCCGCGACACTAGAGGACCCACAGTTCAGAGAGGACCTTGCCGAGAGACTAGAGGAGTACGTCGATATCAATAAAGGATCCGTCTCCACTTGGAGCACACTGTGGGAAGCCATGAAGGTGGTCACCAGAGGAGAAATCATATCTAGAGCTGGTGGCACCCGCAGGCAACTAAAGGCATCACTTGAGGCCCAAGAATCAGAGATCACCCGCCTGGAGTCCACCCTCGACACCTCCCCAGGAGTCGAAACGGAACTGAAAACGGCCCGAGAAAAATGCCAGCTCTCCTGGGACAGGCTGGAAAAATTTGACTTCGCCACATACACCGCTCGATCCCACAGGGAATCAGACAAACCAGGTAAGCTGTTGGCCTGGTTGTGCAGAAGAGAGCACCCTAAACACTTACCAACAGAAATAATAGATGCAGATGGTGCATCCCACAGGACACAGATGGGGATCAACAAAGCATTTGCCGAGTTTTACTCAAAACTATATGCTCATGAAGCCCGGATCCCCACCACTGAAATAATAGACACCCTGGATGAGATCGACATACCCCAAATATCCAGCGAACAGAGAACTGAACTAGACATGGAAATTACTCCCGACGATATAAGATGGGCCATCAGGTCGCTCGCCACCTCCAAGACCCCAGGTAGCGACGGGCTTACGCCGGAATTTTATAAAGCATACGAGCCCATTCTCACCCCCATCCTACACGAAGTCTACCAGGAAGCTTACACAAACGGGATCCTCCCCAACACCATGAGAGAAACCATAATCATCCCCATGCTTAAGCCCCACAAACCACCCACTGACTGCGACTCATACCGACCCCTGGCCATGCTCAATTACGATAGCAAGATCCTCACCTCAATACTGGCCAGCAGACTTGCTAGAGTGCTAGGGTCCATAATCCATGAGGATCAGAACGGATTTGTCCCAGGTCGCAACACCACAGCCAATTTGAGGAGGCTCCAACACATCATGGCCGAAACTCATGACTCGGAGGAAGATCTAGCGATACTGTCACTTGACGCCATTAAGGCCTTTGACTCCATCTACTGGGAGTGGCTGGTGGAGGCCTTGCGGGCTTTTGGCTTCGGAAATGGCTTCATCAGATGGGTCCAGGTTCTCTACAACTCCCCAGTGGCCAGGGTCAAGACAGGCGGAACGGTCTCAGAACCTTGGAAAATACAGAGGGGCACGAGACAAGGATGCCCACTTTCGCCCATGCTGTACATACTGGGACTGGAACCGATTGCCTTATACTTTCGTCAGCAGCTCTTTGACGCCGGCATCAAGGTGGGCAACGTTTATAACATAATATCATTGTACGCTGATGATGTTCTCCTGTACCTAAAAGACCCTGAGCTCAATGCACCGACAGCACTGGAGGTACTCGACAACTATGCGAGATACTCCGGAATCCAATTTAGCAGACACAAATCCTCAGCATTCCCCCTGGCCGGATTGAGAGACGCCTCAGCGGAGGACCTTCCGATCATAGGGATAAAATGGCAACCCGAGAAGTTCAGATACCTGGGGATTAATCTCAGCCACACCCCACAGCTCACACATGAGCACAACACAGAAGCAGCCGTCACCAACCTCCGACGGTCCATAAAATTCTGGTCTAAACTCCCACTGGCAATGGTGGGGAGAGCGGCGATTGTCAAAATGATAATCCTCCCTCGCTTTTTATACTTCTTTGTGAACATTTGCCATTACATACGGCCCCCTTTCTTCAGGAAATTGGAAGCTATTATCAAGGACTTTTTATGGGGACCCCACAGACATAAATTGTCACTGGCCACACTAACCCTTCCACATAAAGAAGGCGGAATAAAACTTCCAGATCTCCAGCTCTACTACCTGGCCGCCCAGCTCAGTCACATCACGAGATGGCTGTCAGACGAATCTTCAGCTGAATTGGGGCTACTGAAGCAACCCCACACCAACTTAACTCCCAAGGAAACCCTATGGAATCCCCTCTGCTGCTCTTCGGAAACCCCTATGGTCGTCGGGCTTGGCAGACAGATATGGACCAGGACTTGCCACATCAGGAAGGTGCAACACCCATACTCTCCGGACCATCCCATAATGGCAGATGTGTGCAAGAAGGAGGCAGACCTCCCCATAGCAAGGAGGTGGGAGGAAGCCGCGATATACACATGGGGAGACATGTTTGAAGATGGAGTGTTCAGGGACTTCGAATCGATGCAAGAAATCGAAGGGCTACCCAAAGGCCAGTTCCTCTGGTACCATAGGCTCAAACGTACCGCCAAGAATCAGTGGCCCACCTGGCCAGAGGAACCTACCTCGGACCCTCTACTACAAGAAATGTATGACCTCTCTGATGGATGGAGACCTGTCTCCAGGTTATACAACAGGCTCATCGACAAACCTAACCTTAAGGGAGCGACACTGAGGGCAAAATGGGAAGTAGACCTTGCAGCCCCGCTCACTGATAAAGAATGGGAAAGAGCACTAATATTCCCCAAGAAAGTGTCAAGAAACTCCAGATTTAGCCAGATACAGTTGAACGTCCTTTATCGAACTTACATGACCCCCCACAGAGTTGCCTCGTTCAACGCGAAGGTCCCACCGGTGTGCCCATGGTGCGGGAACGACAGGGCAGACATGATCCACATGTTCTGGTCCTGCACCAAAGTGATGACCCTCTGGTCGAAAGCCAAGCAATCCTGTAGAGACGCCGGCATGGAGCGATACGAATGGTCACCAGGAGAGTGCCTATTGGGTACATACCCCAGACCGAGTAAATTCAAACACCTCGTGAAACTAATGGACATTTCATGTATACTCGTCAAAAGGACCATAGCGATGGCTTGGAAGACGCCAGCGGGCCCCAGACATGAGCGCTGGTTAAACGAAATGGCGAGGTGGACGGCTGCGGAGACCAGAGCCTGGCAGGAAGGAACTACATCCAACGGGGAAGCCACAAGCGGCTCCCTGGTCGCCTGGAGGGCCCTTCTGACGGACATGCTCTTCGATGCGGACCATAAGCCCCCTTGAACACCTGTTGTGGTTCATAGTAACAGGCTCCCACCATCACAAGGTATATGCCTCCTGCAGCTGTTCCCCTCCACTTCCTGAGAAGTTACACTCTGGACTGAACCACCATCACGAACTCCACTTACTACATCACACGAAGACTATCGTTGTTTAAGATAAGTTTCCTTTTGTTCTTTTCTTTCTCCCCATCTTCTTCTTTCCTTCCCTCTTTTTCACTTGTTCAATTCACGAGTTTGTATTGTTTTACCTTATCACGAAACCAATAAAATACTTTGAAAAAAAAAATAGGGCGATGGAAAGGGCCTTGGGTGTCCTTTCCTGCCGACATTCCCTGGGCACTGACCTTTGGTAAAGACCGGTCCTTGTGCAAGGATCTGGGCTCATCAGATGTTTTTTTATGCTTCCTCTTACTGGTGGCATGGACCTCATGCGACCTACACCTCTTAGTAGATGTGGTTTGCTGGGCTGTCCTGTCGTAACGAGGCATGGCTCTGGACAGATGCAAAGTCGGAGGACCCGCTGGCATCCTCGAGCCACACAACGAGATGACGATCCCTCAGCGGCTTGTTGGAAAACGACTGGCTTATTTCACAGTCCTGGATAAAGTGATGAGGATGAAAGCAGTAGAGACAATCATCGTGATGATATTCCACATAGACATTTTTCAATCCGCAGGAAGCACAGGCCTTTAACAGGCTCTTACTCATGGATAAACTGCTCTATGTTACTGAGAATTCCCAGCCTGATGACAGGGAATATTCACAGCATGTGAATCTATGAAAGATCCAATGCTGGAGAACTGCTTTTTCAATGTGGTAGCCCCATACCATTAAAGCCCTCCTTGAGGCCATCGTTATCAGTTCTGCTTCATGAAACTCGGCAATAAGGTGGCTTTCCAAGGAAACGTCATGAAAATAGACAAACAGTGAACATAAAATTGCTGCACGATTTGCAATGTAATTAGCCAGGTTTGACTACCAAAGCTGCATCAAATATATCACAATGCAAATACAATTGAACAGAAGTGGATTTCTATTCACCAAATCTTGCAACAAAGACAGATCCCAAAGCATAAATGAACCCCAGCGTCAAACTTAAAACCACATGGGAAAATCGTCTAAAATAAGAAAAATTATATGCACAGTGATTAAGGGGGTTGTCTACCTTCTTCTCCCAGCTTCACAACTGGCTAGAATAGCCTGCGGTCCACAAGCAAATGAGAAATTGCTAAGACATCAATGTGAAACTTCTAGATAGAATGTCGAAATGTGGGAGCCAGCCCTGACTCCTACCAATGGGTCACCAGCCACTATAGCTAGTTCCAATTTTCCCACTTGTTAAGTGGGTCAGGAATCATTGTGCTCATTTGGCATCCTCAGGGCACATCTGCAACAGGTTCAATTAATGATTCAGACCTAGATAGCTACAATTCTATTATGAGGGCTAAAGCATTTTTTGTTATCCATCCAATCTGGGAGGACATCCTTGCCCTGTCCTTGGAAATCCTTCCTTAACATAGAAAGATGCCTTTGCATAACACCTTACAACAGAGACGCACCCGATGAAGATCGTTATAGACATTTTAGCCGAACACTCAGTGCATCTCTTGAAGCCCGTTTTCAGGGTACAAGTCGACATTTTCAGACAAAACTTGTAACTACGCAGTTATCGAACATGCCAAGGTGAAGAACCTTTTTGAGCAGCTGTGCGGAAAAAATGGAACTGAGGCAACGGGCGCGGTGCATGCCTTTTATACCAGTGTCAACATCCTACTCGACGAGGACGGAGGCCCACGACGATGCACAGCGCCCTTTGCAGAGAAAAGTTTCTGAGCTGCAACAGGATATGTGAATATATCAAAGATGAGGAATACGTGGCAGGACAAAAACCATTTGAATTACATTTATGAAAACATGCACATTTTGCACAATGTGAATAAAAATAACAAATTACTTGCATCTCTTAATGTTCTTTCTACTTGATCCTCCCACGGATTCCTCATCTTCGATATTTATTCTCTTGCTTTGGAACTCCCAGAAAGTTTATTCCAGCAAGGGTCGTCGTGCACAACTGTGTTGATGGCCATCGAGTCGTCTTCGTGAACGGACCAGACGTCGATGTCGGTCCAAATAGCATCCTTGGCACCCTGTGACCTCAGTTGTCGCTCTGACCTATTGCACAGTCGCATTTGGGATTTGGGACAAGGATAGCTGGTCAAGCGTTGTTAGGGAGAATTCTCATGTTATGGCTAATTTCCCTTACCTATAGAGTCCCCAGCAGCTTTGCTGACTTTGAAGGGTTTGTTTTTTCTCCTGCTAAGAGCGAGACTCTTTTTCCCACTCTTAGGCCTTTTTGCTATGTGTGTTCTAGGCTATTTTGTGTTTAATGCCTATGGAGTTTCTCTCCCCTCCATAGGAACCCTCTTTATTCACATGTGTTACACAGCACCCTCCGTGCAGTGACACATGGTTGTCGTAGCGACCCCCAAACATAGACTCCCTACCCTGGGACTGACTACTGTCTCCCAGGGCATGTAAAGTCACAATTGACTTTACTAGTCCATTTTTATGAACTAAACCAGTATAAAACATCTTACTATGGAGGTACTGGGAAGGGTTAATAGTTTTTCCCTTATGTTCATTTTCGAGAGGGTACCGTACAGTCCCTCTTTCAAAGGTTTCTGGCTGGTGGCAGTGGTTACTACCAAAAATATGAAACCGCAAATATTTTTCTATGGGATTTTCCCATTGTTCGAGGCTACCCCTTTTTCTGACAGCCGCTAACATACCGCCGGTGTATTTTAACTTTACTCCGTTAGGTTTTATTTGCCAGAACTTTAATCTAACTTCTTTTTCGTGTCTTTCTCTAAACTCCTAACCCAGGTCGGGGATCCTTTATTCGTCCTTTTGGCGGGCTTCTGCCGAGAAGCCCTCCTTTTGGCGCCACTGAGTCTGGGGTGGGTCTATTGTGTGGGAGGGGGAGTAGGACGCCTGGAAAGGGTTGCCTCCGCAACCCATGTCGCACTCTATCCTGATAGGCTGGAGGGTCTCCCGCCAAGATGACTACTCCAATGTGTGAGTGACAGCTAGGCTGTATGAATGGGGATCTTTTTGCATAAAAGCAGGGTCCTGAGGACTGGAAGAGCAAGACGTTGCCACTGGAACTAAAAAGCCGAAGAGGAGAGAAGCCAAAGACATCTGCAACGACTGAACCACCGGTGAAGCCCTGCTGCAGCGTCTCACCACAACCGCCAACGCAGGAGCCACTTCTTCATTTTAAAGGTACATTGTTTCGCAGTAGCACTAAAGGGCTTTTAAATCCTTTACCTACCTGTTGGGTTGGCCGCCCGCCTCTCTCTTAACATTGTCTTAACATTGTCTTTCAACTTCTCAACTTCTGCATCCACCTTTTCAAAATCGTTAACCAAAGACTTGACTGCAGCTACAAGAACATTTCGCTCCTGGGCCCTTGCCCTGTACCACTGACTCTGGCACAGGCCTACTGACTCTGGCTACATTTGTTAGATCTGCCTTCTTTAGATTGATTCTCAACAAGAACTGTGTTGATGCACCTACTTCTTATAACTACCCTTTTCTTCCCCTTTCTAAACCTTGTGAAATGCCATTTTGCTCAGTTTTCATTTAATTGATGCCTATACTGATGCACTGTCTTGCTTAATCTGGTTCACAAACCTAGGGGAGGTGTTGCTAGGGTATGTAAGAAACTATTTCTATATAACTTGTGCTTTCCCTCCCTTGTGAGAAATTGATAGAGTATCCCTTTGTGTGTGGTTTACACTGTGCCGTTTTGCTCAGTTTTCACTCTGGTTCACTGGGTCTACAATTTAACTAGGGAGGGTGTATATTTTTCCTCTGACTTATTTAACTTGCTTTAAGAACTGTGATAGATGTGTTTATCTATAAGTGTATAAAATAAAAATATATCTACTTTTTATTACAAAGCTTTGGTCAGTGTTTCCTTGTGCCATAGTACTCTAGGCCTATTGTGTAAACCCTGAATACTGCTCATCTCCCTCTTGCTCTTGAGATAAGTCTGACTAGTCAGCCACAGCTACCAACTAAAACTTTGTGGTACAGACTGATACCAAAGGGGATTTATTGTTCTCACCTGTAGTCCTAATCTTGTGTAGTGCTCCCTAAGGGAACTGCACAGGATTCTGCCTAACATTGGTGTACAGCGGTGAGGATCAAAGTATTGGATTTACATTTTAGAGTTCTGCTAGTACCTTGGTTCAAATAACCACAAGGCTAAATATCACAAAAAGTTTATTTTAAACAAAAGTCAAAAATATGGAAAGTTACAGCCAGGAGACCCTTCTTACTAATACTGCTGATTATTTAAGGGATCTGTGAAGACGGAAAGCTCTTCCAGTCAAAAGCAAGAAACTAGAAATGATTGATAGACTGTTAGAGAAACAAAGTCTGGACAGTGGTGCTGTAGTGCCCACTACCCCAGCAAATGTAGCAAACCTTGAGGAAAATAATGTTAAAGATGTTATTGTTGAAACAGATGAGGAAGAGGAGGATAACAATGTCACCCCCTCTGGTCCTCTACCTGTTCAAAGATCTCAACCTGTGGCTACTGACCATTACCAGGTCCCACATTAAGTCCTGAATCGATCTCACTAGAAAAAGTGAGACGAACTAGAATTCAAAAGAATTGGTGTCCAGACTGAACAGAGACATCAAGAACTAAGGCTAAAAGAAATGGAGCTCAATCATGAGCTTGAGATGAAGAAATTGTCTTTGGAAAATGCTTCTCTCCTCGAATCCTCTAGATCTTCCAGTCCAAAAAGACCCTGGATGCCTAAAGAGATTGTGGGTATGTATGAACCTAAGTTGGATGTATTAGATTGGCTTGCTATGTTTGAATACAATCATGGGCTCCAGGATATCACAGGGAATCAGTTGATCCCCTGGTTATTCTCTACGCTCCCCCCTGTTGCATCTGATGTGGTAGTGGAGTTGGGGGATGTGGATAGGATGGATTATGAATGTGTAAAGCTAGCTTTGATAGCTAGATTTGGGAATACTCCTTCCCAGTACCTTAAGAGGTTTAGGACCCTCAAAAAGCATGATAGTACCCCTTGGGCTACTTGGGTGAATGAGTGTTTGAAGAACTTAGAGGGATGGATTAAGGGTTATAGAGTAAACACTTTATGAAGGAATGAGAAATCTTGTAATGATGGAGTCTATCTATGATGCCTGCTCTCCTGAGCTCAGACAGCACTTGGCTGATTCAAAAGAACTGGATTCTAAGAAATTAGCTAAGGCTGCTGACTTGTGGGTTACCAACAGGGCTACTCACAAGGATTTAGGGGTAAGTCAGAAAAAGGATGAGGGAAAGCAGGCTTAGAAAGACACCAAAGAGAATTCAAATAATTCCAATTCCAAAGAGGGCCCCAAATAAAATCCTAAGGGTAAGGGTAAGCCACAAGGGAAATCAAATCAGGCTAGTGCACCTTCTGGTCCCAGACCAGAAGGAGGTCAGAACAAGCCATCATTCATAGACATTTGGAAAATGTTATGTTTGTGGCTCTACTGACCATGTGAAAGGGGATCCCAGATGTAAGGGTAAACCTTCAGGGGTCCACACTGTCTCCTTAGCCTTCGCTCCAGAGGAGGAAGTACATATGGCCAGTGGAAACTTTCAACTACTAGCTGAAGACCCCATTGGAGTCTCAGCTAGTGTATCTTTAGTCTCTCTAGGATTGTGGGAACAACAGAATTTAGATGTATATAATTCTATCCCTCCTAATACTAAAGCGTATTATAAAGACAGTGTCCTAGTCAATGGTCAGGAGACCCCTGCCATTAGAGACACTGGGGCCAGCATAACTGTGGTCGACTAATCTTTGTTCAAGGTGGAGGATGTTGCTAAGGCACCCAAACGCCTCACCAAGTTAGCTGGAGGGCCTGTGCAGATGCTTCCCCAATTACCAGCTCTCATCCAGTGCAATGAAATGACTGTTAGGATACCTGCGAGTGTACAATCTGAAGTACCAGGAAGGGTGCTGTTGGGCAATGATCTGAAAGACCTGGGAGCAGTGTCAAGTACTCCCAGACCTCCTAGTAAGAGATTACAGGAGCTTACCAGACCTGCAAGGGAGAGGACCTTGAGGGGCTCTCCAGAGGAGATGATAGAAAAAGAAATCACTCTTACGCCACTGGAGTTACTAACTGCTAATTCAAAGCAGCCATAAGCAAAGGGGAAACCCAAGACTTCAAAGAAGAAACCAGCAGAAAGCACTCCAGTGCTGCCAACCAGGAAATCTCCTAGGTTGTCAAAAATCATACCTGTGATCCCTCTTCCAGCTGAGGCTGAGTGAGGTACAACCCTGTGTGGTTGAACTAGAGCCCGAGGACTCAGCTCTAGTAGGAGGCCAGGAACTCATTGGAGATCTAGATCCTGTGGACCATCCTGAGCTGCAGTCTTTACTGGCAGAAGGTGGCCCCAACAGGGCAGACTTCAGTAAGGGACAAAGAGAATGTCCAACTCTGGAAGGTCTTTGCCACCAGGCAGCTTCTCAGCTTGAAGGGCAAGAGCCTGGGAAGTATAGGTTACACTGGGAAGATGGCCTCTTCTATAGTGAACCAACAGAGGCAATCCCTGGGGACTACAAAAGACGTGTAGTGCCTCAAGCAAACCGACTCCAATTTTTGCAACTAGCCCATGAGATACCTTTGGCTGGTCACTTGAGTTTCAAAAAGACCAAGGAAAGGCTCTCTCTCTACTTTTATTGGCCTAAAATGGGGGCTGAGGTAGATAAGTATTGCAAGAGTTGCCACACTTACTAAACTTCTGGTAAAAGTGGCTCAAGAACGTGGCACCTCTAGTGCCTCTCCCTGTGGTGGGAGTACCATTTGAGAGGGTAGGAATCGACCATGTTGGTCCCCTTGATCCTCAAACTTCTTCAGGCAACAGGTTTATCCTTGTTGTAGTAGACCATGCTACTAGATACCCTGAAGCAATTCCTATGAGGACTGTTACAGCTCAGGCTGTGGCTAAGGCCCTCCTTGGTATTTTTACCAGGGTGGGGTTTTCTAAGGAGGTAATATCCAACAGGGGGTCAGATTTTTGTCCCACTACATGAAGGCCATGTGGAAAAACTGTGGAGTTGCCTACAAGTTCTCAGCAGCCTACCACCCTCGGACAAATGGGTTGGTAGAAATGTTTAATAGAACCATGAAGAGCATGATAGGAGCTTTAGAGGGCCCTCTTAAGAAAAAGTGGGTTCTTCTACTACCATGCCTTCTCTTTGCATATAGAGAAGTCCCTCAGAAGGGAGTGGGTTACAGTCCCTTTGAACTTCTCTATGGCCATCCGGTCAGAGGTCCATTAGCCCTGATCAAGAAGGGGTTGGAGAGAGCTCCTTCCCCCACGCCAGTCAGAGTCACTGACTATGTGATAGGACTCCGGAGGAGAATGTCACACATGATGGCTCAGGCAAGTGATAACTTGAAAGCAGGCCAGGCTCTGGTGAAGGCCAACATGGTTGAGTTTGCTCAAGACCAGATATTTCTTGTTATGGTCCCCACAAGGCAGAGGGCCTTGCAGGACAAATGGATGGGACCCTTCAAGTTTGTGGGAAAACTTGGTGAGGTGAACTATCTGGTGGATTTAGGCAATCCTAAGGAGGCTCCTAGAGTCTTTCACACCAATCGTCTAAAAGCTTATGTCTCGAGACCAGCACTGGGCGCTCTGCTTCTAGCTTCAGCTCAAGAAGAGGAGGAGAGTGAACCTCTGCCTGACCTCCTCAGAGGCAAACCTTTAGATGACAAAATAGGAGTTAATCTCTCTTCTAATCTGACACCTGAGCAACAGGAGGAGTGCAAAGTTTTGTTAAATCAATTTGCCTCCCTGTTTTCTCTAGCACCAGGCTTGACCCCTTGGGGCCAGCATGGTATCAATACTGGTGACTGTTTACCCGTCAAGAGCAGAGGCTACAGGATGTCAGAAAATGTAGGAACCCACATCAAAGGAGAGGTCAACAAGATGCTTGATCACGGGGTAATAGAGCCCTCTACTAGTCCATGGTCTAGCCCAGTTGTGTTAGTACCAAAGGCAGGATCCAAATAGTTGAGATTCTATGTGGACTATAGAGCTCAAAATGCAGTCATTAAGACTGATGCCCATCCTTTGCCAAGGACAGATGAGCTGGTGGATAGACTTGGCTCAGCCAAGTTCCTCAGCACATTTGATCTCACGTCAGGCTATTGCCAAATAGCCCTGACTGACGATGCCATGGAGAAAACTGCATTCTCCACCCCAGTTGGCTTATATCAGTTTATGGTTATGCCTTTTGGATTAAAGAATGCACCTGCTACATTCCAAAGGATGGTTAATCAGGTTCTGAATGGGAAGGAGGACTTCTGCATGGCATACTTGGATGACATTGCAGTCTTCAACCCTACTTGGAAAGAACATGTTGACCACCTAGGATATGCTTTGCAGGCTCTGGAACAGGCCCATCTGACCATAAAGTCAAGTAAATGCCAGATTGGTCAGAGTAAAGTGGTCTACCTTGGGCATGAGGTAGAAGGTGTTGAAATAAGGCCTTTGCTCAGCAAGATTGAAGCTGTGCAAAATTGGACAACCCCTTCCACTCAAACCCAGGTGAGAGCCTTCCTAGGCTTCACTGGGTATTACAGGAATATCATTGAGAACTATGGATCCATAGCTTCTCCACTGAATGTAATCTCTTCTCCTAAGTTCCCTAAAAAGGTCAAATGGAATGAGGAGTGCAATCAGGCTTTTGAAAGCCTAAAGAAAGCCCTTAGTCAAGCTCCAGTTCTCAGAACTCCTGACTACCACCAACCCTTCATTGTACAAACAGATGCTTCCAATATAGGTATAGGTGCAGTACTCCGTCAACTGGATGAAAAAGGTAGGGAGCACCCCATTTGCTTCATCAGTAGGAAACTGTAGGAAACAAAAACAAGGTGGGCAACTATATAGAGAGAATCTTGTGCCATTGTGTGGGCTTTGAAGAAGTTTAGACCATACTTGTATGGGTCTACTTTCATCATTCAAACAGACCACCAACCCTTGAGATGGTTGATGCAAAAGAAAGGGGAAAACCCAAAACTGCTAAGATGATCAATCTGCCTGCAAGGGTTTGATTTTACCATAGAGCACAGGTCAGGATGTCACCACCAAAATGCAGATGGTCTCTCTAGGATGTTTTTAACCGACTAGAGGTAAGACTCATCCAGGAGTGGATTAGATCCTCCTGTCACTTGGTCTGGAGGGAGCGAGTGTTAGGGAGAATTCTCATTTTATGGCTAATTTCCCTTACCTATAGAGTCCCCCAGCAGCTTTGCTGGATTTGAAGGGTTTGTTTTTTCTCCTACTAAGAGTGAGGCTCTTTTTTCCACTCTTAGGCCTTTTTGCTATGTGTGTTCTAGGCTATTTTTGTGTTTAATGCCTATGGAGTTTCTCTCCCCTCCACAGGAACCATCTTTATCCACATGTGTTACACAGCACCCTCCGTGCGGTGACGCAGGGGTGTCGTAGCGACCCCCAAACAGACTCCATACCCTGGGACTGACTACTGTCTCCCAGGGCATGTAAAGTCCCAATTGACTTTACTAGTCCATTTTTATGAACTAAACCAGTACAAACCATCTTACTATGGAGGTACTGGGAAGGGTTAATACTTTTTTCCTTATGTTCATTTTCGAGAGGGTACCGTACAGTCCCTCTCTCAAACGTTTCTGGCTGGTGGCAGTGGTTACTACCAAAAATATTCAACCCCAAATATTTTCCCATGGGATCTTCCTATTGTTCGAGGCTACCACTTTTTCTGACAGCCTCTAACATACCGCCGGTTTATTTTAACTTTACTCCGGTAGGTATTATTTGCCAGAACTTTAATCTAACTTCTTTTTCATGTCTTTCTCTAAACTCCTAACCCAGGTCGGGGATCCTTTATTCGTCCTTTTGGCGGGCTTCTGCCGAGAAGCCCTCCTTTTGGCGCCACTGAGTCTGGGGTGGGTCTATTGTGTGGGAGGGGGAGTAGGACGCCTGGACAGGGTTGCCTCCACAACCCATATCGCCTTCTATCCTGATAGGCTGGAGGGTCTCCCGCTAAGATGACCACTCCACTGTGTGAGTGACAGCTAGGCTGTATGAATGGGGATCTTTTTTGCATAAAAGCAGGGTCCTGAGGACTGGAAGAGCAAGACGTCGCCACTGGAACTAAGAAGCCAAAGAGGAGAGAAGCCAAAGACATCTGCAACGACTGAACCACCGGTGAAGCCCTGCTGCAGCGTCTCAACACTTCTCCACACGACGAGAGAAGATCTTCACCTGCAAGAGCCTTCTTCCCTTGAGCTGGTGGGGCCAACCAGTTTGCCGATCGCCTTCCCGGACCTGCCCTGGTCGAATCTCCCATACCCTGTACTCGGAGGCCGGATAGCCAGGCACCAGTCCACCCGGACCGAGATTTAAAGGAGTGTACCTTTTATTCGTCGGGCAGCACCGCGGCTGGTTTCATCCCTCGGTAGTGCAGTAACTCGAACCTTCCTCCACGACGAGAGCCTCTCTTCCTCTGCTGGATCACCCGAACTGCAGGAACTACCAGGAACAACCGCCACCGCAGGAGCCAATTCTTCATTTTAAAGGTACATTGTTCCGCCAGGCCTCACTTTCTTCGCGGTAGCACTAAAGGTGTTTTAAATCCTTTACCTACCTGTTGGGTTGGCCGCCCCTCTCTCCACATTGTCTTTCAACTTCTGCATCCACCTTTTCAAAATCATTAACCAAAGACTTGACTGCAGCTACAAGAACATTTCGCTCCTGGGCCCTTGCCCTGTACCACTGAATCTGGCACAGGCCTACTGACTCTGGCTATATTTGTTAGACCTGCCTTCTTTAGATTGATTCTCAACAGGAACTGTGTTGAGGCACTTACTTCTTATCTCTACCCTTTTCTTCCCCTTTCTAAACCTTGTGAAATGGCATTTTGGTCAGTTTTCATTTAAGTATTGCCTATATTGATGCAGTGTCTTGCTTAATCTGGATCACAAACTTAGGGGAAGTGTTGCTAGTGTGTGTAAGAAACTATTTCTATATAACTTGTGCTTTCCCTCCCTTGTGAGAAATTGATAGAGTATCCCTTGTGTGTGGTTTACACTGTGCCGTTTTGCTCAGTTTTCACTCTGGTTCACTAGGTCTACAATTTAACTAGGGAGTGTGTATATTTTTCCTCCGATTTATTTAACTTGCTTTAAGAACTGAGATAGATGTGTTTATCTAGAAGTGTATAAAATAAATATATATATACTTTTTAATACAAAGCTTTGGTCAGTGTTTCCTTGTGCCATAGTACTGTAGGCCTATTGTGTAAACCCTGAATACTGCTCATCTCCCTCTTGAGATAAGTCTGACTGCTCAGCCACAGCTACCAACTGAATCTTTGTGGTACACACTGATGCCAAAGGGGATTTATTGCTCTCACCTGTAGTCCTAATCTTGTGTAGTGCTCCCTAAGGGAACTGCACAGGATTCTGCCTAACAAGCGTTAAAGCAGAGTCATTGTGCAATCGTATTAGGGAGCTCCTTAACCGTGGGGCTGGCTGGGAGGACATGGGAGGAACAGTAATTTGTTCTTCTAATGGATTGTGTCCTTCCACAGATTCGTCATCTGAGATGGACTCCCATAGTAGTAAAACAATTACGGAGGAGGGAAGGAGCGAACTCCATGAAGATTATGTCACCACTTGTTGGAGGACAGCCCTTCCGAAATGAGACTCATTTGAGGATACTGTGTCCAGTCAGTATTATTTTGCAAATGTGTGTATAGAGGACCACGTTGGGGCCTTACAGATGTCCTGAGCAGGTACCCCTCTTTGGAGAGAAGAGGTAGCTGCCACACCTCTAGTGGGATGAGCCCTGAAACCTTCAGGAATTTCCTTACCCGCTCTTGTAAGCATCCAGAGAAACAAAGCACAATCCATCTAGAGATGGTTTGCTGTGTTATTCCTTTGCCCATCATCAGGCTTGTGTACCCAATGAATAGCTGATCTTACAGCCTGAATTGTCTTATCCTGGGTATGTAGAAACTCAAAGCCCTCTTGGAATTGAGTCTATGCAAGATTTCTTCCTCCTTGGATGCATGGGAAGGTTGGCAAACAAATTCTCCGAGACAGGTGGAATTCTGATACAACCCTCGGGAGGCACTCTAAGAGTAACCTTGTCATTGAAAAAGATAGTGATAGGTGGCTTACAAGACAGGGCGTGCAATTCACTCACTCACGGAGCCAAGGATATTTCGATCAATAAGGCAGTCTTCCAGGACAGTACCCTTAGCGTACACAAATGTAAAGGCTGAAATGGGGAAGCTGTGAGAAAAGTTAGCACCAAGTTTAAGCCCCATGCCAATACCAGAAAGGGTGTTGGAGGGAGGGAGTTAGTCAGGCCTTTTAAAAATTGCACTACCAAGGGGATCGAGATGTACGATCCTTGCTCTGGCTTTCACTTAAAAATGTATAGCGCTGCTACGAAGCGCTTCATGTCGATGGCCTGAAGACCTCCTCTTGCCAAATGAAGAAAGGACAACACCTTTCAGGTTGCACAAAAAGGAATCCACATTATGTGCTCTGCACCAGCTGCAGAGTTTCTTCCAATGGCAGCGGTAAAGAGCATTTTTTGCTGGCCTTTTGGACGAAATTGAAAAATAGTCCCACACTGTTTCCAGTGAGATAAAATAACCTTTATTACAGGTCATGAAGTACAGACCCTGGACGAAATTGAAGAATAGTCCCACACAGTTTCCAGTGAGATAAAATAACCTTTATTACAGGTCATGAAGTACAGACCCCCAGCTCAACCTTACACCTGGCTGGCTAGTGCAAACAGTAATAGAAGCAACAGTAATAGAAGCAACATTAAGAGTAAACATTCTCTGGCCACGGGCAGGCTATGACAACCTGCTCAGGACTATATTACACTGCGACATTCCACATAGAACTATATTACATCATACACAATGAACACTCTGCTCTCTAGGAATAGCAAGCTTGGCCATAACTATTTACATACAGTGAGACAACTTCATAACATATCTCCCTCTCTTATTACCCACACGATCTTCTCACTACAGCAATTCTATTTCAAAGGGATTGTGTCCTCCGAAGTATTCCTTATCTTTGATAATTCGTCTCCAGCTTGGTGGCCTCTGAAATTTTTTTCTCTGTAGAGGGCGCTGCGCGTCGACGTCCGCCGAGTTGGTGTCCCTCGACAGCCACCGTATCAGCGCCGAAGTCACCATGCCCATAAATAGCCACGCGCGGTGTCCGTTGCTCAGTTCCGTTTTTCCGCGCTTCGTGGGGCCTCGGAACATCGTTGCTCAGTTCAGTCAGATAAACCTCTTATATTTCCTCGATAAAACCAACTCATACTCGATGGCTTCCTCATCCGAACCGACGACTCCCTGGTCCGGCTTCAAAAAATGTCGAGACTGTGGAATGAAAATGTCGCTAACGGATCCTCACAGGATCGGTTTGTGGTGCTTGGGAGCGGAGCACCATTGTTCGGAGAGTGAGGACTGCATGTCCATGATGGCAAAAGCCTTGAAGGAGCGCAAGGGGAAGCTCGAGAGAGGTAAGTCAGTCAAAACCTCCTCGAATGTTTCTTCAGCCGAGTCGAGGCATTCGTTTCCTCGCCGTCAAAAACATTCACATTCTAGGTGTTAGGCTGAGATTCTGGTCTTACGTCTGCGCAAGCTGCTGAACCCCCGACAATCCACCTAAAATGTAGCACTCAGAGCTCTGGACTAATTACTGCTCAGTTTGCCACACTTCAAGGGGAAAGGGGGAAAGGGACAAATTAAACTCCAGGCTGGAAGCTATCGACTAGCTGGTTCATCACCTGTAGTTGAAACATAAGCATATAAAAACACCTCAATTTCTCATTGAGTCACTGACCTTAAAATACTATATCCTTTACTAAAATGTTGTAAAGACCATACCTGGTACTTCTCTTCAAAATGCCCAGAGAAGTGATTTAGTAGAATAGACTTCCTTACTAGTTTACATAAAACTCAATGATCATTCTGCCTTCTTTGTTAGGTCCTTGAATGCATTAGAAGTCTTTTCCTGTAACTTCTTATTCTTCTATTTACTTCAACAAAGTCTTAACGTTTTCTATGAAGTAAAGGAAGTTCCAATGAATACCAATTTTGTAGTTTCTTCTTTTTTTATGTAAAGATAGTCTTTAAAAAATGAAGAGCTTGAAACTTGCGATGAAAAATTCACGTGGTGAAATTCACACACAAGCGCTATTAATCCAAGACGCGGAAAACACGCACACGCGCTAAAGTCCCACGTAGAAAAAACACGCACCCGTGCTTTAGTTTCACGTAGCAATGTTCTCGCGCACGCGCAGTAGAATCCACGTAGCAAATACTTGTGCACCCGCGGTTAGTTCACGTAGCAATGTTCTCGCACACGTGCAGTAGAATCCATGTAGTAATATACTCACGCAGTTAATTCACGTAGCAATGTTATCGCACACGCACAGTAGAATCCACGTAGCAATATACTCGCGCACGTGCGGTTAATTCACGTAGCAATGTTCTTGCACGCGCGCAGTAGAATCCACGTAACAATATTCTCGCGCACACGCGGTTAGTTCCACGTAGCTCAAAGTTCACGCTAACACACACACGCGTTGAAGCCTATTAACGTCTTGAACACGCGTTAGCTTTGAAAAGACATGTAGCTTATGAAAACATGCGCTTGCGCTTCAGTTTATGCGTTCGTAAGATCATGTTCGCGCTCTTGAACCTTTAAACACAATTTAACCTTTTTACAAAAAATTAGTAGAAAGCGAGTTCAGAACTAAAGTAATCTTCCACTTTGAAATAATTTAAAGGCACTTATCTCTTGAAAGAGTCTTGAATAAGTTCTTCTCTCAGGAAAATGGAATTTTCGCACTCCTGTCCTGTGTCCCAAACAACTCCAAACTCAATCCCTGTTATTTTCTCAAATAAGCCGCTCGACCGCTTGAAACTTGAAGCCCCTGAACAAGTTAAGTAGGAGCAGCTTAGCACATGTCCTCTCAGCTGGGCTACGATGATGAAAGGCAGTTTAGAATGTTCACTGTCCTCTCTATAAACAATCACCAGCCAATCAGAACTTAGGCTGAGAACTTCCATCTTCCAACGTTCTTTCGATGGGATGGTCCGACGACGTATTCCATATCTATGACAGGTAATGTCCACAGCTGTGCTGCTTCAGAAAATCTTCGGCGTCTGCGTCGATGACGTCGATGCGCCGTCCCCGAGGACCTCCTCCGATGGCCAACGTCACCCGATGTGATAAGTAGGACGCACAACGCCCATAGCCTCAGTTATAGTTTTTTCCCCAGAATGTGTGCCACCAGTTTTCTGCCAGTCAGACACACAAGGCCTTGCGGAACGCAAGCTGCAATTGCAAAAGAAATTCTGCAGCGGGAAAGGTAGGGAGGGAGCGATATGGGATACGTCGTCGGACCATCCCATCGAAAGAACGTTACCAGGTAAGAAAGTAACTTGTTCTTTGAGGGGATTGGGTCCTCCGACATATTCCATATCTATGACAGACTCCCAAAGCAGTACCAAGCAAGGAGGTGGGAAAAGAATTTAGAACACAAATTTAGAATGCCCAATCAAATTGCGAAATATAGGACTGCCTTGTCAAAGGCCAGATCCTGCCCTCTGATGGAATCGAGGGAGTAGTGACGTACAAAAATATGTACTGAAGCCCAGGTGGCTGCATCACAGATGTGATTAATAGGAACACTGCTCTGCAGGGCAGTAGACGCAGCCACTACCCTGGTAGAATGGGCGCGCAAGCCAGTCGGAGGGTCCTTACCCGCCAAGCGGTAACACTCGGAGATAGCTAAAATAATCCGAGACAAAGTCTGTTTCGTCACTGCTTGTCCCAAACGCTTTCCAGCGTAACCAATGAAAAGTTGATCGTCCACTCTGACCCGGGACATGCGCGAAATATAAAAGCTCAACGCTCTCCTAGGATCAAGCCTATGGAGCCTCTCCTCTTCCTTACCAGGATGCGGAGGAGGATAGAACGCCGGAACAACCACCTTATGGCTCAAATGAAAATCCAAAACCACCTTTTGGAAGGAAAGAAGGACGAACTCTAAGGACAACCCTGTCCTTATGAAACACAGTAAAGGGTGGCTTAACTGAAAGTGCCTGTAACTCACTCACTCTGCGAGCGGAAGTGACCGCAACCAAAAACACAGTTTTAAGAGTTAGCAGTCTCAAAGGGCAAGAATGTAAAAGCTAAAACGGAGCACCCATAAGAAACTTAAGAACAAGGTTCAAATCCCAACCGGGCACCAGAAAAGGTGACGGAGGGAACACATTAGTGAGCCCTTTCAAAAACTGAGACATTAAAAGGAATCTTAAAATAGGAACATTCTTCCGACGAGCGCTTAAAGATGGACAACGCCGCCAGGTAACCTTTAATGGTCCCCCCTTGCAAGCCCCTGTGGGCCAAAGAAAGCAAAAACAGAACCATGGGAATGTCACATTCAAAAGGATCCACATTCTTAACTCTGCACCAGTCGCAGAACTTTCTCCAACGGCAACGGTACAGAGACTTTGTTGCCGGCAGGCCTGGCCGAGAGCAACACCTCCATCACGTCTTCAGGGAGGTCCCAATCCTTATACCTCAACCTTTCAGAAGCCAAGCGTGAAGGTTAAGGGATCTGACCTCTGGATGGAGAACCTGACCCCTCTCCCGTGAGAGCAGATCGTCTCGGTAGGGAAGACGACGTGGAGGGCAGATGGACAAGTCGAGAAGGTCCGGGTACCACGGCCTCCGGGCCAACGCCGGAGCAATGAGGATCATCCGGGAACCGAACCTCTGTAACCTCCGCAGGACTTGTGGGATGACAGGGACTGGAGGAAACGCATAGAGCAGTGGGAATGACCACTCCACCACAAACGCGTCTCCTAAGGCTCCTTTTGGAGGAAATTCCCGCGAGCAAAATCTTTTGCACTTCTGGTTGACGCTGGAGGCGAAGAGATCTACTTGAGGGGTCCCCCAAAGGGCGAAGATCTCCAGGAGAATCTCCTGAGCCAGCTCCCACTCGTGAGAGATCGTGCTCTGCCTGCTCAGAGCGTCCGCCGTCTCGTTGTCGTCTCCGGCCAGATGAACCGCTGAGATCGAAACTTCCTGCTGGATGGCCCAGAACCCGAGCTGCATCGCCTCCCTGCACAGAGGAAGTGACCCTGCCACCTCCCTTTTTGTTGAGGTAGTGCATGGCCACCGTGTTGTCCGTTAGAATCAGGACACTCTTTCCTCGCACAATCGGCAGAAAAGCCTTCAGGGCAAGCCTGACGGCCCTCAGCTCCAACAGATTGATATGGAGTCTGGACTCAGACGGAGACCAACGACCGCTGACAACTCGTTGGCATGAGCTCCCCATCCCATGAGGGATGAGTCCGTCACGATCGTCACCTCCGGCCAGGGCAGCCAAAATGGGGCCCCCTTCATCAGATTGCCTTCGACGGCCCACCACAGAAGGTCCTGGGCGACCGAGGGCGGCACCTGAACAGGGTCCGACAGCCTGCCGGAGGACTGAGACCACTGGAGCTTGAGTGCCCACTGCAAAGATCTCATCCGCAGACGAGCCTCTGGCACCAGAAGAATGCAGGATGCCATGATGCCGAGCAGTCTCAAGAACTGGGACGCTGGGAGATTCTGGGCAAGTTGAAACCTGTGCACCATCTGCTGAATGTGAAGAGCCCTCACCTGGGGAGGAAAACACTGCCCCAGGGATGTGTCGAGCACTGCTCCGATGTACTGGAGCCGCTGCGTTGGTGTCAAATGGGACTTCTTTAAATTGAGGGATAAGCCAAGCTTGTGAAGGGAGTGGCAGGTGACGGAGAGATGATCCAGGACTTGCTCGGGAGAGCTCCCCCTGATCAACCAATCGTCCAGGTAGGGGTAGACATGAATCCCCCCTTTCCTGAGATGCGCTGCCACCACCACCATGAGCTTGGTGAAAACCCTCGGGGCGGAGGTCAATGTGAACGGCAGGACCCAAAACTGAAAGTGCGAGTCGCCAACCGCGAACCTCAGGTACTTCTTGTACTTGGGATGGATCGGCACATGGAAGTAAGCATCCTTGAGGTCGAGAGACACCAACCAGTCCTGAAGTTGAAGGGCTTGGAGGACTTGAGAGAGAGTAACCATCTTGAACTTGTCCTTCCTGAGGAGTTTGTTCAAACCGCGCAAGTCCATGATGGGTCTCAATCCCCCGTCTTTCTTCGAAATGAAAAAATAAGGGGAATACCATCCCTTGTTCCTCTCCGTTACAGGCACCAGTTATATGGTGCCTTTCTCCAGCAGGGTTTGAATTTCCTGCGCAAGGAGCGGATCCAGACTCTTCAAAGAGAGGTTACCAGGTGGATTGTTGTGAGGCCTCTGCCGAAAAGGAAGACAGTAGCTGTGGGTTATGATCTCCAGAACTCACACATCTGAAGTAATGGCTCGCTACTCTACAAGATGCTGCGCCAGCCTTCCCCCAACCGGCGAACCATGGGACCTGGCCTCATGACTGAGTGGTAGCGGCTGCGGCGTTGCCTGAGGGCAAAGAGGCAACTGCCCGAGCGGCCTTGGCACCTCAAGTACCCATGTTTCCACCTCTGGCACGCTTACGGTGGCCTCTGACTGCTAGCTCCTCTCGCTTTACTGAAGGACGAGTAATAGCAAAAGGAACCACCCCTCCATTGCTGTCCCCTAGAACGAAAAGGCGGAGGTTGGCGAACTGCAGCGCCCAACAACTTTGCTGCAGCTTTGGAGGTCTGCAACCTCTCAAGGCTCTCGTCAGCCTTGCTGCCAAAAAGATGTTCACCGTCAAAGGGCATGTTGCACATCAGGAGCGAACCCAGACTTCCGCAACCACGCAAACCTGCGCATTACGGTGCTCGCCGCCATGGACCGGCTGACACAATCTTCCATGTCCAAACCCGACTGAACGGCCTCACACATGGCATCCTTGCCATACTGAACCATAGTAAGGAAACCATCCCGTTCGTCCCCTTCGGGAATACGTTCAGCCACTAATGCAACACAGTTCCACAGAGTGTGTGTGAAACGAGACAAGGCACATATGGAGTTGGCCACCTGAAGCGCCATACCCCCTGAAGAAAACACTTTCTTCGCCCAGCCGTCAAAACGTTTGTCGTCCCTATCCGGAGGGATGGTAGGATACGACGCCTTCTTTGCCGGGGCCGTAGGCGCCTGCACCACCAAACTCTCTGGAGTGGGGTGCCTGGACAAATAGCAGGGGTCGCTACTGGCTGGACGGTATTTTCGCGACAAAGACTTGCCCACTGCCGGGAGACTCTCCGGAGCAGTCCAAGCCGCCGTCACCATTCTCTGCAGAGCCATATGAAATGGCAAAACTGGTTCAGTGGGGGGACCAAGATCAAGGATGTCAACCTTACACCTGGCTGGCTAGTGCAAACAGTAATAGAAGCAACATTAAGAGTAAACATTCTCTGGCCACAGCCAGGCTATGACACCCTGCTCAGAACTATATTACATTATGACATTCCACATAGAACTATACTACTACATACACAATGAACACCCTGCTCTCTATGAATAGCAAGCATGGCCATAACTATTTACATACAGTGAGACAACTTCATGACAGAAATCAACACCTCCATGACGTCTTGCAGATGGTCCCCGTCCCTGTACCTTAGCCTTTTAGAAGCCAGACATGAAGGTTAAGCGTGTGTATGCTCGGGTGAAGACCCAACCGAGTCTGCTGACAGAGAAGGTCTGGTCACTGGGGAAAACGATGAGGAGGACAGATAGTTATGTCCAGAAGGTCTGGGTAACACATTCCCCTGACCCAGTCTGGTGCAATCAGGATCATGGTTGCTCTGTACCTCTTCAACCTCCTGATCACTTGACGAATGACCGGAATCAGTGGAAACCCCTACAGGAGCTGGAAGTTACAGTCCACCACAAATGAGTCCCCCATTGCTCCTCTCAGAGAAAAGGTCCCTGTACCTTAGCCTTTTCGAAGCCAGACATGAAGGTTAAGCGTGTGTATGCTCGGGTGAAGACCCAACCGAGTCTACTGACAGAGAAGGTCTGGTCACTGGGGAAAACGATGAGGAGGACAGATAGTTATGCCCAGAAGGTCTGGGTAACACATTCCCCTGACCCAGTCTGGTGCAATCAGGATCATGGTTGCTCTGTACCTCTTCAACCTCCTGATCACTTGACGAATGACCGGAATCAGTGGAAACCCCTACAGGAGCTGGAAGTTACAGTCCACCACAAATGAGTCCCCCATTGCTCCTCTCAGAGAAAATTCCCTGGAGCAGGCATGTTCGCACTTCCGGTTCACACTGGAGGCAAACAGATCCGCTTGGCGGGTTCCCTGAAGGGCAAAGATCTGTAGAAGAACTTTGTGGCACAGAGTATGCCAAGTTACCAAGAAAAACATTTCCTGCTATTAGGCATTTAAACACCTAGATGGAATGTAACATCACACTTATTTAGAGAGTTGTGCTGAATTAACCAAACACGATCAGTAGATGAGATGTGCCACTTTTTAAATGTTTTCCTACCTCAACTTTTCACAATACCACTATACCAATATTGTACAGTTGAGAATATGTATACCATGGTTAATCTAATTTCATTCTTTCAATTTTCCCCCTTCCTCTATTTCTTCTCCTTTCTGTTTTAACATATTCTGTGTTGGTTTGAGTTATCACCAATCTACGCTCATACACATATTGTTACTTTCGCAATTGCTGTGTTTAGCCTTGATAAAGACCTGACTAGGATTGAAAATGTGTCGGCTTTTAGGCAGTGTTAATGATGATGCAACAATGCTTGCAATTTCTGAAGAGCACAAATCTCAGAGGCTTTCAAGCGTTGACTCTTGGGAAATGTGAATCTTGAATAATATTTTGAGGTCATCTGGCAACGACAATGCTCTCTGTGAAAGAATGTTATTGTAATTGTAGAATAAACAGAGCTTTAGACAGTAATTTGATGTTGCATCTGCTCAAATACTGAGGCTAGCAACTATACTAAACAATCAGTAACATACTGGCGTATATCGGACATGCGCATGGTAACTGGTGTACAGTAACCATCTTGAATTTGTATTTCCTGAGGACCTCTGATCCAAAATGGGTTGCAGACTTCTGTCGTCTTTGGGAGCAAAAAATAGTGCACTTAACACCCCCTGTTCCTTCCTTGTATAGGTACCAACTATATGGGGTCCTTCTCCAGTTGAGAGGAACACTCTTGCAGGTGCAGTGGGTCTGAAACAGGAGGTGGTCTGGCCAAAAGGGGGCAATCCAGAGGGCACCTTAAAAAGTAGAAGCAGTAACCCTGGGAGGATGCCAGATACGTTCATGTGTCCGAAGTAATGTTGCGCCATTCTTCCGATTGGTGTGACAGACGCCCCCCTACCAGTGTCGTGAGACAGAAGTCCTTAGAGGTTTTGTGGTTAGGACCCCACTGGAGGGGACAGACGTGGAGGTGGTCTGTGTCTTACCTCCTCTGCCTCTAGTAGCTCGAGAGAAGCTTCTGACCTGGATGGGTGGCGGGCTGTTCACCTTTTTCTCCACAGTTAAAGTAACAATAAGGCTTGCGCTTCCATTGAGTGGAGGGTTCAGCAAGCTGCCTAATCGCTGCACCTAAGGACTTTGCTGCAGCCTTAGAAGACTGTAGTTTCCTAACTCTGTCGTCTGGGTTTTAGCCCAAGAGGCAAGTGCCGTCAAAAGGCATGTCAAGCAGTTTAGCTTGGACGGCTTGCACAAATCCGGACTTTTGGCGAATTTTAGCATGATGGAAGTCACTGCATTAGATCTCCCCACACTATACGCTGGGTTGAGACTTGAATGGAGGGACAGGCGCATGACTTCCTTTCCATCTTCAACTTTATTTTGGAAACATTCCCTCTTTTCACCCTCAAGGATGTGGTCAGCTGCCTCAGCAATCACATAACATAAGATATGTGTTATATTTTGATAATGTACATGAGGCAATCACTGCTTTTAGTGCCATACTGCCGGAGGCAAAAACCTTTTCCGCTAAAGTGTCATAATGCTTATCATCCCCGTCAGGGGGTAAAGATGGATAGGCGCTAGCCCTGTTACCCATATGGGCAGCCTGTACTACCAGATTATCATGTACTGGATGTCTGGTATGGAATTCTGGGTCACACCCAGCTGGTCTGTACTGTTTGGTAAAAGCCTTATGGACTGCCTGCCCCGAGCAGGTTGTCTTCCAGAGCTTCATGAGTGGATTTGTTTATGGCATTATGCAGAGGAAGAATGGGTTCCATGGTAGTGCCCTTGTCTCATATCTCAGTCAAGTCACATTCTGTGATGTCACCAGGTGGGGGGCCCCAACCCAAGGCATCCGATACTTGAGCCATCATTCTCCTATGAGCGACAATAGAATGGACTCTTAGGATCTCCCGGGGGCAATTCCACCCAATTCCAAGAGGTGTCCAAGCCACTTGCATCATTCATGCAGGGTAGAGGCTAAATTAGAAACCCTTTTCTCCTTGTTCTCAGGATGTCAAGGCAGACCCATGGGTTCAAACCTGAAGGGCTTCAGTTTGAGTCCTGAAAAAAGGACACAAATGCCCTAGTAGATTTAGGAATGATTCTACTCGAGGGATCCTCTACTGTCCTCTACTGTCTTCGATGGTTTAATCTGTGGAACTAATGGAACATCAAAAAACATCTGCACATAGCGTTGACATTCGTATCAAGGGTTTCACTGGTCTTGGGCTCTTTGGCACACAAGGTGGTTGGGCTAGTGGAGTCCCCGATGGCCTTGTTGGGCACAGTGGGCTCGGAGGTGGTCTTCCTGGAGAAAGAGTGAATGGTCGGACCCGCTTTATTGAAGATCTGCATCATTTTGATGTGAAACTCTTCCCACTTCTCCGCAGCGGTGGATTTAGACAGGAATCATACCTGTCTCTCTGGGGCGTAGTCATTCTCTGAATGCCTTCTCCTTCGCTTCTTCATTGATGAGGAACAAGGACGGGAGTAGCTCCTCGAGTGGGGTGCCTGTTTCTTCTTCTCTGGCGATTTAACAGCCGTGGGGCTTTTATCGTCGGGTCGAATTTTTGATGGTGTCATACTTGGAGACTTCGAAGACTAGCTACCTAAGGCCAATTTGGAGTATATCTCCTTTAAGAATGTTGGTGTCATAACCGGACACGTGCCGCGATCCGCCACACTGTGATCGGTACTGAGGCATCACAGACAGACTAATGATCGGTGAGAAATATTTGCGCCACAATTTTTCAAACTGGAGGGCTTGCAAGAAGACATGATGACAGTGTCTACTAAAAGTCGATAGAATTTTAAAGAAAATACCTGTCAAGAGGATTTCTCTGAAGCAAAGTTTCAGAGTAGTGGGATGGGCATGCAGAAAAAATGAACCGAGGTCACCGGTGCAAAGCGTGCTATTTGTACCCGCATCAACGTCACGTCCGGTCATGAAGATGGGGACTCGACAGCCATCGACAGCAGTGTGCACGAAGCCCCCTGCTGGGAATAAGCTTCAGAGAGCTGCAAAGCTGGAGAATAAATATCTAAGATGAGGAATTCGCTGGAGGACACAATCCATTTGAAATTGTATCCTTCCACTTGCCATTTCAGAAGTGTTAACATAGCAAAAACCCAACAATGTGCCTCACCAATATTTCCAACAGTACATATCAACCTGTTCAAAAAAGGTGCACCAAGCTGTAGAGTATGTACCAACATCCAAGCTTACGGGCAGAATAATTATCAACTGGAACTTAAGGACCACATGAAATTGGAAATGTGTAAAAAGAAAACCACTTATCAGGGATGTTAGAAAAATAAAACCCATCATAACTCCTCTATATGTGCAAGACCACCACATATATTTTAGAGCAGCATCTGCTGACTGCATTTGAAAAACAGCTTGGGACAACTTGATTTGTCTCTGGGTGTGTGGTAGAAAGAGAGGGCATAACTCATAACAGTCAATCGGACAAAACAACGAAAACCATGAAAAGAAATTGGAGAACCATCAAAAACTCCAACCTGAATGAACTCCTGGGGCTAAACAAACCACACCCAAACCACACCCAAGATTCATGGAAGATGATGATCTGGACAAAAAGGTAGCCCTGCTACATTCCTGGATTATAACTACTATAGACAACATCGCCAAAGAAAAACCACCACACCCAAACCACATCCAACATTCATGGAAGATGATGATCTGGACAAAAAGGTAACCCTGCTGCATTGCTGGATTATAACTACTATAGACAACATCGCCAAAGAAAAACCCTTTGCTTCTTCTAATGAACGGTCAATGGCAAAATGGTTCTGCCCACTACTTAGCACCATGAAAAGAAAACAAGTAAACGCTCTCCTCAAGAAATGCTTCTTCCTCCTGAGAGCGGCAAAGAGAATCTTACCGTTCCCATCGTTCACCAACAAAACAACCACCATCATCGCCCTCGTCATGTCCAAAGTAGACGCCAATAGCCTATACCTAGGCAGGCCTGAACGACTCCTAAAAAAAACTACAACGCATTCAAAACCGGGCAGCCAGACTACTTCTGAAACTACCCCGAAGAGAACACACCGCACCAGCGCTGAAAACACTACATTGGCTACAAATAAAAACGAATAAAATTCAAAACAATGTGCATTACGCATAGAGCAGTACACAACGAAGGCACCGAGTTCCTAAGAGACAAACTGCCCCTACATCAACCAACAAGAACGCTCAGATGAAGCATGGACATCCGCCTGGAACCGAAGTCCTACAACAAAAGAAACTTGGAGGATCCTCCTTCTCTCACCAAGCCTCGAAAACCTGGAATGACCTTCCAAAGTACATACTTAACACAAGAAACCACATATTATTCAGGAAATTACTAAAAACCTGGCTCTTCGCGTCATAACTAGAAAGACCGGCCACAGGGGCACTGACATAACTAAAAACATCAATGAACGTAGAGCGACCACGATACACACCGATCAATCAATGGGGAAAAGCCAAGGTAAATATCCCACGGCATACTAAAGGACCAAACCGGAGACAGCCGCAATACAACCAAAGACAGTAAACATAGCAAACTAAGATAGAAACACTAGGACAAATCATCAAGAGGGCCATGACCTTAACTATTACCTTCCCCAACAGCCCTAAGGACAAAATAGAGAGGGAAAGGAAGCACTGCACCACAAGCCCCAATGCAGTGGGTGAGAAACAGAATGTTTCATCACTACACAGTGTCCACCAATACACAGCAGGAAGCACAATGCCCCACCACACAAAACTACAACTAAACAATAGTCCCAAGAATGTTCACCCCACGGAAACCAAAGAACCAGTCAGGACAGAAGGATACGAACGACTGAATACACAAGCTCACCAAGACGGATCCACTAGGACATACGTCAACACAACTCCGACCCTGAACCATTCCAGGGTCACACTAGATAACCTGAGAATAGATATTACCTACCCAATCCCACACCTGAAGATTAGGTTCAGACGCACCTATCAATCCAAACTATACTCAAAAGGATACAGTTGGATCAGCGCAACACCACCAAAGCAAGTTGGCCCACAAGGAACCAGAAATAACCCAACCCACAGGAATACAACTAACGAAACCATAAGTACCTGAATCAGGATGTAGACCCCACTTACCCAACCCTCAATCTTCTGCATACTTAAACCCACACAACCATCTCTCTCCCAGCAATCTGCAAGCACTTTACCACACCGCATCAACAACACCTAAACTTCACCCACATGATTCGAGGCCTCGCCCGATCCGATACTAGCACCAAAGCCCAGCACTCTGTGTATACCGAGCTGAAGCTACCAACAGCACACCACTTCTCCCACTCTCCTTCTCCACTCTTCCAGACTAACCCTACCCATCCTTCCTGTTTGCAGATCCGCCAGAGCGCCTGGGGACCAATTCAGTTGGTGACGGTGCGCTATACAAGTACTGTTAACATAACATAACCAAACCACAAAGAAGGACTGTGCCCATAAAGGCAAGGCACAAATTAATGCAGCACTTTAGTCACACAAACACCTTCAGTGTTTGGAAGAACAGACTCTGATCTCCAGAAAGGTGAATACAAAATGGTTGGTAAGATTAAACACGTTTCTCTTATAGTAGGGCCGCCAAAGCTCCTTAACCATCAGGGCTCACAAAATCTGCCACACCCCAGGTTCCTCTCAAACACAAGTAGTAACAACGCATCCATCCAAGCAAAGTATTGTGCACAGAAGATGGCCTGATCATATTCCATTCCTGATCCCTCTATGCTTCTGGATGCAACAGGAAGAATAAATGATAGGCAGATATCTAAGCAGTACACATTAAAAAATGAAGATAACGGGGGGCGTGGCCAGGAGCGCCAGCGATGCAGCTGCTTCCTTGATGGCCTCCGTCCGGAGCCCACGGCCACCAGCAACCATTCGATGGTATCGGATCGCGCTGTCGCGCGGATCAATGGCTTCCTGAGATCACAGAGCATCTGATGTGAGCTGCTGGGGCCCCGTTTCCGACTACTAGCGCCTGAATCGGCGGTGACCCACTCTCGCGCCGGGACGCGACCAGCACATCCAAGATGGTGGACGTGACGAGCCCCGCGCCGTAACAAGGAGGGAGAGGGAAGCTATCCCTGTCCTGTCTCAGACGCCGAGATGGAGCCCTGAAGCAACCAGAGGCGGCGGCTAAGAAGACACTGCACGAGAGTCCGGCCTGCCGACTGCTGGAAGAGCAAGTGCAGCGGGCGGGGTGCGGCCTTCGTCCCACCTCGGTGCCCCCCCCACGCCGATCCTCGGAGGTGTCCCCGGCAAGGGAAGAACGGGCCCTGTCCCCGTGGCTCTGGTCGAGCGGGAGCTCCCGAGCCCGGAAGCAGCGCTATGCTGAAGACGGGCGAGGAGCCGGCAGCGGCATGCCGCGGCCCTCACAGCCCCTGAGAATTTTGAGAATGGTGGCTGGGGTCCTCCGGCCCTGAAGAAGGTGAGGGCTCGGCGGCGGGGCTCTGGGGTGTGCTGGCTTCCCGTGGCTGCTTGAAGCAGTCGCGACCACTTCGCCTCCGGACTGTGCATTGGCTTCCTTCACGTCTTCCAGGGGCGCCCCGGCCCACCGACCCTTGACTTGCGCACAGCCTGAGGCCCTGCACCAGCGACGTCACCCCCCCCTGGATCCTGCAAGAAGCTTCGGGCTCGCGGCCTGACCCCACCGTCCCGGGGCGTTGAACTGGCGACTCCAGCGCCACTGGGATCCTAACATTGGAGGCTCCTGAGATCACTATCCGCGCAGCGCCTCGCCACCCAGTGGCTTCCTGGGGCGCCCCTGCCCATTAGTCCCCGCTACCCCTCGAGTGTCCTGGGCCTACAACTGTGGGGTCTCTCCTGCCAGTGATCGGCGCTTCGGGTTCGCCCTTGGGACCCCAGTCTACTGCCGACTGATGGCCTCAGAGCCTCTACCACTTGGGGTGTCCCCCTGCGGAATAGCTGACCAGACCCACCCCTAAGACCGCCCCCCCTTGAGGTTCAGATCCATAATCCACACGGGATGTCGAAACCAGCCAAAACAACCAAATCCTCAGATATCTCCGCCATGCTGCTGGCCGCAGACAAGACGAAGAGGTCAGCCCCTTCCCCGAAGCTAACCCCACAGAATGGCCCCGAAGAACAGGGAAAACTAGCCACTAGGATGGATCAAACAGACTACCGACTCACAGAAGTGGAGCAGAGACTTGGAGAGGTAGAGGACCTAACCCAGAGCCAAGATGCCGCATTAATAGAGCTGAGACGCGACCTCCAGGTGCTACAGAACAGGAACGAAGTTCTCGAATTTAAACAGGAGGATCTGGAAAATAGGGCTCGTAGAAATATCCTGCGTATCCGAGGGGTCCCGTCATCGGTCCCAGACAAAGAATTACCAGAATACATAGGCAACTTCTTCCCAGCCCTCCTCCCACACATGGACAAAACCCAGCTCATCCTAGAGCGCACTCACACTGCGCCCAAGATGTGGGGTGGACTCTGAGGATCCACCGGACGTAATCACCAGGGTCCATTTCTACGCCACCAAAGAGGCCATCTCGGCAATAAGCCGTACTAAGGATGAGCTCTCGTTCATGAGCACTCAACTTCAGATCTTCCAAGACCTCTCGCTGATGACCCTACAGAAAAGAAGAGCCTTGAAGCCCTTAACTGCGTTCCTACAGTCCCAGCAAATACGCTATCGATGGTTGTTTCCGTCCACTCTCCAATTCACGTTCCAAGGTGTTCAGCATAATATAAGTCGTCTGGAGGACGCAGAGTCCATTTTGCACTCTAACTCTCCGGAGTCCTCAACGGCCCATAGTCCCCTACGTCCCTCGGGGGAGACGGTGCAATCACCCTAGAAACAGCAACAGCAACCCTGGTCCAAAGCCCAGAGACGCCGGAAAGTAAAGTAACCCTTCCACCCACAGCGATCATGAAATTTCCGATCCGATAAACCTAAGAAAACGTCAGATGCCGTGGGCCCCAAGCGGCCCATGCTCTACTCCAAGGAGTATGTCACCGATTCACTCTTGGAGACGAACCCAATTATGTGGTTTGATCCTAGCCCTGTTGGCTGGGAGTACAGTTACAGGAATCCCAGCCCCGTTGGCTGGGAGGACATTCTTGGCCCTGTTGGCCAGGGGAAGGCCTGCATGGGAAATGCTGGCCCCCCCACCCACTTAAAAGTTTACCCTCCCGTTGGAGGGTAAAGAAAACCCAGCCGCAGGAAAACCACGCTGAACTTGAGCCACGAGATGAAGACTGAATACCTCCATCCCCCACGCGATAAGCAGAGCCCCATTCCAGAGGACGCTCAGGGAGCGCCACCTCCACACCAGAAACTAAAGTTCCTGACACTGAATGTCAGAGGCCTCAACGCCCCGCTGAAGCGGAAAGCGATCTTGAGACGCATCCAGAATGACGAGGCCTCCATTGTCTTCCTCCAGGAGACTCATCTGATTCCAGCCGACTTCACGAGGCTCCGGGACCGGCAATTCCCACTGCAATTTCTAGCATCCAATGGAACGAAGAGGGGCGGCACTGCAATCTTGATCGCCAAAGGCCTTAAGCCACAAATCCTGGACTCCATGCTATGCCTGGAGGGTCGGTTTGTGGCGGTGAAATGCCGAATGCTCAGCCAACTGTACACATTGATTTCGGTATACGCTCCTAATGAAGAGCAGGAGGTATTCTACTCAGCCCTAGAAAGCGCCCTCCTTCCATTTGCTGAAGGCCAAACCATCATCGGAGGAGATTTCAACGGAGTCCCTGACCCCTTAGCAGACAGATCACACCCTCCAGCCCGCAGAGACTTTAGCCTGGCGACAACGCTACTCAAACTCTTCCGAACTCTGGATGTGGTAGACGCCTGGAGAGTCCTCCATCCAGAGGAGCGAGATTATTCGTGCTATTATTATGTGCATAGAACATTCTCTCGCATTGACCTCCTGTTGACATCCCCGCAGATCCTGGCATTCACAGATGAGGTCCTCATTGGACCCAAAATCCTCTCAGAACACGCGCCCATAACGCTAACGCTCAGAGCCCACAATCCTGACCCGTCCCCACGGCGCAGCTGGTCTCTCTATGACCCGATCCTAGAAGACATGGCCACGAGAGACGTGCTGGCTAAAACAATAAAGCAGTACTTTGAAGAGAACAAAAACGAAGATACCTCCCCGGCGAACACGTGGGACGCAATGAAGGCCATGGTGAGAGGGGTCTTAATATCCCGAGGAGTGGCCTATCACAAACAAAAACAACAGACCCGCCGCATTCTATAGGACAAAGTACTGGAGGCGGAGACAGCGTGTAAGGCCAGAAACTGGTCCCCGAGAACATACTGCGCATTACAGACGGCCCGAAAGAAATTGGAGGCCCACTACGCGGAGGACACAGCCCAGCTTCTAGCCAAAACAAAGCAGAGCTACTATGCCAGAGGTAACAAGGCAAATAAATTCCTAGTGGAAAAATTGGCAAGAGTCAAGAGAAGGAACACTATTATAGGCCTCCGGGACCCCCAGGGAGCAGTCCAATTCGCTGATCGGGATAAATTAAGAATTGCAGAGGCTCACCTGACCGATACAATGTCGGCTACCCCAAGAACTAGCGAAGAACAGCATTCCTACATGCAAGGGGCCGCCTTACCCCAGATCGCAACTCCAAGAAGAGAAGAGCTGGAGGCACCAATCACCAGTGAAGAGATCGACAAGGCCATCAAAAGCTTAAAACCAAGAGCCCCGGGACCAGATGGGTTCTCGCCACAATTCTTCAAACTCTTCAGACCCCAGCTGCTGGCTCCCATGACGACTCTCTTCAACTCCTTCGCCACCTCAGGATCGATAACCCAGTCGATGAAAGAGCCGATCACAGTCCTAGCGCTGAAACCAGGAAAGGATCCCACAGACATCGCAGCATATCGACCCATATCCTTGTTAAATCTAGACGCAAACATTTATTCAAAGGTCCTGGCAAACCGTCTAGCGAAGATGCCGGACGTTATAGATCTAGACCAAACAGGATTCATCCTACACAGAGCCACCACGGACAACACTCGCAGGGTCCTCAACCTGGTAGAGATTGCTAAGCGAGACTCTCGGAAACTCGCCCTGCTGGCCCTGGACGCGACCAAGGCCTTCGACAAGGTAGATTGGAAGCGTTCCACGTTGGGCCATCCTTCTCAAAGCTTGTCTTAGCAAATCATGAAACCCCGACGACGCTCTTCTGAGTGAACGGCCTACTGACCGGCCCCATCTCCCTAACATGCTGCACCAGACAGGGGTGTCCCCTCTCCCCCCTCCTCTTTGCCATGGTTATGGAACCCTTGGCCCAGCGGATTCGCCTCAGTGCCAGAATCAAAGGCCTTCAAGTGGGCCCTACCCAGCATAAGATCGCGCTCTACGCCGATGACGTGATGCTGACCATAACAGACACTTCCCGGTCCCTGAGGGCCTCCCTGGCGGAAATCCATAGATTCGGAAAGGTCTCTGGATTTGCCATCAATTTCGCGAAATCTTCAGCCTTGGGGATAGTTTAGTTTGTTTATTTATAAAGTGCGTCCGAACCCTCAGGTAGCTGGGCGCATAATCATGTGCACAGCAGAGTTACATATCGTTACACAAACACCTTAATACACCAGTCAGAGCATAAATTAGTCCAGGCTCTGAGTAGTTACATACAAGAATAAAGTATACAGAGAACAGTGTACAAGATAGTTACAGTGGAGAGTGAGGACCGGGTTACAGGGTGGTCCTGAATCGGATAAAGCCAGGGTGAACATTACTACATGGTGGTGAACGGCGGCTGGCCAAACGTGTCATTGAGAGATTGGATGTTTAGGCTAGTAACCATGATTTCACCATGGCTCTGAATGGCCAGAATGCGGCTTCCGATCTAATTGCAAGAGGGAGGGTATTCCAGCATTGTGCTGCGAGCACTGGGAAGCTTGAACCTCCTGCTGTTTTTAGGTTATAGTTGGGGACCTTTAGTTGGTGCAGGTAAGGGGTTGTGGTGGGTCTAGTGGAGCAATGACTAGCGAATTTGTCCGAGAGGTAGCGAGGGGCGGTGCGTGACAGGCACTTATGGGTGATGACCAGGGTTCTTAGCTTGATTATGTCGCGGATCGGGAGCCAGTGGACTTCTTTGCTGGCCGTGGATATGTGAGCCTTGCGCGGGAGGTTAAGGGCACATCTTAGTGCATTATTTTGCAGGATCTGGAGCCTGTTCAAGTTTTTTGTGGTAGTGCCTAGGTAGAGTGTGTTGCAATAGTCTAATTTAGACAATATCAACGCTCTTGATAAGGTGAGGCAGCTACAGGTGGAGAGAAAAGGCCTACAGGCAATGATCAATTTATTGGTGTAGGTGGTGGCTGAGATGGTGGAGTTTATTTGTTTTTTTAGTGACAAGGTGGAGTCGAGGTACACACCTAGTGTTTTGACCTCTTTGGAGACTTTTATGATGTTGCCGTCAATGGTAAAGGATTGATACCTTTGGTCTAGTTTGTTGAGGCGAGCCTGGGAGCCTACGATAAGCAGTTCTGTCTTATCGTCGTTGAGGCAAAGACTGTGTGGCCATCCAGGCTTGGATTTCTAAGCAGATTTCATTAAGCTTTGCAGCATCCTCTTCATAGCTGACAGTGAGAGTGATGAGGACCTGGGTGTCGTCTGCATAATTAGTTTAGCTGACACCCAGATCGTCAAGACGGTCAAAGAGGAGCTTCGTGAAGATATTGTAAAGTGTGGGGGAAATGCAGGAGCCTTGGGGCACTCCACATTTGATTGGGATAGGGTCCGCAGCCACGGTGGGGGGCGAAGACCCTAGTCGACCTGTCAGACAAAAATGACAGGATCCACTTAGTGGCATTCTGAGAGAATGCAGCAGCCGAGGAGAGGTGTTGAGTGAGGATCTGGTGGTCAACCAGATCGAAGGCAGGAGATAGATCCAACAAGAGCAAAATGGCCAGTTTGCCCTTGTCTTTGGCATCATCCATTTGGTTTTTTAGATCCAAGAGGGCAGTTTCAGTCCCGTGCCTTGGTCTAAAGCCGGATTGTCGCAGGCCTAGGAGGTTGTTGTCTTCCAAATGTTGTATTTGGAGGTAGGCTACCCTGTCTAAGATTTTGAGGAGAAATGGGACTGTGGTGATGGGCCTGTAATTTGTGGGGACGTTGGGGTCTAGGTTGGGTTTTTTGAGCAGGGGTAGGACCCACGCTTCTTTAAGGTTATTGGGGACCACTGAGTTTTTGAAGGAAGCATTGATCAAGGAGGTGATGAGAGGTGCTAACTCATTAGCCCCGTCTTTGATGACGGAGGAGGGACAAATGTCACCTTTGCAGTTGGATGGTTTGAGACTGGCGATTACCTTGATTACTTCCTCTTCTGTGACTGGTGAGAAGTGGAAGGAAGGGCAATTGGGGGTGGTGTGGTTTATTGTGCTGATGGGATTCTGTTTGGAGTCAAGATTGGCTTTTTTTGCTTCTATCTTAGTTTGTAGGAGGGCAATTTTATTAGCGAGGGCCAGCTGGATATTATTGCACCAGGCCTCGTCTTTAATGCAGTCCTCTGAAGGAGGCAGTGGTGATTCGAGTTCCCTTAGTATAGAGAATAGTTCCTTAGTGCCAGATTTGGCGTTTTGTATTCTCATGTTATAGATCTCTTTTTTAACATTTAAGGTGGCGGATTTGTAGGTGGAGGCTGCTGAGGCTAACTTATCTTTAGTGGAAAGAGAAGGGGCTTTTCTCCAGCTAGTTTGTGCAGTTCTTTTGATATTGCGGAGAGCCTTTAATTCTGCTGAGAACCATTTGTTGGAGTGGGCAATGGGTTTGGCTTTTCGTTGTTTAAGAGGAGCTATCTGGTTGAGAGCTAGTTCTAGGGTATTGTTGTATAGGTCTACAATGGCTGATGGGTTGTCATTTTGTGTAGGTAGATTAGTTTTACTGATATGCACGTGAAGAGGTCTAAGGTTCTCTATAGTGATGTTGCGGTTATTTCTGGAGATTATTTGAGGTAACCTAGTGGGTAGGGTGGTAGATGGTATGGATCTGGGTAGAGAGAAGGTAATAAGGTGGTGGTCAGTCCAAGCACAAGGAGTGATGTCAGTCAGTGAGAGGTTGCAGTTGGCGTCTGCAAGCCAGTCCAAGGATCTTCCTTTTGTATGTGTAGGTTTATTAATGTGTTGGGTGAGGCCTAGATGAGTAATAGTGTCATTAATGGAGGTGGCCTGATTGTCATTGGGGACATTAAGTCCCAAGTTGAAGTCGCCCATAATGATGATTTGAGATTTAGGTTTCAGGTTGGTAGTGAGTAAGAGAGAGAGATATCTTCTTCAAAGGTGGAGGGGGGTCCTGGAGGTCTGTATATAATGTGGAGGAGGATATTTTGGGTGTCAGATAATGGGAGTTTGACGGATAGGAGTTTGGCTGAAGGTAGGGTTGTGCTAGTTACTTCTCTGATGTTTAGGGTGGATTTTGCAATAATTGCTATTCCTCCTCCTATTCCATTTTTTCTGTCAGCTCGGATGATGGTGTAGTTATCCGGGGTGGCTAGAGCTATTGTGGGACCGGCTGCTAGGTGGAGCCATGTCTCCGTGATGGCGATAAAGTCTAGGTGGTTGGTGGAGATAATGTCGGCGACATCAGTAGCGTGGGCTACCAATGAGCGTGCGTTGATGAGAGCTCCCTTGATGGAGGTCAGTGGAAGGTTGCCTTTCGTGTGTGGTGGTGGGTGAGGTGTTGCAGGCTTGTGACTCGGTGGAGGGTCAGTAAGTGAGGTGGGCTGCGTGAGATTCCTAGCCTGATTAGTGAGCATTCTGGTGAGTTTTACATCAGGATTAGTGCGATGGCTGAGTCTAGCGTTTCTAATCATGGTCGGTGGGGCTGCGTTCAAGAAGGTGGTAGAGGGTACAACAAGGCAAGAAGCTAATCTTGTATTTCTAAGAGGTGTGGGACAGGGTATTAAGGGTGTAGGTGGGCTGGCAAATCTGTTTATCCAGTCCGCTGGAGATAGTAAGTCTGGGTAAAGTGGTGTGGTTGTGTAGAGACAGTTCTGAAGTGAGATATTATGGAACAGAGGGAGGCGAGTAGCCATAGTTAGAGTGGCACCTCTAAGTGAGGCCATCATGGGTAACTTGGCTCTGGAGATAGAGGCAGTGAGGTTCATAAATTATTAGCAAGAATAGTTTGTACGTTCAGCTAACGTGTGTGTGGACACTAGTTGGGCGTTTCAGTGGCAATAACATGGGCATCAACTCAAATTGCAGTGTGCAGAGGGCCGTGTGGAATGCAATTCAGGGCACCTCTAGGCTAGTCAATGGAATTTACAAATGGGCTAAATGCAATTCAGGGCGCAGGGCACCTCTAGGCTAGTCAATGCACTTACAAATGGGTTAAATGCAATTCAGGGCGGAGGGCACCTCTAGGCTAGCCAATGAAATTACAAATGGGCTAAATGAAATTCAGGGCGCAGGGCACCTCTAGGCTAGTCAATGCAATTACAAATGGGCTAAATGCAATTCAAGGCGCAGGGTACCTCTAGGCTAGTCAATGCAATTTACAAATGGGCTAAATGCAATTCAGGGCGCAGGGCACCTCTAGGCTAGCCAATGCAATTACAAGTGGGCTAAATGCAATTCAGGGCGCAGGGCACCTCTAGGCTAGTCAATGCAATTACAAATGGGCTAAATGCAATTCAGGGCGCAGGGCACCTCTAGGCTAGTTGATGCTAAATAAAGAGACATTTGGGTGCGATGAATTCCATTCAGTGTGGTAGTACATCTTAGATAAAGTACATAGTGTAATAGTGCTGCTGAGCAGTAGGCGCTAAATGGCGCAGTAGGGCGGGAAGGCCAGGTATAACAAGACATGCAGGGACATCACCCACAAGACACATTTGGCAGTGGGGGTAGATGAGTAGGGAGGAGGATGACAATGCACGTGATTCAGGCTAAGGGCATGGTCATAGCAGTCAGGCTGTATAGGCATAGGCAGGACCATCAGTACATGTTGAGAGAGTGGTCACACGTAGGTGCACTGAGGCAGGTTTGGGCTACTGTGGCAGTGCAGTGTCTGAGGAGGGATGGAGGAGTAATAGCTAGCAGTTAGCTAGCAACGAGCACAATTAGCCAACATGGCTAGTCTGAGTGGGGGCAGGCCGGTTGCACCGCAGGACTGAGTGACTACACAATGTAATGACAGGCCATATCTGAACAGTTAGCAAATAAACCTCGGTAATGCCGCTTGCACAATTAGGCAGAGCACTGGCACGCAGCGAGAGCTCTATTAAGCGAGGGGGTACATACGGACTAGGATGTGACCGAATATCAATCGGAGCGCCCCGACTAAGTTCGTATGTCGGTAGGAATGAAGCGGAGTGCAGACAGTTCGAATGGGTTTACTATGTAAATGGTCTTATGGTTCGAGGCAGTGGTTCCTCGTATTGCAGTCCTTTATCCGTCACATGGAACTTGCTGTAGGCGGAGGGGTGGGCGGCAGAAAAACGGGCAGAGTATGGGCGAACGGCGAGGAAGGCTGAGGACAGGCTTGGGACAGGAAGCCTTTGTGGTCCTGCTTTCGTGGAAATGCCGGCTCCCGGTTTCTATTGGCCCTTACAAACGGGGCAGCAGTCAATCAGTGGCCACATGGAGCTCCACACAAGAAGCTAAGGTGCTGTTTAACAGAAACTTCGGCGTTATGTACTTAGACCAGAGAGATAAGGAGTCCTTCAGATCTCAGTGCGCGATCCCACTAAGCGAAAAGTCTATCCCTTACCTCGGGGTGCAGATCCCCGCTTCTCCTGCAGACACCTACC
The DNA here is from genome assembly GCF_040938575.1 of Ambystoma mexicanum. Taxonomy (NCBI): domain Eukaryota; kingdom Metazoa; phylum Chordata; class Amphibia; order Caudata; family Ambystomatidae; genus Ambystoma; species Ambystoma mexicanum. The sequence goes on from NC_090937.1 coordinate 745,514,028, forward strand.
GGACAAACTTCGTGATTCTACTTAAAGCCTTAGAAAAAGACCTGGACAGTTGGCTCAAGCAGGAAATCTCGCTAATAGGTCGCATTACGGCCTGTAAAATGAACTTACTACCACGATTTCTTTACGCCTGCTCGGCCCTCCCCATTATAGTCCCTCGTCCCCCGCTACAGCGACTTCAGAGGAAGATATTCCGATTTATATGGAAGGGGAAGAAAGCCTGCATCCCACGGAATACCATGCTACGTGCCCCAATCCAGGGAGACCTCGGGGTCCCTGACCTCCAACGGTATCAGATGGCAGCACATATGGCTCACACTCGGGCCTGGACCATTGCTTCAGGGCGCCCCAAATGGATGGACATAGAACAATCCAGATTACCTCTCCCCCTGCGCTTTTTCTCCTACACCTTCCTGCCTCTCTGTGGCAGACGTGGCCGTCCATCCTATGATCGACTAAGCAGACATTAAAGCATGGGATTGGGCACGCAAATCCAGAGGCATCCCAAGGGAACTGAGCCCGTCAGCCCCAGTGTTCCACAACCCGGCCTTTTCACCCGGGTTCTCCCCCTCGAACTTTAGAAACTGGATCGCTGGAGAACTTAATTCCTTGAGTCAGCTATTCAAAGGTACCCAGCCACGTTCATCCAATGCAAATGTGTCTTTAATCTCTCGGAGTCTGACAGGTTCTCGTATATCCAAATCAGGCACTGGTGCTCACATCCCCAGACTCGGTTGGCGGCCACACGGGAGCTTGATGCGCTGGAACTAACTGTGGCTGACCCCCCAGCCCGAGGACGTATTTCAACGTTATACCGTCTGTTCCAGGTAAATCCATTGGCACCTAAAGCAACATATATGTCGCAGTGGGAAAGAGACCTGGGACACCCGATCCAGGATCAAGATTGGACTGACATTTGGTCACGCACGCACTCGTCCTCTTTCTGCATTACTAATCGGGAATGTGCGCATAAACTTCTCTTGAGATGGTACTACCCGCCGCTCCGATTGCACCACTTCAATCCATCCCTGGAACCGCAATGCTGGCGCCGCTGTGGCTCACCAGGCTCTTACCTACACATGTGGTGGACTTTTCCAGTGGCGGCGGACTTCTGGACTCAGTGCATTGCCACCATTACAGACATTACCCAGATCACGCTGCCACTGGAGCCGGAGCCACTCCTACTGGGGACCCCGATCCCGGGCATCTGTCCAAGATCGGGCCCGCTAGCGGCCCTCATCACACAACTCCTCCTGGCTGCGAAAATCACAATAGCCAGGACATGGAAATCCCCATAGGGCCCCCTAATGGTGCTGTGGTGGTTGAAGCTCTGGGACATCTTCATTGCTGAGAAAATCATGGCAGCATGCATCGGCCGCCTCCACCGCTTCACAAACATGTGGTCTCCGGTGATAGACTATGACCAACGCTTTCCAGCCCTGACACAAACCACGTTTGGTGTTGAATGCCCAGCGGGCAGCAGACTGGAACCGGACTCCATTGGTGGATGAGCAGGTCCTGGAAGGTAGCCAGAACTAAGGGGGTGTGGGGCGGAAGCTCAGAGATACATGAAAAGGACCTAATGATGTACGTGATTCTGAGGGCTGGAGAGCCGGGGTTCGGACTCGATTGGTGAGGGAGCAGGCCTCGGGGGACAGCCAGTAACAAAGTATGGGGGTGGGTACATGGGGATGCAGGTTTATGAGTCAAAGTTGTAAAGAAGTGCTAAATTGGTGTGATACTTTGCTTTCCTGTGTGCCAACTAAAATAAATATGAAAAAAAAAAAATGAAGATAACACTCAACGAAAAGCTCCAAGTACCTAAAAATCACACTGGTGTGCATGTGGTGTGGGCGGATAACTACAATCTTATAGGCAGGCCCTGACAATGGATTGATGCCATGCTATCGCAATCAAGCTTATCTGCACATATTCATCACATCAAATGATGACAGTCATCACATCAATAAAGGCTTTGTTGGCATTTGCACTTCTACAGTGTTGCGGTGAGAGTAACAGTTGTGTTTGTTCTCAACTGCTGGTGCTGCGGCCCACACTCACACAACCTCACGTTGGATGTCGATTTTCACAGAACCACACATCCTTTCTGATATGGGTCTGGTATGAGTCGATATGACAACTGACAGAAAATACAGTAAAAGATGAAAAGCAACTGTCTCCAAGTACAGCACCACCAGCATTGCCAACCAGTGAGCAGTGGTGGACTGGCCTACTGGGAACTCTGGAGTTTTCCCGGTGGACGGCTGAACAATGGGCCTCTTCAGTGGGATGAAGTAAAGAATTTGTTATAAAGCTTCAAATATGGGGCCTCTTAGAAAACCATTGCCAGGGCCACTTTTGGGTCCCAGTCCAATCCTGATCGTGAGTGCAGTTTAAGCGCATAGCGCACTCTCAGTCCAGATTCTAAAGAGGCCCTCTAGCATCAAAGATCATATATGTGCTAAAAGGGAGATTGACAACACTATTCCTGAACATCATGAGTCTGCAATTAGGAATGAAGTTCATGAAGTACACACAACATAATACCCTCCCCAGCAGTTTGGCAATTTCTCTCAATGCTGCTGTCCTTTTTTTGTCAAAGGTTTGTGCCTACAGAATGAGGGTCTGAACTCTTTGATCCATTGAATTGACTAGCTGACAAACTGTGCCGATTAAACCTATTAAATAAACAGGGGTTTGAGGTGATGGATTGCTCTCCGTTTATCCCAAAGCTCAGTTATTCAAATGACTAAAGGCCAACATTCAGATTTTGTGCAGCCATTACACAAGAATCCCCCCCCTAACCAGCCAATTGTCCATATAATGGTAGGTTTGGATCTTCCAAGTTGGGCTGTAATAGGAAATGCACATTTTTTAAAAATTCTTGGAGCCAATGTTAGACCAAGAGGTAATACCTTGAATTTGTAATGTTCCACCATGGAAACAAATCTCAGTAACCCCTGGTCTTTCCAGTTTATTTGCACATACATCATGAAGAGTGAATGAAAACAAAAAGATCTTTCATGATTGCAGCTCCTCTATTCGAAGGAGGTATTCCACATTAATTTGTACAATTTCCTCAGCTATAGGATTATTTTCCTTTGCAGTATTTTAGCACAAGAAAGAAATGTGACTACACACCCGAAAATCATCGTTTAGGGAATATTTCGCTTGGCTTTCTTTAATAGCTATTCTAATCCTTTTTCTTTCAGCACCCCCATATGAAATTTGGAATTTGTATTGCTTTGTGTAGGGATTAAAAGTAGTTTGAAATGTAAACTGCTATTTTAAAATGCACAGATTCCATTTTGGTGGCCTCTTGCTGCTTGTTTCTGAAAGAAAATTGGGGGACAACGAGTATAACTAGAGGAAGAGGCAGGTGTGCAAGCAGAGATGCTAATGGTGCTGACCAGACTAACACATTACTTACCTCCAGTAGGGTTCTGATAGATGTTCCTCACATGTATTCCTCATCATAGATATACTGTTCCTGCTTTAGAAGATCTCGGAAACCTTTCTACATCTGGGGGCTCCATGCAGTATTGGCATCAAAGTCCTCGGCTCGCTTCATTTTCACGACCAGAGGCAACATCGGCATAAATAGCACCAGTATCTCGCACCACACCCATTACTACAGTTAAATATTTTTTTAGCCCATGGTTTGCCATGCTGGGGAATTAATCCATAATACGAACATTTTTAGAACAGAGATATTGAAAGAAAGACCTCTTCATTAGAAGGGCGATGAGGAATCCATGGGAGGAACACCCATCAGAAAGAACATTACAATAGGTATGTCATGTGTTCTTCTAATGGATTGCGTCGGACCACCGATTCCTAATCTTTGATAAACTCCCAAAGCAGCATTGTTTTGAAGCAGTAGGGAAGCGCGAACTCCGAGTCGAATTGTAGACCTAAAACTTTGCAAGAACGCCATACCAAATTTGCGACCTGATCCGGCAGTATCAAGATGGCAGTGTCTTGTGAAAGGGAGAAGTGAAGACCACATACATGCAATATTATCCATCTCGATTGTTTGCTTTGTCACCCCTTTTCCTAAATACTAGAACCAATGAAGAGACGATCACCTGTTCTGAATTGTCTCATTCTAGAAATGTAAAAGCCTAAGGCCCTTTTAGCATCCAGACGGTGTTGCCTCTCTTCCTCTCTGGAAAGGTGAGGAGGAGGAGGAGGAGGATAGAAGACTGGCAGTAAATCTTTTGAGAAAGGTGAAATTCAGATATCACCTTAAGGAGGAAGGTGGGATGTACCCAGAGCATGACCAAGCATGACCTTAACTTTTGAAAAGACAGTGACGTTTACATGAAAGAGCCTGTACTTCCATCACTCTGCATGCAGATGTAATCACATAAGAAATATGGTATTCTATGTGAGGCGCCCGAGTGAACAGGAAGGAAGTGTCTGAAAGGGGGCTCCTATTACGTGAGTCTAGTCAAAATTTTGGTCCCAGGCTGGCACTACAAGAGGGTTCAGGAGAAAGGTATTGGCAAGCCCTTTCAGAAAATGAATCACAATTGGCATAGCGAAATACAAGTCTTGCTCTGGCTTGCTTCTGAAGACAGTGAGCGCCACCAAATATCCTTCAACTATAATCACCTGTAACCCCTGTTGGGCAAGGTGTAAAAGAAACCAGCACCATCAGCATATTGCGCAGATAAAGATTCAAGTCCTTGAGTCTGCACAAGCTGCAAAATCCCTTCCAGTGGCAGAGATATAGAGCTTTGTTGGCTGGCCTTCTGACTGAAAGTAAAACCTCCTGACATTTTCAAGGAGGTACCAGTCTCTGTATCTTAGCCTTTCAATAGTCAAGAGTGAAGATTGAGGGTGTTGACACTTGGGTGGAGAACCAGTCCTTCTGCTTGCGAGTTAAGTCCACACTCTGAGGAAGACGTCATGGAGGGTAGATGGCCATATCCAGGAGGGGCGGGTACCACATACTCCTAGTCCAGAGCAAATAGGATGATGGTTGTGCTATGCCTTTGCAAACTTTCTGACGACATGAGGCATGACTGGGATCAATGGTAACAAGTATAGAAGTAGAAAGTTCTAGTCCACTACAAACGCATTCCCCAGTGCTCCTCTCACAGGAAATTCCCTGGAGCAGAATAGCTCGTACTTCCTGTTGGTGCTGGATGCAAACAGAGGGGGAAGCACTTCGTTAGAACTTCGTGGTACAACTCCCACTCATGGGCGATAGAACCCTGCCTGCTCAGATCGTCCGTCATTGTGTTTTACGTCCCAGTTAGCCACTGATGATGAGATCCTATTCTGTAACAACTAAAGCTGCATTGCCTCCTTGCACAGGGGTATTGACCCTACCTCCTCCCTTTTGGAGGTAGTGCATGGTCACCAAATTGTCCATCAAAATCGCAGCAGTGCCAGTCTGATAACTCTCAGCTCAATCATATTTATGCAGTGTATTGTCTCTTCCGTGGACCACAATCGGTCACTGTCTGCTTGTTCAGGTACATGCCTCAGCCCTTCAAGGAGGCATCCGTAACCACAGTCGCCACGGTTTCCAAAAAGCTCCCCACCACCATCAAGTTCTCTCTGTGGGCCCAGGAAGTCTGATGCAACTGGGTTCGGGACCTGTAGTAGGTCAGCCATGCTGTCAGAGATCTGTGACCACCGAGATCAGATGGCCCACTGAAGTGTCAACATTCTCAGCTGAGCCTTCGGCACCAGAAAAGTGCAGGATGCCATGAGCCCTAGTGTTGTGATGGATTTCTAAAATCTGGCCTGGTGGAAAGATTCTAGGAGCCCACCCTCGTTATAGTGAGCAGGGAACTTTGAGAGGTTAGCCAAAACCCAACAAAGGTAGGAATGGAGAGCAGTCAAGGCTATTCTGGGGAGAGTGGGATCAGGGGGGGCCCTCAACGAGCTCATACAATTAATTTAGACAGACAAGTAGAACAATACAATTATTTATTCTAGGCCTTCTACACACCTTGAAAAATTAAACCATAAATTCATATATGCATTAAGAGAACTTATTCAGCAAGCAGGTAAGTAATATTAAATGTAGTCAATGATGGAACCGGATCACAAGTTAATCCCCTAACTTAAGTATTCCAAACCCTAAGACGACAGGGGCCTTGTGTCCAAAAGACACAGGAGCCACAATGCTTCTCCCCAAAATTAAGTCTCTTTAGGTAAGTTATAATTTACTTGTGTTGGTGATGGATCAAAATAATTTTGCAGCAATTTTACTAAGGTAAGTAAATGTTCTTTTGTATTTGGAGGAGTTACTACCCAGGTTTGATGACCAAAAAGCAGTGGAATGAAAGGTTAGGAGAAAAAGGGACTTGTTTCCAATGTTATCGTATGGAGGATGGAGGGGAGTAGGGGGGGGGGGGGAGGACGGTTACACTGTGTTTACTTAACAGCCCCAAACTCCCAGCCCTCACCTATGGCTCCTATTTTCCCAGATGACTTTCTGGATCGTCAGGGGGATTACCTGTTATTGGTTCTAGTGCGAGGTGCCCAGGAGTTGCAGAGACTAGGATTCTTCCGATAAGGTTCAGCCCCAAGATGCATCCTCGCAGGACAGAGGAAACAGGCGACAACAGACGGCCTTACTGTCACGGTCAAAGAAGTTTTTCTAGGACAGGGTCCCTTGATGCTGGGACGCCGAAATTCAGAAGGAAGGCTACTTGTGGCACGAGCTGGCGACTACCAAAGTTCCGGCTGAAACTGTAGAATGGCAACAGTTCTGGCGAGGTAGTCCACTAGAGATCTTGGCAGTCCCCCGGCTGGTCCAGGGACACTTCTGAAGGCTTAGGACGGATGGACCCTTGAGAAGAAGTCTAGACTAGTTGGTCCCACTAGTCCAAGGCTGAAGCACCATTCTGGGTCATTGGAGATTAGCTAGTCCAACCCGCCCAGATGGACAAAGTGATGCCAGGTCTCTTCAGGAGCCTTCTTCGGATCTTCAGTGGGATGCTCTTCTATGAGGGAATTCTTGGCTCCAACGCTGATCTGAAGAAATGGCTGCAGGAGTCCACATCTTATCCAAAAATCCAGGCTGGAAGCAAGTCCAAGCCCACCAATGATAAAGACCTGCACCATTCAAACAGCCAGTAGTTGACCAACCAGGGAAAACTACAGGTTTCACTCGTGCACCACTCCCATTATTCTCTGCTACCATGGATGTGGAATGGGGCCAGACAGTCCAACCCCTTCCTAGGCCACATACACACAAAGGCAGCACTAGCCAGCAAAAGCAGCAGCTTCTCTGGGCAAGTGCATGACCTTATAAGGGATTCCCTGGTCTGGCAGGCAGGCAGAAGGCCAAGCAACAGTATGACCAATAAACAAGCGAAAATCTTGTGGAGCGGCCATTTAAGGGCACTAGCCACATTTAGTAGCCATAAGCAGTAAACCCGAATGTGGACAGTAAAAATAATGCAAACATTGTAAAAATGTGTCTGCTGCCACCAGCTGGTCTTTAAGCACATAGCAAAGTAACCAAAAATCCAAAGTGTAAATGGCTAGGTTGATACAAGAATATCCCCATTGTACTGCATTGCAAAAGGCTGTGTGCAGTGTTAAAAAGTCACAGAATGCAAAAGGGTAACAGTTCCCAGTACTGATAGTCTGAAGGACTTAACAGTTTCCCCATAACACGTGAGCAAAAGGGAAGTGAAGCGGAAGGGTTTACGTCCCTTCAAAAAGTCAGAACAGGTTCAAAAACAGCAAAAAGAAAAGGGATCTATAGGAACTATGAAATGAAAGTTTCAGAAAGACATTTTTCACAACACTTTGCAACCGTAGGAAGTCCAATTTGTGGATATTCTGGAATTTCATGCCCATCTGTTGAATGTGCAAAGCCTTGATCACTGGAGAGAAAACCTTTCTTGAGGAGGAGTACAAGGACGCTATGATGAACTGGAGAGTTTAAGAGGTTATCACCCAAGACTTCTTGAACTTGAAGAAGAAGCCCAGTTTGTGCAAGTAGTGGCAGGGGTGGCTAAGATGTTGCTGAGTGAGCCTATTCCGGGAATGTGCTTCGATCAACCAATCGATCAGGCAGGGGAAGACTTAAATCCCTCCGCCCGCCCTATCCCCTAAGACTGGCAGCCACCACCAACAGTAACTTGGTAAAGAACGGCAGGCGGAGGTCACCCAGAAAGTTAGAAGATGAAACTGATTGTAAGAACTGCAGCTCATGAACATCAGGTACTTCCCTGTGCATGGCATGGATGGGCACATGAAAGCAAGCATCCTGGAGGTCGAGGGATACCAACCAATCCTGGAGCTCTTGGGCATTGAGGTTCTGTGAAAGTGTTACCATCTTGAATTTGTCCGTCCTGAGGAACTTGTTCAAGTGCCTCAGATCCAAAGATGGGCCACATCCCCTGTCCCTTTTCGGTACTAGGCAGCAAAGGGAATACCATCCCTGGTTCTGTTCTGCTGGAAGCACTATTTGTAAGGTGGCCTTCTCCAGCAGGGAAGCAAGCTTCTCCTGGTGCAGCAGATCCATGTTGAGAAATGGGTAAACAGGTGTGGAGCAATTTTGAACGCACTGGGGAAATGGTGGGCAGACCTCTGGAGTCATCACCTGTGGTTCTAGGTCGACAGGACAATTGGTCGACACCAAAATGTCGACAGGACCATTTGTCTGTCGACCATTTGACCGGACACCATCACCTGACCATACCCAGGCGTCTGAAACAATCCCCCTTCCCCCACCCCCTCATTCTTCAGATTGCAGGTCCTCCCGCCTGCCCCCACGCCCCACTCCACTGGAGAATAGCTGGAAAATCTGAGTGATTTTGGTTTTGTTGACGATCCCAATTGGACAGAGGATGTTTAGGATGATTGTCCGCCTCTACCTCTCGTTCGCCTAATAAACTTTCTCTGCCCCTGTCTACCAGGAGTTTGGGCTTTTGCTTTTTGAATAAACAAGTTGAAGCAATGAGGGGCCTGCCTCTCCTGCCCTCCGCCATGGGTTGAGCAGTTTGGTGGTGCAAAGCTGCCACTAAAGATTTTGCTGCAGCTTTTAAAGCTTGTAGTTTTTAAAGGCTATCGTCAGCCTTTGGCTGGAATAGATTATTGACATCAAATAGCATGCCAATTAACCTTGCATGGATATCTGGTACAAAGACAGACTTCCTCAACCGCAAAACTCTGTGATGGTGAGCTTGTGACCTGGTTCTACCCACACAGTCCACTGCATCTAGTTCTGATGGAAACACCTGGCACATCCCTCTTATCCTCCAAGACTAGGTCTTTGAAACAATCTTTCATTTCCCCCACTGGGATGTGGTCTGTTGGCTCGGATCATATGGGCCACAATTTGTGAGTATATGTGGCTAAGGCACATGTTGTATTTATAGCCTCTAAAGCCTGCTGCCCGAGGCGAAAACATTCTTGCAAAGACCATATCTTTTGTCGACCCCGTCTGGGGGCAGAGATGGGTAGTAGTCTTGTCTTTGCACCCAAAGGGGCAGTTTAGACCACTAGGCTCTCGGGTGCTTTGATAAGAAATCAGGTTCTGTGGAGGCAGATCTATAGTTTCTGACCAAGTCTTTATGCTTTGCTGTTGCAGAGCAAGGTTTTTCTACAGCTCTAAAAGTGGACCTCTGATGGATGCATGGAAAGGAAGGAAGGATTGGTTCCTTTGGAGGACCATTGCCAAAAATGGATCTACGTGATCCCACCTCGGCTGATTTTACCGCAGCCGGAAAGTTTGCATGAGAAAGGTGCGAACCATCAAAAGTTTGCACCTTTCTCATGCAAACACACGTACATACCCACACCCCCACCCACACCAATGACGCACACCCCACCCACACCCTCAACACACCCCCAACATAAATAAACCCCATTTACCTTTTTCTTCACGCTGAGTCCCTGCGGCGCCAGTTCCCTTTCACTTCCGTGATCGGGAACCAGCACTGCAGGGTCCTTTTCTCTCTTTTTTTCTTTTACAGGGGCTGCAGGGGTTTCCCCCACAACCCCCGCTCACTATACTGTAAATGCTACCACCAAAGGTTTGAACTTTTTGTGGTAGCATTTGTAGAACGTTTTGTTCATGCAACCATTTAGATAGTCTTTTTGTACATTACCGTCAAAAATGTCTTAAATCATATTCAGTTACATCTCTTACTAGAGGACCCCAACCCAAGGCCTCGGACACCAGGTTGATGATCTTCCTGTAGGAAGCATTTGGATGGGGCTAAGGGTCAGGGTGAGCAAAGTCAACCTACAAGGAAGTATTTAGTCTACTAGTCTGAGGCTAGCTCCACCATTCTCATTTACCCTGAAATAAATTCCTGTGGAGTGATCGAGGTCCTAAACAGTTTGAACCTGAAAGGTATTTGGTCTGCACCATCAACAAATATAGTCTGAAATGACTGCATATAATCAGTCCTCGATATGGGGGGCATACCTTGATGTCAGAATTTGTGCTAGATTGGTCCTTTGAGGTAGATACACACAGCATTTAGGAATGACGAAGGAGATGCAGCATTTAACTATGTAGAGGCTGCTTGAAGACTTGAAGGCTATAGGTGTGTGAGAGGAGTCCGTCCTGTCTGTCTTGTGCGTGGTGGGGACCAGTGTTTTCTTTTTCGGACTCAAGGTGGGAACCAAAGGAGCCGCTTCATCAACAGCATAAGGGGCATCTTTTTTTAAAAAATCTCAATACAATATACAATACTATGGTAGCGCCAGCTGTTAGTGAACATTGAAACTTCATTTACACATTTTATATTTTAACCCCCCAACATAAGCAAATAATCTAATAAATGAAAAGGTAAATGAAATAGAATCAAATAAACAACTTAAATGCTGTCACACCAGCAAACACCAATAGGTTTGTGAGGCCCAAAGTACCATGCCTCCCATCAGTTTTCAAACAGGCACCTCATGATTTGTGGGCAAAACAGCATATGTTCTCTCTCCTGGGCAAAGTCCAAGAATGGGGCCCAGGTACAGGAGAATCTCACCATGCGGTCCGATAGGTGTGCCTTGAGCTTCTCCATGGCAATAATCTCCCACACTTTTACCCACCAGTACGAAATGCCATCGTGCTCGATTTATCCTTGCCACCATCAGTAAGTGTAACTTCAATTCCGCTTGCGCTCCTGTTAGTGGGTATGTGCCGTCTTCGGGGGACTCTCCCAATAATAAGGTCAGCAAAACCATAGGGAGAAGGGTACCCATGATTTCTTTGATCCTTGAACGAATCTCCTGCCGGTATATTTGCATGATAAGGCAGTGCCACCACATATGTGCAAGATCATCAAATTGCCCACAGACATGCCAACAGCGGTCAGAATAGTCTAGGCAAATTGCATGCAATCTCTGAGGGGACATATAACACCAATAACACAGCTTGATGGCCCCCTCCCGGATAAGAGTGCCATGTGAGCTCTTATGTACACACGTCCAGATTCTCTGCCAGGATTCCTCAGAGATTTCAATTCCCAGTTATTTCTTCCCAGCGAGCCATGTAGGGTAGACTATCTTCCACCCCACCTTCTCAACCAGCCGATAACAGGTGGACACCTTACATGTTTCCTAACCCTCTAGCATCCGAAGTTCTAATCCCACAAGTGTTCTGCACCCTACTTGTTACAGTTAAGCACCCAATGTCGTAGTTGTATATATCTAAAACGCTCTGTCTCTAGTAGGTTGCATTTTTCTTTGCACTCTACAGAAGTGCGTGCCGTTCTCTCCCGATACAGGTCTTTTAAGCGCAACTCCCCAGACGTTTCCCATTGAGCAAACATCTGCTTTTCCAAGCCTGGAGAGAACTCAGGGTTTTGAAGTATTGGAGAAAAGGGGCCCAGCCCCTATTTCAGTCTTAGTTGGGAGCAGGCTTTGTCCCAATGGTATAGAGATGAGGCAATTGATTCTATTAGCCCATGTGCGGTGGCCCTTGCAGATGTAGGGAGAAACAGGAGGTAGGCTAGTGGAACATGAAAGCCCACCTTTTCTAGAGTCTGCCATTTCAGGGATCGGTCTTTGCACGCCCAGTCCAACATTGGAGTAATCTGGGAGGCTCGGAAATAGATCAAGAGTATTTTGTGGGAGATTCTCAGGGGTTTACCCCGCCAGATGAATTGCCCTATTGCTTTTTGTATGTCCAACAGGTCCTGCTCCGGGACCCTGCATGACAGGGCCTGAAAGGTATATAGGAGTCTCGGAAACAAGGTCATCTTGACCGCAACGTCAAGCCCCAACCATGAAATCTCCTGTAAGACACACTGATGAAGAGTTGTCTTTGGCTTCCTTCGAAAGTGCAGGGATATTAGCTCCTATGTGTTGGTGATATGGACCCCCAAGTACACAATTTCCCTATCCGCCCATTTAAAGGGAAAAGTGGATCGCAAGGAGCCCAGAATGTCTAGCGGTTCAGAGATGTTTAGTCCCACCAACTTACCATGGTTAATGCGGAAGCCAGACAGTTGTGCAAATTCCTCAAGGAGCTCAAGTAGTGCGGGAAGTGAAGTTAAAGGGTTCTGTAGGAAGCAAATAATATCATCTGCATACAGTGCTTCTTTATGTGTATGCCCTCCATATTTTGACCTAGAGATACAGGGATGACCGTGTATTATCTGCGCTAAGGGTTCAATAGCCAAGGCAAAAACTAAGTGGGAGAGGGGGCAGCCTTGCCGTGTATCTCTACCCAAGGAAAGCAAAACAAAAGAGGTGATGGCTGGAAGGTTTAGAATGAATCTTAACCTCTGGCATTGCTCTGGGTAACCCTCCAGACCATCATTCTTCGGCTGCCAAGCCATTACAAAAGGGGAAAGACCATATGCAAATCATGTTGGTCCCACCCCAAAAGCGGCAGTCCAGCCTGAACTGCTTGGTCACATCCCTTCTGCACAAGACCACAAGCATCCCCAGACATGTTTCAGCCTTGTTGGGCCTCATCAGTGAGGAGTAGGTTGGATCTCTAGGCCCAGAAGGCACAGGACCCACATTCGAGCATACCCATCCCACTCGGAGTGACTAAGCAAAACAAAAGAGGTGATGACTGGATGGTTTAGAAGGAATCTCAACCCCTGGCACTGCTCCCATTGGTGGTAGTACCTGACTGATTTGCATATGGCTGGACCCCTTTTGCAATGGGGCAGGTGGGCTTAGCTTCAAACTGAGGAAACAGCCCCCTCAGGCCATGGTGCCTAATAAATGGGCAAACTTACATGATCACTTACAGCAACATGGCCTGAGGCGCTGGCACATTCCTCACTTTGAACTTAAGCAGTCCTGTGCGTATATTCATGGGTGCCAGCTTCTGATTTTCGCTGTTGGTGCAAAAATTACCTGGGCATATGTTAATCTTGCAGCCGGTCATTTCTTTCCCCCGTTTCCTTGCTGCTTAAATGTGGTTAGTTGGGGTCATGTGATGTATCACAGCAGTCACCAAGAGACCGGCCATGAAACAAGGGGCTTAGAGCACGGGACAGGACATTTTGGCATGACCAGTTAGGTGCACGCCGTTATGGTGTGACCTTTTCGCCACAGGTTCTGTTTGGGCGGCAGGTTCTGTTTGGGCGCGCCCAGTTAGATGCAGCCAGTTGGGTCAGGAACCTCTCGGTGCAAGGATGTTTTGGCATGAGAGGTTGCAATTGGCACGGCATGAACCTGCAGACACTTTGCATTTAGTAATATGGATTAAACGTGAAAAAGATGCATTTGCTACACCATTATAAAACAGGATGGGACTTGTATTACACCGTTGTTGCAGAATTGAACACGTATTAAACATGAAACATTTATTTACTGTAACATGCAACTACTGCTCACAAACAACTTCACACTGTGTACACACACTGAAGCTCACATCAAACACACACATTGAATACACACCCTCTTTAGGTGCAGGGACGTTAAGGTGAGAACTTAATGCAACAAAACCCTGGAAATTCAGCTAAAGCCACCTTAACTTCACACAACCCTGTTGCGAAGACTATTCTGACAAGTACTATAGAAATCAGTAAAAAATGTCCAAACCTTTCTCTTTGCTTCTGCTTTCTCTCCTCCTCTCCCCTGCTGACTTCCTAACTGATACTGAAACTGCACTGGTTACCTGGCCACCCTCTGATCTCGGGCCCAGGTCCCCTCCCCCACCAGTCACACTCCTGCACTGCCTTCCTGGCAACCCCCGCAATCAGGGACTGATTTCTGTATCCCCACAGTCCCACTACCAGCACTTGACACCTGACGTCTGCACTTACCCTTGCACTTGCCACCTGCTGGCCGTACTTATTGTTATTTATTTTATTATCCCTTGTACTGCACTGCCCCCTCCGCCTTTCCCCCTGCACTTTCCTCCTCCCCCCGCACTTTCCTCCTTCCCCTTCTAATGCACTTGCGCGATCTGAAAGACACCCGGACTAGTAGGATCGTTGTCAGTCTTCCCTCTGTTACCCCTCCCTTGCCTCGTTGCGCCTTGAAACACTTGTGTATAGGGGAATTATAAATGCCATATCAAAGCAGAGACGGAATTAAAGTGCAACATCAAGGATGAAATATGTATGGATGGTGGTCCTTAACCTGAGTGTTTTAAGGCAATACGAGGTATACAAATGAAGTTTCAAGAGGGTAAACATGGACAGAATATGCAGCAATAAATTAAATGCAAAAATACTTAGAGTACTAAGTCAATAAAGGGACAATGTGCATTGTGAACATGACATTGAAGTGCAAAATGCATAAAGTGCTAAGTGCATTGCAAGTGCAATAATACACCATGGTTATCACATCCCTAAATACCTCATACTATGCAAGGTTCCAAACATTATAGCAATGGAACGTGAATGGACATGTTAAAACCAAAGACTTCAATGCACATACAGCTCAAGTATATGTCAGAGTAGAGCTCACACAGGTGAAGCTGGTTCCCAAGGGATACTGAGACCACAGTGAGGACTTCTACACATCAACCAAAATGAGTATATCAACAAGTTGGTCAAATTAAACAACCCCCAAACAAGCCAGATAACCATCACACAATTTACCTAAAAAAAGGGGGATTTTGAAAGAAAGGAAGAAAAAGAAATTGAGAAAAGAGGAGAAACTAATATCAATATAATAATGCTAGTAATTTATCAGATTACAAGAACAAGATATATAAGTAACAAAAGTTGTTGGAGTAAAATTAACCAAAGCATGAAAGAGACCGTTCATTTAGCATAGTACTGCCCCCAAATGTAAAGGGCCAAATAACTGGAGAAGGAGGGAGAAAAGATCGACATTTCCCAGTGACACCATCACAACAAAGTCAAAGTATAAAGGCCATGGATGGAGAAACCACGCAAGGAAGCAGATAGCATAGATGTTAATGACAACATTAATTATAGCAGTACCCCAACAATAGGTTGAGAGAGCCTGCTAACGCTGTTGACCAGGATGTCTAAAATCTATCAAAAGACGCCATAGGCGCTGAGGACATCAATAACCAAACACAGATGAATGTGTATAATTCTTCATCAATGTGGTGCCCTTCAGGGGCTTTCGTTCGGAAGTCAATAATAAAATGGTCTCCATTTTAATGTCCTTTCGCTGTCTTGTGGGTGTTTTGAAATGTGGGCAACTCCAAAAAAAATCTAAAACCCAATTGCTGGCCAATGTGGACTTTGTGGAAATGTTTATGGCCCTAAGGTGTTGTAAAATTCTGAGCTTGAGTTTGTTGGTAGTACTCCCCACATACCATCTGGAGCATAGACAGCTCAGGATATACACAACAAATTCTGTATTGCAGTTTATGTGGCCATGTATGGAGAAAGTGGTGCCAGTCACTGGAAGTTTAAAGATCGACTGTGTTACAGCATACTCACATACTTCGCATGTTTGCATTTAGTACATTTAGCAAAGCCCACTGCACCTCTGTCTAACGGAGATACAGATTGGATGGGAGCAAGAAAGCTCAAAACCAATTTGTCTTTCAGTGAAGGTGCTTTTCGGAAAGGGAGTACACAACCCAAATCCCTGTCTTTCTTTGAGACTGGGACAAATGTCAAAATAAGCTGAATTTGTGAATCTTTATCACTGGAAATGGGTCTATAATTCGCTAAAAGAGATTCCCAATCCAACCAGCTGGCTATCGGATAGACATGCTCCACATGCTTCTTAGGATAGCCCCAGTCTGCAAAACGTTTTGCAGCATGGCCAAACTGTACATCAAAATTTTCCTTCTTGGAACAGTTGCATCTAAATCTCACGAATTCACCGTAGGGTATGCCATTGATGCACAACCTGGGGTGACTGCTGGTAGCCAAGAGAGGAATGTTAGAGCTAGTTGGTTTTCCAAATACAGTCGTAGGATATGATATGATATGGCATTTATAACGCACCTATACACCAGTGTTTCAAGGTGCGATGTGGCAAGGAAGGGGGAACAGATTGAAGACAAAGACAACGATCTTACTAGGCCAGGTGACATTGAGATCGAGCAAGTGCAGGGGAAGGGGGGGAAGGGGAAGCGTGGGGGGTGGAGGAGGAAGGAGGAGGTGGCAGTGCAATACACAGGGTCACATGGTTAAACAGCATGGCATGGTTGATCATGTCAAAGGCAGAATAGAGGAGGACGACACAGGGGGTATTGCAGTTAAGGTTAGAAAGCAGGTCTTCACGGTTGTTCAGGAGAGCAGTTTCCGTGCTTCTGGCAGCTCTGAAGCCAGACTGATGGTCATGGAGACAACTAACCAATTCAGTGTGAAGATTAAGCTGGGAGATGGCCAGCTTTTCCAGGAGTTTGCCCAGGAAAGGAGTGATTGAGATTGGGTGGTAGTTAATAGGGCAAGAGGGGTCGGTTGACGGTTTCTTAAGAAGAGGGTGCACAAGGAAGTGCTCCGGGGGGGGGAGGGAAGACACCATTGGCGAAGGAGTGGTTGCAGAAGTTAGCCAAAGCAGGAGCCAGGGTGTCAATGTGGTCCTTGATGGTTTTAGAGGAACTGGGGAGAACCTGTTTTGATGAGACTTTCATAGATCAGACTGATCTAGAAACCTTGTCTGGGGAGAACAGGGGAAAGGCAGAGAAGGCGGGAGGAGAGGTGGCCATAGAAGGGATAGAGGAAGAGGGGAGTAGAGCGAGGAGAGGAAGAGACAGAGGACAGGATGTCCTGAGTTTTAGAGATGTAATGAGAAGCCAGGACCTTGCAGAGGGTCTGGGAGGGGACAGGAGAGGTAGAGACTGCAGCAGAATTGGCCAGCTCCTTGCAGATTTTAGAGAGTTTGGCCGAGTTAATAGATGCCACAAAGACCACCTGGATATCATCAAAACCCTTGGTTATCTTCACATGAAGAAAGGCCAACTCGGCGGCACTATGGTTCTCAGTTAAACGTAGATTAAGGTTATTGAAGTTGAGGATTTTGACAAAATCAGGCCATTCTTCAATGTTGCCTTTTCAAAGGATAACCATATCATTGATGTAGCGTAGCCAACATGAGATCTTTCTGTGTAAGGCGAATCTGCCTCATTCCAAACAACATTGTGCTCACACCAGCCCATCCTGAGGTAAGCATATGATGGGGCAAAAATATCCCTGATAGCCGTGCCTCTAACCTGATGGTAAAAGGACCCATCAAATAGAAAGTCATTGTGATTAAGACAGAAAGCCATGAGTTTGAGAATCATTTGTGGGTCCTGCAAATACTTTAGAGAACATATATCGAGTCGCTGGCTCAGAAGTTGGTTGTGGACAAAAATTGTTCATAGAAATGATTTGTACAGGGCTTTCGAAATCCACTCCACCATTATCATAGTCTAATACTTTTAAAGTGGTCGGGTACCATTTGCATTCTATAGAACAGAAAATGCTTTATTTTCTTCAATGTACGATTCAGTTCGAATTTGCAAAAAGGATTTGCATGCTGGCAGGCCAACATCATGATTGATCCGTGTATAAAGTGACACCACGTTAAGGGTCACTAAAATCATATCACCTTTCCATGGTATGCCATTTACATGGGGAAAAAAATCCTTAGTGTCACAGAATAAGAAGGCAATGTCGAAACCAAAGGCTTGATGGTTTCATCGATGCATTCAGCAACATTCTCAAGTAAAGATCCACAGAGGGTGGCAATGGGTCTTCCTGGCGGTCTGGATAGCGACCTATGCACCGTGGGCAATAAATTAATTGTCGGAATCACGGAAGCGGCAGGTGAGGGGAAATCGAGCAACTCATGGTCCAATCTGCCATGATCCACCCATATATTCAACAAAGCCAAAAGTTCAAGTCTAATTCTCAGAAAAAGATTGCATTCCAATTTCATTTAGCATTTCTTATCCAATAACTGTCTATTAGCCTCCCGAACATAGTGTTGTCTATCCAACAGAACAATAGTGGAACCTTCTTCAGATTGTTTTATAATGAGTTCAGAAAGATTTTGGAGCACCTGCAAGACAGTTTATTTGTTTGATAGTCAAGTTGTGGCAGGAATTGGAAAAAGTAAGTCTCATTTGCTTGAGATCAGCAATCACCAAATCATTAAAGGCCTCCAGGCAACCAACTGGCATGGGTGGATTGAATTTAGATTTTTTACAACTCTTGGTGGCTTTTGACCAATCTGTATTGATGCCGAATTT
Source organism: Ambystoma mexicanum (assembly GCF_040938575.1). NCBI lineage: Eukaryota > Metazoa > Chordata > Amphibia > Caudata > Ambystomatidae > Ambystoma > Ambystoma mexicanum. The sequence continues at coordinate 745,532,593 of NC_090937.1, forward strand.
TGACAATTCAAGAGAATCCTCGTTGATTACAGCATTATCAGCTAACTACGCTAAGTCAAGAACGACTGGAAGGTCACAAATGGGTAGATCTGTGTGTTCAACATGAGGGGGATTAGCACTCGCAACTCTCCCAGGATTAGACAAAGAATTTAGTGAGTTTGAGCTTGCGAATAAACTGATCAAAGTCCAATCTTGTCTGTGTATAGACCTAGTTCATGGTGGGGCAGAAATTCAGACCCAACTCCAAGAGCTTAGTCTGTTCAACTGTGAGCATATTTTTAGACAGATTGATGACTCATCGCTTTGAATTAATTTATTTCTTCCTCCGATTGTCAGAGGGCATTAGCCGTTCTGCTGTGACTATTCTTGAGGCCCCTGCACCTTCTCCCACCAACCGATTTTCCACTTCTGGGCACACATTTGCATCCCCTTGTGTTGCCTCAAGCTATGGTGCGTTTAAAACTGTTTGAAAAAAAACCTTTCACCTTAAAATTTAAAGAAGTCCGAAAGTCCATGTGAGCCAAGTCTGACACTCCACAACACCACCTAGTCATATATATATATATATATATAGTGTTAGGTTGCCCTCTGCGGTCCAAATGGCAAAGTGCACCTCTGTGTGCCCTTCCACTTCAACAACAGCTATCATTTTAACAAACAGAATGAGCACAGTTCAAAACGGTCACCTTCCACTATCGCAAACATTCAGAAGCATTTTAAGTGACTTCTTTCCAACCCCACTTATCTTTACACAGAGAACAGCAGTTCCAGTGTCAATGAATCACTAATTACCGGCTCAACGTTTCAGTCTGTAAAGAGAGAAACGCTGTAGGACGAATGCCTCCTCACAAGTAAAAACTGAAAGTAGGTGGTGTAATTATGCTACTACGCAATCTTCTGCCATCACGGGGACTCTGCAATGGAACAAGGTTGACAATTACACATCTACAAAGACACATCATAGAGGCCTGTGTAATCGATGGATTAGGTATAGGGTAATACCTACTCTGTTACGAGAGCAGCTTACAGGGGATGCACTACAGAGAACATACACAAGAGTACAACTCAGCAATGGTACTCAGCAATGGCGTTCACATCTATTGGTGCCAGCATTAGATCACTGCCTGCAGATACTCCATACTGTTTTTGGATGCACTGACAGATTTACCATTTGGTCGCATTGCTATATCCAAACAAGGCAAATAAGACAGTGTATCAACAACTTTATATTTCCGATTCTGCAAAAGCAACAAGGTGCAAACGTATCTAATTAATGACCTTTAAGATATACTGGAATGGCCTATATCACGCGGGGAACCAATAGTTTATTTGTGAAAGGTTTATTCTAAACTATAATACAATAAAACATATATACATTTATAATTGCTCTCCATCATGGCAAACACATTGGCATAAATAAGTGTATATTAGTTGACAATTCATCCTTACATTCATTCCTGCCTCTCACCCACTCTCTTAAATGCATACACTAAGCTCCTATTTTCAGCCCTAGATGATATGGGTGTCATCTACACCAACTTTGCGGATGACACCCAGATCCTCATCCCGCTCTCAGGAAATTACTCCCAAGACACCCTTCACATCAATAAAATCTATGCAATCATTCAAAATTGGATGGCACTAAATAGCCTTTGTCTCAACGATGAGAAGACCGAAATTCTGATAGTTGGCTCTCAATCTATCATTAGCACATTCCACTCAGACTATGTATCCATCAACATTGATGGTACCACCATACCAGTCTCTAAACAAGAAAAAAACCTTAGGAGTATACTTGGATGCCAATCTCTCCATGACCAAACACATCAGCAATCTTTCATCCACTACAGCATACACAGCAACATTAATTTCACTAAACAGGCAATTCCTCACCCCCTCTAACTGCGTCACCATGGCTAGAGCACTGATTCTTTCGCAACTTGATTACTGTAATATTTTACTACTAGGTACCTCCAAATCTAACCTAAAAAAATTACAACTGATACAAAACAAAGCCCTAAGAGCAGCACTAGGCATCAAAAAAATCAGACCATATATCTAAGATCAGGAAAGACCACCACTGGCTTCCCGTGGCAGAAAGAATCGTCTTCAAGACACTCTGCATAACCCACAAATGTTTACAGGACACAGCTCCCAAGTACCTAAACAAAGCTATTAAAAAAAAGTCTTCACTAGAACACTAAGGTCCAATAACCTTCATCTTCTTGAGATACCTCGCTACAAGAACACTAAAGCTGGAGGCAGTAGCTTCCGATATTTAGCCCCCAAACACTGGAACTCCCTCCCCAACAACATCAAAGAAGAAGGCTCCTTCACTGGATTCAAAAAGTCACTCAAAACGTGGCTTTTCAAATAGCAGATAGGACACAGTTACTAGCAGGCCCAAATTTGCTGAAAGTAACCTGCATCGTACAATTGAACGTGTAACAATTTGTAATCTTGTCATGAAGAACTGCATTGTATAATATGTACATTTTTTGTATGTAACATGCTAACTCTGCGTTGTAACCTCGCCGTGATACCTGTGGGTCTGGGCGTGTAACAAATGTAATAAAAATAAATAAATTATAAATAAATCATCGGTATTAATGAGTTTCAGGGAACTCTTCCTGTGGTTCTACTTCGCTGCTGAAGCAAACCACATATATGCTAGTATTGAATGGCACTTTCTTTAAACAAATTACCAAACTGAAAAATTCATCCAATTCTATATACTTAGCATTTTTATAGACATTTCATGTAGGTCGGCAAAGCCCCTGTATTTCCAATTTAAATATTTGTTACTTGCAGTCTCGCAATATTAGATAATATAATAGCCTAAAGCTAAAATTGTTTTCTCGTAGGTTTATGGAGGGAGTAGGTCTTGTGACCGGATAACCATTCTTTCAAAAATTAATTTCACTGAGTGATAGAAATAAAAAAAGAACAGGAAGTCAGTTAGGTATTCGAGAATGTTCTTGAGATATCATGGATCATGAAAATGTTTGATCAATCTGAATGCACTGTACATAACTACACACTTGTGAAAGTTGAATGGTAACTTATTACATTGTTTTGGGTGGGTAACGCTAAGAAAAAGCACCAGTCTGTGCAATAGAAGCTAGGATGAAGGTAAACTTGAAAAAACAATTTCCCGATTCAGTTTCCTCATTGCACATGAGCCACACAAAAATGTATTGCTAATTTGCTGGGCCTTTATGAGGTTGTTCCAAAGTAAGTCAGAAAACAAGATTTCTTGCTATCCATCTTGTTAGGAGGAGGATAACCATGGGATGGCGTTGCTTCAAACATTGCCTGGTGACGAAAGGAAACTCGCCCGAGATCTTCATTAGAGACTTCTGTACTTTTGGAAGGAGATCGAGATTAATTTTAGGAAAGAGTAATTAGCTTACTGCAAAGGGAATGGTATGAAATACCGCTCGGAGGCCATGCAGGCGCCAAAAGTGTAACAAAGGGGTAGGGGTCTTTTTTCTCTCTGTGGTGAATAGCTTTAATGGGGTATTTTGATGGGGCTTTGGAGTTGCTGGCTCAGAAGTTGGTTGTGGACAAAAATTGTTTATAGACATGATTCTCTACAGGGCTTTCGAAATCCACTCCACCAATATCATAGTCTAATAATTTTAGAGTGGTTGGGTACCATTTGCATTGTATAGAACAGAAAATGCTTTATTTTCTTCAATGTACGATTCAGTTCGAATTTGCTCTGGAATAAACACCCCCATCGATTTCATTTATTTTAACTTAATGTCAATCTGTTAGATTGTGCCATTTTAATTGTTCTGTTATATCGGTGGAAAACAATATGACTTTCCATTGCTTCATTGGTGGACTTGGTATAGGCTGCTAATCTGATGAAGCAGACTACAAGCAGTTTGTCAGAAATCTAGACCTTCATTTACCTTTACCATCCCTCCTTCCTCGCCCTACAATATTTTCTCTAACATTTAGTCGAACAGATTCACTTTTGACAACATTGTAAAGTTCTGTGTTCGACTCCTTTCCTAGTTGCCATACTAATATATTTTTTTCCTCCTCCATACACCCACCCCTTGATCACGTAATGCTCTTTGCTGCCTTCACAAGGAAAAAACAGAATCATAGGAGTCTATACTCATTTACCAACCTCTGTGAAGTGTGTTTTCCTTTGATGTCAGCTGAGCGAAACGCTCCTGTATTTCTTTTTTCAACTGTTTCAAGTGGAGGGGTAATCTTCAACCGACCAGTTGCCATTTGAACCCTCAACCATACACAGATGGAAGAGCAAAAACCCAACAGAAGAAATCATGAACTGCTACCAAAGGTAAAACCATGGCAGGTCTTTCAATTGAATGGGATGTTTAACTTTGTGAAGCACAACAAGTGGAATTACTTCAATTTGTAATTCCATGTTGTTTGTGTCTTTAACTTTGGCATATGGCTTGCATTTTGCATTTCACTACTTGAACTAATTACATAATAGTGTACTCACTTACTGATTGAGGACATGGTCAAGTATACATTTCAATGACAATGTTTGTGTTAAACTAAATTTACAATTTGTATGTAATAGAGAGGAAGAAATGCAAACAATCACTGTGCAAATCAACATGATTGCATTATGGACGATAATAAAACATGTTGATGGAGTGCAAGCAACGTGGAGCATTCGCAGTGGACAGCACAGGATGGCAGCTACCAAAGTCAACAGTGGGACACTCGTGACACAAACAATATTTAAACTTGATGTTGGCTTTAGCTTGGGTAGTCAATTGTTCAGGTGTTGTCCATGCATAGATTTTAAGTCCAGTAGAACGCATTTTAAAAAAAAGAGCAGTTGTGCATGAAGAGCCAAGGAGCATAAAGGCGGAGAGCAGAGTGGGTGAAGAATGTGGGGAGATTAACAGGGTTACAGGTAGCAAACCTGAAAATTATATTAACAGGGGTAAAGGAAAATAATGGGTTCCTGATGTTACGAAGGTTGAGCCTGGCAGCTGTGGTACCAGAGGTAATGACCAATCGGATGGTATGAGACAAAAAGGAAATGGGGAGCAGGGCAGGTTCTTGACATTAAAGGTGAAAGATAACTCAGAGGAAGGAGAAAGGGAAAGGATTTGAATATCAGCAGCACAAAAAATAAGGGAAGAATGAGCCAACCTACTACGTGTTTAGGACTTCATGTAAATTGCATAACTGTTTTCATCAGGTACTTGGGCAACAGACACTCACTGCAACTTTTTTCTTATTTTGAAAATGTACAGTAGAGAAAATTTGATGATGTATTCCTAAGAAGATGCCCTGTAAGGCTAAGTCACTGCATAATAAATGTGTCTTCATGGGTCCTCTATACCCACAAATTCCATAATAAAAATCAATTTATTTTACTCCATGCATTTAGCAACACTTTGGGTTTGGTTTCATAAATGTGACAAAAGTGTGACTGCACAATCCTATACCAATCTATACTTTATGATGTATCAATGTGTACATTCAGAGAAAAGTAAAAATTAGTACAGAACACAAAGGTTGTTAAACGTAATAAATCTAGATAATTATAGGTCTGTATTTTATATCCAATGTTATAGCCATGTATTTTGGCATATACCTGTACCCAACACAAACATTTAATCAAAATATCTTTATAGGATTGGTGTTCAATTACAAACAAAATATTTAAATGTTCACCTCGGGTAAAGATCTGGCAGAATTTTCATTTTCTTGACTGGAATTGGATTTTAGTTCTAGTCTCTCGGTGTCAGATGCAATGCTGGCGACATCAAGCTTGGCAATTCTTTTGTCCGGGACCACTGCACAGTCCAACATTCTTGTGGGAATAGGATCATGATTATTGACATCTGCAGCTTCACTAATCTCATCTTGATTCTTCTCTACTGCTTCCTCCTTCCTGGTCAATACTAAATTTGTGTCAGTCACTGCTGCTTTGTTTTCTGTGATTTCTGCAAGTGACGAGGATGTAATATTCAGCAATGCTAGCTCTGGCACTTCTACACCTTTGCAATCTGAAACATCAGGTTCATTTTTGGAAGACTCCAGTTCAGCTTTTGGTTCTTCCTTGTTTGATGTCTCAACTGTATTGCCCTCTTCCTCCATTTTTGACTCTGCATCATTTGAAAGTGCTGTTGGCTTGGTATCATGCAAACCGTCACTATCGAACATAACATGTGGGCCATGTTTTAGTGAGCTTTCATGCACATCAGAGGGGTCGGCTATACTCTCTTCAGTCATCTCCGGTTGTGCTTCTGCTGCAATTCCAGCTGCAGAAACTGCAGAATCCTTGCACTCTTCATCACAGTCGGAGCAGAATTCAGTAGCTTCAACCACAGTGGAAATAATTCTGGAATCTGATTCAATTATATTATTTTGCAAAATGGTTTCAAAACGATGTGGATCAACAGCCTCAACAATTGCATCTTTAATTTCATTTTCACTTGTCTTTGATACTTCTGAAAAAGAATTTGTCTGCTTTATTGCATCAGACTTGTGCTCAGTGGAAACATTTTCTGAATTCTGCTCCACACCTGTCCTCCCCAAATACTGCATGGAATCACTGCCTTCTTCTAACTCCAAGGGTGGAGCCCTTCTTGAGGATTCCACTTCTGCACTTATTCCTGAGACTGTTCTTATTGGACTTGTAGAAGTACCCTGTGCAATTTCATCTCCCTTTTCTTCGTATTCTCTATACATTCTTGACAGGTTTTCTTTGTGTGTTTCAAAGGTGACCTACACAGAAAAGTGAAGGACAAAACATTAGGTATATAAAAAGCTGAACATACATAATTCAGTGGACAACAAACATATGCATACATTGTTTAAACAGAAATTCAAAGAACAGCCATTTACAGTTACTGCATCATCATAAAAGTGTTACTATACGTATCAAATGTACAAGTGGGACCTGCTCTTTATTTCCCATGCTTTTCTCTGGAAATTCCTCTGCCTTTCATTTTCCTTCAAACATCATCCTTCCCAAATGATGTTGCTACTTGATCCCTTTGCAATAAATATTTTTTATAATCAGTCATTGAACTTGCCAATCAGCATTTTACATGTAATTCCAATAATGGTTAATGCTGGATCCACAGAACATCAACGAAATGCACACAAACATATGTTGGTTATTCTAGAAGAACATTTGTTCCAAACCTTTAAACAACTGACAATGCAGCATTAGGTGGAACAATTTAACAACCTTCCTACTTGCTTTATACCATCTGATAGAAAACAACTTTTTTAGTGCTTCCCTACAGCCCAGTAATAAATTCCAACATTATGCATTTCTAGATTTCCAATTAAAAGGTGCTGGAGTCATAGTTCATACCTGAAACTCCCAACTATTACTACCAGGACCCATGAGTTCCACCTAACAAATGAAATACTAAATGTACTACTACTACTTGGCTACAGTACTGCAACTCATGGCCTTACGAGCTGTTTATTACTATCAAACTACTCCAGCAGCTTCTTAGGTTTCACACTAGTTTGCTACAAGAATCATTGGTATTTGAAACATCTCATTAGACTCCTATACAAAGTCTTGCTCAAGGTTTCCAGAAAAAGCATGTTTAGTAAAGGAAACATCACACATGGAAATTACCACCTGCAGAAAAGAAAGAAGTTACTTACCTTTAACTGTAGCTCTCAGTATTTGTATCTTCTAGAGATGCACATGCTTTTAATAGATAATGCAGTAAACACAAAGCGGGTAGGTGACAGGCATTAATACAGATCATACAATGTCTAACCACTAGTGGAACAGATGTAAAAGTAGGGCTTGATCAATGCCGTCTTGGACTGGGAGTGTGCTTCCAGGCAATAATCCTTTGTACATGTATGTGCCATTTTCCTGATCTCTGCATGACTGATGCTGTGGATTTGGATGAGAGCATGAAAGATGGCCGTAGCCACTTCGCCCATTGTCGAGTGCATGGCCAGTCAACCTTTGACTGATTACCTTCATGGTAATTCAGGTTCTCTTAGTCCAGGCTCACACTCCTTCACAACTGGTTGGGTACACCTGCATCCGCAGGCGGGCTGGAAAAAGCTGGCTGCAAAAGATAGCGGTCACTTTAAGAAAATTAAAAGGTACAGGGCCCACACCTTACTCATACGTCACCAACGTTCCACACCCAGCTTCTTGATTCCGCCGATGGCGGTAGATATGAATTATATGCTTATTATAGGGGATGGCTGGGTGATATGATAGGTTATTTATAACGCACTTAATACCCAGAGGTTTCTAAGCGCGGACCTGGGAATCAAACCTGTGGTGCTTCATGCCGTCTTGCTTCCAAGGCGAGCAGTTTCCAATTGGTGCTGGGAGGGGTGAGGGGTGCAATGGGGAAAGCATGGTATTTTTGACTGGACACATCTATGATAGATATCCAGTAAAAAAATATCATGCCTGTCCCCTGGGCTCCACAGCACCTGATAAAGCAAGCTGATTGTAGCAGGTGTTGTGAAGGAGGGAGAGCCTGGACTAAGAGAACCTGAATCACCATGAAGGTAATTTTTCATTTCTCTTTCGTCCAGGCTCTCCCTCCATCCCAACTGGTTGGGACCAGACTAAAAAGCCTTAAAATAAGTAAGGGTGGAGGAGACCGCATATACGGAATTCAAGCTCACAATTTGTGGAGCACCTCTTGGCCACATTTAGCATAATTGCTGGAGGATGTATCCATAGCATAATGCTTGCAAAAGGCAAGAGGGGTAGCCCAGATAGCAGCTGTACACATTTCTGCAATGGGAACATGCCTAGTAAAGGCTACGAATGCTGCCATGGCTCTTATGAAATGAGCCCGAAGTCTCTGCAGAGTTGCAAGCCCTTTGATATCATAAGCCCTTGAGATACAGGAGACAACCCATCTGGCGATGGAAGCTTTAGCTGCCTTATTTCCAGGGGATGGACCTCCATAAGTAATGAAGAGCTTGTCTGCTATCCTGAACGGTTTAGTCCTCTCTAAATAAAATTTTAGAATTCTTACAAAGTCTAAATTATGTAATGTCCACTCGGCCGTGGAAGCATGAGGTCTAGGAAAAAAAACATGAAGATCCCACTGAAGTGGAGGTTCATGAACAGGTGGATGTAAACGTAGAAGGCCCTCAAAGTGACTACGAATAGCTTTGTTTGAGAGAGAGAAGGACTTATGCTCTCCGTTTAGGTATGCTCCAATAGCCGATAGGTAATGTTTGCAAGTGTCTACTTTGACACCTGTAGAATCTAGATGAGACAGGAGGACATGACGTTATCAATGGAAGCCTCTACAGCAGTAGTGTTAAAACTTTTTTGGCCTGGCCCGTCCCCTCCCCCCCGAGCAAAATTTGGCCCGCCCAAAAAATGCAAAATGGACAGTAAGTATTAATGGCTATGAACTATTGTGTGCTGTCACCACACCCTACTCCCAGTATAGACCCTGGGCTCCACCACCTGCTCCTCTCACATGCCGGTAAAATAGCTCAGCGGGTTAAGCACTCGCTGATGCAATCTGACCGTGATCTGCAGGTCGCAAGTTCGAATTCCGGCAAGGCCAACTCAGCCTTTCATCCTTCCAAGGTCGATAAATGAGTACCAGTTTAAGTTGGGTGATATTGTAAGTAAATGTGTGCTCTGTAAAGCGCTTTGGATTAAAGCTCTATATAAATAACACATTACCACAGTCGCTGGGCTCCCTCATCCCACTCCTACCCAGTCCCTGGGCTCTCCCCACCCTGCTCCCACCACTATCCCAGTGCTCATGCCCATCCTGCTCCCACCACAGTCTCTGGGCGTTCCCAACACAGTCGGAGGGCCAGTGGGAGCTGGCAAATTTTTAAAGTGGAAGGGCATAAATATTTCCCACAAAAATGCCATAGTGATCGAGCGCAGCGAGGGAGCCTGAACCAATCAATGGGGGTCTGTGGGGGTTTTTCTGCCCGTGAACCTTTTTTAAATAATGGGTTAAAATGTTGCATTTAAGAGCATACTTAAAAAAAATGGGTAAAAATCCAAAAGGTTTCCAATTGGCGCTGTGGGGCCAAGAGGGAAAGCATGGTATTTTTGAATGGACATGTATGATCGATAGCCAGTAAAAGAAAAAAAATCATCCCTGTCCCCAGGGCTCCTCAGAAGAGCAGCTGATTTTGGCAGGTGGGTAAGGGGATTGTGCAACAAAGGCATTTTTAAAATGCCTTTTGTTGTGCACCCTCCGTCCCCCCCGCTCCCCCCCCCCCGTCTACCCCCACCCGCCAAAATCAGCTCAACGGACCAAAACAAACACACACACAGCAATCACTATCATTCACACGAGCACCCATCACCATACACATTTAAATAAAAAATAAATATGAACATAAACGTACCTTCTGTAGGGGCCTGTGCGTGTGGGCTGAAAGGCCCGCTACAGGTTGCTCTGTCAGTATGTGCAAGGAGGCGCAGGAGCTCCCCCTCGCACATACAAACATACAGTGCCCTATCCAGCATTTCCAATGAGCTATGCAAGGCTGGCAAAGCAAAACACCCCCAGCGTTGCATGGCTCAGTGAGCATGTGCGGCTGGGGAACTGAACTATCAAAAGGGAAAGTGTTTGCCTTTGACAGTTCAGCCAGCCCAGGAGCACTCAGCTGGAAAAAGCTGCTGCGGGAGTGCTCAGTGTTTCACTGGGCTGGCTCCTCTATAATGGGTGAGGGGGCCACTGGGTGGACGCCCCCTCACTCATTATGGATGAGCCGCCAGGCTTGGACTGGCCTATAGGGCAATAGGGCGATGCCCGTACCGGAAATGCAAAATGATAGTGTAGGCCACTGGGTGGACGCCCCCTCACTCATTATGGATGAGCCGCCAGGCTTGGACTGGCCTATAGGGCAATAGGGCGATGCCCGTAGCGGAAATGCAAAATGATAGTGTAGGCCAGTCAAAATGGGCCACTTTTTTGTGGCCAATGTGGGCCTGTTTCATGAGTTACTTCATTAAGCAGCTAGTAGTTGACCATTGCTGCTGAATAAATATCCTTTAAGTATCACTATTTGCTTAAGTTTTAACAAAAAAACAGCCTTGGATACTATTCAAACAGTCTTTGACTAAAGGAATGAATATCCATTTGCAACTGCAAGCCACTTTTTCATTGGTGCCGGAGACAGTTTTATGGTCCAGTCCGACCATGTGAGCAACCCCTCCTATTTGGCCATTTCCACTAATCTTTTTTACATTTCATCATGGGTTTTTGCCCCCCCCTTGGGTGTGGCCCTACAGTTTTAAGACCTCTGCTCTAGAGGATTAAGGTTGCCGTCCAGGCACCAGTGACAGAAACGTCACCATTTGCCATGATCTTGCTTCCTTGTAGAAGCTTTCCTGGAAGCTGATGTGATTGTTAGATTTTGTTCTGACAATTGTAAGGGAGAGAAGCCGAATTTTTCAGGAACCATGTCTTCAAGTTCAGCAGTTGAGGGGAGGGATGAAGAACCAGCCCCCTCTGTTGAGACAATAGATCCCTCGATGAGATCTAATTTGGAGGTCTCTGCTAACTCCAGGAGGTCTGAAAACCAAATCTGGCGAGGACAGATCAGAGCTGTAAGAATCATTGTTAAGATTATGTGACAACTAGAATTCGAGCAATGTTTTGTCTATCAATGGGAGAGGTAGAAAGTCATAAAGAGCTAGGTTCGACCAATCCAGGTCTATGGCATCTCCCAGAGACTTGTGCTGATTGGCTAAGTGGTCTACTGCTGGATGACCCCACGTCTGAAATACTGTCTTCGCTATGGACGGTTTCAGCTTACACTTGTGCGGAGCAGACTGTAACCTGCTTAGTCTGTCTGCTAGTAAGTTCTTCTTTCCCTCCAGATGGGCCGCCAACAAGAAAATGTGATTCTGAATGGCCCAACACCAAATCTTCTCTGCAAAGAAACGCAGGGGAAGGGAACGCCCCCTCCCCCCGCTTGTTGACATAGAACATTGCAGTGGTATTGTCTGTGAGAATTAAAAGAAAATGATTTTAGAGCGGAAAAATATGGCTCTTGCAGGACATTTATGTGGTCCCTTTTTTCCTGAGAAGACCAAAGGCCATGATCGATTAGACTGACAATGGGCTCCCCAACCATACTCTGATGAGTCTGTTGTAATGACCATTTGGTGAAGGGGAGGCTGAGAAGGAGACCCAATGAAAAGGTTTTCTCGAGAGTTCCACCATGTTAGAGAATCCTGAACTTGTTTTGGAATTTTACTCTTTATTTCCTGAGAATGTAGTAGTTGGTTACAGCTGCAGGCAAGATGCCACTGAACTGTTCTCATACGAAGCCTTGCAAAGGAAACTCAATTTATACAAGAGGCCATTAGCCCCAAGAGTCTTCGAAACCACCAAGCTATTAGAAGCTGATGTGTTTGGAACAACGAGATGACTTGCTGAATTGCTACCACCCCATCCGGGGGAGGGAAAGCTTTCTGTTGAGTAGTATCTATTACTGCTCCTAGAAATTGGATCTTTTGAGAAGGGATGAGTTTGGATTTTGACACATTTATCGAAAACTCTAGGTTGAAAAGAGTGTGGCATGTTAATTGCATCTTTTGAAGCAATTCATCTGGAGACTGGGCCTTCAGAAGTCTGTCGTTTAGGTATGGATAGAGATGTACTGTCCTTAACAGAAGTTAAGCTGCCACTGTTCCCAGAATTTTTGTGAATGCCCTGGTTGCAGAATTGAGTCTGAAGGGCAGACATGGGAACTGGTAAGGAGGCTTTCCTAGGGTGAGCCTCAGGAATTGGCAGTGATCTGTGAAGATGGGAATGTGAAAATAAGCATCTTGTAGATCTATAGATTCCATTCAATCGTTGAGTTGGAGAGAGGTTACAATCTGAGGAATGGTAACCATATGGAAGGTTTTGATTAACAGAAACTGTTTGAGATCTAGAATTGGCCGAATCCCGCTGGTCTTCTTCGGGATTAGAAAGTAAACGGAATACAAATCCTGACCCAATTCCTCTTGAGGGACCAATTCAATCGCTCCCAAGGATAGGACTTTTTTGATCTCTACCAGGAGCTCTGGGGTGGTTTTTGGAACTTCAGCGAAGAGGAAGGGAAAATAGCAGTAAGGGCAAGACGGTAACCGTGTCGAATAAAATTCAAAACCCATCCCTCTTGAGTGATGCTCTCCCACTGAGGTAGAACGTTGGAAATCCTTCCTGCTACCGTGTATGTATGCTCCTTGATAATTGGAGCTGAAGGTAAGTACATCCCCGGGAGGAAGTCAAAGACTTCTTTTGATTTTGCGAAGAATTTTAAGAAGGGGTGGGCCCCGACTTTGATTTAGGTCTATATCTTCTCTTCTTAAAAGAGTAATAAGATTTTGTGGATGTAGAAGGACCACTATTCCCTTGAGGACGTGGTTTGAAAGATTGAACGTTTTGGTGATACGGTTGTCTCACTGAAATTGAGTTAAGAGTTTCAGCAGTACTGACACTGGCTTTACATTTGTGAAGGACCTCATCAGTGGAGGGATCAAAAAGAGTCTTGCCATCAAAAGGAAGGTCGAGACCTTTCTCTTGAATATCCTGGTGCAGAGAAGTGGCTGATAAGTAGGCATGTCTACGCATGCAGACTGCATCAGTTACTGCTCTTGCTGTTGTATCTGTGAGGTCCTGAACAACTTGAAGCTGTTGGATAGCTGCCTCTCTACCTTCTGAAATCCCAAAGGAAAACTCATCAGCGGCTTCCTGAGAGAGCAGATTAGTAAAGTGCTCCATGTTCTCCCAATTAAGGATATTAAATTCTGCTAAAACTGTAGCAGTATTTACTTGCCCGAGTTGCAGGGTAGCATTAGTGTAAGACTTTTTATCTTGTGCCTCCCATACCTTTGCATTCCTATCTAGAACAGAAGATGGAGAAGGACCTTTGCCCATGGTGCCTAGGGCAGCTGAAATTACCACTGATCGGGTTGCAAGATTTCCCATAAGTACGAAAGCCTCTTCCTTAGGCACTTTATACATGGTGTATAAATCTTTTGAAATGCGAGGAACCGAATGAGGTTTTCCCCAGCGTGCTAATGCTTGCTCTAGGACGGATAATTCCATGGGAAGCAGAATTTTAGACTGCTAAGATGGCAGTTTGCCAAAAAACACCAGCTGTTTCAGGTTTATCTTTAGGAATGATTTCCAAGGCTGCATGGCTTTTGCTACAATCTCATGAAACACCTTAGCAGTGTCGTCATCGTGTCCGTGTCCTTGGAAACGTTCAGTTTCTTGGACGGAGGAGCCGTATCCTCATGCTCGACTGACACAGAAATTGGTGCAGGAGTTGTATCAGTGGGAACTGTTACCTCAGGAGGCATATTAGGAGACATTTTGTCTTTAATGCGTTGAGCCAGAACTTCTAAAAGGCGATGTAGAACAGTCAATCCTGGTAGACTGATGGTTTGGATTATAAACCTTAAAAAGCAGAGGTCTAGGCACTTGATTAGTTAAAACCAGCTGTGATCCCGATTGAGATGCTGGGACTTGAGTTGGTTGAGCCAAATTGCCCTCAGGCCAAGAGAAAATTGTGGCAAAATTTGAGGAGAATTCACTCACAGGAATACTGAATAATTGTTCGGGAAGAACTGTAAAACATTTTGAAGCATCAAAGTCTTCAGAATCAGAAAGGAGAATGGAATTATCTTTCTGATTGTCTAATGCCGAATCAGAGATAGAGACAACCAGTGATTTTTTTTCCGCTTGTGCTTCTTTGGAGAAGTCTGTACCGGACTGGATCTCGAGTGAGAGGTTTTTGCCTCTTGTGAGAGGACTTATGTGCCTTGGTCGGTACCGAGGAGCTTGAGGGCTCAACTGCGGTAACCTAGGATAGGATGTTATCTTTCGGTACCAAAGTACTGGAAGAGTTACTTGCAGTAGACACCATGGCTGAGCAGATACAGGGGAATTCGAAGGTACTGAGTCAACCCCAGAGGCGTGCGCCTCTCTGAAGGAACTTTTGCCTGTTTGGATTACCAACGCATTAAAGGTTTTCCCCAATACCGAAATAATTTTGTCTGGTGTAAACAAATCTTCCGGTACCAGGTGGATCTTTTCAGATCGGTTCCCACCTGGAGGTACTAGTGTTTTCCCACCCAAAGGTACTCTCAGGTGAAAATGGCCGGGGTTTGCCCCTAAACGGTCCTGTGAAGACCCCGGAACTGAGGAGGCAGTCTTCCCATGGGTACTGAAGGCCGGTGCCGAAACACGTACCTTACCTGAAGGTACGGTACCCCTCTTACCGATATGGGCCTCGCTCTTGTTCCATACGAAGTCTTCGGTCATCTTTGGTAACGGTCCCAGCTGTGACATGGAGAGAGGACGATTCTACAGAGACCTCCGGTGAATCCCGCAGCTGAAGACACAGGTACTCACCTGGTGACGTATGCCCAGACACTGGATGCAGGCATGATGAGGATCGGCTGCAAATAATTGCTTCGGACAATGCTGTTTGAATTCTGTCGTACACGGCAAGCGGCAGAGGAAGGTACCGTGAAAAATAAAATTAAAATGATTGACCAATCGCTAAGAAAAAAGGGCTGGACATCAAAAAGTAACACCTCAAAAAGGATGGGGTCGCTGAGCGCAGCAAAATTCTGACCCGCCCAGTAGGCGAAAAACAGGAACTGGGTGTAGAACGTTGGTGACGTAGGGGTAAGGTGTGGGCTTGGCGTGTAGAGGGACGCATGCATGACGCTGGCCCTGCACCTTCAATTTTCTTAAAAGGACAGCAGCTCTATTTTGCAGCCAGATTTTTCCAGCCCACCTGTGGATGCAGGCGTACCCAACTAGTTGGGCAGGAGGGAGAGCCAGGACGAAACAGAAATCAGCAGATTTAGATGCAGACAAGTCTTCAGGAATTGTTTTGAGTGAGAGAGTAAGGCTGCTGCCCTTCTTTTTTTTTTTAATTATCTTTATTTTAACAGATACAAATAATTCATAAATACAAAGAAATGAGTACAATAAAACAAAATCATAAGCATCATAACAATATTACATTTCAGCCTTGTCAGCATAATATTATGTACAAGATTTGTCTATACATCTCAACCTTTAGACGAAAGGACAGAACAAAAGAAAGGATAAAAAAAAAAAACCTTACCATTGACATTACCCGACCTATTAAAACAACTCAGGAATCCTGACCATCATTTTGCAATCCAGTACCATACATATCAAGGAAAGATTTCCACAAAGACCGATAGTTTTCTTTCTGGTCTTGCTTTCGAAACATAATCAATTCAAATTCAGACAACACAAATCACATCATTAATCCACGCAGCCCTTCTTCATATTAGCAAAGGCAGATTAAACTTGACAGAAGTGTGCTGAAGCCCAGATCGGGACCAATTCAGTAGGTAGGTTAGCAAACAATGAGCTCACTACAAAGCAGTTGTAAGCCATTAGTATTACACCAAATAAAGACACGCGTCCACTTTTGATAAGTATGCCTCATTGAATGTGCTCCTGCGTCCCAACAGAATCTTTACACGGCCCGTTCAGGTGCCATATTGTCCAGGCCAATGATGTGTCATAGTAGAGGATATTGCTGAACCTGCAACATCAAATACTGGAGTGAATAAAAAATGAAGTGAATCTACATTGAAAATTTGAAGAGATACGTTTACCAAGTCTGACACAGCCACAGAGGCTGTGAAGGCAGTTTTTGTACTACCCTCTGTTGAGGATGCTACAACAACTATCTAGGGAGGAGGCTAAAACACCAGAGAAGAAAAGGAAGCCAAACCTCTCGAACATGGAGTGTGGTTAGAGCGACAAGACTTCACTCTTACGTAGTGGTAGTAGGTCAACACAGAGGTACAATTGGCCCACACACAAATCTAGCAAAATACCCTAAACTGACAAAAAAATAAAAAATAAATATATATATATATTATACATTACTCATCGTAATCGTATTTCTGATGCTTGTATCTGCTTAGATTCACATGCTGTGCATAGGCCGACATCTAGTGGAAGCGGCAGAGTATTACAGTTTGTTTTTCGAAACTCGAAAAGGGGCACCGAACTAGGGCGAGCCAGTAATACTATCCCAAGTGTGACGTCCACTGTACCCATGATCCCTATCGCATGTAGGACCCTCAGATTGTATTTTTTGTGACATGAGGTAGCATGAGGAGTAGCGGGAGTACACGCAGATAAGATAGATAAGACTACAAGCATCCATGCGCCTTCTATCAGAGGGGAGGAAGGGCGGACGCATTTGAATCTAAGCAGATACAAGCTATCAGAAATAAGATTACGGTGAGTAATGTATCCCTTCTGTGGCTTGTGGAATCTGCTTAGAGCACATGCTGTGCATAGATTAGCGAGCAGTGTTAGAAGAAGGATGTGAGAAGGGTCATGAGCGAACAAATGCCTCAGAACCCCTTGTCCCACTCGAGTATCTGTCTTGGAATGAATGTCAATGCAGTAGTGCTGAGTAAACGTGTGAATAGAGCTCCATGTAGCTGCTTTGCAAATGGTATCAAAGGGTACATTTGCAATGAAAGCCAGAGTGGCCCCAGTACCTCTTGTAGAGTGGGCCCTTGGCGTAAAAGGCAGTGTTTTATCTGAAAGGGAATAGCACAGTTGGATACAAAAGACTATCCACCGAGAGATGGCATTCTTAGAGACACAGTCTCCCTCTCTGCTTGGAGCTATGGAGATGAACAGTTGATCTGTCTTTCTTAGTGGCCTGGTCTTGTCTACGTAGTAGAGGACCAACCTCCTCACATCTAGTGTGTGGAGTTTCACCTCAGCAGAGCTTTTGGGTTCTTGGAAGTAGGCTGGTAGCTCAATATGTTAACATGGAATTTGGAAATGAACTTAGGTGAGAACCTAGGGTGAGTGCGTAAAACCAGTTTATCCTTGTGAACAGTAATGAAAGGATCCTGCACTGAGGGAGCTTCAATTTCACTGACCCTTCTTATGGATGTGATGGCTACTAAGAAGACAGTTTTATAAGTCAAGTGCTTGAGACTAGATTTGTGCATGGGCTCAAATGGGGGGGTCCCATGAGCAAGGTCCCAACCTGGTGGTGGGTTAGAAATTGGAGGGTGGAGTCTCTTTACCCCTTCCATAAATGCTTTGACAACTGGCACTTTCCACCAGGACACCTTCTTATAGGAAGTGGTGTAGGCTGATAAAGCTGCCAGGTGTACTTTAAGTGAGTTAAACACTAACCCTGCATCCATGAGGTGGAGCATATAGGTGACGACATTAGAAGGAGTACAATCAACTCGGTTGATTTGCTTATAATAATTTGCACCAAATAGCGAATAGTTTCCATTTGTCATAGTAGCAGTGTCTTGTGTTAGGTTTTCTTGACTCTTTCAAGATATCCATACATCTATGGGGTAAATTGAGATGTCCGAACTCTATGACTTCAGGAGCCATGCTGCTAAGTTCATCGAGTTGGGCTGAGGATGCACCGTTAGTCCCTTGAGCTTTGAGAGTAGGTTGTACCGGCACAAGAGTTTGATTTGGTTACACACTGCCAGTTTGCGTCGGTGTGGGTACCACAGTTGTCTCACCCACATAGGAGCAACTAGGATGAGCGTCATTGGTTCCCTGTGGATCTTGTTGACCACCTTCCTCATCAGAGGGGTTGGTGGAAAAGCGTAGGCAAACATCCCTGACCAATTTATCCATAGAGCGTTCCCCTTGGAGCCTGGCTGGGGGAGCCTGGATGCAAAGTCTGGGCATTGCCTGTTTTTGCTTGTGGCGAATAGGTCTATAGTGGGGAAACCCCACTGAGAGAAGAGGTCTCCTACGACTTCTTCGTGTAGTGTCCACTCATGTTCTTCTGGAAGGGGATCCCTGCTCAGAGCATCTGCTAGCGAGTTGAGATTCCCTGGAACATGTTGGGATGATAAGTAAATGATCAGTTTGAGTGCCCATCTCCACATTTTCTGTGCAAGGCCGGACAGAATTTGCAAGCAAGTGCCCCCTTGTTTGTTTAAATAAAACATTGCCCTTGTGCTGTCTGTTAGGATCTGCACTTACAGGTTGGATAGGAGGGGTTCGAATGCCTGAAGCGCTCCGAAGACTACCAGAAGTTCTAGCACATTGATGCGGTTCTTAGCCAATGTGTGAGACCAGAGACCCTGAGCTGTGTGGTGAAGGTAGTGAGCTCCCCACCCTGCCAGGGAGGCGTCTGTTGTGACGACGGCCTGTATCTCTGGATCGTAGAACAGTTTCCCCTTTGCAAGATTCTCTCGTCCACCAGCGAAGACTCTGTACTAGTGTTGGCGAAACGACCACTAGATCATCCCACTGACCACTTGCCAGAGACCACTGTTTCGCCTACCATTCCTGCACGAGTCGCAGGCGCGCGTCGGGAACCAGGTAAATGCAAGATGCCATCATGCCTAGCAAACGCATCGCTTTGCGCACCCTTATTTGGCGACCGGCCTGATGAGGAATTTGCAGCTACAGATTTCGAATTATTTCCTCTGATGGAAAGGCCAACCCCATCTTGGGTGTTTAGAACAGCTCCTAGGAACTGTTTTGAGGTGCTTGGCACCAGGCTTGATTTTTTCTTGTTGATTGAGAAGCCCAATTGGAAGAGGAGGTTGATTGTTCTTTGAATGTTTATTCTGCAAATTACGGGGGTTTCGCCTGTGATGAGCCAGTCGTCCAGGTAAGGGTACACTGGGATTGCCTCCCTGCGTAAGTGCGCCGCCAGTACCTAGGTCAATACCCTTGGAGCCGAGGCTATCCCAATGGGCAGCATCTTGAACTGGAAGTGCTGGTTGTCTATTTGAAACGCAAGAATCTTCTGTGCGCTGGGAACATGGAAATATGAAAATAGGCATCTTCCATATCCAACGTTGCCATGTAATCCCCTTTTTTAGTAGGGGGATTACCTCTTGGAGTGTAGTCATGTGGAATTTTTATGGCTTGACATACTTGTTTGCAGGGTGCAAATCTAATACTGGGTGCATTGTTCGATCTTTCTCTGGCACAAGGAAGTAGGTTGAATAAATGAACAAGTTACTTTCTTACCTGGTAACGTTCTTTCGATGGGATGGTCCGACAACGTATTCCATATCTATGACATGTAATCACCACAGCTGTGCTGCTTCGGAAACTTTTTTCGGTGTCTGTGTCCTGCGTCGATGACGTCGATGCGCCGTCGAGGACCTCCTCCGACGTCATCCGATGTGATAAGTAGGACGCACGACACCCGTAGCCTCAGTTGTAGTTTTTTCCCCCAGAACGTGTAACATTAGTCAACTGCCAGTCAGACACCAAGCCTTGCGGAACGTAAGCTGCAATCGCAAAAGAAATTCTGCAGTGGGGAAGGCAGGGAGGGAGCGATTTGGAATACGTCGTCGGACCATCCCAACGAAAGAACGTTACCAGGTAAGAAAGTAACTTGTTCTTCGAGGGGATTGGGTCCTCCAACGTATTCCATATCTATGACAGACTCCCAAAGCAGTACCAGAGCAAGGAGGAGGGAAAGAATTTAGAATCAAAATTTAGAATTGCCAATCAAATAGCAGAGCAAAGGACCGCCTTGCCAAAGGCCAGATCCTGTCCTCGGATGGAATCGAGGGAATAGTGACGTACAAATGTATGTACTGAAGCCCAGGTGGCTGAATCACAGATGTTGCGAATAGGAACACCCCTCTGCAGGGCAGTAGATGCAGCCATACCCCTGGTAGAATGGGCACGCAAGCCAGCCGGTGGGTCATTACCCGCCAAGCGGTAACACTCCGAGATGGCCAAAATAATCCAGCGAGACAAAGTCTGTTTCGTCACAGCTTGTCCCAAACACTTTCCAGCGTAGCCAATAAAGAGTTGATCGTTCACTCAGACCCGGGACATGCGTGAAACATAAAAGCTTAAAGCTCTCCTAGGATCAAGCCTATGGAGCCTCTCCTCTTCCTTACCAGGATGCGGAGGAGGATAGAATGCCGGAAGAACAACCTTCTGGGCCAAATGAAATTCGGTCACTACCTTCGGAAGAACAGAAGGATGAACTCTAAGGGCAACCCTGTCCTTGTGAAATACAGTGAAGGGTGGCTTAACTGAAAGTGCCTGTAACTCACTCACTCTGCGAGCGGAAGTAACCACAACCAAAAACAGTTTTCAGAGTTAACAGCCTCAAAGGGCAAGAATGTAAAGGCTCAAACTGAGCACCCATAAGAAACTTAAGAACAAGGTTTAAATCCCAACCGGGCACCAGGAAAGGTGACAGAGGGAACAAATTAGTGAGCCCTTTCAGAAACTGTGAAATTAAAGGGATTATAAAGTAGGAACACTCTTCAGACGAGCGCTTAAAGATGGACAGCGCCGCCAGGTAACCTTTGATGGTACCCACTTGCAAGCCCCTGTGGGCCAAAGAAAGTAAAAAGGACAGAACCATGGGGATGTCACATGCAAAAGGATCCACATTCTGAACTCTGCACCAGTCGCAGAACTTACTCCAACGGCAACGGTACAGAGACTTTGTTGCTGGCCTTCGGCCCGAGAGCAACACCTCCATCACGTCTTCAGGGAGGTCCCAATCCTTATACCTCAACCTTTCAGAAGCCAAGCGTGAAGGTTGAGGGATCTGACCTCTGGATGGAGAACCTGACCCCCCCCCTCCCGTGAGAGCAGATCGTCTCGGTAGGGAAGACGACGTGGAGGGCAGATGGACAAGTCGAGAAGGTCCGGGTACCACGTCCTCCGAGCCCACGCCGGAGCAATGAGGATTATCCGGGAACCGAACTTCCGTAACCTCAGCAGCACTTGCGGGATGACGGGGACTGGAGGAAACGCATACAGCAGCAGGAATGACCACTCCACCACGAACGTGTCTCCTAAGGCTCCTTTTGGAGGAAATTCCCGCGAGCAGAACCTCTCGCACTTCCAGTTGACACTGGAGGCGAAGAGATCCACTTGAGGGGTCCCCCAAAGGGCAAAGATCTCCAGGAGAATCTCCTGTGCCAACTCCCACTCGTGAGAGATTGTGCTCTGCCTGCTCAGAGCATCCGCCGTCACGTTTTTGTCTCCGGCCAGATGAACTGCCGAGATCGAAACTTCCTGCTGGATGGCCCAGAACTCGAGCTGCATCGCCTCCTTGCACAAAGGAAGTGACCCTGCCCCCCCCCCCTTTTTGTTGAGGTAGTGCATGGCCACTGTGTTGTCTGTCAGGATCAGGACATTCCTTCCTCGCACAGTCGGCAGAAAAGCCTTCAGGGCTAGCCTGACGGCCCTCAGCTCCAACAGATTGATATGGAGTCTGGACTCCGACGGAAACCAACGACCGCTGACTGTCAGCCCGTTGGCATGAGCTCCCCATCCCGTGAGGGATGCATCCGTCACGATCGTCACCTCCGGCCAGGGAAGCCAAAATGGAGCCCCCTTCATCAGGTTGCCTTCGACGGCCCACCACAGAAGGTCCCGGGCGACCTCGGGCGACCGAGGGCGGCACCTGAACCGGGTCCGACATCCTGCCGGAGGACTGCGACCATTGCATCTTGAGTGCCCACTGCAAAGATCTCATCCGCAGGCGAGCCTCTGGCACCAGAAGAATGCAGGATGCCATGAGGCCGAGCAACCTCAAGAACTCGAACGCTGGGAGCGTCTGGGCATGCTGAAACTTGTGCACCATCTGCTGAATGTGAAGAGCCCTCACCTGGGGAGGAAAACACTGCCCCAGGGAAGTGTCGAGCACTGCTCCGATGTACTGGAGCCGCTGTGTTGGGGTGAAATGGGACAAATTGAGGGAGAAGCCCAGCCTGTGAAGGGAGTGGCAGGTGACGGACAGATGATCCAGGACTTGCTCGGGAGAGCTCCCCCTGGATCAACCAATCGTCCAGGTAGGGGTAAACGTGAATCCCCCCTTGCCTGAGATGCACTGCCACCACCACCATGAGCTTGGTGAAAACCCTCGGGGCGGAGGTCAATCCGAACGGCAGAACCCGAAACTGAAAGTGCGAGTCGCCAACCGCGAACCTCAGGTACTTTTTGTGCTTGGGATGGATCGGCACATGGAAGTAAGCATCCTTGAGGTCGAGAGACACCAACCAGTCCTGAAGCTGAAGGGCCTGGAGGACTTGAGAGAGAGTAACCATCTTGAACTTGTCCTTCCTGAGGAGTTTGTTCAAACCGCGCAAGTCCATGATGGGTCTCAATCCCCCGTCTTTCTTTGAAATCAAAAAATAAGGGGAATACCATCCCTTGTTCCTCTCCGCTACAGGCACCAGTTCTATGGCGCCTTTCTACAGCAGGGCTTGAATTTCCTGCGCAAGAAGCGGATCCGGACTCTGCAAAGAGAGGTTCCCCGGTGGATTGTCGCGAGGCCTGTGCCGAAAGGTAAGACAGTAGCCGTGGGTTATGATCTCCAGAACCCATACATCTGAAGTAATGGCACGCCACTCTACAAGATGCTGCGCCAGCCTTCCCCCAACCGGCGAACCATGGGACATGGCCTCATGACTGAGCGGTAGCGGCTGCGGCGTAACCTGAGGGCAAAGAGGCAACTGCACGAGCGGCCTTGGCACCACGGATACCCTGTCGTCCACCTCTGGTACCCCTGCGTTGGCCTCTTTGACTGCCAGCTCCTCTCGCTTTACTGAAGGACGAGAAATAGCGAAAGGAACCACCCCTCCATTGCTGTCCCCTAGGAGGAAAAGGCAGAGGTTGGCGAACTGCAGCGCCCAACGACTTCGCTGCAGCTTTTGAGGTCTGCAACCTCTCATGGCTCTCGTCAGCCTTGCTGCCAAAAAGGTGTTCACCGTCAAAGGGCATGTTGAGGAGCCGGGACTGCACATCAGGAGCAAACCCCGACTTCCGCAACCACGCAAACCTGCATATCACCGTGCTCGCCGCCATGGACCTGCTGACGCATTCAGCCATGTCCAAACCCGACTGAACGGACTCGCACATGGCATCCTTACCATCCTGGACCATAGCAAGGAAACCATGCCGTTCGTCCCCTTCGGGAATAGTTTCAGCCGCTAACGCAACACAGTTCCACAGAGTGTGTGTGAAACGAGACAAGGCACAAATGGAGTTGGCCGCCTGAAGCGCCATACCACCAGAAGAAAACCCTTTCTTCGCCCAGCCATCAAAACGTTTGTCGTCCCTATCAGGAGGGATGGTAGGGTACGACGCCTGCTTTGCCGGGCCCGTGGCCGCCTGCACCACCAAACTCTCCGGAGTGGGGTGCCTGGTCAAGTAGCAGGGGTCGCTACTTGCTGGACGGTATTTTTCGCGACAAGGACCTGCCCACCGCCGGGAGACTCTCCGGAGCAGTCCAAGCCGCCACCACCCTTCTCTGTAAAGCCATATGGAACGGCAGTACCGGGTCAGTTGGGGGACCAACATCAAGGATGTCCGTGAGATCATCCTGCACAGACCATCCCAAGTACTCGGAAACCCTAGCCATAAGGCGCCGGTACAAGGAATCGGCACGAGAGCCAGGCTCAGGCCTACAAAACTCCACCTCCGGAGAGGTGTCCAGTCCACTGGCATCATGCAGTGACTGCCTCAAATCGTCAAACTGACTATGGCCCGAGAAAATTTCATCTGGAACCTGACTAGGAACCAGGCCATCAGAATCCTCATCCACCTCCGAAATATATTCCAGGTGGCGTAAAGAAGGCACCCGAGAGTGCTTGCTCTTAACCAGAGCCTTCCTAGGGGATTCCCACGTGCCACGGGGTACCTCCGACACCCCAGTCCTCGAAGCCGGAGCTCCGAGCGTGTCCTTCGACGACCTGAGCGTCGACGGCTTCGACGACCTCCTCGGAGCCGGAGCCTCGAGAAAGCCTGTCAACGCCCTCGACGCCTCAGACGTCGATGTCTTCCTCGAAGACATCACAGGTGCACACGGTCTCGAACGCGTCGAGGACCGGGACCTGGAACGGGTACGTCGAGAACGAGTCCCCTTGTCCAAACGGGACCTCTCCCATGACTCGTGCCGACCACTCTTGCGAGCGGTGTCTCTCGGCCTCTCACGACCGACCCCACTCGGGGGCGCGGACGGCTTAGTACCCTGCGACTCGAGAATCGCCAGCATTTTCTTCCCGAAGGAAGCCCATTCCTCCGGCGTTGCACGGCTGGTGGGGTAAGCGACGTGCCAGGCAGAGTCCTCCGAAGAGGACCTGGAAGACGACCGCTGTCTGCGCTTCCGAGAATGCCTCGAAGAGGCCGAGGAGTGGCGAGACCGACTCCTAGAAGGAGACCCACGAGACTTCCGACGATGACGCGGAGAGTCTCCTCTCTAATCATCCATCGAAAGCCCCACAGACTTCGACTTCCGGGGCTTGGACACCCGACCTACCGATAACTTCTTCTTACGTTCACGTAAGGCTTTGGACGTGAGCGACTGGCAGTCGATACAGTCATCCGTGTCGTGGGCCTCCCCGAGGCACCAGAGGCAGGCGTCGTGCCAGTCCATCACCGACATCTTGGACCCACACTCCCCGCACTTCTTGAAGCCTGGACGCGGGGTCGAAGACGAAGTAGAAGACATCTTCACACGAAGGATTTTCTCACAAAAACGAACAGGTTCGAAGAACCAAGAAGAACAGAACTCCAAAGAGTCGAGGCGTTAACCGAGATTCACGAAGCAACATGTTAGGGGAAAAAACGGAACTGAGGCTATGGGTGTCGTGCGTCCTACTTATCACATCGGATGACGTCGGACGTGGTCCTCGACGACGGCGCATCGACGTCATCGACGCAGGACGCAGAAAAAAGTTTCCGAAGCAGCACAGCTGTGGTGATTACATGTCATAGATATGGAATACGTCGGAGGACCCAATCCCCTCGAAACCCCTTTTACCTGGTTGACCGCGACAAGTTCTATGGCGTCCTTTGCAAGTAGAGTGGCGAATTCCTCGAGAAGGATTTTCTGATGCTCCAACGAGTGTACCTTCTGTCTTGATGGTCGTGGTGGCGCACTAGTAGCTCTATACAGTATCCTGCGGACACTGTGGACAGCACCCATCTGTCCGAAGTGATCCTCTCCCATGCGTGGGTGAAGGTGGAAATGCGCCTCATGCGCCTCCCTACTGGGGATGCATGGGAGGGGACCCGAAGCGGAACGTCACTGTTTACTAGGTGGCATGCCACCACTGGCGGGGCTGCCTTTACCCCTAGTGCGGCCCCTGCGCTGGCCTCTAGTGAATCCCTGTAATGTTGGGAACTGATTGTTGCCCCACGAGGTTCCTTGATTTTGGTAGTAGTTGGAACCCCTCTGGGACCTTTGGCCGCGAAAGAGACGAAAACTATTTCCCCTTTGACCTGGGGGTTTATTTGCGAGTTGGGCGAGAGATTTTAAGGTCTCATACTTATCTTTAGCTGTCTTTAGTGTCTCCTCCACTGCCTTGCCGAATAGAACGTTATGCTCTACCGGCATGTCTATAAGCGTGGCTTGGGTCTCGGGTTTAAACCCTGATTGCCTGAGCCAAGCGTGGCGCTTTATTACTGTGCCTTCTGCTATTAATCTTCCTGCATTATCTGCTGCATCGAAGTTTGCTTTAAGGATGCATCCAGACACAGATTTTCCGTCTGATGCAATTTGGGCCAACTGGCTCTTTAGTGGTTCAGGTGCAGAGGCTACTAGAGCAGCTACTTGTTCCCACTGGTGGCAGTTATAGCTTGCTAACAGAGTGGTACTGTTAGCAATACGTGCCTGATGGGCTGACGTGGATGCAACTTTCCTCCCCAGAGCATATATCCTTTTGCTCTCTTTATCGGGAGGTGCTTCTGAAGAAGCTAGTGGTGTGCCTGCCCTCTTTCTGGTGGTTGTTACTACCAGGGAGTCGGGTTTTAATTGACCCCTTATGTACATGGGATCGGAGGGAGCGGCTCGGAATAATTTTTCCACTCGTGGATTCACTGCACGAGTAAGATTTGGGGTTAGCAGCGAGGGATCAATTCTGCGCTGGATTGATTTTAATATGGGGATGGCTTGGGTAATGGCTGTCACCTAGGATTTCTTCTGCAAAATCTCTATCTTCTTGGACATCCTGTGAGTCCATTTGAAAATGGGATGCTGCTTTAGCTAGCACCTCATTAAGGAGTGGCTGATTATCAATCGGTGAGTCATTCACCGGGGATCCTTCGGAATAGGGGAGTCAAGATTGTATGCTTCCGCATCAGCTTCCTCTTCCTCTTACTCGTCATCATCCCCATAGTAAGCAACCCCTGTCTGGTCGTCCAGCATCTGGGTTTCTGTCTCCTCACCATATGACTCTGGATGGTAAGGTTCAATTAGCAAAGAGTCTGAAACCAATCCATGCGCTGGAGTCTCAGAGCTGAGCCTTTTAGTAGGGGGTTGAGAGTCCTTGGATCCCAAAGGGGCAGAGGTAGCTTGAGTATTTGCATAGCTATGGAAATAATTAGGGTCCTTTTCGTAGAAGTCTACAAAAAAAGACATCCTTCTCATTACCCTATCAATATCAGCTGAGTTCCATTCTTTGGAACTGGGAATAAACCTTTTTTGCTCTGGTTCCTCATCCATGCCCATATCATGAGGAGTGGGAGGGACAATTGTACCCTTAGGAGTAGTGTCAGGGACCTTGGACTTTTCAGGAGCCTTCTGTTTTTCTTTATGGTGTTCTGAAGGTTTCTTGTGCTGTTTATCCCCCTTCCCGTGACTAGAGGAATGTTTTCCGGAGGTTTTAGGGATTTCCGAGTGTTTCAACACATCGCGTCGAGTTTCGGAGGTGGTCTTTGATGCTTTGCGTCGAGATTCGGAGGTGGTAGAAGGGTGTCGAATCTCGGGTGTAGACGCTACATGCTTAGACTTGGGAGCATAGAGGTCGGAATCGTCTTCCGACGAGCGAGCCTCTACAAGTATTGGTAGTGCGGCACTCTTTCCAACCGTGGACGGTTGTCCTTGTCATGTGGCGATCTTGAACGGGAACGCCCAGAGGACACAGAATCGTTAGACCGCTCTCTCAGTGCCTTCTGTTGCCTATCGCTCGTCGAGTCAGGGCTGGGGCTGATGTGCTTAGTGGGAGTGGTGTGGATTGCGCTTTTGCTGCCGAGTGTTGTCCCCATAACTGGGCCGCTGGCCAGTCCTCCGAGGTCGGGGGCTTGCGCGCGGGTGTCTAAAGTCACCCTCCTGCCCTCGCCGTCTGCGTGGCTGCCATCGCTAAAGGTCCCTTCGGCGTCCATGGCCTCTCGTTGCCTGGCGTAGTGGGCCCAGCATTTAGTGGAGCGGTCTAAGTGTTTTGGGCTTGAAGAGCTTACAAGCTCGACATGTAGCCTCGGGATGGTCTTGTGGGAGACACAAATTGCATGTATTGCGCTTATCTACCCAGGGGAACTTCCTGTTACACTTCGGGCGGAATCTGAAAGGAGCACTCTCCATATGTATTAATTTGGTAGTGGGCAAGTATATGTAGGAAATAAATGTGGGAGCCTGTATGACCACCCCCCCACTCTCCCTACTTGTACAGGGCCGAGGCCAGAGGCCTTCCAATAATATATGTATAATTGGCTAATGCCAATGGAACTCTGCAATATGCATCCGACTGGAATGGCGGATAAAAACAATCTGAGGGTCCTACACGCGTGAGGGATCATGGGTACAGTGAACGTCACACGGGATAGTATTGCTAGCACGCCCTAGTTCAACGCCTCTTTTCGAGTTTCGAAAAACAAACCTATACTCTGCAGCTTCCACTAGATGTCGGCCTTTGCACAGCATGTGATCTAAGCAGATTCCA
The DNA here is from genome assembly GCF_040938575.1 of Ambystoma mexicanum. NCBI lineage: Eukaryota > Metazoa > Chordata > Amphibia > Caudata > Ambystomatidae > Ambystoma > Ambystoma mexicanum. The sequence goes on from NC_090937.1 coordinate 745,561,268, forward strand.
CAAGCCTCAGAAATATATACACACACACACACACACACGGTTTATAGTGATTGCATCGAATGCCTTAGCATCTAAAAAAAAGCAACGAAAAAAGAGCATTGAATGCATGTTTTTTAATGGCCCCCCCAACCCCTGTTTTTTTACCCCTTAAAACCCATTATAATTCAAATAAAACCTTTACCTTTGAAAAAAATGCATTCGCTGCATTTTGTTTAATGCTTTTGGCATTCAATGCTTTGTGTTCGATGCAATGACTGGATACCATACATACACATTTTTGCAAGTGTGTTTGTATGTTCGGGGTTGGCTCCAGCCCCATAACAGTTGGTGGGCTGAGGTTTGGGCCCAAGGTCGGCATACCATCCTGGGGTGTACTGGCGATAGTGGAATCTGACCAATCCCACCCATTCGCCCTGCACAGGGCAGGGTCTGGCCCTGTGTTATCAGTATAGGCGATTTCAGGAGATTGCCGATTTTTCGATTTCTCAAGAATAGGAAGTTAGGACACAATAAAACATACACAAGGCAGCTGCCACTTGAATGTCAGCTACAGACCCGGGCAACGCTGGGTGGTCCCACTAGTACTTTAATAAAGTCACACACATAATGCTATCGGTTTAAATAAGCATTTTGAATATTAATACACAGATACCGGAATATTCTATAAACAGTAATCGCTATACTAGGACTGTTCTAACCCTGATGTATATATGTGGGTCCTTTGCCATGAGCAAGCACCCAACATAAAATAATGGGGGTCACTAGAAACAGAATACCATACAATCTAAAAGGTAGATGGGTACTTAGTAGCCTGCTCAACTAAGTGCAGTGTCCTAAAGACCCATCCCAAACAGAGTACATTTAAAAGCCATAGACCGGGTGGCCAGCACCCAACACATATGGCAGGGTGTGGAATTAAAAAGGGAAATAGATTTGCAATCCCGAAGACCTTAAAACACAATTCACCAATACATTTAGATCTAGTAGCCCTATATCATAGTATTAATGCTCAGTTGTTCAGAAAAATACACTAAAACCTTCAAGAGGACGAAAACAGAGAAACTTTGCAAAAAGATCCCCAAGAATAAACTAACATTGAAGTACAGTTACCTTCCTGAAACGTTTCAAGGGAAACTAAGCACATTATTACCGGTTGCAGTTACAGTGTTTCAAGTGCATTCAACATTGCAGAAATGAGGAGGATGATTTTAAAAAAGGATTAAAAAAAAATCACAGTTAAGTACAAAAATGGAAAATCTTAGTCCAGGGCTCAATGAACCCCTAGGGGACTAAGTCAAAATGTCCAGGGGTAGGAAAATACCCCAGTCACTTTAAGGAGACTTCTAGTTTAAGTTCCATATGATATAATTGCAAAAGTTAAAGGCCCATCCACATTGAAGGAGGCAAGTAGAGTTCTAGCCCACATGAGCAGACGCTGAGACTTTCAACTGCAACGGAGGCCACAGGACACCCCAAAGAAGGGTTCCAGAGGTCAAAAGATGAACCCCAGAAGAAGAAGCTGGAGAACAGGACGACCCTCAATGCAAGTCTATTGGGAAATATGGTTAGATATTGCCTTCCCAGAATCTCTACCACAAACCAGGGGCGAATATTGTGAATATTCACCCTTCCTAGGAGCCCCAGGTAGAAACTCATGTCAGTGCAGTAACCCGCAGCCAAGCAGAAGGTTGTGATGGTAAACGGCAGTATGCAATCGTAAAACGGCCCAGAAACAGACAAAGTGGAGGGCAGATATGGGGAGACACCGGGAGTCTACAAACAATCTGGAGTTAGCCCCCAAAACGGGGATAAGACCAACCCACTGCACTTAGCCAGCATTGCCGAGTGAGGGCTTGAAAAATTGCCAAAATTTCAGGAAACCTCATTTAGCAGGTCGGCAGTCCTGCCACCTCCAAATTCCAGTAACAGCAGCAGGAGAATGAGTAGGACAATCTAACTAACCCTGTAAATGGGCTTGCCCACAGGCAATTTAGCCAATCACAAAAAAGGGCAGATGGTCAGATGACCAACCATACTGGTTGGTCACTGCCACTCAGCCAAAGCCACCCAATAGGAATTGAGAGGGCTAGTCCCGGGACCACTACTAGTCTAAACGAGTTAGCACCAACATGGAGGCTACCACAATGGGCTTTACAAAAAAGCCCACTTGATCGAACAACCATTTATTTTAATTTGGATTTTATTTGTTTTATTGTGCATTTGTTAGGCGCTTATACAGTAAATCAAAGGGTGGGAACATGGGATTGAAAAACAATGAATACAGTGGAAGATAAAGACAAACCTACTGTTCCTTGTGAGTATTCAGAACATGCAAGTGCAGCGATAAATGGGGAAGTGGGGTTTGGGGGTAAGCGTTAGCACTGGAATGCCTGTGTTCGTGGGTGAGCAGCAGATGAAGTGCATAATATGGGAAGTGCTATGCGGCCTGGGGCCGCATTTGGGTAGAAAGTTCAAGCCTACAGGATTGAGGCCGGTGGGTGCTGAGAGGTAGGCAGAGGTTTTGGCGATTGGGTGTGGGGGCCAGGTCCCTAAGGAAACATAAGAGCACTGGCCACCAATCACAGTGACTGTGAGATTAGCGGAAGAAGGGAAAGAGGAGGTGAAGAGGAAAGTCTTGAGGAGCTTCCGGAATTAGAGTAAGTCCTAACGAAGAGGGAGGGGGAGGCTGTTCCATAAGAGGGAGTCCGCTGAAGAAAGGGATCGGCCTCCGGCCCTCTGTTTAGCCAAACACTTTACATGCAGAGTTGGTACAGAGGACCGCAGAGGTCTAGAGGGAGAGTATTTAGTAAGAGAAAGTTGCAGATAGCATGGTCCCATGCCCCAGACAGACTTGTGGATGATACAGAGGGATTTGAATTTAATCCGTGCCGCAACATGGGAGCCAGTGAATACTTTTTTAGGGCAAGAGAGATGCAGTCCCTGGGCTTAAGGGCTTGCTGCCCTATTCTGGATTAGCTGGAGGGGTTGTAAAGTGGAAGAAGGTCGATTAAGGAGAAGGCTATTGCAGTAGTCAAGCCTAGAGAGAACCAGGGCTCGGGTAAAATTGAGCTTCTGGGGGAAAGTGAGAAAAGGGAGAATTCCTTTGAGAAGGACGAGTTGAAAGTGGGACTTCTTGGCAATGTCCTAGTGTGAGGGGGGAAGGATGGAGAGGAATCAAAGATGACTGCAAGGACGGGCAGAGTGGGAAAAAAAAGAGGGAGCAGGGGTCTCAATGGGAATGATCTCAGTCTTGCTGGCATTGTACTACACCAAGACTGGATGACAGATAGTCAGGATGATGGAAGATGCAAGAGGGTCAGCAGGAAGTTTGAGAAAGTTGTGCGTCATCCGAGTAGCATGTTGGCAGATAAGGAGGAAATGAGGAATGTGCTAGCTGAGCAAGGTTAGTGTTGAAGAGCAAGGAGCAGAGGTTTGAGCCCTGGGGGAAGTAGGTGAGGAGAAGGTGCCCAAAATGACTTGGGACGAACAGTCAGTTAGGAAAGAAGTAGGCCAGTCCAGTGCCCACTCCGAGATACCAAGGGTATCATAGAGCAGTTTTAGGAGGACAGTAGGTTTAACCCTATCGAAGGCAGAGTAGAGATCAAGTAGGATGAGGACAGTTGTAGAGTTAGAGATGCGAGCCGTTCTTCACAGGTGTTCAGAAGAGCGGTTTCCTCTGGAGGCTCGGAATCCAGATTGATGGTTGTGGAGATCACCACCAAGTTCAGTTTGTGAGGCAAGTTGCGAAAAGTCCAGCTTCTCCAATAGTTTCCCAAGAAAAGGGGTGATAGAAATAGGGTGGTAGTTGGCTGGACAAGTAGGGTCTGCTGAAGGTTTTTTCAGGAGGGGCTCACAAGTGAGTGTTTGAAGAAGGATGGGAAAGATCCAGTGGCAAAAGAGTGGTTGCAGAGATCAGCGAGTGCAGGGGCAAGAGAGCCAATGTTGCCCTTGATGGTTCTGGAGGAGCAAGGGGAATCCTGTTTGGAAGAGACCTTCATGAAGCAGCCATCTCTGGTGACTTCTTCATGTGTGACAGAGGAGAAGGAGGAGAGCGAGGAAGAAGGAGGGTACGAAGCCGTAGGAGGCAAGGGAGTGAACAAGGGGTTGGGCAGGAGAGTAGCATGGGTGATCAGGATGTCCAGAGTTTTCGTGGTGAAGTGTGTAGCCAGTGCGTTACAGAGAACCTGGGATGGAAGAGGGGAGAAGGAGACTGCGGAAGGGTTGGCTAGTTCCCTGCATATTTTAAAGAGTTCAGCCGTATTGTTGGATGCACCGGTTATCCGTGCCTGGATGTGGGCCCTTTTCTTGGCACAGGTGGAGAGTTTGTATTGCCTTTGGAGCAGGCGGCAGGCCAGATTGTCAGAGGGTGAGCCTGAGGTTTGCCACTTCCGTTCCACAGCTCTGCACTTGCGTTTCAGGGCTGCAAGTAATGAGTCATACCAGGTGTTACGTTTAGAGGTGGATCCTCATGACTGGCACAAGAATGTCGAGGGCGTTGGTAATGGCCAAATGGAGGTTGCTGAGAGCAGAGTCGGTTGTAGAGTCGGAGGGTGGGGGAGAGTGGGGTGAAGGTGGATGCGAAGGCAGGAGCTGACATTCATTTCATTGGATGGATGTTGGTGAATGAGGTTGGCAGGGCTTTTGGAGGGGCAGTCAAAGGGCCGAGGGGGCCTAGGTGCGAGGAGAGAATGGTCCTACCAAAGAAAATGGGGGAGGGAGGGAGAGAGAGAGGGGGAGAGGGAGAGAGCGAGAGAGAGAGAGAGATCAGAATGGATGATGTGGTCCAGAGTGTGTCCAGCCGAGTGGGTAGGGACAATGGAGAGGGATAGTGATGTACAGAAGTCAATGAAGAGAGTGGATGCTATGACAGGGGAGTTCAACTGGATGTTGAAATCACCCATGAGGAGATTAGAGGAGGTTGAGAGTAGGGAAGAACAGAAATAGCCCATTCATAGAGGAACAGAGTGGAAGCTCCAGGAGGCCTGTAGATGGTCGCAATGGTCAGAGAAGAGGAGGGAGAGATGATGAGGCTACAGACCAGGCTCTGAAAGGAAGAGTAGAGCTGGGTGGGTATGACGGAAGAAGGAACCCACTCAAGGAAGATCAAGGCACCCGCATCGCCAGCACAGTGCAGTCGTGGCTTGGAGATGATCTTGAAGCCATCAGCGAGAGAGGTCAGCGTCTTCAAGAAGAAAGTAGATGTCGGCAGAGTGTTTGTTGACCAAGCGGGCGTTAAGAGCGACCAGGTGAAGCAGGTATCCGCCTTTGAAGGTTTTCTGAGGTGGAGTACAGGGACGTGGTACACCAGTCAGAGGGGGAGGGACAGAGAGAGTGGTAGGAGGAAAGGCAGGTGAAGGAAGGAAGTTAATGAGGGATGGCAGGCACCAGTCAAAGAGGAGGAGGTTGGGTTGAGGACCCTGAACCAAGATAGTGCCTGTGTGGTAGACATTAATGATGCAGCGTGATGATGAGAAGCCGGCCAAGATGACTTCCCACTTGATGCCACAATTATTGGGAGAGGATGTGAAAGGGAGGAGAGTGGAGATGAGTCTATAGATCTGGAGAATGGACAGAGTAAATACCCATCTGGAAGTTGCACAGACATAGGTGTCTGTGATGGGTAGGCCAGGGTTCAAGGGCAGGATGTCTTTTTTGTGATTTTTCCTTCCAGACTTCGTGATAGAGGGGAGGGAGGGAGGAAGGGAGGGAGGAGGAGGAAGGGAGGATAGGTGATAGTGTAGCAGTTACAGACGATGGGTGAGATGGTGGGAGCCATAGGGGCGCCAGAGGTTAGCTGAGGAATTAAAGAGTTCTAGCTAAACTCACCAGGTGGACTAGTAGACACAAAAGGCACAAATGCAATCCTAAAAGAAAAATTGAATTTCAAAAACAGGGGCACAAAAGCAATGCAAAGAGGGTGCAGAGATGTAAAAGCGCACACACCTAAATTCAAACGTCAAAATCAGGGGCACAAATGCAGTTAGAGAAGAAGTAGGTTAGGTGAGGCAAAGAAGACAGAGTAAAAGGCACAGTGATTGGTTGGGAAAGTTAGTGGAGGAGGTAAAGGAAGAGTTCAGCCATAACTCACTGGTAGATCTGCAGGGAGCATAGAGGACCAGGGCCCAAGTTCATGGGGTAGCAGTATGTACATCTGGAGGCAGATTCATCGTTTGAGGAGGTGGTTTGGGGGGGGGGGGGGGAAAGGTGGAGGACCTCCAGGCCCTCCTTGGCCCGGACAGGCTCAGACAGGGCCTTAGAGGTGGGCCTTTGCTGGATGGGCAGCCAATCACAGTGGGGCCAGATGGTCTGCAGTGGGTGGCCACTCGGCCCTAGGAAGGGTGGTGCATCTTGTAGGGTGAGGTTTTATGGCCTAAGGAATGGCAAATAGCCAACAGAGACGGCCGTCCCCCTTCCCCAGTTGCACCCAACACAAGTGCTTGGCAAAGTTAATTATCAGCACTTTCTTCTAGCCTATCCCATGGTCACCTAGACAAAGGTAATCCCTAGAAAACAAAAGGAGTGGGAGCAGGATTTAAAAATAACATTGGTATCCCAATGGCCACGAAAAAGGTGCATTGGACTACCAATGCAGTACAGTGATTTTTATATATATATATATATATATATATATATATATATATATATATATATATATATATATATATATATATATATATATATATATATGATACATTACTCACCGTAATCGTATTTCTGAGGCTTGTATCTGCTTAGATTCACATGCTGTGCATAGGCCGACATCTAGTGGAAGCTGCGGAGTATTACAGTTTGTTTTTCGAAACTCGAAAATGGGCGTCGACACAGGGCGTGCCAGTAATACTATCCCTAGTGTGACGTCCACTGTACCCAAGATCCCTCACGCGTCTAGGATCCTCAGATTGTATTTTTTCTGACATGAGGTAGCATGAGGAGTAGCGTGAGTACAGATAATCCAAGCAGATAGACAGAAAGGTAAGACTACAAGCCATCATGCGCCTTCTCTCAGAGGGGAGGAAGGGTGGGTCGCATGTGAATCTAAGCAGATACAAGCATCAGAAATACGATTACGGTGAGTAATGTATCCCTTCTGAGGCTTGTGGAATCTGCTTAGATCACATGCTGTGCATAGATTAGCGAGCAGTACCTGAAGAAGGAGGTGGGATGTGAGAAGGGTCATGAGCAAATAAGTGTCTTAGAACCGCTTGTCCCACTTGTGTATCTGCCTTGGAATGGGTGTCAATGCAGTAATGCTGAGTAAAAGTGTGAATAGAGCTCCAAGTAGCTTCTTTGCAAATGGTGTCAAGGGGTACATTTGCAATGAAAGCCAGAGTGGCCCCAATGCCTCTAGTAGAGTGGGCTCTTGGCGTGAAAGGCAGAGTTCTTTCAGAAAGTGAGTAACACAGCTGGATACAGTTAATAATCCACTTCGAGATGGCACCTTTAGAGACGCGATCCCCCTCTCTGCCTGTAGCTACGGAGACAAACAGTTGATCTGTTTTTCTTAGCGGTCTGGTCTTATTTACATAGTAGAGGACCACCCTACGCACATCTAGGGTGTGTAGTTTCACCTCAGCCGAGCTTTGCGGGTCCTGGAAGAAAGCCGGAAGCTCGATGGACTGGTTTACATGGAATTTAGATATAAATTTCAGTGAGAACCTAGGGTGTGTGCGTAAAATCAGTTTGTCTTTATGGACAGTAAAGAAGGGATCCTGCACTGACAGAGCCTGAATTTCACTAACCCTTCTTATAGAAGTAATAGCTACTAAGAAGGCCGTTTTATAAGTCAGGTGTTTGAGACTGCTTTTATGCATGGGTTCGAAAGGGGGGCTCATGAGCTTGGCTAGCACCACATTAAGGTCCCACCCTGATGGTGGGTTTGAAATAGGAGGGTGAAGTCTCTTTACTCCTTCCATGAAGGCTTTAACTACTGGTACTTTCCACCATGAAACCTTGCTATGGGAAGTGGTGTAAGCCGACAGGGCTGCCAGGTGTACTTTCAGTGAGTTAAAAACCAATCCTGCATCCAGCAGGTGGAGCATGTATGTAACAATAGTGGAAGGAGGGCAATCAACGGGGTTGATTGATCTACTCTGGCACCAGATAACAAACCTCTTCCACTTGTCAAAGTAACAGTGCCTTCTGTTTCGTTTCCTAGATTCCTTTAGGATGTCCATACACCTCTGTGGCAAATTGAGATGTCCTAACTCTATGACCTCAGGAGCCATGCTGCCAGGTTCATTGAGTTGGGTTGCTGGTGCACTGTTTGACCTTGGTGCTGGGACAATAGGTTGTACCAGGCTGGAAGTTTGATGGGCTCGCACACCGCCATCCTGCGTAGGTGTGGGAACCACGGTTGTCTTGCCCACATGGGAGCAACTAGGACGAGCGTCATCGACGCTCTGTTCATCTTGTTCACCACTTTCCTGATGAGAGAAGTTGGTGGAAAAGCGTACGCAAACATCCCTGACCAGTTCATCCACAGGGCGTTCCCCTGGAAGTCTGGTTGGGGGAACCTGGATGCAAATCCTGGGCATTGTCTGTTTTCGCTTGTGGCGAATAGGTCTATAGTGGGGAAACCCCACTGAGAGAAGATATCTTCTACGACCTCTCTGTGTAGAACCCATTCGTGTTCCTCTGGGAGGGAGTCTCTGCTCAGAGCATCCGCTAGGGAATTAAGCTCCCCTGGAACATGTTGTGATGACAGGAAGATGTTCTGTCTGAGTGCCCATATCCAGATTTTTTGGGCAAGCTTGGACAGATTTGGCGAGCGAGTCCCTCCTTGCTTGTTCAGGTAGAACATGGCTATTGTGCTGTCCGTCTGGATTTGCACTGACAGGTTTAGTAGGTGGTGCTCGAACGCCTGAAGCGCTCTGAATACTGCCAGAAGCTCTAGCAGGTTGATGTGATTCTTGGGCACTGAGTGAGACCAGAGACCCTGAGCTGTGTGGTGGAGATGGTGAGCTCCCCACCCCGTCAGGCATGCATCTGTAGTGACTATTGCCTGTACCTCCGGATCGTAAAAGGGTTCCCCCTGTGCGATATTCTCTCTTGTCCACCAGTGAAGGCTTTGTACCAGTGTTGGTGAAACAACCACTAGATCGTCCCACTGACCACTTGCCTGAGACCACTGTTTCACCAACCATTCCTGCATGGGACGCATGCGCAGGCGCGCGTGGGGGACCAGGTAAATACATGACGCCATCATGCCCAGTAAACGCATTGCTTTGCGTACCGTTATTTGTTGACCGGACTGATAATGCAGAATTTGCAGTAGTATATTCCGAATTATTTCTTCTGAAGGAAAGGTCAACCCCTCTTGGGTATCTAGGATTTCTCCTAGGAATTGTTTTGAGGTGCTTGGCACTAGGCTTGACTTTTTCTCGTTGATTGAGAAGCCTAACTCGTGAAGGAGGTCGATAGTCCTTTGAATGTTTGTCCTGCAAATTCCTAGGGTTTCCCCCGTTATGAGCCAGTCGTCCAGATAAGGGTACACTGGAATTGCCTCCCTGCGTAGGTGTGCAGCCGCCACCACCAGTACCTTGGTGAATACCCTTGGTGCTGAAGCTATCCCGAAGGGCAGTACCTTGAATTGGTAGTGCCGACTGTCCACCTTGAAGCGCAAATACTTTCTGTGCGGTGGGAAAATGGAAATATGAAAATAAGCATCTTTCATATCCAAGGTTGCCATGTAATCCCCCTTTTTTAGGAGGGGGATTACCTCTTGTAGCGTGGTCATACAAAATTTCTGGGGCTTGACATACTTGTTGGCAGGCCGTAAGTCCAATACTGGGCGCATTGTCAAATCTTTCTTTGGCACAAGGAAGTAAGTTGAATAAATACCCTTGTTTACCTGGTGTCCCGGGACGAGTTCTATCGCGTCCTTTTCTAGCAGAATGGCGATCTCCTCGAGGAGAATCTTCCGATGTTCTAAAGAGTGTACTCTTTGTCGTGGAGGATGGTTCCGGGGACGCTGCAGTAGTTCTATACAATATCCTGTGGATACTGTTGACAGCACCCATCTGTCTGATGTGATCCCTTCCCAAGCCTGGGTGAAGTTGGAAATGCGTCCCCCTACTGGGGTTGCGTGAGAAGGGACCCTGAACTGAGCGTCACTGTTTTGGTGGAGGCGTGCCGCCTCCCTTGTTGGGGCTGCCTTTGCCTTTACCACGACCTCTCCTATTACCCCTGCCGTAACCCTGGGTAGACTGTTGGTTGTTGTTCCACTGTGTACCCTGCCCTTGGGAATAGGTAGATCCTCTCTGGGAATTTTGGCCGCGTGGGCGACGAAAATTACTATTCCCTCTCTGGTTAGGGGGTTTATTGGTTAACTGGCCAAGGGACTTGAGTGTTTCGTATTCATCCTTGGCATTCTTCAGTGCGTCTTCGACCGCCTTACCAAACAGATCGGTTTCCACCGGTTTGTCCAACAATGATGCCTGGGTTTCTGCCTTAAAACCAGACTGCCGTAACCAGGCATGTCTTTTGATAACAGTGCCTTCCGCTATCAATCTGCCTGCGTTGTCCGCGGCGCCGAAGGTTGCTTTCAAAATGCAACCAGACACGGCTCTACCCTCTGCGGAAATCCGAGCTAACTGGCCCTTTAAAGGTTCAGGAGCAGAGGCTATGAGTGCCTCGACTTCTTCCCACTGATGGCAGTTGTAGCTGGCCAACAGGGTGGTGGAGTTTGCAATCCTTGCTTGATAGGCGGATGTTGAGGCTACTTTCCTGCCGAAACCGTATAGTTTTTTGCTCTCCTTGTCGGGAGGAGCTTCGGACGATGACAAGGGTGTTCCAGCCCTCTTACGAGTGTTGGTGACAACTAGGGAGTCTGGCTTCAGATGTCCTCTTATATAGAGAGGGTCAGACTGGGCCGCCCTGAAAAGTTTTTCAACCCTGGGATTGACTGCTCTGGTGAGGTTCGGGTTCACCAGAGACGGATCTATTCTACGCTGAATGGACTTAAAGATAGGGATGGTCTGGGCAACAGGCCTCCTTTCTCCCACTAACTCTTCTGCGAAGTCCCTTTCCTCCTGGACACCGTGGGTGTCAATGTGTAAATGTTCTGCTGCGCGTGCGAGAACCTCGTTTAGGAGGGGTTGGTTATCGACGAGTAGTCGGTAACCGGGGCTTCGTTCTCTACCGGGGAATCTACTCTGTATGTTTCCGGGTCCTCCTCTTCCTCTTCCTGGTCCTCATCATCCCCATTGTAGCCCGTCCCGGTTTGCTCTTCTATCATACGAAATTCTTGGTCCTCATAAAAGGAAGACTCTCCTTGATACAGCGAGTATGGTCTTGCGTATGGTTGTACCTCGAAGGGTTCTGACCTCATCGGAGTTTCAAACCGGGGCTTCTTACTCGGGGGGATAGGATCAGTAGAGCCTGAGGGTGTCGGCCCCTGTGGATCATACGAGGGGAAATGTTCTGGATTTTTATCATAAAAATCTGCCAAAGAAGACATTCTTGACATGACCCTATCTATGTCTTCACTGGACCATTTTTTGGAAGTGGGGATGACTCTCTCAGCAAGTCTATGGGATTTATCTTGAGTAGCTTTGCTGGTTTTAGACATATCAGCAGACCTGGTTTTGTCTGTCTGTTTAGGGGGAGTGGTGTGTTTCACAGGTGTGGAAGAGTGCAAAAGTTGTTTCTTCTGCTGTTTTCCCCCTTCCCCGTGAGTGGAAAAATGTTTTCCCTGTCCTTTAGTGGCTCCGGAGGTTTTCGACGCCTGGCGTCGAGGATCGGGGGTGGTGTCCCTGTCCTTTGAGCGTGGGGCCTCGCTGCTTTTAACTGCGGGCTCCGACTACTGGAGCGCGGCCTGGAGGTGGAAGTCGTCTTCGTCTTCCGAGGATCGAACTTCTGTTAGCCTAGGGAGCGAGGCACTCTTGGCAAGAGTGGATGATTGCCTGGAGTCATGCGGCGATCTTGATTGAGAGCGCCCAGAGGACACCGAATCGGATCGTTCTGTTTGTGCCTCTTTCCGAGAACTCAATGTCGTGTCGTCGAGTCTCGGTTGGACTTAGTGTGTTTAGTGTGTGCAGTATGTGAAGCGCTTGTGTCGCCGGGGGTCTTCCCCATAGCCGCCCTGCCGGACGACCTTACGAGGTCGGGGACCTGCGCTCGGCTGTTTTTCGACGCCGTAATGCCCTCGCCATCCGAAAGTACGGCGTCGCTGAAGGCGCCCTCCGCTGCCATGGCCGCCTGCCTGGCGTGGTGGGCCCAACGCTTCGTTGAACGGTCCTTAAGTGTCTTAGGTTTAAACCTACTACACGCTCTGCAGTTCGCTTCGGGGTGGTCCCTCGGCAAGCAGAGATTGCACGTGGCGTGCCTGTCGACCCAAGGGTATTTGCGATTGCACTTGGGGCAGAATTGAAAAGGGGTACCCTCCATACGCACCTTGAGGCAGCGGGCTGTTAAGTGTAGGAAATGTATAAGTTGTACCTATATACTAAGAGTGTAGAGTATGTACCACCCCCCACTCTCCCTACTTGCAGGGCCGAGGCCAGCGGCCTTCCGAGGCCCAAATCCGTCGTGCAGCAGCCGACAGTCGATTTCTTCTCCAGCCGGCGTCGAGTGTCGAAGTTCGACGTTGGGGTGGGGAAGGATGTCAATAGATTATTATTTTACATTTTTAGCAAAAGTATGGCTAAGGCCAGGGGACTCCGCAAAATGCTTCCGACCAGTATGGCGGAAAAAAACAATCTGAGGATCCTAGACGCGTGAGGGATCTTGGGTACAGTGGACGTCACACTAGGGATAGTATTACTGGCACGCCCTGTGTCGACGCCCATTTTCGAGTTTCGAAAAACAAACTAATACTCTGCAGCTTCCACTAGATGTCGGCCTATGCACAGCATGTGATCTAAGCAGATTCCACAAGCCTCAGAAATATATATATATTCACTAAAAAAAACATTGTTAAAGGGACATCATGGTTAAGTTGCACTAGCAAAAACCTATGAAATTCAATGGAAAAATGTTACAGGGACGTTATGGTTACAGGTAAAACCGAAAAAACACAGAAATTTGCCAGTTATGGTAAGCTAAGCAACCATAACTCGCGCCACAAGTGTGCACTGAAAGGACTAACACCCATGACAAAGATGCCATCACAAATCTCATTGATGACATCACATATGTGGCTGCCCCTTTTTTGTTCACTGACAAAAGTAGGCCAGGTGCTTTTGTTCACTACCAGTCAGGAAGTAACAAATCATAAGGTTCTATCTTTGTGTACGGCACCCTTCTCATATGTTCTTGCACTACTTTCCTCAGGGTTCACTCTCATCATATGATACATATACATATAGGGGAAGAAGAAAGCGTAAAACACAGCAATCATTTCTGTGCATGAAGGTAATCAGTTATGTTATGAACACTTTCTGTGAATACTGCTCCTTGTTTTCCTACTGTAATTTCCCTGTATATGCTCATATTTGTATGATTTGTGGTGTCTTTATGTTTTCTGTGCAGTAGTGCAATTATGTAGTTATTAAGGCAATGGTACCTACCTCTTACAAGTTTCACAGTACCCGAAAATCTAAACTGAAATCATTCATGTCAGTATGTAACATGGGAAGACTTTCAAGATTACACTTCTATGGGGCATGGTGCAGACAATTACTACGTGTCCACATGAGTCGGCTCATGCACTGCAAGGAAGTCTGTAATACACTGGTGTGTATAGCAATGCATTGCTGAATGAACTACTTATCTCATGATAGTTCTTCGGTTGTATACGAATTGTTCGTTTTACAACTGTCAGAATGACAATTGACCTTTTCACAATTGACCGAATTATGAAGGTCAATTGTACCATATATGTGGGGGGAAACCCCCCACCCAACGCCAAACCCCCCCAACACCCATATATATATATATATATATATATATATATATATATATATATATATATATATATATATATATATATATATATATATATATATATATATTCGGTCAATTGTGAAAAGGTCAATTGTGACCCTTTAAATTCGGTCAATTGTTCATTCGAACAATTGTAAACGAACAATTTGGGTAATACCAGTTCTTCAATGATCTTTGATAGTTTTCTGCCACCAAATCCCTTGTGGAGGATTTCCATGAAAACTAAATACACGTGATCTCATCAATGAGATTTGTGATGGCATCTTTGATGTCATGGGTGTAGGTCCTTGCAGTGCACACTGGTGCCGCGAGTTATGGTTGCTTAGTTTACCATAGCTGGCGAATTTCTGTGTTTTTTCGGTTTTACCTGTAACCATAACGTTCCTGTAACAATATTTTTCCATTGAATTTCATAGGTTTTTGCTAGTGCAACTTAACCATAACGTCCCTTTAACAATGTTTTTTTTTTTAGTGAATTTCATAGGTTTTTAGTAGGGCACTGTAACCAGAAAGTTGCTTTAGCATAGTGTTTTCTGTAAAGATGATATCTGTTTGGTACTCCAATGGAACCATAATGTCCCGTTAACAATGGTTTGTTACCAATTCCTTGACTGCCCTCATGATAAACATGTGGGAAGGCCAAATTGTGTGGTGCATGTATCCCTTTGCGCTACCCCTTCCTTTGCCGAATAGTGTTGGTGTATCTTAGCAATTACAGATGTACAAGGTAAATGTTGGTGAGTGTTTCAGTAGTTTCTCTTTTTGTATTAACATTGCATGGTGAATCTGTGCCGCACAGTGCTGGCCGAGATTACTACAGACAGGCCTTCAGATAAGGTGGGTACTAGGCCTTTTTACGCATGAAAATCTTGCAAATACGACAGCTTCATTATTTTCCTGGGTACATTCACACACAGGTTTAGAGCAGAGGACAGTGCAAAGTTCATGTTAGTTGATAGAAACAAGGAGGCTTCTTTTGATTTTTTATCTATATGGATGTAATTTCAAGCCACCTCTGAAACAAAATGTATTTCTCTGAAGCCTTTCAAAAAAAGAAACTGCACACTGTGATAAAAAGGAATGGTTTCTTTCCATTCAGCTTTAGAAGCATTGTGCATAATTTTCTAGAACTTTAGGATTGTATAATTAATTAGATGGAAAACTAAGTTGGAATTGAGAATTAATATTTTGTAACAAATTATGCTTTTTTTCCAGTGAAAGCAAACCAGTATTGCACAATTGTATTTTTCAGAGTTCTGGTGCTGTGTGCATAATCATGCGGAGGCAGATCATTTTACACACTTATAATTAGAGTGTAACTTAAATTAAGTGTGTAAAATGATGACTATGCACAGTCTAGATTACATCCATTCAACCTTGCAGTAACTGGGGTACATTCCTATAATTGGTCAGTGGCAGCTGGGTCTTTGCTCAAGGGTGAGTGATTGTCATTACACCAATCACAGGTGTTCTAGCCTCTCAAATCTTCAAGACTACAAATAAAACATCCAAAACCTGACTGTTCAGGAAGAGCAAGCGCTGTTCAAAAACAAACCTATGAAAGTTACATTTGTAATTGAAATAGACACTCAGCAAAACCTGTCCTTGTAATAATCCAGATCGGTATTTAACTTCATGTAGTGCTTCATAAATGGTTCGCTTCCAAGCCTGGGCTAAATCAACCCCGTGCCAGGACCCTTTTCAAGTGGGGTTTATGAATAATTCAGGGACCACAGTTAACATCGTGATGCTAAGTGTCATAAAGAACAAGCTTACGCCAAGGCCTGGGAAAGTATACCTGGCGTTCATAGATCTCAGTCAAGCTTTTGATCAAATAGACAGAGCTCTGCTATGGTCCAAACTGGAACAATAATGTCCAAGCAAACTTCTTGACCCAATAAAGGCTTTTCACAACATGACGTCAATCAGGGTCAAGTTAAACCAAACAGGCACCCTGACCGAAGAGATCCCAAAGCTCAGAGGGGTAAAACAGGGCTGCCCGCTGGCCCCGGCTCTTTTCATCTCTTTTCTTGGAGACCTTGAAGAAAATTCCAGCAACACAAGATCTTTTCCTCTGAAAGTTGGCGAGACTTCTGTGGTCTGTTTACTATACGCAGATGACATCATCCTTCTTGACCAGACCGAAATTGGCCTTCAAAGACAGCTTGATAATCAGGCCAAATACATCTCTAAAAACAACCTAGAGATAAATAAAGGGAAAACAAAAATCCTGATTTTTGGACAATCTCCAAAAAAGTACTAAAGAAAATTCAGATGACACATCGAAAAATCGACCATAGAAGTGGTGAAGTCCTTTAAATACCTGGGTGTGATGATGGACAACTCAAAGTCTGAGACATCGATGCAAAACCATCTGTGGGACAAGGTCCGAAAACTCAACACCCAGGCAAAAATAATTGACCGGAAATATGGCCGTTTTTCGCTCTTACCAGCCATAAAATTCTACAAAGGCAAAGTAGTTCCGAGCTTGGCATATATATGTGAGGCAATGCCATGGATTCCCACAACAATATGGCCAAAATTGGAGGCCTACTTTTGGCGGAAAGTCCTTCAGCTTCCCAATTCCACATCGGTCTCGGTTGTTAGAAGAGAACTGGGAACACTCCTTGAAAGCTGCCATTGAAGCAGGTGAAATGGCTCTGTTCAGGAAAGTAATAATTCAGGACTCGCCTCCCCTGTACAACATAATCAAAATTGAAATGTCAGCAGGAAGGGGCAATGCTCTCACAACTTAGGCGGCCAAGCAGCAAGCCCACAATATTGGATGTTCTGAAGACAAACTGATCCGAAACCCCACAAAAATACAATGGAAAATGGACCAACTGGACTGGATAGAGACTTTAACATCAGCGGAAAAAAACAAACTTCTCACTCATCTAAATTTCCAGCCCAAAAAATTGCATTCAACCACTGAAGTCCTAAAAAGGTTTCCAGACAAGGCCCTAAGATCCATCTTTCTGAGATCTCATCTCAACCTACTTCCGACCAACAAAATAAGGGCCATTAGGGGCCAGTCGCAAACAAACCATTGTCGCTTATGCAAAACTGAACATGAGCCCGAATAGGTAAAGCACCTCCTGATGCACTGCTCTCAAACGAAAAAATGGAGAAGAGCGTACCTGGGCCCGCTGATTCAACCTAGTCTCTTGTATGACGAAGAAGTCTGGTGGAACCGCCTCCTGAGTGGATCGAGGACAGCATGGTCAATAGCGACTGCCAAAGTTTTAAAGGCAGCCCTAGAGAAATGTGCTTCAAATCCAATGGAGACAAGCGACCAGGTTTGACCAACTAAAGGTTTTGACCTCATCTTGAATACCAGAGCATTGTTGGACAGAAAACTTCAAAACTTCAAGAAACTTCAAGATTTTCTCTCTTTTTGCAAAATCATTGATTTGATAAAAGTAAATACATTTTAAAAAAGGGCTCGTCCAACATCTAGGTACTGTGGTTATTATACCTCAGTCAATACTCAGTTAACCAACCTCTGAAGGATGTTCGCCAATAAGATAGCTCAGCTGGTTGAGCACTCATTGCTGCAATCTGTGTGATCTGTAGGTTTCAGGCTCGAATCCCAGCAAGTCCAACTGAGCCTTTCATCCTTTCGAGGTCGATAAAGGAGTACCGACTTTGGTTTGGTGATAATTGTGATAAATATGTTCTATGTACAGCGCTCGGCCAAAAGCGCTATATAAATAACCATTTGACCATTAGGTTAGATGTAGAATTTAGCATGAGTCATTGCCTCTCTGCACTGATGTATCATAACATTGGCATACCATTAGGTATTAATAGCTCCAGTAAATGAGGACTCATTAAACATCAAATGACAATTCTGCTATCGAACCTCAAAACACACAATACAATTCATGTTTGCTTTACTGTGTTATTGGCTAGGTTTTTGTGATTGCAACAATTAAATATATACAGGAGAGATCAAATGGCCGGACCTTTGAGAAATAATGAAAGGTGTATTCTGTCACAATGCAGAAAGCTGCCGTACGGTAATGATTTCCATACAGTTTGTGCATGCGTCGGCTGGATGTCGCATACATTTTACTCTCTTGCAAAGGAGAAAAGTAATTTTTACTCTTAAAATCACATTCACTCTCAAAGTTTAAAAACAGGGAGTAACATACTCCCAACTCAAAATCTTATCTGGAGCATTGACTACAGATGAGCAATATGGACATTTCCTAGGGAGACTACACCCGGGCCGCTTATGTGCAAGCACACTGCAAGTATCTGTAGGACTCCATTAGTGGCTGCATTCTCTAATGCACTTTTAAGTAGATGCGGAAGCGCACGTGTATCCGTTCCACACCTATCCCCATGCATAGGTCATCCACTGTGTGCTGCTAACACCGCCCCTGTCGCCAGCCCTACGGATTCATACAGTAGGCTACCGCATTTCAAGTACGCCTGCCGACTACGTGGGTGGCTCTGCAAACCTACCAATGCGTACCTTAATCACGCCCGACTGTATGATGCCCACTAGTAAAAAAGGAACAGAAACCTGCAGTGTAACGTGGGCGTGGTAAATGTCGCATTAATTTGATTGATGTGCTGCTTGCCTTTCCATGACCTGTGAAACAGACACACCGTGTCTGCACTGAGCAGTGTGACAGAAAGTGTCAAGAGGTCGCCTGCGGGTCGTACAGTTGAAGAAAACATGTAACAGCTTGTTCACGCACATACTAGTGCATGTAAATGCAAGTAAGCAAACAGTGCAATATGCAGAGCGCAAACAATGTTAGTGTTGCTTAGAAAAGTACTGTACCTGCATGGGTCTCACAGAATAAATGCGTTCCTCCACCAAGTAATGAAGCTGTGTTTCGCATTGTTGTAAACATTCTTGTATTCCAGAATGTATGCATCTCTGTGAATGCTACCCCCAAGAGTAATGGCGTAGCATGAAGTACTGCATGTGACTGCAACTAAAATGAAAGCACAAAGGGACCAGTGGGCAGTGTACCGCCCTTCCAACAATTAAGTAGGATAAATGCATGTACAGCATTTACCACATCTGCTGCGGGCAACAAAAGGGGCACTCCTGTAGGGCAGCGGAGCTCTAAAAACATCCCTGCAGACCATATGGTGCGCTACAGACCCTTACCCGGCAAAGGGCATTGTATTGTGCATGTACTGCAACACGCTACTCTACAGAGGGAAAGTACTTGGATGGCATGCATAGTAAGATGAACGTTCTAGCTGGGGAAAATTGTTTGCGCTGCGGAACGTCATAAACCCATTCACATGTCGTACAAAAACACAAATACATTTCTTCGCAATGTACTGCGCTTTCTCCATTTACGGAAAAAAATAGAAAATGACCCAGCCACATCGATGTCTGCATAATACTATAGAAAGTTATGCAAGAGATCGGAAACAAACGCATGACCTGGCCAAGTGCCTCCTTTATTGAAAATGGCACTGAAACTCTTATAACATGCTGTGCAATTTTCCCTCCACAATCAATCAGCATGATTGCGTGTCACCAAAGTGACACACAGACAGACAAAAAAATAAATCAGTCACTTAATTGTAGGTACTCCATAGCACTACATACCCACATTATAGATTCCAAAATGAGCAGCCACTGCACTGTGTTTTCCATTCTCTTTCAGTTACTGTATTTCAAAGTCCCCTAAAACCTGCACGCTGTGGCTCGTGAAACACACAGCCATAACCGCACCCTCTGCATGTCTGTCAACAAATACAGTGTGTACCACACTCTGTGCTTTCACACCACACCCAGAAAACGTATTGACCAATCCCGTAGGCTCAACAGGCCCATTTCTATGGGTGTCATCTGCAAAGGGGGCGTATCTAACACGTGCCACCATGCAATTATCGCAATATTTGCAGATTTTTCGTGCTGGGCACGAGTGGGGGAATAACTTTCAACCAGGGTAGGGGAGATCAGTTGTGGTGGCTCTTAAAAGAGCCTTTGTTTACTTTTTTATATAAAGGTGCTTCCATACAAACACCTTTTTTTGCGGTTTTTATAAGCAAGTGAGTTTTCAATGTCAGCTCACATTTTTACATTAGGGTCTTCACTGCGGCTTGTAGATTTCTAAAGAAAATGTCATTGCCACTGGTCGACAAAGAGATGCCATTTCCTTTGAAAAGGTGTATATAGCGAGATCAAATGTCACTCTCACAGGAGAACATCCCAGCAGCAAAGTCACACATGCTTCTGTTGATGAGACCCCTTCCAATCTCTGGCTGGCGAAAGGAATCTTTGGAATAGTTCCACACTATTCTCGCCGGGATACATGAGAAAAACACCTTGGCAGCGGGAACAATGTGCTGCACTGCTTTCATCTTCTTCAGTTGACGGTACACACGAGAACAAGGCACGAAACCCAAAAGGCAGCTCCAAAGTGCACAACCACAACATGTACATTCTACAAGCACTCCGCCGAAACAGCATGCTTCTACACTGCGCCACAAAGCCTCCACTCCCTCCAAACCGAAATTGCAAAAAAAGCCTTCTTGGATGGCATACACGACCAGATCTTCCACAAAGGCATCACTCATGAGGAAAACTGTGCGTCCTGACATGTTTGCCAGACGCACTACACAAAGTAATGGAACAAATAACTGCCGCCCTTTCCTGTGACGTATACCCTGAGCACCTGATTGGCCGAGGGCCATAATCCCATTTCCATTGGGCAGCATGGTGAGAAGCACAGAATGTGGCACATGCCTTTCTCCAAGTACTGCGAGGGCCACATCCCAGTAAAGCAGGAGCCCTCCTTCCTATTGGCACGCTTTCCTGTGACGCACACCCTGAGCACCACCTGAAAGGACAATCGCTACAGTCCCAGTTCCATAGGCCAGCATGGCGAGAAGTGCCGAATGTGGCACGTGCGGGTCCCCAAGTATGACGAGGGCCGGGCCCGAGTGAAGCAGGAGTCCCTCTTCCTATTGCCACACACCCTAAGCATCTGATTGGACAATCCCCACAGTTCCATTTCCGTGGCCAGCACCCGCAAAATCCCCGGATGTGGCTTTCGTGCTGCGTGCGGGTGTGGGGTAATAACTTGCAACAGGGTAGGGGGAGTTCGTGGTAAGGGGCGGCTCATAAAATAGCCTTTTTTTAAATGCTTCTACGGAAAGATCTTTTTTTGGTTTTTATTAGCTTTTGTGTTTTCTTGTGCTCACATTAGTACAGTAAACTCTTTACCGCATCCGGTAGACGTGCAAACAAAACTGCATTGCCAATGGGTGACAAAAAACAAGTTACTTACCAACTGGTAACGTTCTTTCGACTGATGTTCCTCCAACGTATTCCACATCCTTGACATGTAATGTCCACAGCTGTGCTGCTTTGTAATTTGTTTTGGCCTAGGGCGTCCTGCATCGTGTCGATGTCCCTCGAAGGCCTCCGTCGAGGGTAACGTCACCGGATGTTATAAATAGGACACACAGCCCCTGTAGCCTAAGTTTGTTTTTTCCTCCATAACGTGTAACATGCTCGTACACAACTGCTGCTTCACTGCACATAGCCTTGAGGGAACGCAAGCTGCAATAGCATAGGAAATTCTTCAGAAGGGCAGGCTGGGAGGGCGATGTGGAATACGTTGGAGGAACATCCAGTTGAAAGAACATTACCAGTTGGTAAGTAACTTGTTCTTCGAATGGATTGTGTCCTCCAACGTATTCTACATCTTTGACAGATTCCCAAAGCAGTATCAGTGAATGGAGGAGGGAGAAGAATTTAGAATACCCAATCAGATGGCAGAATAAAGCACTGCTTTACCAAAGGCCATATTCTGACCATGGAGTATATCCAGGGAGTAATGCCTGACAAAGGTGTGGATGGAAGACCATGTTTACTGCATCACAAATATTCTTAATAAGAACTCCCCGCTGCAGGGCTGCGGATCTAGCCACGTCCCTAGTGGAGTGAGCTCGCAATCTCTCAAGAGGGTCCTTGCCTGCCAATCTGTAGCATTCGGCAATGGTGAGGATAATCCACCTGGACAAGGTCTGTTTGGTAACAGCTGGCCCAATCAGTGTCCAGTGTACCCCACAAAAAGCTGGTCGTCCACTCTGACCCTGGACATCCTAGAAATATAAAAGCTCAAAGCTCTCCTAGGGTCCAACCTATGGAGTCTCTCCTCTTCCTTACCAGGATGAGGGGGAGGATAGAAAGCAGGAAGCACCACTTTCAGGCTCATATGAAACTCAGACACACACTACCTTAGGTAGGAAGGACAGGCGTACCCTTAGTACAACCCTATCCTTGTGGAACACAGTAAAGGGTGGCTTAGCCGAAAGTGCCTGCAATTCACACACACTGCGAGCAGATGTAACTGCAACCAAGAAAACCGCCTTGAAAGATAACAGTCTCAAAGGACAAGAGTGCAGTGGTTCGCACGGAGCACCCATCAGGAATTTCAAGACCAAATTCAGATCCCAAACCAGCGCCTGAAACGGGGACGGCAGGAACACATTCTTGAGCCCTTTTAGAAATTGGGAAATCAAAGGAATCTTAAAATAAGAACATTCTTCAGACGAGCGCCTGAAAATAGACAGTGCCACCAGGTAACCTTTAATGGTACCCATTTGAAGACCCCTGTGGGCCAAAGAAAGCAAGAAAGAACCATCGGAATGGAATACTAAAAAAGATCAACATTGTGTCCCCTGCAACAGTCGCAAAACTTATGCCAACAGTACAGGGATTTGGTTGCCGGCCACCTGGCTGAAAGCAACACCCCCATCACATCATCCGGGAGGTCCCAATCCTTAAATCTCAACCTTTCAGAAACTAAGCGTGAAGGTTGAGAGTCTTGACCTCTGAATGAAGAACCCGCCTCGCGCAAGAGAAAATCCTCTCTGTGGGGAAGAGGGCAGATGGACATTTCTAGAAGGTCCGGGTACCACACTCTCCTGGCCCAATCTGGAGCAATGAGGATCATGTGGGATCCAACCGTCTGCAACCTCCTTAGCACCTGAGGAATGGCAGGGACCGGAGGAAACGCTTACAGAAGTGGGAATGACCAATCCATGACGAATGAGTCCCCTAGGGATCCTCTCGGAGGAAATTCCCATGAGCAAAATCTTTCGCACTTCCGGTTGGCACCAGTCAACAGATCCACTTGAGGGGTTCCCCAAAGGGCAAAAATCTCCAGAAGGACTTTCTGAGCCAACTCCCACTCATGGGAGACCGTGCTCTACCTGCTCAGTGTTACGCTCACCTGGTCTCTGCAGACGCATTGGGGCAGGGTTGCAGCCCTCCCTGAACTTGAATCACCCCCTTCAGGCCTCTCCCTCAGTAGAAAAGCTGTGAGCGGTGGTACGTGGTGATACTGTTCCTGCGTGGAGATAAGAGTGTGAGAGTGAGGCAATCTGTGATTGTTGTACCTCTCAAACCCTTCACCCCAAAGTACAGTTTCTGTGAGCATACGCCGGCCCATAAAGCTCACATGTGAATTATGGAAGATAAGCTCTCCGTCCTGCTACTTCTGGCAGGGGCACGTCGAATGGGATCTAGTTCCTTCACTGATCCCTGATAAGGATTATTCCAGTCCAGCTGCGACTATGCTTCTCCTTATGATTGGCAAGTCTTTCTTGAGCTCTTGTGATGCTGTTCGTTCTGTTTGATGTCTTTATATGTTGCTCCTATTTATGCCCGCAATAATGTCTCTCTTCTGGTTTCTTCCCTTAGTTTAGTTTAGTTTATTCATTTATATGATGCGCACCGACCCAGGGGTATCAGGGCACAAGCAGTACAGACAATGCGAAGCTTAATTTACAAGTTACATACATAGGTATACAAAGGACATATAATTACAAGGTAGTACATAGAAAAGGCATAACTAATACATAGGTATGCACTAAAAAAGTAGGTGGACCATGGCAATATATAAAGAAAGATATACATAAGTACTGGTTTAGTGATCATTTGCCTTGAGCCAGTTGATATAACTAAGTCTAAAACTTGGGTAGGATTAATGCGCCCTGAGATGGTGTAGTAGGGAGTGCCAAAGTTGGGCCGCTTTGACCTGGAAGCTGTTGCCCCCGATCTTGGTTAGTCTAAATCTGGGAATGTTAATATAGTTGGCATTGGTAAATCTTGTGGGTCTAGTGGAGATTCTTCTTTGGACTCTGTTTACAAGGTAACTGGGGGCAGCGTTGTTCAATGCCTTGTGTGTCAAGGAGGCTGTTTTTAGGTTGATTTTGTTGAAAGTGGAAAGCCAGTTGTTTTGACGCCTTATGGTGGAGATGGAAACGCGGCCTCAATGCAGCTGTGAGACGCGGCTGGATGGAAGATGGATGATGGATGCTACCACAATGTTTGACAGCAGGTAAGTGATGGTTTAAGGAAAAGCGCAAAGTATGGCGAAGCGCAACCTTAAACGGACTGTTTTTTCGATGTGTAACCTTATCTTCTGTTTTTCCTTGCAGGCGTTGCTGTCGTGCCAAGATGAAGATTTCAGCTTTCCAGAAAATGTAAAGATTAATACTTGGTTCGCCGAAGAGATGTACAGGTAAGAACAGCTTCCCCCAGTTGGTAAGTATGCTGGCAGGAAGCAGGATGCCCAGGAAGCAGGATCTTCAAAGGTAAGTCTGACCTCAGGCGACAGGGAGCGTTAAGCTGCTTGCAAGTGCAGAATAATGCGAAGCGTCTGTCTTGAGGATTGGGGCAGTTTATATAGCTGAGATCGTGGGGATGCCCATGGATGCCCATTAGGGCCGGCTTACCAGCCACACTCTGCCACTCCTAGAGAGTGAGCACGTGCAAAGGCAATCCATTAGCAGCCACACCCAAGAATACACTTGGGGCTGCTTAATAGATGGAATGTTCAAGGTTAATGCATCCTGCTTAATGGATGGAATCTTCAAGGTTAATGCATCCAAAGTGCTATGTCCATAATAAAAGCTTTTTGGTGTTAAATGGATGTTCTTCTTTACTTTTGTTCATGAGCCTGGCGCCAGGACAGTGTCCGCCCTGGTCTCCTATGCATGCGACCCCTGCATACCTGTGCCCCCGACTTCGTGACCATGACACTCAGAGTGTCCGCCGCCACAAACTCTCCAGCTAGATGGACTGCCGAGAGTGATATTCCTTGCTGTATTGCCCTGAACCAGAGCTGCATCGCCTCTCTGCATAGTTGGAGTGACCCTACCCCCTTTTTTTGTTGAGGGTATGCATGGCCACTGTGTTGTCCATCATGATCAGGACACTCTTCCCCCGCACAGATGGCAGAAAAGCCTTCAGGGCCAGCCTGATGGCCCTCAGCACCAACAGGTTGATGTGGAGTTTGGACTCTGACAGAGACCAATGTCCGCTGGCGGTCAGATCGTCGGCATGAGCTACCCATCCCTTGAGGGAAGCGTCCGTCACCACCGTCACCTGTGGCCACAGTTGCCAAAACGGCTCCCCCTTCATCAGGTTCCCTTCGCTGGCCCACCACAGAAGATCCTGCGAGACCAAGAGGGGAATCTGAATGGGATCTGACATATTGCCTGAGAATTGCGACCACTGCATCTTGAGAACCCATTTAAGGGATCTCATCCTCAGTCTGGCCTCTGGCACCAGAAAAGTGCAGGATGCCATGAGGCCGAGCAACCTTAAGAATTCGAAAACCGGAAGACTCTGGGCATGTTGAAATTTGTTGACCATCTGTACAATGCGATGAGCCCTCACCTTGGCAGGCGAGCGCTTCCCCAAGGACGTGTCCAACAAAGCCCCGATGTACTGGAGCTGTTGGGAAGGTGTCATATGCAACTAGTTGAAATTGAGGAAGAAGCCCAGCTTGTGAAGGGAGCGGCAGGTGAGGCTGCGACGATCTAAAGCTTGTTCGGGAGAATGCACTCAGATCAACCAGTCGTCCAAGTAGGGGTAGACGTGAATCCCCCGGCGCCGGAGATACGCTGCCACCACCACCACCATTAGCTTGGTGAAGACCCTCGGGCAGAGGTCAATCCGAATGGCAGGACCCAAAACAAAGTTCAAGTTGCCAGCCACAAACCTCAGGTATTTTCTGTGCTTTGGATGAATCGGCATATGAAAATAAGCATCCTGTAGGTCCAGAGACACAAACCAATCCTGAAGTCGAAGGGCCTAAAGGACCGGAAAAAGAGTGATCATCTTGTCCTTCCTGGGGAACTTGTTCAACCAACGCAAGTCCAAGATGGGTCTCAGCCCCCAGTCTTTCTTTGGGATCAAAAGAATATGGGGAATACCATCCCTTGTTCCTCTCCGCCACAGGCATTAGTTCTATAGCGCCTTTCTCCATCAGGGTCAAGATTTCCTGCACAAGGAGCAGATCTGGAAGCTTCAAAGAGATATTCCCCTGTGGATTGTCCCGAAGCCGCGTTAGGAAGGGAAGGCAGTAGCCATGGGCTATTGTACTCAGAACCCATGCATCCAAAGTAGTAGCTCGCCATTCTTCGAGTAGCTGAGACAGTCTGCCTCCAAACTGCGAACAATGGAACATGGCCTCAGCTGTTTTGGAGCAGCTGTGGCAGCGCCTGAATGCAAAGAGGCAGCTGCCTGAGCGGCTTTGGCACCTCTACTTCCCAGTCTACATGGGTACCTTTACGGTGGCCCCTTTGATTAGCGGCTCCCCTCGTTCTACCAAACGGGGAATAGTTATGAAAGGAACTCTCCCCCCCCCCCCCCTACTGTTGTCCCCTAAAACGAAAAGGCAGAGGTTGACGCACAGCTGCGCCCAGAGATTTATCAGCAGCTTTTGTGGTTTGCAACCTTTCAAGGCTCTGGTCAGCCTTGCTGCCAAACAAATGAGAGCCATCCAAGGGCATGTTCAGAAGACGGGCCTGCACATCCACAGCAAAACCAGACTCCCGCAACCACACAAACCTTCGTATCACAGTGCTCGCAGCCATGGACCGGCTAACACTATCAGCCGTGTCCAACCCATACTGAACGGATTCACACATGGCATCCTTGCCATCATGAACAAGAGCAAGGAACCCATCCCTTTCCCCCCCCCCCCCAGGGATATGCTCAGCCGCTAGAGAGACACAATTCCACAGAGTGTGTGAATACCTTGCCAAGGCACAAGTGGAGTTGGCCTACTTCAGCGCCATACTCCTAGCAGAAAATACCTTGCGTGGCCAACCATCGAAGCGCTTGTCCCTATCAGGAGGGATGGTAGAGTACGCTGCCTGCCTCAAGGTGGCCGTAGCCGCCTGAACCACCAAACTCTTGGGAGTGGGGTGAGTGGATAGGTAGCTGGGGTCACTACTGGATGGGAGGTATTTCTTAGTTAACGACTTGTTGACCACTGGAAGAGCCTCCGGGGTCTGCCAAGTAGCCGCCACCCTTTTTTGCAATGTCAAATAAAAAGGCAACACTGGGTCAGTGGACGAACCCTGATCCAAAATATCAGTCAAGTCACCCTGATCGAATGCAAACGGAGGACCGGACCACCCGAGATACTCTAACTCTAGACATCAACCTCCTTTAGGAGGATTCAGCATGAGCACCAGGCTCTGGCCTACCAAACTCCACCTCAGGAGATGTGTCAAGGCCACTGGCATCATGCAACGACACACGCAACTCCTCCAACTGACTTCAGAAAAGACCATGTCAGGAGCCTCATGAGTTTCCACAGGCTCAAGCTTCAATTCTGACCTCTCCTCATAAATATCATGCAGAGAATGAAAGAACTCCTTCCTAGCGACAGGAGTGGCCCTGGAGTCCACAACAAGCCTCTCAGTCTTGGATAAAGCCTTTCTCAGAGGAACAGTAGCAGGGGCCTCCACCAGCAAATGCTGGCCAAATTGCCTCGAAGGCATCGAGGGCGACGATGGCTGGATCGAAGGCAAAGCTCCGACAGCCGCACTCGACCGACACGGCGCAGACTGTGTAGACGCCAACCTCGAGCCCTTTCCAGATTTCTGCGGTTTCGCTGGGGACGAAGATCGAGACCTGGATCTGGCACGTCTGGCGATCCACCAGAGCCTTGACCGAACAGTGTTTATTGCGCCAAGTGCCTGGGCCCGAAGGCACGCGAGCATAGGACCGAGACCGTTCTTCTTCCGAAGGTGCAGACAGAACTGTGCCCTGGGAAAGACAAATCGCCAGCATTTGCTCCCTGAATGCCTCCCATTCCACAGGAGTCGAGGATTTAGTGGGACAAGCCACTTTCCTCGCAAATCCACCATCCGACGAGGACAGGGAAGGTGACCGGTAATGCAGCTGCCGGGAGTGTCGAGACTAGGACGAGTGGCAGGAGCCACTCCGGGATCGAGATCCCCTGGACTCCTTCCAACGAGGGGAGTCACCCCTCGAATCGTCGGTGGAAATCCCTACATCTTTTTGGGATTTTCGAGGTTTAGAAACCTGACCTACCTGTAACTTCCCCTTACGCTCCCGCAAGGCCTTGGCAATCAATGACTGGCACTTCGGGCGAAAGTCATGATACCGACGACTGCTCGGACACCACAAGCTTACATTCCCGCAGGTCTTCAACGTAGACCGCAGAGTCGGAGGAGCAGAAGATGAAGACATTTTCGTCGAAGAAGATCACACAAGGCGCGCCGAGTTCTTGAAGCAAACCTTGAAGCAAACCAGTTTGCAGATAAAACAGAACTGAGGCTACGGGCGCCGTGCGTCCCATTTATAACATCAGGAGAGGTCACCCTCGATGGAGGCCTTCGAGGGACATCGACCCGACGCTATCGACGCAGGACGCTCACTGCCGAAAAAAGAGCTGTGGACATTACATGTCAAAGATGTGGAAAAAGTTGGAGGAGACAATCCATTCGAAATGCCATTTTCTTGGAAAAACTCTACATGTGCACAACTAATGAGGTCATTGTTGCAGAAGAACATTCCACAAGCTGACAAAAAAGTATACATGCTTCTGTTGATGAGACACCTTCCTGCTTCTGGCTCGGAACAACCACCATGAGCAGTGGCCCATACTCTTCGTGGTATTATGGATGAGAAAAGCACGTTGGCGGTAGGAAATAGCATCCTCACAACATCTAGCAATGGTCTCAGTCTACGGAACAAATTTAAGCAAGTCAGGTAACCTATATGCATGCCACAGTAGTGGATGACTATGACATCTACTGCTGCAAAAGTGGCGAGGTCTTTGCAAAGTGCATGCATATCGGCAAAATTGCACTCATACACAGTGTTCCACAATGCATCCACTCATTCCAAACCAAAACATAGTTGTGCAGATCTATGACAAAGGGATCACCTAAAGTCAACACAATGCGTTTCGCCAGGTCAGCCACCCTCAGTACGCAGAGTATAATGCATAACAGTTTCACCTCCACTTCCTGTTAACCACACCCACACTACCTGATTGGGTAATCCCCACCCTGCCATGTCAATTGGGCAAGGTGATGTAAAGGGCAGATTTTGGCATTTGCGCCTCCCAAAGTAGCACGAGGGCCGCACCCTTGTAAAGCTCTGTGTTTCTGTTTGCCTCTCCTCGCATTTCTATCACATTCTGGTCAATGCTTCTTGCACAGTTCAGTTTAAAAGAAAATGGCATTGCCAATGGCGCTCAAATAAATGGCATTTCTATGCAACGACTGCATATTTTGCAACTTCATGATCTCATAGTGGGTGGAGAACATGCCAGCAGTCTGCATAAATTCACGCATAATTCTGTTTATAGCACACCTTCTGACCTCTGGCTGGGGACAAATCACACCGTCATGGACCCACACTCCTCTTGGTGTTATGCATGAGAAAACGACCTTGGCAGTAGGAGAAATCTGCATCACTGCGGTCAGCAACCTCTTCAGGTGACGGATTAATTGTCCACCCGACATGTAACCCAAATGTAGACTTCCATAGTGCCCCACGACAAAGTCAACATTCGTGACGGACGCCAAATATCTGCAAAGGTGAACCATCCCGCCGGCACTGCAGTCACCCTGACAGGCCCAGAAAGCGTCCACTCCTTCCAACCCGAAATTACCAGTAATGCCTCTTTGCACACAACACCTGTGCAGATGGCGCACAAAAGAATCACCGACGATAAGCACTGTGCGTCTCTCCATCTCGACCACCCTCACAGCACAGTATTGGGACGAAATGGTACCGCCCCTTCCTGTGAACCACACCCTAAACTCCTAATTGACTATTTCCCACAATTCCATTTCCCTTTCCACCATGCTCATAATGGCAGGATGTGGCATGTGCGTTTTCCCATCTACAGTGAGGGCCACAGCCCATTAAAGCACACACAATACTTCTTCCCTTTGCACAGTAATTTTTGCAGTACTCCCCCATTGGGTGCCGTCAAATTTTCAAACACGCATGCAGCAATCACATACAAAACCTCTGCATTACACACTGTCATTTCTCTACACCACTCCATATTTACTGTTAAACACTCTCAGTACACGTTCCATTTGATTGAAAAGCCCCTCCACCAGAAATTTCTGCTAAAGAATGCACGATTGCAGCATCCACAAAGATCCTAAGACGCACCCAGCGCAACTTTGACCATGCACACAGCAGTGCAGCCCTTTGCACACCCACCACACCACTATACATCCAAGCAAGTGACCATGTGAGCACCTAACATTATGCACAAATGTAACATACTTAGCAGCACTTCTACCCAACTCCACCACACCATAAAACACCCATTCACGAAAACATGTCACACTTAGCAGAATCCACAAAAGTACCACAGCCTGCACCACCCCTACGCACTGCCATTCAAAAGGTATTGTGTCACTGGCAACCTATGCACAACAGTTTCACAACTTTGGGCCTATGTCAATAAATCTGCACACAGTAGAGTAACCAACCACATAAGCCGCACTTCAACCATGCCCTCTGCCATACTAACATTACGTACATACTGCGCCCTGTGGCCACACTACACAACTTCTCACTGCACCATCTCCTTCCGCACACCAAATAGTGTAGCATGTTGCAACTATCACCACAACCATATAACGCACAATACACTCTTTGCAACTCACTTGTGGTGCTGTGGCACGTCGACAATGTGCTCCACAACCATTCTCCAAAAATCACCACCCTGTGCCTGATGCACTGTCAAACCTGCATTGCTGCAGTGGGTGTGCTCCTTGCACACATTCCCCGCACTGTAATGCAACCATACATGAAATCATGTCACCAACTACCACTATCACATACGCACCACTGGCAACATCACTCCTAACCAACCTCCACACTGCAATGGATATGGCACAGCACTATATGCAACAGTTAACAATCTATAAATATTACACTGGCACCCCTATGCCCTTTCATTCAAATATTATGGTCTTACCCACTTCCACTCAGAAAGTATTGTGTCACTGCCAACTTAACCACAAAATGTTTACAACATTGCCCATACTGCAAGCATTGTGCACACAGCTGTTATGCTCACCTGGTCTCTGCAGGGACGTTGGGGCATGGTTTCAGCCCTCCCTGGAAGTGGATCACCCTCGTCAGGCTTCTTCCCCTGCACATATGCTGTTGGCTGCGACAGTTGATGACACTGCTCCTGCGTGGATATATGAGATCGTGAGAATGCTGCTATGTGACTGCTGTCTCTCTCAAACCCTTCTTCCAAAAGTGTGGCGAGCATGCGCCGACCCATATAGTCTCATCTGTTGCTTGATGAGCTCTCCGTCCTGCTTCTCACTGCAGGGGCGCTCTTGATGGACCGAGTTCCTTCACTGGCTCATTGTACGTGGCAGCCCAGACCAGCTGTGGCTAACCTTTATGATGGTGTCTTTTGGCGTTATTGTGGTGTTGATTCTTGATTATTGTCCTTATCTTCTAACGATGTCTATCCTCTGCTTTCTCCCAACAGATGAAATGCGGCCTGCGGTAGTAGCGGTGCACGAAGCAAGGCTAAATTGGACGAGAATGGAGACCATGATGCTCCGACAGAAGGTGAGTGTTGGTTTAAGGTTGAGAGCGAAGATTTGTCTAAAGCTCGACCATAAACGTTATGTCTTAACAAACTGTAACCTTGTCTTTATCTTTTTCCCTTGCAGGCACTGTCTTCGGATGAATTGCCTGCCGTGCCACGATGTCTGGGTTGGAGCGCTCCTTTCCCGAGGTCTGGAGATGGATGCGGAATGCCAGAGACAACTATGATGCGTGCCGATGAAGGCAGGTGCCAAGGTAAGTGCTGAAGCGGGTAGCTGGAAACAAAGGTAAGATGCTGAGGCTAGTAACGGGTGCTGAAGCTGGTAACTGAAAACAAGGTAAGATGCGCTCAGGTGGTGGTGAGCGTGGTGGTGAGCGTTACGCTGCCATCAGTGCATGAAGACTGGGCGGGCTTAAATCGTCTAGCTCTGGCCACGCCCATTAGCCTTGACTCACCGGCCCCACTCTGCCACTCCTAAAGGATGCTGCACGTGTAAACCAGCTTTCCCTGTGGGCACACCCAAATAAACGCACATGGTGGTTTTTGCAGGAAAATAAAGTACTTTGCACAAAATAAAGTGTCAGGGTTAAATCCGTTCATGAGCCTGGCGCCAAAGCCAGCTGAGCTTCCTATGTTGTATTGTTCCCAAGGGACAATTAAAAGTTGCGTCACCCCTTGCCCTCGTCCCGATGGTACGGGGTCTGTGTCTCCGAGCCAGTGGCCATGACAACAGCACACTATCCAAACTCATATAAGCTGCCCTTCAACTATACCCTCTATCATACTGACAGTATGCCAACACTGCACCCAGTGCCCACACTGCGTGACCTTTCACTGCAGCATCTCCAACCACAGCACACCGGCATGGAGCAAAAAATTGCAACAGTTACCATAATGTCCAAACAAAACACTCGCTCCTGCACCCCTGTGCATGGGCGTACCCACTTCCATTCTCAAAGTATTGTGCCACTGCCAACCTACCCACGTTCTGTTTGCAACACTGGCCTATGACGGCTGATATGTGCTCCACAACCATTCCTTATATGTCTCCACCCTCTAACTGATGCAGAGTCAAACATGCATTACTGCCGTGGGTGTCCTCAAGTCCTAAACTCAATTTTCGCACTTTGCACACTGCTCAACCACCGAAACACGCCAACACCACATGGCCTACCTTCCTGTGTTCCTAACTGGCCGCAAATGGAAAAGCCTAAAACACAGGTAACCCCAAGCCTTTCGGCACAGCAGATTTGCAGTAACTTTGCTCATGCGGACAACCGAAAGATTTGGACCTAGGGTGTCAAAGCCACCAAGGAAAACAGGGAACCCCATGCATTTCTGAAAAGAGGACACCCGTGGGAATCCACATAGGTCTGCCTTGCGCAAATCGCCCCAGATTTTATTACCCCCAATCCCAGACAAAGCTTGATATTTGTTGGGGAAAAACACAATTGTATGGTGTGCAAAGTTCCGGAAATTCTGCTGTGCGAAAAGACTTGGGTTCACCTGTGTTTTCAGCTTTTCCCTTTGCGCCCAGGTAGGTGCACCCACACATGAGGTACCGTTTTCGTCAGGACACCTGTGGGAAAGCGGGAAGATAGGCCATGTGTTGTTGGTGGCGTGTTTCGGTGGGTGAGCCGAGTGAAATGTGCGGAAATTGTGTTTTTTTCTGCCACATTTCGGACTTTTCCAGGAGTTCTGGGTAATACATTCTGGGCCGATTTGCGCAAGTCAGACCTCTGTGGATTCCCACGGGTGTCTTCTTTTCAGAAATGCATGGGGTTCCCAGTTTTCCTTGGTGGCTTGGACACCCTAGGCTCAAATCTGTATGGTGTGCACATGAGCCAAATTCCTGAAATTCTGCTGTGCAAAAAGACTTGGGGTTACCCATGTTTTCGGCTTCCCCCTTTGTGCCCAGGAAGGTGCACCCACACATGAGGTACCGTTTTCATCGGGACACCTGTGGCAATGTGGAAAGGACATTTGTAGTGTTTGCGTGGTTTCATAACGTTGACACATTTGCTGCTGCTCTTTGTCACACAACTCTTTCATTTCCAATGTGACCTATAGTTAGTCGCTGCTTTAGACCCTATACACTTTGGTAACCTGCACAAGTCACCTACCCTTCAAAAGTTCTGCCTGTGCTCTTTCAAAAAATGTATGCTTGCCCTTCCTCACCGCATTTGTTTTCCTTATTTACACATGCTAATTATGTCTGTTCAGGCCGTAAGCATAAAACTCCTGTGTACCATGGCTCTGTTTTTTGGCTTGTTGTAGTACTTGTTTTGTGAAATATTACAACAAAAGTGTGATTTCCTAAATGCAAGAGTTGGGGGAATGTAGCGGAACAATGTTTTTCTCAAAATTCATAGAAGCCATTGCCATACCAGGCCAACCATGTCCACCACATACCTTTTTTTTTTCTGTAAATTTTCCCGCTTTTTCCCCAAACTATAGAATTTTTCCCTACATAGTTGTTGCCTGACCTGCACAAATCACCCCTTCCTAAACTTGGAATTTTTAATACTTTTCAGAAATGGATGCCTTCCTGTGCTCCCATTCAGCTTTCCTACCCTTTTCTTCCATTCCGTCCACGCATGTCCTATTGGGAAAAAAAAACAAAATTGCCTCTCACAAAACGGTTCATAACCATATAAAAAAAGGACGTTTCGTTTCCACTCAACCTGTTCTTGAAAGCTAGGAAAATGGGTAATTCAGCACAGCAAACCATTTGTTACTAGCTCTTACAAGGAAAAAAACACAGGCTTCTTTGTACATCATTTTATTGGCATTTTTTGAAAAAACCCAAAATGTTCTCCCTTTTTGGTTATTTTCTCTCACCCCCATACAGCAAACTAGGATTCCTGGGTGCGGTTACGACCGCCTACATGTGGGAAAAAAGAGGCCAAATTTGGCTGAGATATCTCCTGTAACAAAAATATTACAAGGCATTGAATGGCGACATACCAAAGTCACTAAAAAAGGCCTTGGCACGGGTGACAGAGGGGGGGCCCATGGCAGTTAAGGGGTTAAGTAAGAGTTGGCCTTCTATCATCTAGGGATAAAGGCTGCAAAAAAATATTATTATGGCAATATTATTCAATCGGCGGTCAATACTCAAAAACAACTTTTTCAGATAATAAAAGATCTTTCTGCCCCAAAATTGCCATCAGCAGCCCCATTTTCCCAGAAATTGTGTAACAAGGTCTGCTTTCTTCGTAAACGAGATTGAGGCTATTGGGTAAAATATCAGGAATCAAGTGTTCTCTACATCGGTAATACCCAAATTGGTTGTTTCCAATTGACTGTATGGTAAATCTGGCTGAACTCGGGCAGTACAATTTGATCGTTTGGAAATTACCAATTTGGCTAATCACTGCCAAACATGGGAAGCTGGGGTGTCGCCCACTCCCCATGTTTGGTAGTGATGGCCTTTGGGGATAGCGGGGGTGTCCCCCTGCTTCCGGAGATATGGAGGAGGGGGCAGGGGAAAAACTAATCAGAAAAAGCAGACCCTGCGGCGTCGGATCCGACCCGTATAGTAGGGACGGATCGGACGCTGCAGGGTCAGAAACAAAGCAGTTAGCAAAAAGGTAAGGAGGATGTGGGTGGGGGTTTTAAGTTTTGGCAGATTTGGCCGCAGCAAAATTGCCTTCACAGCCGAATTGACCACTGTCAATTCAGCCGTAAACAATTGTGCCACGGCCAAACCGTATACAACCTCTACTTCATCACTGTAACCCCCTATATTATCAGAGGATTTGACATCTTTTGAGCGGTTTGAGTCTATTCAATTTATCAGTCCTTCTGTAGCCGTTAAAGATGTGCAATGCTTAAAACCGGCCTCTCCCTTAGATGAGATCCCTCTGTTCATCTTTAAATCCATAGCTAATGAGTTAGGTGAGCTTCTTGCTGAAGCCCTTACCTTGTCTCTATTGCATGGGTCTATTCCTGTCACTTTGAAACATGCACTGATCATCCCTTTTCTGCCAAGCCATGTTTGGATGCTACAATGTTGGCAAACTACCGCCCCATTTCTTTACTCCTTTTTTTATGAAGTTGTTGGAGTCGGTAGTTACCCCCTAGTTTAGGTCGATGGTCAGGGCAGTGTGGCAAGCCTTATTTTATTGGACCTGTCCGCCGCCTTTGATACCATTGATCACAACATTCTTTTAGCTAAACCTCATGGTATTGGCATTTCCCGTAGTGTATATGACTGGTTTAAGACTTTTTGGATTCCCGCTAACAGTTTGTTTCACTGGACTCCTTTAAGGTCATCTCATGGGGTTTTGGCTTGTGGAGTCCCTCAGAGGTCTGGTCTTTCCCCTCTTCTTTTTAATGTTTATGTTCAACCTTTGACTTATTTGATCCGTTCTTTTGATTTTCATTTTATTTGTTATACTGATGACACCCAAATCCTCTTTCGAATGGATGTTGAGACGGTATGGCCGATTATTTAAGAGCTTTCTTAACAGCAGTTATTAGATGGATGGGTCAAAACTGGCTCCAGCTGAATGTGGGAAAACAGAGGGGCTAGTGGTGGGGTCCCCAGCTGCAATTCAGTCCCGGACATCAGACTTTTGGCCGTCTGATCTCAGCTCTCAGCCTTCTCCTGTGGAAGTTGTAAAAAATCTTAGGTGTTAAGATCTTGTCCTCCTTGTCACTGGAGGCTCTTCAAGCTAGCTGTATTTAGTGCCGTTTTCTTTTAAATTGAAGTAATTAATAAAGGTTTTGCCCTGTATTACTTCTGTTTTTCACACAGCAGCTATAACTGACATAATAACGGGCAGTCTTGATTACTGCAACGCTGTTTTCCTGGCTCATCTTTCTTATTTATTGAACTAGCTGCAAGTGCTGTAAAATGCAGCAGTCCGACTAGCTAAAGGTATTCCTTATGGAATGCCTATTTCTGCAGCCTGACTCAGCCTTCATTGGCTTCGAGTCAGGGCGCAAATTCATCTAACATCTTTGTTTAGGATTCACAGTGTGTTGCACGGCAGAGGTTGTCTGGTACTGCAAGAGAAAATCATTTGGTATTTCCACAATAGCCTATTACGTTTGGCCTAGCAATGTTTGTTGAAAATTCCATCTTACTGGTCAGGAAGCTGTGGTGGACAAGCTTTTTCAGTGGCCGGCCCAAAACTATGGAACGCTCCCCTTATATATATGTAAGATCCAGGACTTTGGTCTTTTAAGGCACAGTTGAAAACATATTTGTTTGCACAAGTTCTTTTTCCTTGTCTCAGCTTGTGCTCTTATTTTAGTGCCCGATACCTACCGTGAAGGTTTCTGATCTTTATAAGTGTTGTTTGATTGATTGAAATTGGACTAGGGGAGAGTTTAAATTCAAAATCACCTCCCATGGACAGCAATATGGATCTAAGAATATACAAACCATCATCCAGAGAGAAGGATTATGGATTTTTAAAGTGGTTACGGCAAGAGAATAGAGCAACTAAGCAGGAGAAGGGAGAAGCCTCAAACCATTCAAAGGGGATTTCCTCAGAAAACTTTAACAATAGGTAGAAATTATGCATTTTGCAGCATAAATTGTAGGAGAAATTACATAAAAAGCCATAGGAATATAAGGCATTTCTGTAGGGGAACATATGAAATATTATGTTAATTCACATGCCATGTCAGGCCTCAATATTCCTGAAAATCCTGCTAGACCTGCATGTCAAGTAACTTAAGTTTACCCAGGCCAGGCATTGGCTAGTCATATTTAACTCTGGGCGAGTAAGAAATGGAGTGATTGTTCTGTATATAGAATTAAGGTAGTGTGTGACTTTTATGGCTGGCTAGTAGCTTGCAACTTGAATTGTTGGCCCCTGGTTTGACAACTCGACCTAAGAGAAATTAACACTACCCATTACAATGATGGGATTTTTTTTTGTATTGGAAAAAAGATGGTAGCACATTGAGAAATATCAGCAGTGTTATTGTACCTTTTCAATATTCTCATCCTTTGAAAGGCAAGCCCCCACGCTGTATACCTGGACACATTTCCTATAGACCACAGAGAGTAAAAGATCCCACACATGTGAAGTACCATTGAGCAAAGCTAATATGAGAGTTGCCATACATTTGGGTCACAGACTTAGAGTTTGCAATAGCTTGTTGGTGGGAGTTAGGGTCAGAATACGTCTAAAGGTTAGGGTTGTTACGGGTATGATAAATGACCCCATACACAATGGACCAACAGCCAAGACATAGAATCGGGTTAGAATCGAAGTTAGTGCTTGGACTCATTAAACAAAAGGAGCACTAAATAGCACAGAATGATGCCAGACAGATGATGGTTGGCTGCAACCTGATATTAGCGGGAGTAAAAGCATGTGTTTTTTAAGATTGGTATTGACCCTTTGTACCACACAATGCAGTCGCACGGTAACAAAAGGTGTGATGTTGCACAACATTGGTGGCAGAATCATGGAGAAGGTGCTACAGGCTCCTACCTACTAATGTCTCAATATACACCCATGAACATGGATGAGCTGGACCATTCTTGAATATAAATGAGCTGGGAGTCGGCTGTCTTCGTGCTAACTAGAATAGGAAAGGTAACAAATTACATATCTATTTTGAGGCTCAACATTGGGTAACTCATCTGGCCCCTTACCCAGTGGCAAGTGAGTTTTGGCTACAACCACCATATGTACTGGGCTCCAATGCAGCTGCCCCTCATTCCACCACCCCTCACTTTTTTTATTAATGGTTTTATTGATTTTTTGCAACATGAACAAACAAACGGTGCATTTCAGATAGCAACCCCTGCCTCTTGGTTCCTCTTCCAGTCACTACTACACAACAACCGCTCCTTCCCGCCTCTCCACCCATCCTGTGCCACCTACCTCTAGGGCCCTCGGCCCCACTCCAATATTTTAGTGTCCCCGCCCCTTGAAGCCTACTTGTATCAGTAATCATGCCCTCTTGATCCGCCTTCCCCTATTTTGGTGATGTTTCTGGGGGCAGCCTCTGTCCTTAATATTCTTCCTTCTAGTTCACAGCATTGGTTCATGCCTTCCCACCATCTATTTATGCTGGGTTCAATCGGGGCTGCTCCATCTCGAAGTCAGATCACTTTTACCCACCATCAGACCTTACTTCAGATCTGTCCTGTCATCAATGTACAAAAAATATTCCTACATGTCTGAAGTCTGTGTCAAGGTAGCACTGCCCTTGCCACTTCCTCAGATTTCTTATATATTCTATATTGTGCAGTACTTCCGATGGAAGGTCCGCTAGACTATGCTCTGGGCCCTTGCTCCCCGCAATGAACCTGTAGTAGTCAGCCTCATGCTTGCTGTGGAAGTGGTTGATCTTGGAGCCTAGGGAGAGGAGATTCTCATTTTCTGCCTTACTCATGGTCTGGCAGGTATCACCTAGACTGCTGCCAGGAACTATGTCCACCTCACCGCCCATCGTGAGCTTTGGGCTCTTTCAGATCCATGACCCCACCATCACACAGCCATTAAAAAACTTATTGACAATATGTTCATTTTTCAAACCCCTTGCAATGCTTCTCTTATCAATCTAATAAATTCCAAATATAGATAAATCGATCAAAGATCCAGGGCTACAAATCTACTTGCCACTACCCATACTGGTGATAATTGACTTTTGGCAAGTAAGAAATTATGTGCTATGTTTATGTGTAGAATTGAGGTGTCTAGTGACATTTTATGGCTGGGTAGTAGCTTGCACCTGGATATCTTTAACCATAGAAAATAATGTTTTGACTAATTATCAAAGCTACAACATTTACATTCATCTTCTGCAGGACTGAATTGTGTTGCCAAAAACCTCATCCAACAAACTGAAGTGGTGTAATACAAAATCTGTATTGTTCCACACCAGTTCTAGACCTCATGGATACATTTTTAGTGGTCTCAGTGATGGCTCCTCTGTGAGCTGCTCTTAGAATAAGCAGAAGGCTGCCGATCCCCAGGCAGGCAGACTCCTTGGTGTTCAGTCCACATCCACCTCTGAGCTGCACCAGAGCTCACCCCCAAGACAGTCTTCAACAACTGGGTTCAATAGCAGACTCCCGCAGACTGGCATCCGAGTAATTAGAATCAACTTGGTACACTGCAAAGGCAGCTGCAGACAGTGAAATTAGTGCACATAATTTATTTTATTGTGTTCTGGTTTTACAACAAAACCTTTCACAAAAGATAAAAAGAAAGAATTTTTGTAACATCGCATTAAAACTACATGACTAAATTAGTAGCACGTCACCTGTGCCTCCGGCGATGGACGATCGCTAAATTGGAACCGCCGCAACCATGCCGCGCATGCACTGGTATGTATTGAACCAGGTTACTTCATGCTGATACGCTGCGTTTTGCTGCATAACCTATTAAGTGGACAGCCTTAGATGCCTACTACCGAAGGGCACCGCCCATAGCCGTGACCCCCAAGGTGTAGACTTCAGTGGTCCTCCTGGGGACGGACAACAGCCACTCCATTCTATTTCCATCCTGGCCACGAATGCTCATATATATGAGTTTGTATGACATCTTTTGCCTGATGAAGATGCTGTCCAATGTACATTCTATGTTGAAACCGGTTGAGCAAATCCTTCAGGGATGTGATCTACATAATATTCTCCTTCTTAGATCCACCCTCGCGATAGATTGTTTTTAATTATCTCTATTGCTGCTTTTGTAAAACTTAAAATACTAAATTAGATTGGACGTGAGGAAAGTTTTGCATCCCACCTCCTATTGCCAATCAATTTTGTTATGTATTTTAGCAATTGTTGTATGGTTGAATGTCACTGAGTGTTGTGTATGGTCTGAATACTGCACTATGAATGTTTATTGTGGTGGACTACTTTTAGTCAGTTTTTATGTATACCCTTGCTGTCTTGTCATGTGATATAAAACTGTAGTGTAAATTAATATATCATTAACTGACTCTTTGAATTTTTTGTATCATGGTGAATAAAATTTGATACACCATGTTCGCTCTCTGGACAATTTTTTCAGATTTGTGATTTACAGTAATACTCTGGTCCAGAGTACAGTGTGTTCCTGCTTCTTTCTGTAATTGTAACAATTACGTTACATTTACATATGCACATAAAAAACTAAGCTTATTACATTCACTATAAAAAAACTTGCCAAGCATGGGAAAATATCAAGAAGCAACAACATCTTAAAATACGAAAATATTTAACGGCTGAATATCAAGCTACAACTCAGATTTAATTTCATGGTGTACGTTTACAATGTAAACATTTTATGCAAGATAACCTAGTGAAGAACTATTATATGGTACAGTCTAACAGCAACTTTGCACTAATCTCTCGCAAGGATGTATGCAATGTGCACTCTACACATGGAAGGCCTGAGGAAAGGGCTTTGGGGCCTGATCTTGCCCAGCAGGCCTCATGTTGGACCAGCTTCCAGTTCAGCTCTTTATTCTGAACTCTCTCCTCTGAGACAGTCGAGGAACAATTTGTATTGCTTTCTTAGGAACAAAGCCTGTACTTTATCAAGGGATGAGGCCTTTTACATATGTACTTCCTGATGGATGGATGACTGGTGGAAATTCTGTAAATTGTAGCACATGACCAAACTCATCTAGTCAGTGGTTGTTTCGATCCACCTTTGAAGAAAGGCAGTGATCTGTCTCCCAAATAGGGTGTCGAGGTCAGGCAGGATCCCCAGTGCAGAGGTATTACAGGTCGACTGGGTCTCCCTTAGTCTGCAGTCCTTTTTTGGTCTATAATGTCTGGAGTAGGGCAATTTCTTACTGGCTCCCACACGAGTGAGAAGCACTTACGATTATGAGCTTCAACAATGTAAAGCTCTGAATGATCAAAAAGTACGCTACTCCCTAAATGAAGCCATAGCCCCAGCTGTGTGGGATTTGACTTTTATATCAGCAACTTTGTATTCGTTTTCAACATAAGATGAGGCTAATCATTTATATACAATAAATCCAACATACTAGTCAATTCTTCAGAAAAGGTTATCAATGGAAAACAAATAAAGGCAATAATGTGGCTTACACGTAAATGCTCCTTCATAAATCCTCTACCCCCAATCCTTACTTGTCCTTTTTTAGAGAGATAACACAAGCACCACACCCCAAATATTATTAGTAAGCACTTGTACCCATCACATCAGGGAAGCCGAATCGGCCCACCTCAAGGACCTCAAGCCTCAAAAGTAAAATGCATCCGGTTTGGCGATCAAACCGATTGAGCTTTCCATGCCCAAGAAGACCAGCAGTAGTTACAAGGAAGGGAAAAACTTGTTTCATTGCTCATGTCACTGGTCCGATTTTCAATTTCTAAAAGATGCAAAGGATTACAACATCATATATGTACATGTTTTTCCAGTGAAGCCCTATGACCAACTTGGCAGTGATCAGCCTCCGAGTAGCAAGTATATATATTTTTGAGCGATGGACCCAAGATGGCTAACCCTGAATCCCATAGGAAATCCTAACCTAACTCTCCTGCAATGTAATCAAGCGCCCTTTTCTAGAATATGCCAATTTGCGGCACAGCCACCAAAAATGCAAAAGGGAATCTCCAAACCTCTGCAATTCCTCGAACATTGTTTTGGGACTGTATGTGAAATAAAGGTCAATCTCTGTGGAGTCATGTAGCACCAAAGAATATATTTGTGGGTTAGCTACCTAAATTGGATGCATATGGATAATTTCTTAGCCCACCACAATGTGACATCTATATTTTGGCCTGCTCATTCCGTTATCCAATCTACCATTTTCTAATTTCAGTGAACCTTAACAGGAGGCAAAAACAATATCCTACAAATGTTGGAAAACAAACCTTGGGGGTACAATTGCAGGAGAACTCTAGTAACTGCTTTAGTAGGTTAGTGCAGGACCCAGTGCCAAACATGGCGGTATTGAAACCAATCTGACCCCTTGAGCGTCAAGTCACTTTGGCACTCTAAAAACGATTTAAACTTCCTTTCAATAAAAAAAAATGTAAAATAACCACCCTGTATATCCTGGATCCAAAAAAGGTGTTTTGACTAAACAGGGATGAAACCTCCTCAACTGTGGGTTATCAGGGATGGAAAGGACGGAACGGAGATGAAGTCCAAGCACACTAGTCGGATCATCCCACTCCTCCAAAACCAACTTGGTCACCGGATTAATATATAGCAAGCAGGGTTGCATTGACATGGGAAGCCAAAGCAGTCGCCATAATTGGTCACCCCCTACAGTAGTGTCCACTGTCCACCGATATTTTGGGAATTTATACCAATCACTTACCATTCCCAGTTGCGTACCTCAGTATTATTTAATGTCAGGACATCCCAAGCCTCCCTCATTCAATACAGTTATTACAGTATTTCTAGAAACCTGAAGCCATTTACCACCCAATATAAAATGTCACAAATCTTTTTGAAAACTATTTCTGCCCTCTGAAGCTGCACTATGTGATGAATCTGGACTATTC
Organism: Ambystoma mexicanum; assembly: GCF_040938575.1. Classification (NCBI taxonomy): domain Eukaryota; kingdom Metazoa; phylum Chordata; class Amphibia; order Caudata; family Ambystomatidae; genus Ambystoma; species Ambystoma mexicanum. The sequence continues at coordinate 745,604,471 of NC_090937.1, forward strand.
GTCCCTTCTCCCCAGAGGAGCTAGCCCCTTTGAGGCTAGGGAGTTGAGCCCGCTAAGCAAGACCCTCCCTAGGGGTCTGGTAAAGTGGGACTAACTTGGAGTGACACCCCTCTAGGGGACAAGAATGCCTATGAGAACTCCTGATGTTATTTCTGCTTTCGATTCAAATAGCCGTGGCGTTACTTCAGTCTCTTTGGCTTCAGGTAATGCTGAATTCTCCCTGAACGCAACAGTTAAAGAGGAATGGACTGTTATTGACAACAAACATAAAAAAGGCAAAACCTTGAATGCAGGAGAAAGAATCCTACGACGAGAAGAAGTCCTGCAGGGGCAGAGCCACGCTAGACAGCGGAGCCGGTGTGGAGAGCGAGCAGATCCGTAGCAAGACAACGGAAGGCTGGTGTCCCAAAGGACAACAAAGCAGAAGCCAAGAACGAGAAGGCGATGGTAGAGAGAATGTCTCGCTTGGTGGCGTGACCACGCCAGATCTGTGGTGGGCCGAGACAGTTAATCGAAGCCGAGACCAAACTTCAGCGGACAGATCGGATCACCAACCTCTGCAGAAGAAGTGTACCGACTGCCGAGTGGGCAGAAAGAGCGAAGAGAACGATCCAGAGAAGATAACACCGGGGAGAGGGGCTAGTGGCTCTGTTCCTGAGTGCTGGAGAAACCAAGAGGGTTATGGGAGCATGGGAAACCCGAACGGTGAATAAGGGCAGATGCCCAACCGAGGCTCCACTGCATTAAATATAGGAGATGGCCGGCCACAGGGTTTTGGCGAGTCCTAGAGAACTAACTGGCATTGACATACAAGGCTGGTGAAGCCAAAAGGGTTACGAGAGCTCAAGAAACCCAAACACTGGACACGGGCAGACGCCCAATTAACACCCTGTATAAGTAAGCACATGAAAGGGAAAGAGGGCTTCGGGGAGCCCTAAGAATACAAACAATAGGGGGAAACACTGGGATCAGAGAGAACCTGGAGGGTTCCACTGCCTAAACCCGAACACTATCAAACAGAAGATCAAAAATGGTGGAATTGCACTAAGAAAATCAGTTTTCCCTTTAAAGAACAGAAAGTATTCGATGTGTGTGAAGATTTACAACTTGCCATTCAAAACCTGCAAAAAGGCAGGAGAACTGTATTGTGAACTTTGACCATTTGAAAAACCCTTATTTTGGAAGAACCCAAGTAGTTTGGCCAAGCAAAGCCTGAGTGGAGAGGCTTTTTTTCTGGTCTATTTTTGTTATGTTTTTTCTAAGTGGTAGGGCCAGATAGCAAGTAGGTTTTGGACAGAGAATTGTATTTTGGACATTTGACTGGCATCCTTAGTTTAGTTAAGTTAACCAGGTGTTTTTATTTAAATTAAACCTTTTGAAATGCCAAGTCCTAGTCTGACAACGACTCCTGGTTCACCACAACAGGTAATGCCTGGAAAAAAACAAACTATAACAAGGGAAGGACATTTTTTCTGTACTGGCGATTTTACCCATCCAGGAAATCAAAGCTTTCCCCAACTCTCATGAATGTTTGTGGTGAGATGCACTTCCCTTTGTCAGGGATGTCATTTAGGGGTCACCAGAGGTCGCAACTGCGACCTCGGAGGTCTCCCTTGCCACCTCTACAAAAAATAAAATATATATATTATTATTCTTCTTTATTTGTTTTTGTAATGCAAGCTCCGGGGCTGCGGTCATCTCCATGTGGCTCTTCACTTCTGGAGTGGCTAGCTTTCTTGTTCAGGCCCCTTAAAAAAAGAAGAAAAATAAGAACAGGGGTGCCACAAGTCTAACACTTTTAGCACGGACCCTAAGTAAGAAAGAATAGGAATACCAAATAATGTGTCTTTCTAGAATTCTATACAATAATTGCTAGACTCATTAAACGTTTATTTCAGGCACACTTCAGGCGGTGAGTCACTAATTTAGTCTGTTCTTAAACGCCTCAACTCAGTCTTTCATCCTTCTGAGGTCAATAAATGAGTACCAACACAGGTTGGGTGATATTGGGTGTATATGTTTTCTATATAAAGCGCTTAAGCCTAAGTGCTATATAATAACACATCATTATGATTTGTTCATGGACGTCTGCTTGCATTCACAGTAATATGGGCCTATACACACTGTTCTTAACGATAAATATGGCGATCCATTCTTGTATGAAATTTACATCACATTATAGTGATATCGTAACCATATTTTTCGTAGTGTACAATGCTATGTGATGCCACTTCCTGTTTTGTCAACGGGTGAGAGGTTGTGTTCCATCCTTCCTGCGATATCACTTCGGGGTGGGCTCAAATGGCATCACTTCATTTGATGTTGTCAAGGGTCCTGTGATGTCACTTCCACTACCCCTGGCATTTTGGTGAAATGACGTCCCAGCCCCTGGTCTAGGACACTTGTCTGCCCTTTCACATGGAACCAAACTTCAGACTTTTCCCTTTCATTCTAACAGCAGGGACAGATCCAGCAGCTCAAATTAACTATAGTTGGACTAGAAGCCAGACTTCTCCAGCTTAGAAGTGTGCCTGGGCTCACTGCTGTGAACAGTACATTGTCTCCCCCAGTCAACCTAAATTCCCTTGACATTTTCATGTATTCTCACTGCTCTTGCAAATGGCTTATGTCACAGATGGTCTCAAGAACACACCAACTAGCAGAGAAGATTTAGGGGATTTTATTAAAAGATTTGGTGGATGGGCTTGCTAACGGCCACCCCTTTCTCCCTCGTCTCTCATGGGCAGTTCCCTCCCAAGCCCAGGCTTCCCTAAACCCCAGGATTGTCAGTAGAGCTTGTTAACCTCTACTATATAATTAAATAACAGCCTGGTTGTGATAGCCTAAAGGCACCTCCTCATCCCCCTCTGGGAACAATCTACTTGAAATCCTTACCAAGGTCCCAAAGAAAAGAAATAAAATGAAATCACCAACAAGTGCCCTTCAAATGTCAAGGTTCCACCTGCCCTTTTCTTTCACACCTTTATACCCCCTAACCCTACTTCATCCAGTTTCTTATCTCACCCTCACACTACTTTACTACTACTCTTTTGTCCCTCCGCTATACCACTCTCCATCTCTCTACTACCTACCTCCAATCAGAGCAAATTGGTAATGAATCATACATCTGCATTTTCTATTCCTCCATAAACTCTTCATGCAACTTAATGGAATGCAGAAACATCTCCGTCCTTAACACTGTTAAAGAATTCACTAACGGCTTTATCTTTATAATAATCCTTACAATAGGAAATGCCCATTAACTTTTGTAATATCTTAGTAACATGTCTCTTAGCCAACATCTGCATATGTATGTATGCGGCAGTGATGTAACAGGAGATAGAATATGGAATGTAGAACCAAGGAGAAAGGATGCATATCCGAGTTAACTGTAGAAGGATCGTTTGCTGTGTTGTAGCCGGTGGGTCTATCTATGGATCTTGAATAAACAATATTTTATTCTACAATACCGTGAGCCAATACTTCAGTGGTGACGAGGATGGGATTATTGTTTGGCTAAGGACAGCAGCCCACCGAGTAGCTATTCGTGTACACTGGAATTATTTATCTTCATCAATGCAAGGGTGTTGGTGATATCAAGAAGCATTACCAGCTCAAAGGAGGAGCATCCATTCTGAATTGGAGGTCAATCAAAAGTCTCACAACGAAGAGCAGATCGCTTTGCCTTGCTGAAGGATTAAATACCTTTGATTTAAAAGAGAAGTGGTACCAGTTCAGTATGTTCAGGAAAGCTACCTTGGATACCACAATACTTTCAACGCACCAGCATATACGGCGCTGAGTAATCAAGTGATATCATAGCCATTTTGGATACCTCATTACAGTGGATCAAGGTTAGCAACGCCAAGAAGTCTGTGAGATCAATTACTTATTCAATTGTCTATTCAACACTTGCGAGTGCATAATCCAATTGTAGCATGTAATATTATTTTGTTTGATTATATATTATATGCGCACGCAAAACATTGACTCAAATGTGTGCATTATTGGAAGTAGCACTGCGTAGAACATAAAAAGCATCTTTTGAAATTCACTCTTACTAAACGGCCCCAGCGAGCACAATCACAGTGCGCATTTTGAATTAGAGGCGCGCATGTTCTAGTTGCTCCAAAGTGAATGCTTGCATATGCGGCTAGTTTCCTTAGAGGAAAGGACCTTTATACTAGATACAACGTGCCGCCATTTTGAAAATTGGCATTACTATTACGGAAGCACAGCATGCTTCTTCTAAACCTGAAATACGTTTTGACATTTGTTTTTAAAGGCGGTTGGACTTTCAAGTAATACAAACTCATTTATTGCAATTCAAGTTAACAAAAGCAATGCAACGTTTTTATTAAGCCTGAAAAATATGATATTTGTTTTTAAAGACGATTGAGCTTTCAAGTAATGCGAACTAGCCACTGCAATTCAAGTATACAATTGTATCCACATATTTGCACTAAGGAAAGAAAGTAGCAAGTGTATGTTTAAAGTTTTGTTAGTCATACAAACAACTAATAGTTATCAAGTAGCGAAGCAAACAGCAACAGTTAATCTTCATCAAAAGACAGGGAGAGTTATACATCTATAGCCATACCAGAATTCACATTAGTGATGCAAAGCATAACACCTCCTAATTATTTTTTAGACTCCAAGGGAGAACCTCCTGTGCCATGGAAACGTTGGAAAAAGTGTTTTGAGCATTATGTCTTAGCAGCCCATGGTCTAAATTTCTCCAGTGAGAGGAAGAGATGTCTACTCATACACTGTTTGGGAAACTATGGTCAGGAACAGTTTGAGAATCTTCCTGTACTATCATCAGGATTCTTTGGGGTTGAAGGAATATGATAAATGTATAAAGATGCTTGATCTACATTACGAAAAATCCATTAGTGTCATCCTTGAAAGATATCACTTCGGAAAGCAAGAGAATGGAGAAACAGTAGAACAATTCATAACTGCGCTGCATGGTTTAGCCACTACATGTGATTTTAGCTCTAACTTGGAAGAGCGACACCGCGATCAGTTTATGTTGGAGTGTAAAGACAGTAACGTAACGATGCCTTATGGGCCAAAGGCAATCCTTCATTGGATAAAGTTCTCAGGATTGCAAAGGAAGTTGAACATGCAAGCAGATGCGTAGAGGAACTGGAAAAGAGAGAACAAACTGATAACAAAATAAACATAACTAGTGTTTTAGAAGTATTGTATGCACAAGAAGATAATAGTAAAACCACCAGAAAAAAACAAGCAAGCAAGAAAGATCAAGTACTTGAAAGAAGGAAGGTGTCAAAGTTCAAGGAAAAAAGATGAAAAGAGGGATGTGAATGATAATAGGAGAAAATGTTTATGTGGTAGCATATATCATAATGCTAGTTGTGATAAGTGTCCTGCATTAAAAGTAATGTGTAAAAGGAAAGGACACTTACGAACTGTTGCAAAACCAAAGCAGAGAATATTGAATGTGCTGATGAGTTATATGATGAACTTGCGGAATGTACCTTTAGGATTCAGGATTCAGATATCAACATAGTGGAAAATTATGATGGTGATTTGGAAAAACCTATGGCAGACATACAGATTTGCGATTCAGTTGTTAAGATGGTCATCGACTCTGGGGCCAAATATACATTGCTACCAAGAACAATATGTGATAGACATTTCAAAGATAGTATTGCGTTAACAGATATTGATGTGAAACAGGTTGCCTATAGGGGTAAACGGATTGAGTTAGAGTGTTGCTTTTGGTCAACCTTGAAATTTAAAGATAGAACAGCAAAGGGAAAAGTGTATGTGTCAAAAAGGGTTCTTCATCCTTTGTTGAGCTGGTCTCATCAGAGGCGATTAAAAATAAGATTAGACCCCAGTGCGGAGGAAATGGTGTATGCCATAGAGCAAGAAGTGCAATCTGAACATCTTGAACATCATCCAGTTTTTAGAGATGAACTTGGAAGCCTAAGAAACTTTAGACATGAAATAAGAATAAAATGCAATGCTGTTCCTGTTGTACATAAAGTAAGACCAGTTCAAATGGCAATTAGGGGTGCTGTGAAAAAGGAATTGGAAAGAATGGAAGAACAAGGTGTTATTGAGAGAGTTCAATCCTCTGAATGGGTGTCGCCTTTAGTCGTAGTACACAAACCGAATGGAAAACTAAGGCTCTGTATTGATCTTAGGTCAGTAAACAAATGCATAATCCCCGATAGGCATTCTTTGCCAAATATATCTGAAATGCTGGGATCAGTTAGGGAGCCAAAGGTAATGAGCACGCTTGACCTCAAATCTGCGTATCACCAAATTGTTTTGCACCCTAGGTCTAAGAATGTAACAGCCTTTATCACAAGTGAAGGTTTGTTTCAATGTAGGAGAATGCCCTTTGAGTTAATTTCTGCAGCTGCAGTGTTTCAACATATAATGTACTATTTATTTCATCATATGGAAGGAGTCCTGTGCTTTCAGTACGATGTGTTAGTTTATGGGAAAGATAAGAAGGAACATGATGATGGAATGTACAAATTGTGAAATATTTTTCGAGAAGCTGGTCTTCCGCTCAGTAAGGAGAAATGCAAGTTCAACAGATCACAGATACAGTATTTGGGACACGAAATTTCTGAGACAGGCATAAAGCCAAAACAAGATTTGGTAAACACTATTCTGAGCTTTCCCAGTCCAGACACAAAAGATCAAGTCATATTATTAGGAATGGCAGAATATTATGCCAAATTGATTGATTTATTTATGTATTTATTTATTGAGCGCCTTACACCAAGGTGCTGTACAATGGAACAACAAATACAGAGAAATAATAGCAATTAACATTGTGAGCCAGATTACAACTTGAATCATTCTACAAAACAGTGCAAAGAGCAATTAACTGAGAGGGGGGAAAAGGAGTGGGAATAGGAGTGTTGAGGGGGGCAGGAGAAAGATAGAATAAGTGTAGAAGGAAGGGAGAAAGAATGTAATGGGAGAGGGGAGAGAGTAATTAAAAGAGGGGAGAAACAGGGGGGATAGAGAGGGTAGGGGGGGGCTTCAAGGTGGGGAATGGAGAAGGAGGGATTTAAGGGAAGTGCGAAATTAAGTGAGGGTAGAGGAAGAGCGGATTGGGAGGGGGAGAGAGTTCCAGTGCAGAGGAGCAAGAAGAGAAATTCCTGATTTAGCTAAGAAGATTTTTCTATATGAGGAAGTTAGCAAAAAAGAATGTAAAGTTTGGCTGGGATGAAGAATGTGAGGTGGAATTCAAAAGGATCAAGAAGGATCTCAAAGCTGCACCCACTTTGAAATCCTTCAATCCAAATAAAGGCAGCATTCTCACCACAGATGCAAGCAATCTAGGTTTACGTGCAGTATTATCACAGATTGAAGGGGGAATTGAACATCCCATTTGCTTTGCTTCAAGGGTGCTTAAACAGGCAGAATACAATTACTTGACAATAGAAAAAAAGTTACTAGCTATAAAATGGTCCATTGAAAAGTTTAGGTTCTTTTTATAGGGCACCAAGTTTGTGGTACAGACAGATCACAAACCGCTAAAGGACATTTTGACTGTCAAAGGTTTAGATAAAGCTTCTGCCAGAATTAGGAAATGGGTTACAAATTTGCAGGAATACAATTGGGATGTTGAATACCATCCTGGAGTAAAAAAATAAGTGTGCAGATTGCTTATCTAGGTTAACGAATTTTGTAGACTTTGATGATTCTGAGAATGATGATGAAGAAGTACTGAATGTGACTCAAGAGGTGTCAGACAGGTATATGATGAATTTCATATGAACAACAAGTTTTTAATGAGAGGAGACAAACTGTTTCCACCAACAGAGTTGAGATGCAAAATTTTGGAGATTGCACATGAAGGACATATGGGTATGACCAAGACGAAACAGCTGGTAAGACAAGATTATTGGTGGCTGGGTATGGACATTGAAATTGAAAGATTAATTAGAGAGTGCTGTGTGTGTGATGATTCTGCAAACGGATACATTACTAGGCAGGAGCCCATGATGTTAATGTCAGTACCTACCATACCTTGGGAGAAGGTAGGTTTGGACATTGTGGGACCAGTAAGGATTAACAGCAACATGAAATATTGCATAGTTTTAATCGATATGCTCTCCAGGTGGGTGGATGTGAAATGGGTACTTAATATTTGCATGTTTTTAGATTTCTCTTTTTTTTTAAAAACTCTTTATTAGTGATCAAGAGATACATAGCTCAGTTACATCATTACCACAATGCAGAAACGTCAAATTAAATACATATCGTACAAACATCAGGGTCACACAGTATCATCGTCCTCTGGGATCATGTCACAGGTACATTCTGAATGGCCCCCTATATGTCTTTGGGCCTACACATTGATGGACGTGTGATGACAAACTGCTCTTCAGCTTCATTAACATGCGTCAATTCCTTAAGAAACGGTTTCATAGTGGGCGCCCCAGTACTCTTCCACTGTTGTAGAATGCATTTTTTAGCCACTGCACACGAAACATTAAAAACAGTCTTCTGGTTCTTTCAGAACATTTTCCTATGTCTCCAAACAAGCATTTCTGCGCGGTTAGTGCAGGGGGGACTTGTGTTATTTCCTCTAACATCTCTGCCACCTCCTACCAGAACCCCGCCACTATCGGACATCCCCAATACATATGAAATGCACCCGCCCCATCTGCCTTGCATTTGGGACATTCTCCCGTCCCATCCGGTGCAAACAGTGCTACTTTGGCTGGAGTAAAGTGTAGTCTATTCACAATTTTGAACTGAATTAGACGAAGGCCTGCATTCAGGGAGACTCGTTTGGTGAGTGAACAGTACCTTCCCAAGGTCTGGTCATCTATGGAGATCTGCAGATCCCTTTCCCATTTTACTTTAACTATGTTAGTCGAGGGGGAGTGTGTTTGGACCGCAGCATATAGTCCTGAAATCCCCAGCCTGTCATTAGATGTTACCAACTGTACACAGGGATGAGTGGGGGGTTCCTCAGGGACGGATGACCAGCGTCTCTGAAAGGCTGATCGCATTCGATGGTATTGAAGCACCCCAAGCGGACCCCCGCCAAAAGCTCTAGTAATTTCCTGCAGGGTCGCGAACCTCCCATCAACGAATAGGTCACCCAGCTTCATCTCGTCATTGGGGTCCCAGGCCTCCCGCAAGCCACTGTCATGTGTCGGTGGTATGCCAGGGTAGTTACAAAGGGGGTCTCCGGGTTATATGGGGACCCAGTTTTTTAAATATGACTTTCCACGCACCAACTGTACAACTCACCGGGTTGAACTTGCATGTGTCTTTATAGCATGTGTCAAATACCACAGACTTTATATTAGTATGGTGTGTGATGAGCGTTTCCATCTCTGCGTGTGGGGGACCAGCAGGTTCATCCTACCAGTACCTCGGGAATTGGGCTTGGGCCATGTAATAGCATAACTCAAAATCAAGCGCAGCTATGCCTCAGTTTTTCCCACCCTATTCTAGGGGTTTTTCCATGCCAAAGAAAGGTTGTCGCCATTGACCTAAGCCTATTGAAAAAGAGCCGGCCTGGCCATATGGGGATATTAACAAAAAGATATAGCAGCTTGGGTAAAACTATCATTTTAAGGACCGCTACTCTTCCATGCAGTGATATCGGGAGGCGGTCCCATAGTAGTAATTTAGTGCTCAGGGCTTGGAGTGTGTTTTCGTGCTTGTCTTTGTAAAGCTTGCGTTTATTTCCTAAGACCACAATTCCCAGGTATCGAATGCACTCTGCAGACCACTTGAGTCCGCATGTAGAGTTGGGACACATGGTTGTCGGTGTAAGTGGGAATACCTCGGACTTGGCCTTATTTATGGAGTATCCCGAGTGGGCAGTAAATTCTTGAATCTCAGCCATCAGGGGAGCGATATTGTTTTCAGGCTCATGAACATACAGAAGGGTGTTGTCCGCGTATAAAGAGATCAGCTGGGAGGCCCCCTTAAATTGATACCCCTATCCGAGTGTCTGAGCCTGATTGCAATCGCCATAGGTTCTATTGTCAGTGCGAACAATATGGGTGAGAACGGGCAACCCTGCCTGGTGCCTCTCCCCAGCTTCGATTTGCCAGCACTTGTGCCCCAGGTTCCGTGTATAGCAGTTTCACGTATGCAATGAAATGGGGACCGATACCAAACGCCTCCAGCACCGCCAACAAATAGGCCCACGAGACCGAATAAAAGGCCTCTTCGGCGTCCAGGGATATGGCCACTGCTTTCCTCTCCGGATCCATCTGTGCCATGATCCCAAAGAGTCTGCGGAGGTTGAGGGCCGTGGACCTGTTTGGGATAAACCTGTTCTGATCAGGGTGAACCAGGTTTGGGACCTCAGGCAGAAGCCTGTTGGCTAACACCTTGACAAATAGCTTGGCGTCGGTGTTTAAGGAGAGCAGCCTGTAGGAGGAAATGTCCTGTGGTGGACGCCGGGGTTTAGGGAGCACAGTTATGATGGCTCCCTCATCGTAGGGGGAAAGGTGTTGCTCTGTAGTGATTCCACCCACACCTGCAACAGCACAGGGACAAGTTCTTTGTGGAATTCCTTGTAGAATTCTGCCCCTATTCCATCTGATCCTGGGGCTTTATTGGATGCCAAGTCTTTAATCGCCTCAGCGATTTCCGCAGCTGTAACCGGCTGGTCCATGGCCAGTCGGGCCTCCTCGGTGAGTGTAGGCAACCTCAATGATTCCAGGTAAGTCTTTTTTTTTACTTTAATAATTTTCTTTTATTAAGGTATGTAGTATACAATCATAAAGTCAGGTAAGTCTTAATTTCGGTGGGTGTTTTGGTATCCTTGTTACTATATAATTGCTGATAGAATTTAGCAAACTCAATATTAATTTCCTGTTCCCCCAAAAGGACCTCCCCCTGTGGAGTCTGTAAGCTAGTGATCCGGCTGGAATGTCTATCTTGCTTCAGGAGGTTAGACAGCGTCCTGCCGGCTTTGTTGCCCTCACCATATCAACGGGCGCGAATCGGGGCAGCCATCTATTGCACCTCCCTAGTGGCCAGTTTACCATATTTTTGCAAATGTGTCTGTATTTCGGCCAATGTCGCCTTGTCTTGTGTCACAGTGTAAGCCCCTTCCAATTCCCGAAGTTTGAGTTCAGTTTGGGTTAGTTCGGCTCGGACCCCTTTAAGGAGTCCCACTGATTTGGACAACAGGGTTCCCCTCAGCCACACTTTCAAGGATTCCCATACCGTGGACTATCTGTCAACAGAGCCTATATTTCTGTCTAGGAACTCTGCAATCTCAATGTGCAATCCTTCCACCAACCTGGCATCACTGAGCAACCCTCCGGGCATCTTTTGACAGGTCTGGGGGAGTTACGAAAGTCGATCTCAATCACAATCGGGGAATGATCAGACAGCGTGCGGGGCAATATCTCACACGTCTGGACCGCAGTAAGTGCAGCGGGGGAGACAAACCAGTAGTCAATTCTAGACTGCGAATCGTGCACGGACGAGTAGTATGTATATCCTCTACTTTCTGGGTGAAGAACCCGCCATGCATCTTCAAGGGAGAGTTGAGATAGGATATTGTGCAAGGTAAGAACAGTTTTGCTGGATGGCCTTACAATCGTATTGGACCTGTCTAACCTGGGGTTGAGAGCAACATTAAAATCCCCCCCCCCAAATTATGGTGGACACATCAATGGAAGTGACTATCTGATATACATCGGTATAAAAGGCTGGGTCGTCTATGTTAGGACCATACGTGTTAACTAGTAACACTTGTCGACCAGTGATCACACCCCACAAAATGACATACCTGCTAAGGGGGTCGATTTTTTGGCCTTCCAGTGTGAATCCCACACCTAGGTGTATTAAGGTGACAACCCCTCTGGACTGGGATGAGTAATTCGTATAGAACCTTGTTTAACCCAACCCGGCATTATGCATTCATTAGTATTATCCATGGCATGCGTTTCTTGTAACATGACAATCTGGGCACCATGTCTGGTAATGTAGTTCGCCACCTTCCTAATTTTAGATCGATTATTTAGGCCCCTAACATTCCATGACAGTAGCTTCATTTTCAGACCGCAACCAACATTTACAGAGAAGTGATCGGATAATGTCATACACTGTGGCAATGCACCTCATGTGGAACATGCACTGCGCCAGCACCTCAGAGATCACTTGATTAACCATTAACCAACAAACTGGTTCTCCCCCTTCCCTTAAACAGACTGGGTTTCGTAACATGAAACCCACAGCCGCTTCAAACTGCAGGGCTGCATAGCGACAACAATTTACTGAATTCCCCTCAACCAGCCCCCCTCCCTCACAGTCTCCCTCAACTTGACGATGTTCCCACAGCAACTTGTGGAGCATTCCAGGGGTGGTCATGTTGCCTCACATGGCCACCAACTCCGTCTCCCCCAATGCCCCACCTGTTCATAAGATTGTGAGGCTGTTTGTAGTACTAAATAAACACAGGCTCGGACAGATTCATGCAACCTTACACCTCAATCAGCTGGACGGGGTCTGTTCTGAGCGGGTCTTTCTTCTTTGGGAGGCAGCGGTATAGAGGATTCTATGTAAGCCAGGGCTTTGGCGGGGTTTTCAAAAAAGTGAGCTCTCCCAGCATGTTGAATCCTCATTTTTGCTGGGAATATTAGGGCATATGTGACTTGGCGCGCTTTCAAGAGTTTCTTTACAGGTTCGTAGGATCGTCTGCTCGCTTGAACCGCAGCTGAGAAGTCTGGATCGATATGTATACGATATTCCTCAAATTGAAGCGTGCCGGCCTCCCTAGCTAGTCGAAGAATCGTGTCTCTGTCTCTGTAGTTCAGGAGACAGGCAATTATAGTACGCAGAGGTGCCACAGACTTGGGGGCTGGCGCTAGTGTGCGATGAGCCCTTTCAATCAAGAAATGTTCTGAAAAAGCATCAGGACCAAATAAAGATTTGAACAGTTCCTCTAGTTTCTTCTCCATTTGGTTCCTCCCAAACGATTCCGATACGCCAACCACACGTACGTTGTTCCTTCTTGATCGGGATTCGAGGTCCTCGCACTTGTTTCGCAATTTACTGACCGTGTCCTTGATCTGGGATATATCTTGGTTATGGCGAGCAAGTGTCCTCGTTGACGGATATTCTATTCTCAGTTTCTGTAACTCTAGCGCTTTCCTTGTCGATCCTGGCCCTCATGGAGCCTATGGTCGCCACAATTTTGTCCAGTTTCACATTTACTGCCAGGAACCCGTTAAGAACCAACATAGTTAGTTTGTCATCACGTTCCCCCAAATCATGTTCTCCAGACCCAATGGGTTCTGGGTGACTGTCCATCGTAGTATTCTGGCTCTGGGTGTTCGTGTAAGTGTCCATTGGGCCCTTCTTTCTGCTTCCAGGGGTCTTGGATGACTTGCCCGACTTGTGCGGTTCCCCCATCTTGGCAAAGAGCAGTGTCTGTCGATCTCCAGGAGCGTTGGTATGAAGGCAATCCCCCCCCAGAGCTCAGCTCCTACAGGCAAGGGTGGAGGTTTAAATGTTTCCGTGCTTCGCCTCACTTCGGAGTGCACCAGTGCTCATGAGCTCGGATGGAATGTGCTCTGCCACGTATACAGTTTGTTATAGTATTATTTCCCAGTCACGCTTGTAGCCTGGTGCGTGCAGCGCACGTGCCTTACCGGCACGTATTCCGGGATACAGGAATAGAAGGCCCGGGGGCTGCCCCCCCACGTCTCTCAGGTCAATCAGGAGATGGAATCTCGCAATGCCAGGTCCGCAACCGAAGCTCAAACCCGCCCGCTCCCGGTACCTCAGAGCGCGCGACCGGATCAGGCCTCGTCCTCGATCCCGCTCCAGTGTCGCCCCAAGGAGGAAGGATTCTGCGCTGCTCAGTTTTTATCTTCCGCTGTCCACAGCAGCTCGTAGCATGGCACCACAAGCCCGAACAGAGGGAGGGATCCACTGCTCCTTGTCGCCTCCACTGGTCTCAGCCAGGCCCCGATCGGGCGCGAGGTCGTCGTGTGAGGCTCCTCCCACCTGCGGCCCACAGCACCTCCACAGCCCCGGCGCCCGGGTGAATACGCGTGGTTCCGGCTGCCGGATCACCACAGCGCTAGGTGGCGGTCAAACTTCACACAACCGTAACTTGAAGGATTTAAGACGTTTTTTCCCAGGATTTTCAGACGGTGTGCCTGGCCATATAGTATGTTGGTGGAGCTGTCTCGCGGCTCTTAAAACAGCCTCCAAACGGATGTGTTCGATACAGATCTTGCGGTGGAGCGGGAGCTCTGGAATCAGGCGGCCATCTTGATTGTGCGCAACAGCGCCCCCCCCCGTTTTTAGATTTTTCAACAGTGAAGGTTATCCCACTACCATCATTACGGATAATGGGGTACAACTAGTATCACAAGAAATGACACAATTTTTAAAGGAAAATGGGGTTGAGCACAAAACCAGTTCCATTTATCACCCACAAACTAATAGAATTGTGGAAAGGTTTAATAAGGTCATCAAAAATAGAATTAGATGTGCTTTAGAGTTTAAAACAGATTGGAAGAAAGCAGTTGAAGACACTATAGTCGCACACAGATTTACGCCTCATAATACCAAGGGGATCTCTCCGTTTGAGATGCTTAGAGGTAGAAAGCCTAATACAAGGGTGTGTCCACCGTGGTTGGGCAGAGCGGGTAAAAAAGAGCTTGACTTTAAAGAGATTGAAAGGATGATTATGAGTAAACAATTAGCCAACAAGGAACGTTATGATGTGAGGAAAGCGTTAAAAGTTTATGACGTGAAGGTAGGTGATTCAGGGAGAATAAAACTGCCTTCCATGGGTAATTTGGTGAAATGGTCACCCGTGACAAAAGTTGTGGAAAAATTCCATGGAGCAGTAAAAGTTTGATGGAAGAATCTGGAATGTAAGTAGAATGTGCAAGTGCTCAAAGGGAAAAATGAGTGCGAGTGATATTAGCAAAAGTTATGACACCAAGAAGGACTGTGAACAAAAGGGCAAAACAAGATGTGGTGATGGATACAATACACACTCTAGGTGGGTTGGTAAGAGACCAGCGTATTTGCAAGACTGTGTGTAGTAACATTGTATTTACTGTTTGGATCAATACTATTCTTGTGTCCATTTTGCATTGAGACAGAAGGAATGTAAAGCAAATTCATTTTAGTTTTCTGTTTTTGTAGGTTAGTGTTTTGATTTTTTTTTTTTTTTTTTTAAAAAGGGGAAATTGTGTGTAATATCTTAGTAACATGTCTTTTAGCCAACATCGGCATATGTATGTATGGGGCAGTGATGTAACAGGAGATAGAATATGGAATGTAGAACCAAGGAGAAAGGATGCATATCTGCGTTAACTGTAGAAGGGTTGTTTGCTGTGTTGTAGCCGGTGGGTTTATCTATGGATCTTGAATAAACAATATTTTATTCTACAATACTTCAACTTTGTCTTCATCAACAAAATTGGATCATTGGTAAACAAAATAAAAAATAAAGAAATCAGGAAAATTATTTGAGATCAGCCTGAGTTTCGAAGGGCGACTCCCGGTCTCAGAATGAGATCAGCCTGAGTTTCGAAGGGCGACTCCCTGTCTCAGAATATTAGGGTAATACAATTGTGTGCTTATAATCTTGCATCCTTGTTATTCCTGATCAATCTGCTATTACATAAAGGTTTGTCCGAGTTCTCGGTTTCAGATTTTGCGCACAGTGCTACCAAAATGCAAACAAATAGTAAGCAAACAAATAGTGTGGTCAATTAGTAACGGTCTAGGTTAGAACTTACACATAACCTTATTTATAGTATAAAATGGGTCTGTCAGTTCTGTGAATGCCGAATTAAATTTGACTTATTTTGATTGCCATATTTTATTGTTGGGGATTTAGAGTCGTACTTTGTGGAATTCATCCATTTGTTTTTAGATTTCTAAACTTTTCAATGACGCACTGTTCTCTTATATCGAAGTCTTTACCATGCATCTACTCTTACTATCATACTAGCTTTCATAGGAGTTATGCTTGTGTCCAAATTCAGATCCCACCAATTCGTTATCATGTAAAAAAAAGAAATGCATGGCTTGGTACCACGTTATGACAGCAATGTACTTGAAACAACACACGTAGACAATTGATGAATCTGAGCATTATTACACTGTGAATAGTCTTTATATGGTCACTGGAAAAACGACTGTCCACTGCGGACTCTGGATTCCCAGATCTCTCCTGAACCACAACAGTGCTAGTGTGAGCGCTCCCAAGACCAGATACATGGTCCCCCGATTTGAGTGCAGGACTAGAATCACCATAAAATAGGGAAGGGTGCACTCGGCTCAGTTTCTTCCAAGGTCCCTCAACAGCGGACACAGAGGTTGAAGTCCTCTTTTCTACGACAATATCCACCACTGAAACACCCAGTGTTCTGTTAAATACCATCAGTAGGAGTTGCTGTTGAGCACCAGAGAGGAGTGGACAGCAAATCGGAAGCTCCATCTATTAAACTTTTTCCCCCTTTATCACTCCTGTAGTCAGCCACACAGAATCCCTGGAGAACCGAGCACTCCGAGATCAGTGAGCCTGCCTCAAAGCAGGTCATTTCGAAATCCAAGCACAATTCATGATTGAAGTGGGAGTCCTCTGCCTCCAAACAACTAAGCACTGTGACCCAACCGGGCACTGATTTGAATGGAGGCTGCAGCCGATTCAGTAGGGACGTTGCATGATCTTCGGTAGCTGCAAGCACTCTGTGCCATCCAAAATTGGACCTAGAGTGCACTTGCGACCCTCTGACAGAGAACTGCAGCAGGAAGGTACTGTTTCCATTACGTTTATATTCCGAGATATTCAGGGATTAACGTGAGCTTACCAGGAATAAGACTAGATGTTAAGGCAGTACATACTACGTATCCCATTGGTGCACCACTGATCACTGCTGTTACTCGAGAATGAGAGAATTACTTTTTTTTTTCATAACAGCATAAAAAAGCAGAAAAAAGCAGCTAAGTAACAGGCTGCAGATGAGTTGCCTGATAATTTGATGGACTCACGAGTGACAAAAAGCCCACTTCGAGAGACTTGTACACTCTAAGCTATGGAAAGGGTGTGGCCACCATTTAGATTGAAGTGCTGGAACTTTGTAAAGACATGAAGCAATTCACTAGATGAGACAGAAGAACTCGTCCACACTCTGGAGGATGAAGTGCACACCAAGGGAGATGACAATCCCTGACTCATCTAAGAAATAACTGCGCTCTGAGCAGCTGGATGAACAACTAGAGACTGGCAAAACAATGTAAACAGTCTGCGAGTGCCTGAGGTCCAAGATTTCAAACGTTGTTCTTTTGACACTACTTGCCTTTACAATACTAATACACTTTTATGAACATGCAGAGATTGGCAGATGTGCACAGGGCTTTCAGGCTGTGACAGACCAGGGCAAGGCTCTCAGACCTGTAGCAGTTCCCTTATTGAGATTAACAGTCAAAGATAAAATAATACAGTTAGCCAGAGAGGGGAAGGAAGTGATATAGGAAGGCCATAGGATTGACTTCTTCCAAGATTTAGAGATTAAACAAGAGCTGATTAAGCATAAGATCTGCTATGCATGGGGATTTGGGCCAGTCCCCCTTCTATTTCAAATGGGGAACAGAAACATCATGGCAAGTTTCCCAGAAGAATCTCAAAACACTTCTATATGAAGAATGAGGTGAAAGCAAGGGAGTGCAAATGGCTCCTTGAGAGTGGAGAGGTATCAACAAGGTGGATATTCCTAGTATGTTTGAGAAGCATAGACCAACTAAGATGTCCATGCCTCTGAGAGGACCCTTGCATGAATAATGAAAATCGGGGCTGCACCATGACATTTAGCAGATATTAGCTATGTTTTTGTCAAGGACAATACTGCCTACTGTGACAATTCACTCCTTGAACCCCCAATGGTGTGAATCATCCTATTAAAAACTGCTTACTTCCGAAGGCCCATCTTAATGCCACGGATTTCCAAAAGATGGAGAAATGGCAAGTAAATAGAATGAAGTTATGATTTTGATACATCACATTCTCCCGTTCTAGCTTAGCACAATGACTCGGGATGACGATCCCTCCTCCTTTCTGATCATACAGTCAACTACAAAAGCAAAAAGGATGCCAAATGTTTATGGGAAGCCACTGGAATTAAATTCTGGACCCCACTATAAATAGACCCGGAACACTCAAACTCCTCCGCCCCCCCCCAGTGCTCAAGGCATATAAAAGGATGATGTGGTCTTCATTGTTACTTGACGCTTGGAGAATTAAGCATCTGAAGATCAGAAATGACAGGTTTCATTCAGCTCAACACCATATGTTCTTCAGGATCAACAATCCTACAATCGGAAATGTAAGTCTGAACCGACCTTCTGGAGGAAGGAAGAGCTCACTCTTGTTGGGAAGATGGGACGATCGTCCCAGGCCCCCCAACGCTTTTGAATGAGGCAGAGGCATCGTGCGGAGAGGGTGGTGCACGTTTTTGCTCTGGTATACACGGTGAACCAAAACTCCATTTTAGATAGTAGTAGCCATATTGGAATCAAGGCTTAGTTTTGCACTGAAGCCAGGGCCGCAGGCCGGAGACACACGCATAGAAATAAAGCATACATGCAGGAATATGTTGTAGCTTGGGCACTGGTGAGAAAGGCCAGAGCTGCAGAGATTCATAGATCCTTCATTGCCAACATTTGGTATCCCAGAAGGAATGCGCCCAGCAAGGTCACAAGGGGGTTGAGAGCTCTATGTGAAAAGCGATCCTACAAGAAGGAGGGCAGGAGCCTCTGACCTTCCCTTTCCCAGCTTTAAGTAATAACGCCCCAAAGCCCCTGTCCCAAGAACCCCAGCATGCCATGGTACCAGTCAGTCCCAGACCACCAACCATAGAACTGCAAGACCTCCAATCGATCAGGAAAGATCAGAAAGCAGGGACCAGTTGCCTTCACCATGGGTATTGTTCTTTCTGCTGCAAGGTGCCTGTAGGAATAAAGCAACCTAGCTAAAATGAGTGTGGGGAGCTTTGGTTGGGCACCAACATGTCTGGAATAGAGCTGGAGTTTGTTAGAAGCGATGGCCTTGAAGTATCCACTTAGCCCGTCTCTGCAGTACCAGGTGCACATTAGGTTAGATATCGAACAATTAGTGTTTTTCCAATTACTAGCATCTTCGTACTTGATGACGCGCAAGGAAGAGCCCATGTGGAAGAAGATGGACATACCAGGCAGGGACCAATGGCCTGGCCTCTCCTATGGAGCAAGTAGCCTATGTATAGGGTTGCACCAACCAGCCATTTGGATTTGTACATTATGCAACTTACGTCACTGATGACGCTATGTACCTTCATAAAGTGCTGCTCATACTGATTTTGCCAAAATGTTCCATGGCAGCAGAGTGCTTTGCTGGCGCATTTTCCATTTTTGTGGAAGTAAAACTTGTTCTCCTTGCAAGAGGTGTGCTGGGCCTTTTTTCTTCTGGTGTGAGCATTGAGGGGATTCTCTACACTCAACGTCACCACGTCTTTGGAGAAAACCAAATAGGGAGGTTTAACATAGATTACCTGTAGCTCACACACCAGTCTTGCGGCAGTGATGGGAACCAGGAATCACCTTATGGGTGAACAATCAAAGGGAATATGAATTTGAGGGCTAAAACTGAGCACCCATAAAGAATGTCAACACTAAATTCAAATACAACATCGGAACTACAAACTGGTGCAGAGGAAACAGTCACAATTCCGCAAAAATTGCAGAACAGTGGGAATAGTGAAGAAAGAGCCTTACTCAGGGTCCTTTTGAAATCTGAGATGATAGCTAGATATCCCTTTACAGTGGCAATCTGCAGGACAATTGGGACGATGAAAGCAAAAAATCTAAAACATGGTACGTGGGATAGGAGAAAGGTGCCAGATCCCAGTTCATGCACCAAGCCGAAAACGTACACCGTTTACAGGCATAAACCTACTTAGTGGCAGGCCTCCAAGCTAACAGCAGCACATCCAAGACATTGCCTGACAAGTCCCACTCTTTCTATATCAGAGTATGAGCAGCTAACAAGACCTGCCCCTCAGACTGGTAGAGATGATCCACTCTCTTCCGGAGGAAAAAGGGTGGGCCCAGGACATACCCAGCAACTCTGGGTACACATTCTCTGAGCCCAGTCTGGTCACAGTTAATGTGCATCCGAACAGGCATAGTTTCCTGAGAAGCATATTCACTCTAAGTTGGAGAGGGCAGGAGCCCCCACCCTTCCACTGCAGGAGCCATCATCTGGAGCAGCCTGCTAGCCACCTTGTGACTGTCGCACCCCGCAGCACCATCCGTGTTCCTGATGCACACTTTCCCTCCAGTTGTGCTGCAACACAGTGAGTCCACTGAATAGATGTACATTCTTTCATGTTCACAGAAGTGCATTGGCTTCCCCTACCTGCTTACAGCTTATTGCTTGCTGCAACATGCCTGTGATTTGAATATTCCGAGTCGCCGCCTATTTTTACAATGGCGGGCGCGACGCCACAACGAGGCTGTTGTCTCGTTGCCAAGCAATTATCAGCCAATCCAATCCGCCAGTAGAAGCGCCGGCCCACGAAGAAGGCCAAGAAAAAGGCTGTTTGCCCATGTTCGCCACGGCGAGTGACATCCTTATTCTGCCCAGGTGAGCGCACTCGCTCTTCCACCATAATAACTCTCTTCGTTCCCACTTCTGTTTGCGCCTGGCCTACTAACTTTAAAAGCCTTGGCCCTCAAAGTTGAGTACCAGCTTGACCAACCTGCACACAGAGCCCACTGTGCCGAACATTCTACTACCCAAGCTCTCTAACGCGGCGTTCACACTACCTGTGCAACGCCCTGCCATCGGATACTCAACACCGCTGTCTTTGACATCAGGCTTCCCGTCTCATCGGTCACCTTTATCCCGAGGTAGCCCAACCCCCGTTATACCGGACCTCGACATAGAATGTTACTTTTTCATCCCGTGAGCTCTCCACTCCCGCTGCCGTAGCCTGGTGTGAGGCTTAATGCCTAATGCAATGTTGTGTCTGTATATCCCATCACACATGGTATTGCTTAGACTGCCAGGCCAATGTTATTCCTATATTTTTATGATCTATATTGTAATGCCTATCCCTCATTCTGCAATACCCTTGAGACTGACATTTAGCCCACTGTGATCTTTAATTAGTGATCCATATGTTTCTGCAGTGCCCTTGTGATGCATATTTAGCCCATTGTGATTATTAGTGATCCATATGTTTCTGCAGTGCCCTTGTGACTCACATTTAGCCCATTGTGATGTTCAGTGATCCATACTCTAATGCCTAGTCCATTGGTATTTTCAGTATCCTTGAGTCCTTAACACAGGGAAGCCTAACGCGTACACTATGCATTTATTATCTGACCTGCACAGACTCGCCTTGATGTTTTCAACAATGTATGCCAATCCCACCACCTTTAGTGCTATACTTCAGATCAGCCTATACACCATTTTCATACCAGGTGCTGTAGCCAACCAATGTAAGTCCCAGCTCTCACGCGCCAAGACACCGACCCTAACACATAGAATTCCAGTCACTATGCCCTCCCATGCAAACAATGTCAAATGGATTAAGCCCACCCTGTTTCTGCCACCCTTGTTCCTCCCAGACCGGATCAAGCCTACCCTATTCCTACCACCTTTAAAACCTTTCACTGTCAGAGCCACATCTCCTCCACCAGATTACATCACTGCCAACTACCTTGTTAACCCCCATGTTAATCCACTAGGCGATACTACCAGTAAACTGCACCATACCCCAACGTCTCAGGAAGTCTCCCCCAGACTGGTACCAAACTGTCCTTGCCCCACAGCAATCAGGAACATCAGACTTGGCTCCAGATTAGGCAAATCGTATACAATACCACCTGGTCTACCCCCCCACTAGTAGCCCACCACAGGGGCAAAACAAAAAAACTACCTAAAACCCACAAAGTCTGTACAAAAGCCACACTGACAATCTCTACCCATGTCATCAATGACCAAAATAACAATCCCACATCTATCAGTGGTGCACTGATCAATGCCAGATCCTTTGTTGCACATGCAGCAGACATTGCTGACCTAATTATTGATAAGACATTGGACTTCCTAGCAATAACTGAGACCTGGCTGCATGCTGCTGTAGGCCCCTTTCTCCTTATTACTACTCCGGACAACTACACGGTCTTAAGATCCAACAGAATCATGTAAAAGGCAGTGGAATCGCCTTTATCGCCAAATCGAATTTGGGGTTTAGAATAATCCCACACTCTCCTACCAACTCATGTGAACTGATGTCAGTTAAACTTCCCCTCACTACCTTACGTACTACAACAATGCACCTGATCTACAGACCCCCCTGGAGACATGGGCTCCTTTGAGGAAGCTATCATCACTATACTCTCCACCAATACTAAACCCTCCTCACAAATCCTAATATTAGGTGATTTCAATCTAGGTCTCAATGACCCCAACGACCAACCTGCCATGACTCTGGCGAACTCCTTGACTGAGCTAGGCCTCACACAAAGAGTTATTCTCCCTTTGCATGAAAAAGGAAGAACCCTAGATTGGGTCGCTGACCTCAATTGCGTAACTACCATTACCTCCATTGAACCATATCCTTGGACTGACCACTCCCTACTCACCTTTACTATCCTAGACTGTACAACTCAGAATTAACAAAACCTTATTGCTCCACCCATCCAGACTCAAAATAAAAGGAACATCACAGTGGACCATCTCAAACCTCTTCTCCAACCCTCTACTTAATGCCTTACCTGCCTCCTCCGATCCAGTTGAACTACTGGAACTCTACAATAATACCATC
Source organism: Ambystoma mexicanum (assembly GCF_040938575.1). Taxonomy (NCBI): domain Eukaryota; kingdom Metazoa; phylum Chordata; class Amphibia; order Caudata; family Ambystomatidae; genus Ambystoma; species Ambystoma mexicanum. The sequence goes on from NC_090937.1 coordinate 745,627,303, forward strand.
ACTTTAGCTCCAGAACAAATTGCACCTCTTAAACTGCGCAAAGGCAAACCTAAAGCACATTTGAACACCTGGTTTACACCTAAACGCAAATCCCTACGAAATGAAAAAAAGGAAATGGGAATCAATTTGGAAAAATAACCCCATCCCAGGCAACAAAGATAAACTACTCAAAATCCCAGCCAACTACAAATCAGACATTCTCTCAGCTAAACTTGACACCTACGACAGGATTAATAAAGCCAGTTCAAGTACCAGAGAACTTTACCATATTAAGCGAACTGGAGTCTCCCATCCCTCCAATAGATAACAGCATCGAAGACAAAACTTGGTGCGCCAAGATCCAAGATGCATTAGCTAACTAGATCGTTCTACTCCAAAACAAAATAGCCACCAAAAAAAAACAAGCTTCCAACTCCAGAAAACACCGCGAAATCTTGTCCTAACCTTCCAAAACCCCCTCAATGATTTAAATGTACCCAAGTAGCCACCATGGAAGTGGAAAACATCATAGCTTCACTAAAACCCCCTAATTGCCAGGGAGACTCCTGCCCTGCATCAACTATTAAAGAAGCTGCCAGTGAACTAGCCCCCTTTATCGCCACACTTATCAATTCATCCTTACGCACATGTACTGTCACCACCAATCTAAGAAATTCATGGGTACTCCCGCTTCTAAAGAAACCCCCTTTAGACCAGAGTATTCCTACCAACTTTAGACCCATAACAACAGTCCCTTTTCTATTAAAGATAATCGATAAAGCAGCCTATATCCAGATACAGTCTTACTTGGAAACCAATAATCTATTGGGACTCCGACAATCTGGCTTCAGACCCCAACATGGCACCGAAACCGCCCTGATTGACCTGAAGATCCAGATTGATGACCTGAAAGACAAAGGAAAATCTGCCTCTTGCTTCTGCTGGATTTGTCAGCCGCTTTTGACTTGGTCGATCATAAGGTGCTCTGCAAACACCCATCATCAATGGCCCATTTCTCAGAAGAAGCAACGGCATGGATCCAATCTTTCCTAAGCAATAGATCGATTTGTTTTTTCATCATCGGCTGCAGCTGATCCCATCCCCATAACTTGCGGAGTCCCGCAAGGATCATGTGTTTCGCCCACCATGTATATGTATTCACCAAACCATTGTTTGATGACCTAGACTATCTTGGTGTCACCTACACTAACTATGCAGATGACACCCAGATCCTCATACCTCTGACTGGCGACCATGAGAAAGATCTAGCTCTGGTCAACAAAATCTATCTCATCATTCAGGCTTGGATGGCCACACATGGTCTGTGTCTGAATGATGAGAAGACCGAGCTGCTTCTCCTAGCCTCGTCCTCCAACCAGAGGAAATTGGGCAATCAACACCTCTCTTTCAACATTGATGGCCATGACATCAAGGTGGCTAAAGAGGTATAAACCCTGGGTTTCTATTCAGACTCCTCCCTGAGCCTCCGTAAACAAGTTAGTGCCACGGCTTCAGTGACAGCTTACTCCTGTAAGCTGATCCACGCCTGTAAACCATTTCTCGCCACAGAAAGCTGCATTAACGCTGGCTAGAGCTCCAATTCTTTCTAAAATCGACTATTGTAATGCACTGTACATAGGAGCCAGTAAACATATCAAAAAACTCCATTTTCTACAGAACGCCACACTTAGAACAGCCCTAGGTATCTCCAGAAGACAACACATTTCAGTGTTCAGACGGGACAACAATTGGTCATCCATCAAGGACAGAATTCAACTCAAAACAGCCTCCCTGACCCACAAATGCCTCAAGAACACAGCCGCCAGTACTTTACCGAAAAATGAATCAGGAACAATCCCTCTCGACCAACTAGAATTACTAATTCAGGTTGCCTTAGAGTCCCCAGGTTCAAACTGAAGAAAGCAGGTGGCAGCAGCTTTCCTGTCATGGCTACCCAACTTTGGAACTCCCTTCCGACCACCTTAAAAACGGTCTCATCCTTCCACAAATTTAGGAAAAACATCAAACTTTGGCTCACATCCAAAGACCTCCCACCCTGTTAGTTGTCCACAAGCAGAAAATAGATCCTGCACCTTCTCTGTAGCCCTGTATATTACTATTTTAACAGTCCATAATTGCTCTTGCCATGTATTTTATTGTACTATAACCTGTAAACCTTTTGTAATGCAACGAACAAACCGCATTTTCTTGTAATGCGCCCTGATACCTACGGGTGAGGAGCGCTTTATAAATAAACAAAACCATGGGAAATGACAGGGATTGGCTTGATCGCATAGTGGAGGATGGATGTCCATTCGACTGTCAGTGCATACCCCAAAGCTCACTGCTGAGGAAGGTCCGCCCAATGGAAGACGATCTCCTCCAGAACTTCCTAACAGAGATCCCACACATAGGAGAACAAAGTCTGCCTGTTCAAAGCATCCCCTATGACATTCTCTGTTCTGGCAAGATGAGCCAACCGTCAGGTTTGTTGTTATTCATTGTCCTGAACCCCAATCGCTTTTCCTCTCTGCACAGAAGGACCCCAACACCAACTTGCTTGTTGAGGCAGTGAGCGGCTACGGTCTTGTCCATAGGACCAGTTACACTTGCCCTTCACAGACGGGAGGAAGGCAACCAAGGTCAGCATGATTACCCACAATTTGAACAAGTTGATGCTTTCCTGGGACTCGGTCTGGTCACAGTCAGATCAAACAGGTGAGCACCTAAACCTTTCAAGGACACATCAGTGACAACTGTCAGTTGAGGGTAAGGTTGCCGAAGCAATGCCCCTTTCAATGGATTGTGTCCTGGGGACCACCACAGAAGGTCTCAGGAAGCCCAAGAAGCTCTGCACGAGACCTGAGGAAGTTCTGACAAGTTCCCCTTGAACCTAGACCACTGGCAAAGGAGGAGCCAATGAAGTGGCCTAGAGCGCAGTCGGGCCTCTGGAGCCACCAGAATGCAGGAAGTCATCAGAACTAACAAGCGCAGAAAGGCTAAGGCAGGAACTTGTTCCTGGGACTGGAGGACTTGCACCATCTGGAAAATGTTCACCACTGAATCCTCAGGCGAAAAAGCTCTGCCCAGGCAAGTGTCCTAAACTGCACCGATAAATCCGAGGGATGGGAACAGTGAAACTGCAGACTTCATGAAGTTCAGGGAGAAGCCCGAGTTGAGCCACAGACTGCCTGTGCAGAATGGATGCGAGATCTGGGAAGTGAATTTGGATGATCCAATCATCCAAGTAGGGAAAGACATGGATGCCGTCCTTCCTGAGGCGAGCCACAACCACTGTCAGCAGCTGCGTGAACACTCTGAGGAAAAAACAGCCTGAACAGCAGGACTTTGAACTGGTAGTGGAAATGACCCACAACAAATCTAAAGTACTGCCTGTGCTTGATGTGAATAGGCACATGGAAGTAGGTATCCTGAAGATACATGAAAAACGAGTCCCGTCAGTCGAGGGCTTGGAGGATCTGAGCCATTCGTACAAAATCAGTAGCTTTAGATCCAGGATGTGACGCTAGCCTCTGCCCTTCTTCTGAACCACAAAGAACATGGAATACCAGCCTCGTTCTGACTGTTGTATCAGTTGCATCACAACATTCACCAGAAGCTGACAAGATTCCTCCAAAAGTAGAAGGTCGGGAGGCAAAGGAGGGCTGGAAGGAGGATGGCTGGAGGGGACCGAATAAAAAGGAGACAATATCCCTGGTAACCGACCTGTAAGGTCCAAGCGTCATATGTTCAGCAATACTGTTCCGAGCTGAACCGAGAAATGCTCCATCCAACAGTGGACAAATGAAAGAGCTGTCTTTCATAGGTGCGTAACACATGGGGCAGTAAAGTGCACTGAGGCAGCACCAAATCTATGAGCTCCTTTGCCCCTATCCTCTGGGAAAATGGCATGGTTGCGGTTGGCCCAAGGGTGCTTGACCCCTTCCATAGTGGGCATAGGAGGTGAAGGGATGAAACCCTCTACCTCTGCTAGCGGGAGCTGGCAGGTGGTTGTGCTGCCAAATTCAAAGACAATGCTGTGGCCTTGGAGGAATGGAATCTTTGCAAGGATTAGCCGGCCTTTGCCTCAAAGAGGTTATAACCATCAAAAGGCATATACAGGAGCTTTGCCACCACGTCCTGTGCAAACCATGAAGTCCTTATCCAGGATGCCTTCTCACCACCGTGCCCGCCCCTGCAGCCATCATGTGCCTCAAACATCCACACATGTCATGACTAATATCGGTCAGATGCTTCTTTGCCATCCTACTCTAAGGCCTCAATTCCCCTCTCCCCTCTCCGTCAGAGACCCATGGGCTGATGACCAAAAGAAAATGTTGCTAGGGCACAAAAAGTATTTACTGCTCTAAGTGAACGACTGTCTGAGGCAGAAAACGTCTTCCCCATGAATCAAAACTGTTGCTCTCTGTGAAGCAGAGACAGAAACATGGAATTTTCCTCCAACCAATTGCTCTTCTGGATAGATATCCTCCAACACCAGCTGTTCACTGAAAATCTCGAGAGGGGCTTAGTACAGCGCAAAATCATCTTCCTCCGAGTTTGTGCTCCTCTCCACTGCAGACACGTCAGCGTCCATATATAAAGTGTGCACCATGCTCCATTACTTCCGTTTCCAGTTTTTCCATGTTGTGCTTAGCAGCCAAGGCAATCTATTCTCATCTTAAGAGGGAACAAATAACATGGAAAACCTTTCCTTCTCTCTTTTTATATGAGGAACTAACTCTAGGAAAGGAGGGGTGAGGAGGAATCCATGGAAAGAGAATCCATAGAACGATAATTACCAGTAAGTACATTTCCCTTCAATTAATTGCATCCACCCACAGATTTATCATCTGTATAGCCTCTCATAGCACTAGATGAGGAGGCTGACTGAAAGTATTACACCAGACAATTTTGCAAAATGGACCTACCCAAGTGGACATCCCTGCCTCTTGGTAGATCTAAACCAGTGCTTTGTGAAAGCATGAAAGTACACCCATGTAGCGGCCTGGCAGATATCCCTCAATGGCTCTTTTGTTTGCAGGGCAAAGGATGCAGCCACCCCTGGTGGAGTGGGTCCTGAGACCCAAAGGCACGTCCCTCACCACCTTTTCATAACACTCGGCTAGGCATAGGATGATCATGCTGGATAAAGTTTGTTTGGTCACCCCTCAGCCCAACAGTGCCCCCGAAAATGCAACAAACTAGTTGTCCCTGCAAAAGGCACTTTGGACACATAATAGCTCCACACCGGCTTCGGATCCCGAACATGGAACCTCTTTTCCTCCTTTGATGGGTGGGGTGTTGGCAAACACTTGAAATTCAATATTTTCGGGAATGTTAAACTCAGAAGCAACTGTTGGGAAAAAACCTTTGCCTGACTCTTAGCGTGACTTTCTATTTAAGGAACTGAAGAAATATGGCCTTACAAGACGGCACCTGCATCTCAATCACATGTTAGGTCGATGTAATCGCCATCAAAAACACCATCTTTCACATAGGAAGCCCGATCAACACAGGGTGTAAAGGATCAAAACGGGCTGCAAGCAAGAAAAAAAGGACCAGGCTAAGATCCCAGGCTGGAACTACAAACTGAACGGGTGGAGGTGAAGAGGGTGAGGGAATACATTCAGAAACCCTTAAAAAAACTGGGCAAATACAGGAACTGAAAAGAACTAACCTTGGTCTGGCAGCCTGACAAATAGAGAAAGAGAAGCCACATGTAAACCTTGCTTAGCCAGGGACAACAAAAACTCGGGGGGCACGAAATCAGGCCTGCACCTCTATCTCCACACCATGCCACAAACTTTCTTCATCTGTATGCATAAAAATTGACCTTGTAAAGTCACTGCGTGCAGCCAGCAACACCTCCAATACATTATCCACCAACTCAGAGCCACCATACCTTAGCCTCTCAAGAGCCATGCATGGAGACACTCTGGGTTCGGATGAAGCACCCAACCGTTAGAATGTGACTCCAAGGAAGGTGGTGAGGTGGGCAAATGGTCAGTTCATGAAGTTCCGGGAACCACATCCTCACCCAGTCCGGGGCGATTATTATCAGACGAGCCCGAAACTTCCTCAACCTCCTGTGAACCAACTGGATGACCGGAATCGGGTGGGGTGGAGGGGGGGGGCATAGTGAAGGATGAAGATCCGCTCCACTAGAAAAGTGTTCCTCGAAGCACCCTTTGGGGGAAAATTCCTGAGGCAGAGAAGGCTGCACTTAGAGTTGCCTCTGGTTGCAAACAGGTCCACTGCAGGGGTCCTCTCCAAAGGTCGAAAATCTCTAATGACCTTCGGGTAAATCTCCACCTTGTGGAGGAGCAAACCCTGTGTATTCACAGTATCCGCCAACCCATTCCCCATCTCTGCTAGATGGATTGCAGAGATAGGAATGTTGTTCTCCAACATCCGCAATCAAAGCATCATGACCTCCCTGCAAAGGGGCAATGACCGCACATTCCAATCTCTTGTGTAGGTAGTGCATGGACACTGTTGTTCCTCAGAACTAGAGCATTATTCCCCCAAAGGGATGCCGCAAAAGCAGCCGGTGCTGACAGCTCGCAGCTCCAGCAGATTGAAGTGCCATCTGCACTCTACCTGGAACCAAAGCCAGCTACCTGAATGGAGTACCCAAGCCTTTCAGGGATGCATACGTGACACCCGGGCTTCAGACCAAGGTGTCCGAAAGAACTTCCCCAATCATCGTTCTCCCAGTTGGAACACCATGACAGATCGTTGATCACTGTCCTTGAAACCCTGAGGACATCTGACATCTCACCAGAAAGCTGAACTGATCCTCAACTTGGCTTCTGATACCGGTAAAATGCAGGCGAGTAGGAGAAAGGCTGAAGCTGGTAGCTTGTGCGAGTTCTAGAACAGCGTGACCATTTGCTGTATGCTGGTAACTCTTTCCTCGCATGTCTGAGGCGAGATGAACCGAAGCCTGTGGTTTAGCGTGGCGCAGGCCTTCTGGAACTTCAGGGAAAAGCCCAAACTGTGAAACAATAAACAAGTGCCCCTGTGGTACCTCAATACTTGGTCCAGGCGCAGTCGAGATCAGCCATTTGTCCAAATACGTCCAAAGACATAGAATCTGTCCCTTCCGGAGACAGGCTGCCCATGGACCACATGACGCAATCTGCTTCGTCTAAACTAGCCCGCAGGGCTTGACAGGATGCCTTCTTCCCATCATTTACAATATCCAAAAACCCTCTCAAATCTCTCACTCTGGTAAATGTGCCGACACTTTTGACACCACATTCCATAACACGTGAAAATTTTGCAAGAGCACAAAAAGGGCGGCAATGGGACAAAATAATGAAACCAGAGACTTGAGTGTGCTTCCTTGGAGTAGAGACCTGAAAAGAGATAATAGAGTTTATTACTTCCAATATAAAAGCATCTTCCAAATTCTCCTCTTCCACCTATCAGGAATTCTCTACATACATGGAACACATAAGCTATAGCATAGAGGTGATGACTGAACCGTCTGTGATTCTTTCTAATCGTTTACCAATATAAATACGGATATATATGCATATACAAGTGTGTATTAAATGTTCCACCAAAGAGGAATTGAAATGGATTCATCCACATTCAGCAAGCTTGCAAATCCACTTGTCCTCACCTGTACCAAAGGAGATATTCCACTAAAACATCCAGGGCCTAACTATTCCAACACTAATTGCTATTACATCTCTAACCATTGAGGTCTATGTTCATGACTTTTCCTCTGGTATTGAAGATACATGCTTCTTTTCTGCTTTTGTTTTGAGTTAGTGCACTGGTAATCTCATGTTCTCCCCCCAAACTGGCACTCTGAAAATGCACACACTCCTTTCTCTGGAGACGGGAGCTCAGGTCTTTCAGTGCTACATAGCAATGTTGCACGCAGTTAGCCTTTCCTCTAATTACAGAGGCGAATAGCTTGTCTGGGCGGCATGCTCTCCGTCACACAGATAAACTGATGCCCATACTGCCTCTTAAAACATGCACACTTATTGATGGAAGAGCTGTGCTACACCCATGCTGCCTCCTGTGACTCTCAGCGCTCACCATTTCGGGAGGATAACTCAGGGGCAACGTGTTCACCTTGGGAGCAAGACGATGCAGAGCAACACAGGTTTGATCCCCGGTTCTATGCTTAGAAACCTCTGTGTAATAAGCGCATTATAAATAACAAATTACAATGCGCACTAAAGGACTACAGCATCGCGATACACTACCTCTAGGCTCCTGCACTGGATCGTGCACGTCAACAGTAAAACCTGCAAAGTCCGTTTTGACTTCAGGCTGTACCGGTCAGGAATAAAGGGGTTGTAGGGGTTTGGGACAGCATGTTGTGGCATGTTTCACCACAAAAGGGCCAACAAGCCCTTTAGATGTGGGACAATGGGTCCCAAAACTAAGTTTCCCAGAGGCCTTGGTGACTGGAGAGAACCTCCATAAAAAGCCCTGCCTTGGCTCGTGCTGGTATCTGGAAATTGATGCACGGGAAAGGGAGGGCTCTTACCTTCTGCCATATTTTCCGAAGCATTGTTACTATGGTGTGCCCACTTGAATGTTCCTGCTAAAAGGCCCACAAGATGCTCCTACGCCTGACTTTCCTTCAGACTTCGGTGAATCGTGGCAGCGGTACTTGCCTGCTAGCACTTCCGGGCAGTTAACTTCTGATATTTCAGTAACGCTTTGACGCCTGATTTCTTTAACGCCAGGACTGCAGGATATCCCCTGATCTCTGCTGGGGTTTCCTATTGACTCACACCTTGATAACACTGCAGCTGCAGTGTTCCTTCTTGCTCTTCATGAACACATGAACCACGTATCCTGTTCAAACGGTGACAACTGCAGAGCCCTGGGAACTCTTATCATGGTTTCCAGGGCCTGAGTTAAGTGGGAAGGGAACAGAAGAATGGGGGTTTGTGGAATATCATAATAGCAGCTGAAAGGGAACTACAGGTTGCATCTTTTCTTTCTTTAGTCTGTGAGGAAACAGGCTACTACGATCCTGAACTCATATTAGTGCATTCCGTTTGTCTTGTACTACTATATGCTCCTGCCAGTATTGCTACATGTATGGTCTTGCTATGACCATTGCCCGCCTTTGCCTATCTATATGTGCTGCTACTGTTCATGTAATGTTACATGTGTCACATGGCTGTCAGCACTCTTACAGTCTAAAGAATGCCCTTAGGATTTAGGGCCTAGGAATAGGTAACAGGTTAAAGATTACTGGTCACAATCAAGAGTGACTAATATTCAGGTGTGGGGTTCTGCCTCAAGGTTGTATGATATGATCTGTGTTTATCCTGTTTCCCCTTGCCTATACAACACTGTTTTTCTGAACACACTTTCCGGTTTTCCTAAAATCTCCTATCCTATCCAAAACCTCTCCCTAACCCATTTCCCCCATTGGCTGCCTCGTGGTGACTGTAAGCGATATTCAATCAACACTACAGCTAAGTCAATGCCTAGTCTGGGATGCTGAGCAAAACCCTTATTGATGTATTTTTATGTCCAGTTCAGTACTCTGGATGACAACCCTTGTATAACACCCCCCTCTTAGAATCCCCCTGACCCCACTGAGCCAAGAAGTAGGTTTGTTTTGCACATTAAAAGGTTTATTTGAAAATTTAAACAATATATATATATATATCACACTTCTATAAATAAATTGAAAATGGATATTACACTTGTGAATATGAGCAGTAATCAGCAAGAGGTAACTTATGAATAGGAACAGAAGAATAAGGTGGGAAAGAATGCTTTATATGGTTCAAGGAAACGCAATGATGAATGAAATGCAGTACAGAAAATAACTTGATATGGCTTCAACAAACGGCAATGTAATCACTTTTCCTTGACAATTCACCACCCCCCTATGCAATGTAAGAAATGGAAGGAGAGCACAAAGTCTTCAAGAATCCCAACAAAATGCAATACGAAATGCAGTTCCCCCCCAGCAAGCTTAGAGGAAAACAGGTAGAGGTTTGAAACACAGGCCCAAAATGCTTTTAAATGTGGTGGCAATGAAGTGAAAAGATGCTAAAATTGATTTTAATTCCCTCTAGAGATTCAGGGTGAGTGAGAGATGCTTGTTGGTATTAGTTCAGGCTCACTTTAGCAATGCTCTATGAGTTATTACCAGGTTGCAGACGGATTTTAACAAAGGAAAGAATGGAGCTGCTATTTTGACAAGTGGAGAAATTGAGCCAAATCGCAAATTGCAGTAAATTTCACGAGTGCGTAAATCAAGATTGCGGAAAAAGTATAAGGAGTAGGAAGTCGGTTCTAGGTAAGCCTAGAATCACAGCTTTAAAATGAAAGTTAAACCACGTTCCTAGGACAAACGGTTCCGGAGATACAGACGATTCAATAAAGGTAGATTTTCTGATTTAAAGTTAAACTCAAAATGACAGGTGACAGTTTGCAGCAGCAGAATTGACAGGTGACAGTTATGCAGCTTTAAAAATGACAGATGACACGATTTCTGGGAGGCAGTTCTACTTAGGTTAAAATAGCTTGAATTAGATTATTTTAACTAAGAGATTGGTTCTGCACAGTTCTGCTAGGTACTCCCAATATAAATTTGAACTAGGCCTCATCACGGATCTGGTCAACACGTCCGGCGGCGGTTCTGTCTGCTCGGCGGGTCAATCAGGCACCGGTTTCTGCTCACAGCGATCCGGATCTCTGGTTCTGCTCACAGCGGTCTGGGTCAGCTCTCTGGATACAGCGGCCTGTGGTTCTCTGGATCTCTGGTCTGGTCTCTGGCAATTGTTCTTGGCAAAGAATACAAACAGCTCGCCCGGCTGTGGAATAGTTTGCAAATGATTTTAAGGATGCTGAGGCCTGCTGAGAAGAGTTCTCAGTTTGTGGGTTTAGGCCCTTACTTTAAGTTCTGAAGTAAATTTCTGGTCTCTGAAGATTGATGGATGTGAAGTCTGGAGTCTCCCGGCAGAGCGTCCTGCAGAAAATGGAATTGAATCCCTCTACCTGTCCCAGCAGTCTCTTTTTATGTGTTTTGGAAGTGGGTGTGTGCGTGGCATAACTGAGCCTGCCCCTCTCTACTTGTCATTGGCCCAATTCTCCCCTCTCCCATGATTGGGGGAATTGGGTTGTGAGTCAGAGTGATGAGGTCAGTTTATGGGTCAGAGGATCCTCCCCTGGTCAATTTGCCCACAAATCTATATTTGATTCAAATACATATTTCCCAGGTACACAAGTGGTTGACATTACATGTACATATTACACCTTGCTTAAGGTAGTCTCTGTTCCGCCTCTGGCGTTTCTAGGAGCTTGCATTCAAAAATGGCAACTTATTTTCGATTTTAGTGGGTTTTGCAACATTGTTTTTTCATCAAAAATTATACAAAGGTACATTTCCCTTCCACATATATCCCAGTAACTTTCCATGTCTCTAGCTGAAATACATAGTCTACAATATTCATAATTAGCGGGGTTTTGCCCCAGAACATGGTACAAATTGGAGTTTGGACTCAAATCGTGAGGGCATTTTTCAAACTAAGACTCTCAAAGTTGTACATTCCTGTGATTTGGTTACAATAAGTTATCACTGTTTCTATAAAATATATATTTGTTGCAATTCAACTCCCCAAAGTGTTTGGGTCCGCCTCCCGAAGTCTGGGTGGGTCAGTGATCACATGTCTCTCCTTGCTGGCAGAGGGCTGTTGACAGGAAACACTCAAAATTAACATACCCCATTCAACAGAAAGGGGCTATTGTCTCTCCTCCAGGCTGAAGGGGAAACCCCCTCCCTCTCACTCAGAAGGGCCATGTGATATCCTGCCTCCTGTGGTGAGTCTCTGGGGTGTTAAGAGTTCTCAGCCTCTTGGCCTCTGGGAACAGCAGGTGGCTAAGATTTTCAATTAACCAACAAGCTTTGAAGTCCCTGCCCCTTTTGCAACTCCTAAATACAGTTTCCCTGTCAAGTTTAGACCGGTAGCGCCGCCTTGGGGAATTCGTCAGTACTGCATCCATTTTTGAGTTGTCTTGAATTACTGCATTTCAATAGAGTGGTCTTTTGCTTGATAGTATAGTACCCTTGCTTAACATGGTTTTGATGGCATCCTTACAGTAGAGTGGTGATGTGGAACCCCCCACAAGAAGGTTGTATCTTTGGAGTGGTCTTGTGCCAACTGCGCAGTTCTCCTGGATTCTGGCGTGAATGTGGGCGGCGACAGCTCATCCCCACATCCACCCAGTCTATTGATTCAACATGGGTCAAAACCCTTGACATGACCCGTTATTGCACAAATCAGGAACCCATGCCAACCAAAATGGGAGGGTGGTTCTCCATTTGGCTTCCATGATTGTGGAGGGAGTGTGGAGTTATTCACACCACACTGCAGGCTGACATAGCCGATTAACTACGTACAACCCAATTATTCAGTCTCGTGGCCATTGAAGCATCTGTGGGAACGCAAATTCACTTTTTTTTCCAGATTCTTTTTGAGTGTCAGATTATTTTGAATGTGATTTTCTCAGTCAATCAACACACATGTAACTGTCCCACCGGGTTGACCGGAACATTTCCCATGAAGGTTGATCTATTGAGATAAGCGCTAGCCTCTTGTAGATCATCTGATGACAGGCAGTTTAGAACCCTCACAAAGGCTCCAAGCGGCCTACCTCATCTTGCTGAACAATCTGATCTCCACCTCCATCTTGCCTTGAGCCAACATCCACTTCCTAGAACAGATGCAGTTAAGGAAAAATACCCTGTTGCAACGAAATAATCATAACATGGAACAAAAAGTCAAGAAGTTAATGCCAATGACGAAAACTAAATTAAACACAAAGGAAGCTGAAGAAGATCTAGAATATGTGATCTTGTGGAAACTCGCCAACCCAAAAAACAAATTAAAATTACATTCGATTGTACTGAGAATGGAAGTGTTAAGCAGCACACAATTGAAAACAAGCAAGAGTGGAAGGTTGATAAGACATGCTGGAACTGGGTGGGTAAATCTCTAAATTATAAAGAAAAGCAATAATGTCAACAGGATTCTTCAACTTCCACCTTGCAGATTGGTACATGGAACACAAGAGGATTTGTGTATCTGTGTAATAATAAAATAGAAGATTTGGAGCCTCTCCACATCATTTGTATGCAGGAATTGTGGCTTCTGCAGGAACCAGCAGTGGAAGGATATGAAATTGCTTGGAATCCAGCTACAAAACAACCTAAAGGAAGGCCCATGGTTGGAATACTAACTCTTGTAAAAAAGAACCATGGTCTAAGAATAAAAAAGTGTGTAAATGTCACTCCATATATCCAATATGTAAATATTGTGATAAAGAGGACTGAGACGATGAAAGAATCAATCCACATAATAAATGTATATTGGCAACATGAAGCTACAAATGAATGGGACTATCTGGATACGATAGGAGACTTGATAGATTCCATATTATCACAAGATGAGAATGCAAAACTTGTCTTATGTGGAGATCTCAACATGGAATGTTTGAAGACTCCTAAATCGCAAAGACATAAAGAGCCAGCAAAGTTAAATTCACAAAATAAAAAGGCTCGATTAATTCAAGTTTGGGAAGAGGAGAGGGAAGTACGAGGCATGAAAATGCTAAATGGTTGCACAAGTGGAGATATCCCCCCTAAAGTAACCTGGAGAAATACCAATGCTGAATCAATTCTGGACTATTTTTACATCTCAGAAAACGTAATCGTGAACACAGAATCATTGGAGGTAATCAGTATGCAAAATAGTGATCATGAGTTGGTAACAGTAACTATGCGATGTCTAAAATTAGACTCTCAGGAAAAATGGAAGCATTCTGTAAGCAGTATACCGGGTAGAAATCGGTTAAGATTAAGTGAACAGCATATTGTTTTCATGACAGATAAACTGAGAAGAGCTCCAACAATAACAAACAATGATCAAATAGAATATCCAGCCTTGTTACAAGCTTTTTCCGTATCCCCAAGGAAGGATGGACGAAATAATTTTAACAGGATGCATGTATATGATAAAGAGGTTGTGGCTAAAAAACGTGAATTAAGACAAAGCATTAGAAGGCTACAAAAAAAATCGAGACTTGAGATATATGAAGAACAAAAAAGAATTACAGAAAAACTACACAAATTGGTTAAGGACACACAAATGTATGATGATTCAGAAAGATGCAGAAAAAATGCTACAAATACTAGGCACAAAAAACGGACGAATGTTTTGGGAAACCATAAACAGCTTGAACACTTCTCATCATGCTGTTCAAATAAACTTGGTAAATGAAGAAACGTGGGTTGAATACTATTCAAAACACTTCACTAAAAAATGGACTATAGTTTTATTGACTCTAAGTTAGTAGAAGTATGGGAGATTAAGATTGAAAAGTTGGATATTTTTGAAAACATCAAACGGTTAAGTTCTTCCAGAGCTCCTGGGCCCGATGGACTCACAAATTACAAGCTGAAACAACATCCTGAGGCTTGGGCAGACTTCTGTTTCATATTATTTAAGAATATCATTGAGGAAAAACGAATCCCTATTTCATGGAAAAGTGCCATTATCATTCCTATCTTTAAGAAAGGAGTGAGAACGGATCCGAGAAATTATAGACCCATCGCCCTTATGGACGTGGTTGGAAAGATCTTTGCAACCAAACTATTAACAAAACTGACCCAGTGGATGAAAGTCGCTGATCTGGTAGATTACCGACAAAATGGTTTTTCAAAAGGAGTTGGATGTGGGTTGAACATCCATCAATCTATTGAAAATGGAGGCGATCCGTACAAAATCTAAAGTTTATATGGCCTTTGTGGATCTTGCACATGCCTTTGATGGCATTGATAGGGAGCTGCTGTGGTCTAAGCTTAATAAATGGGGATGCCCTCCAAGTCTACTTGCTGCAATAAAACAACTGTATACCAAAACTACCATTAAGGTTAGGTTAGAAGGAACACTCACAGACCAAATAGAAACATCTAGAGGAGTCAAGCAAGGTTGCCCTCTTGGTGCCATCTTATTTAAAGCCTTCATCTCTGATATTGGAAAGGTGTTCGAAAAAAGCAGATCCTTCGCACCAAAATTAAATGGAACACGAATTGATTACATCTTATATGCTGATGATATTGTCCTTTTTGACCTTACCCCAATCGGGCTAGAGAGGAAATTATCAGCACTTAAAGAATATACGGATGCGAATGGACTAGAAATTAATCCAGTAAAATCTGAGATATTGATAGTGCAAAATCTAACAGGATCAAATAACAGATGTAAATTCAAGTGGAAATTGGAGAACCAATTGATACGTCTGATAAAGGAAACTCAATATCTCGGAGTGACAATAAACTCTAGTATACACGACGTGAATATGATTATGAAAATCCGTCAAAAGTGTAAATCATTAGCAGCACAAGGAGTGGTACTAAATAAAAAATATGGAAAATACACGTTGAAACCAGTCATTGATTTCTATAACTTAAAGGTCATTCCAGCACTAATTTTTGGTGTTGAAGGGATGTTTGGGTGCCCGGCAGAAACATGGTCCTGGTGTGAGAATACATTTTGGGGAAAAGTTCCTTCATTGCCGAGGGGTACTCCGATAGCTTGTATTCGATATGAGCTTGGCCTGATCTCAATTAACGCGAAGGTGATGTGGAACATGTTATCATTATATGGAAAAGTATTGGGAGCTGATGAACTGCCTCAATATAGGATTCTCCAAGATGATAATGGAACCACTAAAGTTTCTATATTGCAAACGTGGAAACACTTTTGCAAGAATACTCTTAACCAGCTTCAAACTGATCACGATACACTCCTTCAGAACCCGAATGCTGTAAAAAAAAAAAAAACTGTGTGAACAAGATTGGTGTGAAAACCAAGATCAAAGAGCATCACATAGATGTATGAAGGAAAATGCGTCAGAGGAAAGGGCTTATAATACCTTGCCAAAATATCTTCAAAATTTCCCTCCTTTAAAAGAAGAGCATTCTACTTCAAATTTCGTTTAAATATGTATAAAACTAAAGCTATATTAAGGATATACAGCAACGGTAAAGATTTTTGTGAGGAGTGTAGATTTTGTAAAAAAAAGAAAGAAACGCTGAAACATTTAGTGCTCTTTTGTGTAAATCTAAGAAGTCGAAGAACGGCTTACTTGGGTCAGGAAATCAGTAAAAGACCCAATTTAGATGGAGAAGACTGGTGGAACTTGCTTAGTGAGGGTACAGACTTTAAATTAATATTCGCGTTAACATTCTTTCTTGAGAAACTTGAATTACAACTGTTACAGGCTGCGATAACTGTGTGAAGGGTGTTCTCTCCATTTTATCCTTTTAGATAGAACTATGTCTTATGTGTGGTTTTTGAGATATGAGGATTTTGTTTTGATGTTTTGGTGTCTAAATTATGTTGCTATTAGTAACTGATGTTCAACGACAGAGCTAGAAATGTATTCTTTCTTTCCTTGTTTTTATTCTTTTTTCTTGTTTTTTTTTTTAAGTTTGTAATGAACTATATAAAAAAAAATGAAATAATCATAATTTGTTTCACTGTACGAATTGAGCAACTATTTGTTCCCTAAAATTAGACTTTAATAGTCTTTTCTGCATCTGGAAAAAATGACAGACCCATGTCTAGTATGTACCAACAGTTTTGTAGAATCCCTGCCAGCTTGGCCCAAGTGCGGTGGGTCCTGATGACACCACCAGGGCTGAAGCTGCCAGCTCCTTGATGAAAATGTCAAGCACCTTCAACTGGAAAGCATCCCATTCCTCCTGGGCGGAGGAGTGCGTGGGAGACAGTGC
Organism: Ambystoma mexicanum; assembly: GCF_040938575.1. Lineage (NCBI taxonomy): Eukaryota > Metazoa > Chordata > Amphibia > Caudata > Ambystomatidae > Ambystoma > Ambystoma mexicanum. The sequence goes on from NC_090937.1 coordinate 745,644,083, forward strand.
CTACAAAGCCATGTCCAGGGAGTCCCAGCAGTGGTGAGTCTTCTTCTTTGATGGGGAAGAAGAGTCGTGTCAAAAGGACTGCTCGGTTAATGGGACCGCTTGCAGTGCTTCTTTTTCTTCTTCTCCCTTCCAGGCCTGTGTCCAGTCTTTTGATCGTAACTTCACACCATGCAACTTCAAACAAGATCTTGTCCTCTTTTTCCTTGTGGGAAAATGTGAAGAGTTTCACCGCCTGTTACCCCAGAGCTTTCAGATGCATCAAATGACATGACCCACAGTTTTGGTGGTCGTCTTTCTCCCCCTAGCAGTAAAGAGAGAACATGTGGGTATCATAAACCAACCTTTGTCAACTGTAGTCTAAGCCGGGCTTGAAGCTTGAGGCCTTTGCAGGATTAGGCATTTTAGCAAATATGCGTAGTAGCAGTGTTCCTGAACAACTGAAGAAAAAACGGAGTTCATTGGGCATGGGGTACAAAAACACTGAAGCCAACTTTTTCAAATACCCTAACAGGCATTTCACCAAAATGTAGATGGGTGGTTGGGTAAGGACATTAATTACAGTGGGGGTGATGGGGGTTTGCATGGGGCCTCCCCAGCATTAAATTGCAGTGAAATGCATTTAAAAGAAGGAAAAAAGAACGGTCTCCTGGGATTCGGAAAACAAATAATTGATGTTATAACACTGATCAGGGCACATTGCCTCGATTTATACCGGCCCTGACGTTCTCCCCGATGCAAACAAGTAGAGGTGTCGGACAAAGCAGACATAGGGCCGCTCTGTGTGCCAAAGTGGCAGCAAAGTTTACGAAAATGAGCTGTGCTAGAGATAGAATATGATAGATGAGGAATCGGGGTGGGGGGAGAAATCTATTAGAAACTAGATACACATGGAGCTTTGAGACGAGGCAAAGGTGTCAAAACTTGGAAGAATGAGAAGGAGGAATCCGCATGGTTCAATGGCCCAGATGTTGAAGCTACTCTTAGGATAAACATGTGTGGAGAATGCTCCCTTTTTAAGCACTCTGGTCGCACTGAGTGCTATCAAAGTGGGTTACCCTCTGCAACCAGAACAAAAATACAAGATTATGTACTTGAGATACAAAGCCATGGGTGCATTCATTGGAAGGCATACTTGCAAAACACTGAGCATAGCGACTAAATGGGCTTTCTTTTTTACACCACTGAAAGACAAAGAAATGGTCCAAACAGTAGGAGTGGGCAGTAAGAGAAATGTATGACGCTGTGGCAAAGTAAAGTGATGAAACTGGTGCTACAAATCTAAAAGCAACGTTATAGATGGAGAATCGATCCCGTTCTGGTTACAACCCGCAGAGTACAATGTAGCAGGCACTAGAAATAATGTCTCGATGATAAAGGCCTGGAGGAGGTGCAGTAATTCAGTTTTCCATTGCAAAAAGGAAAATGGTTAGGGAGAGCTGCTTACAGCTCAGTTTGTGGGACAACAACAAAAAGCATTAGGAATATACATGAAGGCTCATTTGCGGTAAATACTACTGCATAAGCTGTAGATGGGCAGATGTTCAACAAGGTAGACCAATGACCAGGTTAGATGGGCTCAGTGGTCCTTTTGTGTTCTCAAACTCCAACCTCCACCTGGATGTAATATTACTTTGTTGGTTTATGTGCCATTAACTCCACTAGCAGGCTGGATGTCTTGCTGGAAATAAAATAGTAAATTATCTGATATTGATGTTACGTAGAGCCTTAGGTTGGCAGGGTTGCCCGTTAGTATGGTGGAGCATGGCAATTAAAAATTTTTATTTCATGCTCTTGGCTAATCTTAACCTTAGGCACATGTAAAATTAAAATACAATACATTCGTTATTACATTATCACAGTAATTATCAACAATTGGCTATTTCCTAGCTTACGATAAATAACTATAAAATGCCCACATTCACAACAACTAAAGCATCATTACATCATGCCACCAGTTAGGCTATGGCAACCATGAATTTACGCCATACATAAAAAGTAGCACCTGTAACAACCAGGGACTCCGATGAGAATATTGCTACCCAAAATTGATTGGAACCAGTGGAGTTTAACCGGGACACAAATTTGGCATATGCCTTTCCATAAACTACCTTCAACACCCGGCAGTGTGTAATAAAAATATGTCTTGCAGTCCCAGCTGTGTCACAGAGTCGGCAGCGCCTCTCCTCTGCAGGTGAATTTGTTCAACAACCTATATATGCTCACATAGGCAAGAGATTGTACCGTAAGTAGGTGATGAATCGCCTAAGCTTTGCTTCGCTTATCTTTATGGGCAAGGGCAGTTAACCTTAAAACTCTGAGCTGAATTCACTATAACGCCTATTCCCATGCATTCTTGTGGCATTTAAGACCATGTTCCACTGTAGTGACCATTTTTTTTAACATTTAAATATATGTGGACAAATTAAATTTACAAAGAACAAAAATGTTGGTCTTGAACTTTCTGAACGGTTTAAGAATAAAAGATGTGCAAGTGCTTCGTGAAACATTGTATACACGTTTGCCCTCTTGGGGACTAACATTTGCACTCATTTTTTGGACACATCCATACTTGAGAGAATTAGCTGATGTATGCTGCATTTGAAGGCTGTTACCCGTTACTCGTACCTTTTAATACATGAAAGTGCTTTGTGTGTTTTTTGTAAAGGCGTGAATAGAAACTTAGGAGCCCTAATAAACACGTCATATTTATTAGTGCTCCTGCAGGCAGTTTAAGCACTAGCAGGTACTCTGAGCTTGTGAGCCTGTGCACTCCGCTTAATAGGCAGTTATCCACGTAAAGCGCACAAACTAGTAGTTACCGTTCTAACTCAAGCAGTGGGGATGTACTTTTATTAAACCAGGAATTCGTACATTGAAATTTTCAGGAACACATCTACACTCTGCAGCAAAGGTAATAAGTAGCTATGGTTGCTGGCTTAGAGGTTTTAAGAATTCAAACAAGTACAAGTATGTACTCGCTTCATCCAAAAATTGGTTTACATTCTAGGTCTACCGTTGCTACCAAGCATTCCCCTCGGCTACTGCCTTTGCACTTGTGACTGAAAATCATTTAATTTAGAATTAATTGCTGAACTCGGTTCTAAATTAGCCAACTAAAAAGCCAGTCATTAATCTTCACGGCCATTTGATGGTTAATCCATAGCTGTTTGTTGCATTTGAAAAGCACCGCCATGCACTACCAGTTAATGACACTTTTGAGAGAATAACTATAGAGTCTCTTAGACAATAATTCCACTCTAATTTGACATTTAGCATTTACCAATTAACGAATGGACGGCAAGCGCAGCACAGAAACGTTTTCTAGAAATGTACTATTAAATTAACATTAACGTCAATAAAATGCTACTTCATTAAAAGCCCATGGAGCATCCCCCTTTTAAAATGTTGTTTGGGTTTGAAGGGATAAAAATGATGAAACATGTATATTGATATAAACAGGAGGCCAACGTCTTCCTATGATGACCACATGAACGTTCCCATCACAAGCTCATAGATAATGAAACCGAATTGTTAATTCTTTCCCCCATGGGAGCAACTGTTAATATTGCAGCAGGGATTTCCTTCTATACTACCCTATTTTAGTTGATTGGGCACACCCAAGAGAATCCAACCCAATTGTCACAACGGAACAAACAACGGGTGTTGCAAGTTCACTGTGATCTCTCTCATGACGAAGTATAATTGTGCAAATACCTTGTGGAAAAAGGTGCATCGACTTAACTATCTGCTGCTATGAAGTGAAAAGGCAGTGTGTTGTTATCATGTACATTTGCAAATCCAAGCTAAGGTTGGAAAGTATAGAGGCATTTTCTAGCATGACCCACACACACTGTGATACGTTTTTAATCACTTGACAGTTACCAGAACAGGGCTTAACAAAATAGGTTTGTGTGATGCAGAAAGGTTGGAAAGAGGTTTTATATGCCCATGTTACGGTTAATGTGAGTGAAAGGTACACATAAGGTTTTAAGGCAAAACGATCAGTTATTTTTCACAAAGTTACACTTTCTATTTAAAAAGCCAGTGTATTATTATGAAGGTTTTTTTTAAGGTTATTATGGATTTTGTATGTCTTAAAAATGGTTTTAACAATGGTTTATTGAATGGTGATTATGTCGATTAGTGTTAATGTTCATATTAATAATAGGTTATGATGCATTCTGAATATTAAATTTCAAATGTATTTTCTACGTTTGAATTTGAGGTGAATCATTTTTGATGAATACATTTTCTTTGCATGTGTATAAGGTTTGTAAAATAACCAAATTGCACAATTAAAAAAGTAAAATGAAAAAATACACATTACTGAGTTTGTTTCCAAGAGTGAAATATTCTCAACTGTAGTTTCAGCGTGCAGATAAATCTCACAATTTACAACTACACTTACACTTTTTTTCAGAAAATGGTTTCCAAGAAACGTTGACCAGGTAATTTATCTTACTGTCATTGGACTAGCTGCACAAGATTTCACAACTTGGTGAGGTGTAGTTTGATCCTTACACTTAAAATAGAGAATTGAAAAACATTTTCAAACAAAAATATATATTACTGAAAACAATACCAGGAGAAGCGAATGTACTCTTGCTAAGTTTACATGAATATGCTTTGAAGAAAATAGCACTTGTCTTTACTAATTACAGTTGGTGCACAGCAGGTGGTCCTCCAGCTACCACTTAAAGAACATGTTCTATAATACTAATTTACTACAAAGACCAAACTGAGAAAGTTCTAAAAACATCTATGCAATATTTACTATTTTTTATATACAGCTATGTTGCTATAATGCATTTTTATTAAAAAAATAAATTCTTGTATGTTAAAAGTTAAATGATGGTTTTTCCTTAAAAAGGAAAAACAAATAAATGCACTTTGAAAAGCAATTTTTACAGACTTGTACCAATGTTGAAATCACCTTTCACCATATGTCACTGTGGATACACGTTCATGGGTGAAGCAAACCTCGCAGCTCCACTGGATTTCAAGGATGTGGGCAGATGGGGAAAAGTTGCCAATAAATATATCATTATTTCTGTTCCCTATTTGCATTCCCAGTTCTATGAAGCCTTTACATTCCATAGTCCCCCGTGTGTTGGGCTATCTCTAAAACAGAAACATCCGTGTTCCTTCTCCGTTTGCATTTCATCTATCGTGCAGTCCAGGATAGATCATTCCCTTTGTATGGAATTCAACACAACGTTGTGTCATGGTGTAATGTCAATATAAGTATTTTTACAGTGATCTACCTAAAAGGTAAGCATGACAAAGTAGGTTTATTTCAAATAATGAAAAAATAATCTTGTACTGGCAACCGCCCACAGAAAGAAATTTGAATTTGCCTTGCAGACTGAATGCACAGACTGCCTCTTTTGATAAAGAATATATTAAATTATCCAGCTGTGGCAAAAAAAAATGGCTTGTGTTTGTACAAATCTTCAATTTTCATTTGGAAAGCGAATTCATTCTCAACATGGTGCTCATGTAACTTTACAGCAATAGCCCAGGAAAAAAAAATCTGAGCAGAGTGCCTGAAAAATTACCAGAAACCTACCTAAAAAAGCTGACACCACATTCACACAATTTCTTATTCAAGTATTTCAAAATCCTTTGACAAATGAAAGCACGGTGTGTTTTGTATAGCTGGCTTTCCTTTTTAATTGACATGGATTTAGGGGGTCACCAGGGCCACTCGCCAGCTTTCGGCCGGATTGCTCCCATTATTAGCTGGAGAACTGATGCCTCTTGTCGCAAACTAATAGGGCCCTAGGAGATGTGATTTTGAGCAAACGAGATCACCATTTCTCGGAGTCAAGCTCCCTCAAAACACCGTGGGGAGGACGGAAATACACAGTTTAAACAGGCTGCCTTTTTTTAAAGGCGAAAGAAACTTTCTTCAGTATTAGCTAAGCATAAAATATTTGGGCTAGAAGATGTATTTATTGTGTACTTCACTCAACCCCCACTTTACATTTTGAAAAAGGAAAGAACACGTATGCCAATTCCAGAGCTTAAAACGACAAGGTTTTAAAATGCGCCCATCTGAATTCTTCAGAGGAAAGTAACAGGAGTGGCGCAATTATGCTGGAAAAGCCGTCGCTGGCTTGCAAGTGGGGTAGAGAGCTACAGTGACAAACAGCCTCCCTGCTCTGAAGGTGGCAGCAAATCTATCACAGCGGACAATAACATTGCAATTGAGTTTCTACGGCTTTTTATAGCAGATCCATGTATCTTGATGTGTAGCTCGGCAAAACCCATCTAATTTTGCAACAGCAGTCCTTTTATCAGACAAAGGTGTTATAAATTGGGGGTGGGGCAGTGAGCGGAAAAGGGAAGCGCATGCAATGAACCGCAATTGCATACGACTTTAACCACGCGGCACAGCAATTTCTGGCATGTATATTCGAGATTTAGAAAACTGTGCTTTCATGCATCCAAGGAGAATGGTTATATTGTTCTCCTCTGAATACAATGTTCACTTACTGCCCTCGCTGTGGTTGTAAAATCCAGTCTCGAAGCCCCACACATTGAAAAGCTGATCTTGCATACATGCCCACGTAGACTATTTTGTTCAAAAAGCTGCGGTTCTCTCGGAACGATCAGCACATTAAATAATTGTATTCTTGCCAGATTCATTCACACCAAACCCCACCGTGTGATCACAGTCTGCACCCCACACCTTGTTTTGATAACAAACGGATTGTTACTTTTTAGTAGTCACAGTTGACACCTAATTCCGCCATTTAAAATAGCCTTCTTTCGGCGCGCATTTTCACGACGTGCACCCACAGAGGCCTAGAAGGCCGGAGGACAGAGACAATTTGCTAGAAGGGAGATGTCCAGGGAATCAAACGTTTGCGTCGCAAACTGCGATTTCGAAATCGGCCGCATCGGACACGCTGTCCGACACTTGCACGGTTTATTTGCTAGAATGTCACAGACGCAATTCTTCAAAAGGCGTCGTAGGCTGCATACCACTTGGAAACACGAGGCTTTCTTTTCACTCAAACATCTCTCACAGAAACAAAAAGACATTAACATCTCAAAGGGGTGGGATATTTTCTTTCCTCCAGTAGTAACCAGCCTGTCAACGTGACTCAGGGGTGCCACCTGCTGTCTGAAGCCTGAACTGCTCCCTCAGTACTACACACCATCACAGGATGACATATTTTAAAGGAAAAACTACAACGTGTGCTGAACTGGGAGCTGCGCCCCGCCGTCTTTTGCGAACCCCGACACCCGCCAACAGACGAGAATCTTTCATGAGAATATATTTATTTATTTATTCACCGACCCCAACAATGCACTAATCTTCGGAGCCACATGGTGTCAATGAATCGCCCATTTGTATCCCTCTACCTGCATGGATAGGTGGAAACTAAGACATACAAGTTCCGTCTCAAATATAGCAAGCAGCACTCAAATCTAGACTACTGTAAAAATAACAGCTCACCACTGAGCAACCTCAAAGATCTTGGTCTTAATGGAAAGCACTCACTTTTGAATGTGTGATGGAAAGCGTGTCCACCCAAACGCGCCAGCCGCCCCACTCGTACTTCACGGCGTGGTAGAGTAAAATCCGAAAGATAGCGTACACCATTTCGGTGATTTTCTGCTCGTCCGTGTTGTGTGGATTGAAGTAGCAGAGGGACAGCATCCATTCTTGCCACACCGAGCACTGCAACAGGCTCCTGCAAGGAGAAACAGACGTTGGAAGCGCACGGCAGACATACACAGACGAGACATTCATGGCAGGCAGGGTGTGCAGGGCAGAAATGGTGAAACGCCCCGAGAGCAATGCCCACTCTTAAAAAAGTAATAAAGTACAGCGAGAAGAAATGTAAAATCTAAATGTTATTGGCATTTTCTAGCAACAGCTCAGGACGCCAGATGTAGGTGCATTTTGTAGTAGGAAGCCTGCATACACTGGATGCTTTGTGTTAAAGATTAGTAATAGTGGCAATAGGCGTAGCAACAGTCTGGGCCCACCATAACGAGTACTAAAACAATTGTAACCATACGTTTATTTAGGAAAAAATGTGAGGCGTTTTAGGTCATGGGGTTAAAGTACAGAAACAGTGAGCTCGCGCACACAGTGTCCTTACCTCCTATTCTCTCGACTGTTATTAAACAGCTTAATCATGTCCGAAAGAAATACTCTGCGAACCTCCATTGCTTCTGGACACGGGGGAGAGTTCCGAAGGAGCGTGGCAATAATTTTCAGAACCTCTGTAAAACAGTTCAGATTAAATTAGAAAACACACTAGGCAAAGGCTAGCCAAGCAGACTCGCCGAACACAGTAATTGTGTGTATTCAGGGAGCTTACAACCCCCCCCCCCCATCCAAGGCTAATAGGGAACCCTACATCTCATCTGCCAGGTCGCCCAGCTTTAAAATAAAGTCTTTGTGGCTAAGTCATGCGCTTAAACAAGAACACTTTTTCCTAAACAAATGTACATACAGACTCATACTAGAATTAACCATACATTTTTTTCTATACAGCGGATAGGTATAATCTGTCAAACACACACAGGTGTATGTTGTGACTACAATAGTAAAGAGACTGGCACGCTTCATGTCATGGACGCCCTACTTTGTACTGCCGATGCCAGGGACCAGCCGTATGCTGGTTTTAGTAGGTTTTGACCCTCACCAGAGGACCAGGCTTTCCATTTCAGCAGTTTCAATGGTGAATCTTTTAGCAGTTTCAATGGGATATCATTTAGCAATTTCAATGGGGGATCCATGCAGTTATCAAGCAATGGTTTTAGTCTTTTCCCATTAGACTTTACCAATGCGTCCAGACAGGTCGCCTACTCTCCATTGGGTTGTCCATTTGGTCACCAATGTTATTCATGATTGGTATGGAACGCTGGGAGACAGGGATCACTGTTGTTTCTTGACTTGACTATGACTGGTTGAGTTGCCAAAAGCCACACGTTCAATCGGTTGAAAACAGGTGACCTTTCCCCAATAAAGGGCACTACATCAACTACCAATGTTCAGTCTTGACTCATTGTTGGGCAAGGAGGTTATCTTCCTAGTAATCTCAATGGACTCAAAACTTTTGGGTTTCACTTGGATTGCCAATTTCCAAAAAATACTCAAATTGCGCAGATCCAACGTTCCCCTTTTGCACAGTGTGAAAGGCTTTGGTCTTTAATGAGCACTACATGTTTCTTGTTGCTTTGTACTGTGGTTTATTGAGGTACATGGGTCCGATAAGCGAGTCAGAATGGCCGCAATTACATCATTGCAGTTCCCCAACCCTCTCTCCAACTGTTCTGGACCCGGGTCAGTCACTCCTTCTCACTTCCTGGTATTTCGGCTCTTGGCCTCTTCAATAGGCAGACACACTCCGTCTATGTGGTCTCTTCTTCGCCCTGCTGCAGTGGAAGCATAATCATCATGACTGTTACTTTCGCTCCCTTTTCTACACCCTCCTCTCTTCCTGATGGGTCAGTTTTGGAACCACCTTTTCCCCACCTAGCCTCCCTCTCTTTCCACCAATCAGCATGCTTGTAACCCTCCTGGCTCAGCCATCTACGCCCCACCCTCCCAACATTCCACTGGCATGAGGATGCCACCATCTTGCCATGCTCTCCACTCTGGGTGGCGTCAGCTCCAGGACTTCAGGTAAGCTTGTTTTTGGGGGTGGGTTCTGTTGGTATTAGCTACAGGAGTCAGGCCGGTGCCCTCTGTACCTTCATTCGTGGTACCAGGTCAGACCCTGTAGCGTTGCCTGTTGGCATCTTCCTTGATCACATCCCCGCTGGGGACACAAGCAGCAGCAGGAGCCGTCTCCTCGTTCGCTTGACGTGCATCCCCATTGGGGATGTTGTGTGCCGGCGCGGAATCCTGGGTATCCCCTGGAGTCTCGTCACCACTGGGGCTGTTAGGCACCGGTGGGGTCGCCGCGTCAACCACTATCACCCCGTTGTGGCCGCCATGCGCTGGCAGGGATGGGCTCCTGGGTTCCTCGTCCCTGCCGGAGGCCCCAGGCACCAGCGGGGATATTGCAGAGCCATTCCCACAAAGGATGTGAGGCGCAGGTGTGGACGTGCCCACCGGACCAGGTACCGGCAGCAAAGCCGCGCATCCCGGACTGCCACACACCGGTTTCGCCCTTTTTTAACCTGAATACATGTTCCAGACAATTGTCCAGTCTCCTCTGCTTATGGAATGTGCTACTCATTTGTATGCCAAAGATCCTGTTGCCATTTAAGGCCATCTTGCAGCTCAGTAGCGCATTTGGTGGGTCAACCTAAAAATTCAACATTATTTCTTTAGTGATTCGACAACTTCATTGACTCACTTGAAGCATGTATTCAAGTCACACTTGGTTGTAGTTTTTAAGGCATGTTTATTTAAACCAGTTTAGCTAATTGGCAGGGAAATTACAGCATTTGGTGTCTCTTGGTCAACACCAACTTGTTTGTGGCGTTTATTAAAAAACCTACAATCAATCTTTTTCAGTGGCGGCGCCATGCTTCTGGAATCATTTTTTGGAACAATCGTCATAGTTTACACACCCTTTCTCGTTCAGATTAGAAGGACGGAAAGGCATCTGATCCTCCCAATATTTAGGCAACTTCTTACTCAGTTCTTTTGTGTTGTATGCCTGGCATTTTATAGTGCTTGTTTTTCTAGAGTTTTATTGTGGGGCATGGTATTAAAACGTGATTTTTTTACTGTATATTTTTTCACAAAATGTATTGTTTTTCTTTATGCTATGCTCTATTGTTTTTGTATCTATGGCCCAGTGCTCTTCTAACGGTATTACCCAAATTGACCTTTTACAATTTACCTAATTTTAGTGGTCCTAATTGACCTTGTGCACAATTGACCTTCATATTATTTTAGTCATTTTATATATGTATTGGGTTGGTTTTGGATTATAAATAATATAAGGGGATTGGGTGGGGGGTTGCAGGGAGTTTTGGATTGGGCAGGGGGTGCGGGGGGTTTCCCCCACATATATGGCCTAATTGACCTTCTAAATTAGGTCTATTCTCCCGAGGTCAATTCTCCCAAGGTCAATTGTGAAAAGATCAATTAGTAAACAACCCTTCTAACCACTTGTGGCCAGGTTCACCCCATAGCAAATAATAGAAATGGAATAAAATGAAACGGAATATAGCTGGAAGACCACTTTAGGATACGCTACGCACCGGGAAGCGTAACAAACAAGTGGATATTGGGGGAAAACCTCGTGTTTTTCAATTGAGGCATTAAGATACTGCTCCCAATTCGGCTGCAATACATACGCCTTTTATTGGGGCATTAAGCACTCTGTTACAGTCATACCTGACACCTCCTTGGACTACATTGCGAGGCATGCTTGGGCTTTCATGTTAATGGTGGAGAGATTGGCCCCGAACTGATATATGACCTAAATGTATATACTGGAGCTACAGTTCTACCCCCACACACTCTCTCAGCGCAGTTACACCGTAAATGTGAATTATTTCGGCAACAACGTTTGACAGCAGTAAATGCTATGTTGTAAGGACAGTTGCCCCACTGTTATCACTGAATGTGTGCCTATAACGAGTACTTGTGTAAAGGTATCTGCTGCTGATTGAAGCTAGGTTCACACTCATTAATTTTAACTGCCATGGGTTTCCCCCCCAGTGCCAAGACCTTTTTTGGTGATTTCGGTATTTCACCATTCAATGCCTTCTAACATGTTGTCCTTCATTAACCCGTTAAGTGCCAAGGACGAGCTATCTTTAAAACTAAATTAAAATAAATTCTATCAAACATTCTACACCGATAGGTTTATAGTTCGAAAAGCAGAAAAAAACTGCTAGGTAGACCCTCAGTTAGGCATACATGGAAACTTCCAAGGCTTTGATTATGAAATGCTCTATTTAAATGCAGGTACATTTCTATTCTGCAGAAATTAGTTAAACGATTTAAGACCTCTGAGGTGAGAGACCATAAATAGCTTTTCATAAAATTGCACAGGAAGCATAGATAGTATGTGACTATGGAAAAGCCAATGCAGGAGAACTGGCATCTTTCCAAGCTAGGGAAACGGGAATTCTGAGCCGATGCACTTCTGTATTCTGCTGAAAACCAAGTTCCATACAGTACAAGCCAACTCCCCAAAATCCATTTCCGTTCGCATCACAAACATTCTGCTCGTCTCCACTCGCCGGTCATGCCTGTGGTCAGGGAAAGGCAAACAAACCAGCCCCCAGGTGCTACAGATCTATTTCACGAGAGTGTTTCTGCAAACTCCAAATCACTCAACTCCTTGACTCTTAGGGCTTTTGGATGTAGCCCCTTGTAGCCTGATATTGCACTGCATCCGACACAATGCAAGGAACACAAATTATAGACATGTTGGAAGTGATGTGCAATCCACAGTTTCTCCAGTTTGGTTATTGATTTGCTTTCAGCCATGTCTGTGAATAAAATCAACATTGCAGCTTTTCAAATCTTGCCCTTACGCCAACCTAACCCATTCGAAAATCTCTGGAACAAAGTTGCACTGTAGGTGAATGTATGCTCGCTTTGCTGTTCCACAACCCCTGCAACAGTCTGCAGCTGAGAGATTCAGTTTGGTAAGTCTATCTGGGGTCCAGTATATGAGGTAGCAGCTCGGTTATTGCATCTGCTGGCCTTGCTTACCTTACGGATATACTACAGTGATCGTGTCCATCCGCTGCTGGTATGTCAGGGCCTAGTTCCTTCCTCCAGTTCACCAGGTTCTTGGTAAAGCACTTTGTAGCTGGGTGCAATCGTAAACCGCACACATGACTTATTCCTAATCTTTAAGAGTATCTGTAAGCATATTTTCAAGCACAGGCATTGAGGAATTAACTTAGTTCTATAAATGGAGAAACACTTTCAAGCACCCTTTTGTGTCGAAGATATGCCCAAATCTCGGAGGCTAAGAGTTTGAATTATTTTCTAGGTGTACTGACCACAGAAGCTTTTCACCCTTCCATTGCTTGTCGAATCATGAAACCATGCTGCGTCCTTTTTTCGCAGTGAAAATTACTTCCTTCATCGTGTAGGTTTAGTTGCCAAAAATTGCTTCTCCAGGATCTTGATCCCAGACTTTTGAGCTGCCTCGTGTATCGTTTTGCTAGACTAATGACATTGTGGGGGGTTATTATTAATTTTTAAGGCAATAATATGGCGTACAGGGGGAAAGCAACTTTTCCAGTCTTTACTTCCAGTCAATACACTTGGGTTTCGCTTCTATAGGCATTCTGATTATTTTATTCAAGCAGAATCAATCCAGTTTCATATTCACATGCACACATTTATACAGTCACAACTACAGAATAACATTAGCAACTGAATATTAACTAACTTTATTGTACTGGTACATGGGGCTCGAAAGTCAGGTGGATCTTTAGGGCCTGATTCACAGAATGTTTTCCTATGGCATTGTGCCATTATAAAACACTTCCATGAATCAGGCCCTTAATCTTTGCACTGCAGGACTGTTCGAAAAAAGGCATAAGCGCACCACACCCACGAGCACAGGACTTTTATCGATGTTGTTTATAACATTTAAAGTTGCTTGAGTAGGATGTCTGCAGTTCCTAGCCCACATGCGATTATAATAAATAAAGTTCCCTTGTGTAGATACGGATGGATGATATCCAATGCATGCAAGCCAGCTGAAAGATGAGGTGGGACACAAGATTGTAAGGGAACCCGTTGCATTTTAGGACATTCGTTTAAAGAGCAGCACTTTTAGATGGTGAAGCACTTTTGGCATATTTAATGAATGGTCATTCAAACACAGTGGTTTAAGCTATTCTAAATTTTAATAAATGATTGAAATTGAATTGCAATGATTTGTAAGTAAGTATTGTCTGTTATTTTAAATCTCATGAAATTATTGATATTGCCATTGTAATGGTTTCCAAGTTATTGTAAAGGTTATTGCAACCATATACAATAAAATACATATATTCAAAAAAAGAAAGTGAACCTACCAGTAACAATACAACTCCAGTGTCGGCATCTAAAGGCTCACATGCCTCAAATGCTACCGCTCTCTCACATGTCCCAAACATTACTTCCAGACTTTGTTCTCTAGGTATAGGACTCTTAAGATTACGGCTCTAATGAGAGAGAGAGGATCTACCGAAATCCTTTTCTTTCTCAAGCCATTTTAGGTTCCATTTCTACCCAGAATTCAGGCCATTTCACCACACAAAGAAAGTAGTAGGGTAAAAATTAGTATGCACATCAAAACATACCAAAAGTTGTTAAAGATGGACACTTTCTACTCCACAACAGATTCACCAACAAAGACTTTCATTTAGTGAAACTACATTGGCCAGATCATGAAGAGAAAGTATGCCCCTAACAGACATACCTATTGTTGTGAGCCCTTACTTGACCCAGAAGAGCAAAAGCCCTTTAAAAAAGCAAAATAATCTATGTGAGCCTCATGTAACAAATGCCACATAGGTCAATTTTCAGCCCAATAGGTCCGAAAGCGTTGTAGGGCGACACTGTTTACAATAGTCATAATAAAAATTTACAACCTATGGATATCTATGGTAGACAAAGACCAATTGGATGATGTGAGCATTGGAAAAGAAGACTAGGAAAATAATGTACTTTTCAAATGAAAATCAAATATTATCTTGGATAGGAAACCCCCGACTGGATAGAAAGGCAACATCCTCACAACCAACAACCATGACCAGCTCATCAATGAATAGAACATAAACATACGTTTCTATTTAATTTCTACAGACCACATCACACAGAAAAAGCTTTGCTTCAGTAATGTTTCCACTTAATGCCACTAGTAACACTACCTCTCAGGACAGATGCCAAACATTTCACACGTGCATGTTTTCAAATAGTGCTCTCAATTAGCTGTACCCCAAAAATAAATTCATAATGGTGAGCTGGAAGACTAATGAGAGAAAGATTTCTTAAAAACTCAAAGACATGAATGGGGAGTTTTGACGAATCGTGGGATTCAATCACTTCTTAGCTGGGAGGAGCCTCTGCTTGCGAGGATAGGGGGAGAGCCCACTACGCAATATTGCTCCTAAGGTTGACAGCAAGCGGGACCTCGCAGGGAGAGACTCCCACCATGAGGCCAAGGACTCCCGATTCAAGGAGGAACTGCCTTTTCATCTCAAATCAGAAATCCATCAAGAGGATATCATCTAAGAACACTAGAATCCTCATACATTTGCCATTGTGATGTTTTGGCAAAAGACACGTACCAGTCTGGTACGGAGACGAGGAGTATTCAAGGAGTTATAAAGGTCAAGTACCTTTTAAGTACTGGGATGAATAAAATCAAAGGAGTCATAACGAGTATGACTCAAACACAAAGAAAGGACTCTCACAAGAAGCTGGGGAAGCCCCAGAACAGCATCACAAAAGTGGGAGGAGCCAGAGAGCCACCCAGGATTTTCAAACCAGATGGAGGAGGGAAGCTGGTAACTTGGAAAGAACGCTGCTTAGCAAGCAGCTGGAGCAAGGAGGTGCCTGAGGTGCACGGAACAAGAGACAGGCTGGAGAGAGTGTCAGCTTGCTGATAGTTCCGGGAAGGACATTTGAAAAGGGCTAAAGAGGAGCGGCACCAGAGACATGCCTGAGCTGAAGCACACATGGGACAGACCTGCGAGTCTGTCAACCAAAGGAGAGAGGGAGAGATGGGGAGAGGGAGAGAGGGGTGGTAGTGGCCAGGAAGGGGAGAGAGGAGAAAACCCCTTTGCTCACCGTTACCACACACACACAGACACTGAAGCGTGTCAGAGGAAAGAACAGATGCAAGCAGAAGAGCCGTCCTGACCAAACATGGAGAGGAACAGAAGGAGCCATTACAGTAAAGGTAATGGGGAGAACAGGAGACACAGGGAGTAGTAGTCAATGGGACAGTCCTTTTTGTCGAAGTCAGAAAAATGAATACCATGATTGGAGTAATCATTCTCATCTCAGTGAGTGACCATATACTGAGAAGAGTAAGAATCTTTGCCGAGTCCGGCCTACTCTTCTCAGTGAGGAACCAAGTATTAAGAAGAGGAATACTTACTCAGGGACTCATCCTACTTGTCCCAGTGGAAGAACAAGTACTAAGCACAGAAACAAGTATAACGTTTGGAGTAATCATACTCACCTCAGTGAGAGGCCAAATACCAAGAAGAGTGGCTCAGCTTACTCGTCCCAGTGAAGAATCCGGTATTAAGAAGGGAAATACACATTCAGGGACTCTGACAACTCGTCTCAGTGAATGGGCAAATCCTAAGGAGAGTGAAACTGGTCACTGGGTACATCACACAGATCCCAGTGAAGAAACAAGAAATCGCAAGAGTGCAACAAGTGAGAAAAGAAGAGCGAAACAATTAATAAAACTGGTGTCGAGAGAAAGACTGTCAACTACAATTGAGAGGAACTGAGTAAAGGAACATTCTGGTGCCAGAACGCTTAGCAAGAGGAACTTAAGAGACCAAGGGAAACCAAATAAGGGGCGTGGAGAAGACCCCTAAGAGAACTAAAAGACTTGGTACAGCGATAGCTACAAGCTATCTTAAGATCCTGTATTGAGAAGAACATGCTAGAAAGCAACCCAGGGGAAGTGAGTCATTCTCCTAGTCTTTAGGTGTTTATTATAAGTGGCAGGGTCAGTGTAGACTAGTTTGGGACTCTTGCTTTGAACTTTAGAGTGGTGACGAGCACCCCAGCTTAATTGTTTATGTTAGGGAAATCCTTAGATTAGGGAAAGTCAGGCATTTTCTTATTATTTATAATAAATACTTCTTGAAATGGCAAACCCTAGTCTGCTTCCTCCTTCTGACCCTCCACAGAGTCTTGTGCTTGTAAAATATGAAAGGTTGTCCTCACTTAAAAATACTACAAACCTGACTTTGCTAGGAGCAAACTGCCTACCTGTACATGAATGGCTGTATTACAATCTTTTGCAACTCACTATGTATAGAACATCCACCATTTAATCGCTGTGTGTGAGCAGATGGGGGACTCTTTCTCATGGAATGTTCTAGCAATAAGCCCCAAGGCAGGAAGATGTACTGGACTACATCCTGTGAGGTTCTGCTTCCAGGTCGCACAATATGATGTGCGTTACCCTGTGTTTCCACTTACTCATCCATCATGTTTCTCTAATCCTCTTTCCGGTTTTCCTAAAACTCCCTACCCTATCTACAACCGCTTCCCCATTGGCTGCCTCGTGGTGACCTGCTACTGTACAAATCAGGAAACCATGCCAACCAAGGTGGGAGGGTTGTACTCCATTCGGCTTCCATGGTTGGGGGGTGGAGACTATTGAGTTATTCACACCACCCTGCAGGCTGACAGGTGTACTAGTTATCAGTCAGCCAAGTGTGACAGGTATGGATGGCAATGAGGAATCTGCAGGAGGAACATCCATCAGAAAGAACATTACAGAGAGCTAAGTAATTTGTTCTTCTAACAGATTCCATTCGCCAACAGATTCCTCAGTTATGATAGACTCCTATAGCAGTATGTGGATCTGGAGGAAAGAGGAAAGCAAGGACACCACCTATACCAGAAAGCTCTGGAGGACAGCCCTACAAAAACAGGCATGTACCCACATAGCCACCTGTTCTATGCCCAGAACAGGCACTCACTTCTGCAGGGCAGAGGTGGTAGCCATTCCTCTGGTAGAATGAGCTCTGAGACGTTCAGGCACATTCTTCAATGCCAGATCATAGCATTCCAATATATATGATATGGCATTTATAGCACGACTATACACAAGTGTTTCAGGCTCAACAGATGCAGAGAATGATCCCCCCCCTCGACAGGGGGTCAGTTTTGTCAGAGCCATGCCAGTATGGGCACCAGCACAAAGCTGGTCATATTTCCCGATGTCCGTTGTCTGAGAAATGTAGTAGTTAGGGACCCGCACCAGATCCAGGCGATGGAATAGTTTCTCTGCCTTGTAAAAGCGGGTGGAGGAAAAAACACATGAAGAAGGATATTTGGAGAGAGTGAGAACATTCTCAGACCACTTTCAGGAGGAAGGAATGTCATGTCACGTCTCACTATCAACGGCACCTTATCTTTGGAGAAAAACAAATAAGGCTCAACAGAACTCCTGGAGAGTGCTCATTCGTCTAGCAGAAGCGATGGCCACCAAGAAGATCACCTTAGGGGTGTCCAGTCCAATAGAACAAGAATGAAAGGGCTCAAAAAGAGTACCCATAAGAAATGTTCACACCAAATTCAAATCCCACACCCAAACTACAAACTGGCATGATGAAATGGATTGCACAATCCCTGTAAAAGCAGACCTAATTGGGCTAAAGAAATAGAAAATCCAGGGCAGAGGATAGAGGGGACATGCAATAAAGCCTACGGCTGAAAAGAGCACATCGGCTGACAAGTCACCACCCCTTTTATTTCAGTCTGTCAGTAGTAAAGTATGGAGGTTTAAGCGGAGACCCCCGCCCCCTCCAAATGGGAGAGTAGTTCCACTCTCCTCGAAAGGCGCCAGGGAGGGCTGATGGACATGTCCAGCAATGGTGGGTATCATGGCGTCTGAGGCCAGTTCAGATCAATGTGGTCCGAACAGGCGCAATCACTTCAGAATCAGCAGAATGACGAGAATCAGTGGGCACGCATAAAAGAGGTTGAACGCCCCCAAAGCTCCCCAATGAGGACATTTCTCAGAGCAGAATAACTTACACTTCCTGTTCAACCTGGAAGCTAAGCGTCCCCCAGCAGGTGAAAATCTCCTCTAGGACGGCCTGTGCAACGCCTGCCTGCTCAAGGCATCCATAGTGACATTCTCTCTTCCCCCAAGAGCCCAGAATCACAGTCAAATTGTTTCTCTGCAAAGTGGCAAGGAACCCACACTACCTCGTTTATTGAGGTACAGCACTGCCACTGTTGTCTGTAAGGATCAGCACACATTTCCCTTTCAAAGAGGAGAGGAATACCACCACTCCAGTACTTGATGTACCCCCGAGACTCTGAGGGAGACCACAGTCTGTTGACAGTGAAGCCCGACAGGAGAACATCCCAACCTTTCAGGAACCTGAGGCCATGGTTGTCGGAAGAACATTCCTTTCAGCAGGTTGCTCCTCAGGGACCACTGTGTAAGGTACCAAGCCACACGACTCGATGCCTGTAGAAGATCTGACATGTGTCCCTGAAACTGTGACCACTGGCAATGCAGGCAATGGACTAGCCAGTTTTCCTGGTAGAGAAGTATGCCCTCCCTCCCTCCCTCCCGAAGCAAGTTGCAACCACTGCCAGCAGCTTGGTGAAAACTATGGGTGCTGAAGAAAGGCCGAATGGCAGGACTCTGAACTGGTAGTGATGTTTGCCCACAATGAACTTCAGGCACTTCCTGTGCTTTATGAATGGGAACGTGGAAGTAGGCATCCTGAAGGTCCAGCGACACCAACGAGTCCAGCAGATCGGGAACCTGGAAGATCTGTGCTAGAGTTACCATCTTGAATTTGTCCTTTAACATGTATAAATTCATAAGCATGAGATCGCGTGTTGGGTGCAAGCCCCCATCTTTCTTCGGAAACAAAAAATAAGTTGAGTACCGCCCCTTGCCTCGTTCTTATTTCAGTTCTAGTGCGCTCTTCAAGAGAAGCTGATGGTTCTCCTCCAAGAGGATGGGGCCTGGAAGCAAAGTGGTGGTGTAAGGGAAGTGATCTAGAGGACAGTGAATGAAAGGGATACAGTAACCTTGCTGAATGACCTTTAAGGCACAATGCTGATGTAGTTTGAGACCAATGCGTGCCGAATTGAGAAATTCTTCTACCAACAGGGGACCTGCGGCAGAATTCCCATAGGCGTTGTGCCCCCTGGGTGGCTATGGGGACAGCGGCCGCTACAGTCCCACCTCTAGGGGGCACCTCTTCCTCTTGGGAAGCATTTGTCCTGCAGTCGCCCAGGTGATGAGGGCAGGGAACATCACAGGGCAACGGTGGGGGGAGGGCTGATAACATCACAGGGCAACGGTGGGGGGAGGGCAGGTAACATCACAGGGCAACAGAGGAGGTGGGGGAGGGCAGGGGACATCAAGGGGCAAAGGAGGGGGTGGGGGGAGGGCAGGGAATATCACAGGGCACCAGGGGTGGTGGGGGGAGGGCAGGGAACGTCACAGGGCAACAGGGGTGGTGGGGGTAGAGGGAGGGCAAGGAACATCATGGGGCAACAGAGCTGGTGGGGAGGGCAAGGACCATCACAGGGGCAACAGAGGGAGTGGGGGAAGGGCAGGGAAAATCACAGGGCAAGGGAGTTTGTGGGGGATGGCAGTGAACGTCACTGGGCATCGGAGGGGGTGGGGCGAGGGTTGAGAATATCGCAAGGAAATGGAGGGGCTCAGGGTGGGCAGGGAACATCATGGGGCAAAGGAGGTGGTGAGGGAGGGTAGGGAACATCGCGGGGGCAACAGAGGGAGTCGGGGAGGGCAGGGAACATCACAAGGCAACGAAGGGGGTGGGGGGAGGGCTGGGAGCATCACAGGGCAACGGGGTGGGGGGAGGGCAGGGAACATCACAGGGCACCAGAGGGGTAGAGGGGACAGCAGGGAACATCACAGGGCAACGGAGAGGGTGTGGGAGTGCCCTCCGTTGCCCTGCAACAAATGCTAACTGGATGCTTGGTGAAGAGAACAATTTTATTTACCTGAACGTCTTAAGTTAGCGTCACAAAGCTCAATTAAAGGAATGTTTGAGGCTCCGCCCATTGCACTAGCTAATCAGATGTACCAAATTGATGATAAAAATGGGAAGTTCTCAAAGATACCCAGATTAATATTTATGAGGACAAAGTTCTAACAAAACTAATTTACCGGTTTGAAGTCATGCAACCTTGGGTTTAAGATATTTGTAAACAATTATAAGGTTCAATATGGTGTATGGTCTTGTGGATCTCCAATGTTGTCCCAATCTCTACAATGAGTTTTCGAGTTAGGGTTGAAATCACTGGTTAGGACAAAGTGGAGATCTGTATTCCTGTACTTTAAAATCCTTTGCCCTTTAAAAGACTTGTTTTATGAGAATATGAATCACATATTACGATCAAGGAAAGAAAGTTGTGTGCATTTGTTTGCCGAGTCCGGTGATCACATTCTTGCAGAAATTGGACAGAGTAGGGAGGATCTTGTGGCCCTGCCCGTTAAAACTAAATCTGCCTTATGTCAATTGGACTGGCGACTTACTTTCGACAAACTCCATAGTGACTATTTATCCAAACCAATTTGTGGGAAGGGAATTATTAAGATTTAGGTGGAATCTCCATCCTACAGGACACATTTTAAAAACATATCATTAGTAATTGAGGAACAGTCATTCTGTCGATTCTGCAAGGACGTTAAGGAATTAGAAACATCTGTTGATTTTGTGGCCTGCTCTATAAACACTTAATATGTACATAACATGGAATATAAAAGCCTCTGGCTCATGTCTGAATGGTCACCCTACATCTATTGTTTTGGCAGTTGTGGGATTTGTAAAAAGGTGAAAACTGGGTGACTGGTAGAACTAAAGGGGCTTTCGCATCACTTTTTTACATTTGTATTATTATTGTGATTAAAATGTAATGCAAATTAATTGTATTCTATTTTTGAGGTTATGTACGCTCTTACACTTGTTTGTTTTGTGATGATTTGATGGTTGTAATTGTCCAAGATATGATGTTCTTAAAGGTTGAAAATGTGTTTTAACCAATGACAAAACAAAGAAAAGGCCTATTATGGACCTGTAGAGATCAGAACCTGAGCAGTACTTACAAATGTACGGAAAACAGTCTTACAAAGTCTCTCAACTCATGCTTTACAGAGAGTATATGACTGCATGGTGCATGTGCACCAAACGTCCCTATAACCCCGTCTGGCGCTGACAGTAGCCACCCCACTGCCTCTACTCAATTACATGATCTTAAGATGCAATTGTAGAATATTATCTTCTAGAAGACCGTGAGTGGGTACATTTTGTTTCCATCTTGTGGTATCATTTGCTTCAGGAAACATGGGCGTACAATGACATAAGTCTGGAGGGATACATTACCCATACGGTGTCTGCAAGTCTGCCCAAAAATAATATAGGGCACCCAAATGGGGATTGGTTTTTGGGGTAAAAGCTTCTTTAAATGTGCCAACCAAACCACTGGCCACAAACTCCCCTGTCCATTTCACTCCAGGGTGGGACCAATTCTTTGATTTGTACCATATGGCCCAAATGGTATGGATATTATGAACCAAATAGAGAATGTGATAGAGGAATAGATTCATTCGTGGCACATATGGGATAACCCTTGGTTAACATTCCCGACTTATACACAGTCCTGACATATACACAATCTTACAAGTATGTAGCCGCTACAGAACAGCTATTTCATTGAATGGGTCTAGGAGCCTGCAATGGTCAGTTGAAACCTGATATTTCACCCTGGCAGGAAAAACCGCCCAATTGATTATGTCCTGATTGACTTTCCGAAGTGGAAATATGCCAAAGCAGTAGCAATCCATTGGAGACCAGAAAGCAATAATTCAGGGTACTTAACTTTAGAAACTCTCGCCATGGACAGTAATAACATTCAGACTAAAGATGGGGTAACGGAGGATAGTACAGGGGCAACATGCTGGTCTTGGAAGCAAGACCATGAAGAGCAACAGAGGTTTGAATCCCAGATCCGTCCTTAGAGACCGAACTCCGGTATTAAATCGCTTTATATAAAAAACAATTAAATAAATGAAAATAAATACCCCCTAAATATAGCAGTAAAAGGTGAAAATGGGGTAGGGGGGGACAATGATCTAGGTAAAAACCTTGGGTTGGTATATCAGGAAATTCTGCCCGACCTGGTGAAGTTCATGGGTATAACTTCTAATGATCCCTACGCAGTAACTTATTTACACTCCGTCATCACCGCCACTATAGCAGCCTTTTTCACCAAGTTGGTGAAAGTAACCATTAGCAAAAGGGTAATGAAAAAAAGTTGGTTTGATAGCGAATGTAGAAAAAGTAAAGGCATGTAAGTTTAACCACCAATAAGGGGCTGCTAATTTGAAGAGGCTCAGAGAAGACCAAAAGGTATTGCTGTCCAAAAGAAAGAGAATGTTAACTTAAAAATTGGGTAGCCCTAGCGAAGGCTATCAATGTTAAAAAAAAGTTTAAGGGCTTTTGGAAAAGTGTTACAAGTGGCATGCAAGCTGATAGGAATGCTCCATCTGTGCAAATTCCTGAAATTACATGGTTTGCCCATGTTAAATCTCTGTATAAAGATAGCAGATTGGGCTTTATTACATGCCCCAAAAATAATTCTGGTCCGCTTGGTCCTGGGCACAGACAATTCCTTTACAATTCATGCTGGCAGAAGTCCTAACAGCCTTTAATAAGAAAACAGGGGGCAAGGTCTCCGGCCTTAATTACATTCCAGTGGACCTCTATTTGAGTGAACCTGTGATTTGGGCCACCTACTTTTTGTTGCTATTTCATGGGATCCTTAAAACTGGTATGAAGCCAATAATCTAGCAAACTGCATAGATTGTTCCTATTTTTAAAAGGGTGACCCTGGCAGCCCCGGGAATTACCAACCGATCTCTCTACTTGGCGCAAGCAGCAAGATATTTGGCAACATTCTGCAAACCAAACTAGAATAATAAATCAACGACTCTGGTGCAATGAGCCATCTTCAAGCTGGCTTCTGTATAGATCAAGTGTTTAGGTTGGTTTTGATCTTGCACAAATACGTTACACCCTTAAAAGAGGCCAAATGTATATGAACTTTATGGATGTCAAGGACACATTTGATAGAATTCCGAGGAGTGAACTGTGGAGTGCTTGGACTAAAAAGAAGGTCCATTTTCCTTTGCTTAAGGCAATTATTAATCTCTACCATAATTCTACAGCTAAGGTTAGTTGGGGCCCGGGTGGGGAATGTACCAAACCTTTCCCCATTGAGAAAGTGGTAAGGCAGGCCCTCCAACCTTTTTAATATGTTTTTTGATGGGGTGGTCACCGATATAGACATAGGTACCTATGACGCACCAATCTTGGGAGGCGAGAGGATCTGCATCTTAATGTTTGCCGACAAGGTGGGTTCTTCTTTCCAGAAGCCCATCAGGCCTCTGGAAGCTAACCGAACAGTTTCTTACATTTTGCGATGAGCATGGTCTCAAATCAATAGAGAAAAACTAAAACACTGAGATGTGGCAAACGGCAGGGGACTTATACACGTATGGACCCTAAAATATGTGGAACATATATTGAGGAAGTGCAAAAGTCAGATTCTTTAGGGATTAGAACCTCGGGGGACTGTAAATGGGCAGGACATATAAAGACTTTCTTTTGGGAGAAAGTGTAAGGCTATTTTACGATTCTCTAAAACATATGGCGATAACATCTTAATTCCTGCGATAGAAATCTATAGTGCTCCGGCAGCAGCATCTGCTATTTTTGGTGCTGAGCTATGGAGGCACTGTAAAACACAACTTGTCATCCCAAAAAATAACCAGAATTTCCCACTCCAGTTCGAATTGGGTCTCAGATCTATAAGCGATCAGGTTGCTATAAAGCCTCTACTTTTCTGGGTACGCATCTGGTCAAGTGACACCCACCATATTTATAGACTAGCATTAAGAGATATTCTAAAATACCTGAATGCATGCTTGATCTATTCCATGGCTTAAACATATTAAAGCTGTGTTGGTTGTGTTAAACCTAGAGAATTACTGGGTTAACCCCAAGGGTATCTCTAAGACCAGCAGGCAGGAAGTATTGGATGCTTACACATAATATAATAGAGGAAAACGTATAGGAAAGTGCTTGAAGTTAGCAAATTCTACCCCAGAAAGCGCTATTTATTAAGATTCGCCTGGGTAGATTACAGATTGCTACAGTTACGGCAAGGTGGAATAAAACTGTTTCTGATGGCTGTCCTTTTTGACCTGGGGTTATCAAGACGGTGCGTTCCTATGTACGCGGATATCCTTAAGAACACTCTAAAACCCTGCTTGAAAAAAAGGAGGGTTTCTGCTCAGTTTAATGCTGAAGAAATATGTAAACTGGCAAGTACCACTGATACTATATTCTCTCTTTCCAGATATTGGGGAAGGGCATGATGGAGAAGGTAGAACATCTCTAAACAATGTTGTTAAAGAGGTTTTACTATCCGGCAGGACACTTGGTTTTAAATATCATATTATTGTATTTACTAATCATTTTACGGTAATAATGTTGAAGTATTGGATTTCTTTAGGAATGAGGTGTGCAACAGTTTTTCATGCTATCTTTGATTATTTTGTACTTTTATGGTTTTTAACCGAAATAAAAGTAATAATGAATATGCAGGGGAACAAAAATCATCCAAGAACCCCATGTAATCACGTGAAAAATATTGTCAATCAAGAAACAGTACCACCTTTCTGTAGCTACGTAACTGACATTTTACTGGCACCAGTAAAGATGTAACTATTCAATATATAGTCCTATTACTGCTTTATCGGTGCAGGAAAATAAGACCTAAGCAAACTTGCAAAACAAAAATGGTTTATGACTTTGTTTGCATTGCACGTAATTGCTTCACCATACAAATGGCCAAACTACATAGCAGATACAAAATTGTGTCTTAAAAAAGGAGACATACCAAGCTAATAAAGTGATACTGGAGCAGATTGAAATTTTTTAAGGACCCTGTAAACTGCAAAGTAGAACATTTAATAGAAGGCAAAAGAATAGATGTCTGAACACAACTTGAAGCGCTGCTGGCGATTGTTTTTTTTTTTTTTTTTAAATATATTTTTATTTTATCTCAACCAAACAACATTACAACGAAACATAAATAAAACACTTCAAACAACAAAACCAAACAAACAAAAAATAAGGCACTGCAATCCCCATCCCTCCCCCCTATGAGCCTGTAGAGTGTCCGCCATCAGTGTCCGTTCCGTGCGGTGGGGCCACATCGCTCTCAAGTCCAGGAGCGGCCGATCCCGCTCCAAACAGTTCAGCTAACAATGACTTCCATGCCGTGAGAGAGCCTATTCCTTCCTCATCCCCTGCCATACTGCCCTCTTGCCACGCTGTCGTTTCGGCATCCGCCCATTTTTGGAGATCCCGCCACCAGACCTCCACTCGCGGCTTGTGACATTTCTTCCACTCCATGGCTATCCTACGTTTGGCAAGCACATAGGCCAGATCTTTAAGTTTCTCAACATGTCGAAGCTTACGCGCTCTGGGGTACCCACCCAGCAGACAAGCCCAAGCCGAATCCACCTGAAGTGTGACACCCCTCCCTGCCAGCCTCCGTGCCACTTCACCCCAGTAAGTTGCAATCACTGGGCACGCCCAGAACATATGCATCATGTCCGCATTCTCTTCGTTACACTTGGGGCACGCCTGGCGCCCACTACCTAGAAATTTGGAAATTCTAAGGGGGGTCATATATGCCCTGTGCGTAATATAGAGCTGTATCTGCTTGAACCGGGCGTTCCTCGATACCTTTTTGTGATACCCCAGGGCGCGCTCCCACATCCCATCCGACATCGGGGCCCCCATCTCCGCTTCCCACTCCAGTCTCAGGTGCCCCAAATCCTTCCCAACCTTTGTCATCAACATTTCGTACAACCTAGAGACCTCGTGTCCACCCTCTGATGCATCATACATTGTCTCAAGCGTGGCATCCGGTTCATTGGCCAAAGTAGTTTCGGGCCATGTGCTCCGGACCTCCCGGACCACCCTATGATAAGTTACATATTGGCCCCTGTGTAGCCCCGACCCTGCCTCCAGTTCATCGAACTCCATCAGGGTCCCATCCTGCCAAATGTCGCCCATAGTGATCAATCCCACTGACTCCCAATACGTTTGGATAATAGTTCTCAGCTGCCCGTCCTCCTTTGCCAGGGCGATCAGAGGCAACTGCGGCATACACGGCAAGGGGTCACCCATCATCCGACAGGCACGCCGCCATATATTCCTGCCAAGGGCTAGCATCTTAGGACGCTCTCTCATCCATGAGCCAGTGACCCAAATCACCTCCCGCAGATAGAAGGGGGAACAGTCTCTCCCTAGCAGCCTATGTTCGGGGGTCTCTTCATCTGAAAGCCACCTGGCCACATATTGCAGTTGCGCCGCAATATAATAGGCCTCAAAGTTCGGCAGCTTCACGCCACCTTTCTCGTAAGAGTTCTGCAATTTCCATAATGCGACCCTGTTGCACGTGCCGTGCCACAGGAAATTCCTACACACGCTATGTAACTTAGTGAAAAACTTCCTAGGTATCATATACGGGATGTTATTAAAGTAATGCAGGAGCCTGGGCAGCACCACCATTTTAAGCATAGCTCCGCGACCCATCATGGCTAAAGGCAATCTTTCCCAGAACCTCATACACCTCTCAATCTTTCCCACAGCTAGTTCAGTATTATACCTGTGTTATTCCTCGGCCGTGTGATACACGTCAATGCCCAAGTACCGGAAGGAGCTCGTTGCCCACGGAATCCGCAGCACTGGCAACCTCTCCGCCGGTATCCCCACATAACTGCCTAGCGGGAATAGTACGGATTTCTGAGGGTTAACCGCTATGCCGGACAACCAGGCATACCTCTCCAATACCTCCAAGATATACTGCAAATTATCTTCCGGATGTTTCAGGTATAACAGCATGTCGTCTGCATACAGGGATATAAGATGGCACTCTCCTCCCACCTCTATGCCCACTGGATCATACTGCTGCCGGAGGTAAACTGCTAAGGGTTCGAGGGCCAGTATGTACAACATTGGGGACCAAGGACAC
The DNA here is from genome assembly GCF_040938575.1 of Ambystoma mexicanum. Classification (NCBI taxonomy): domain Eukaryota; kingdom Metazoa; phylum Chordata; class Amphibia; order Caudata; family Ambystomatidae; genus Ambystoma; species Ambystoma mexicanum. The sequence continues at coordinate 745,671,840 of NC_090937.1, forward strand.
CCTTGCCTGGTGCCTCTGCCTAACTGCCATCTATCTGACACCACTGCACCCGTACGGACACTAGCCAGAGGCGCACTATATAATAGCTCGGCCCACCTCATGTAGCATGGTCCCAGTCCGAACTGCCCCAAAGCCGCCAGCAGCCATGGCCATCGAACAGAGTCGAACGCTTTAACCGCGTCCAGCGCCACTATCGCCATTTCGCTGTCCTCACTGCCCCCCCATTCCACCACCCTGTGAAGGCGTCTGTGATTGTGAGTAATATTCCTGTTCGGGACATAGCCCGTCTGGTCAGGATGGATCAGCTTGCCTATTACCCTCCGCATTCTGGCCGCCAGGACAGCTGTCAGGATCTTGCTGTCCTGGTTCAGCATCGACAGGGGCCTGTAGGAGCCACAATCATGCCCCGGTTTATTGGGTTTGGGGAGCGGTACTATAATCGCCTCCCTGAGTGATTCAGGCAGCCGCCCCACCTCGAACGCTTCATTAAACATCTCCAGCATGGGCGGGAGCACCTCCTCCCCATAAGCTTTATAAAACTCACTGGGGAACCCGTCCGCTCCTGGGGCCTTGCAAGTGGGTAGCTGCCGCACAATCTCCTGCAGCTCCTCCAGAGTGATCGGAGCATCCATCTCCTCTCGCTCTTCGTCACTTATCTTGGGCAGGCCTATGTCTTCAAGTACTACCTCTATCTCCTCCCGGCTTCCCCCCTCTCGATCCTCATATAATGCTTGATAATATTCCACGAATGCTCCATTCACCCCTTCCTGGGTGTCCTCCTCCACTCCCTTTTCAGTGATAACTGATCGGATCGGGGATCTTGGGGTCTCGCTCTTATACAGCCAAGCAAGAAGCCTGCCCGTCTTGTCTCCCCCGGCATGCAACCTCTCAATGTACTTCCTGTAATTCAGATTACAAAGCCTGTCCCAATGTTCTGCGCACCTCTGTTGCAGATTAATGACCTCCTCCGTCCCTCCCTCCCCCAGCTCTCTCCCCAACTCAATCTCGGCTCTACGCAGATCTGCCAGGACTCCTCCCATTAATCCCTTGGATTTAGCAATGGCAACCCCCCTCATTACAACCTTAAAGGCCTCCCACAAAGTGCCCGCCGACTTGACGCTGCCTGTGTTCGCTTCAAAGTAAGCAACTATCCCCTGCCTCACTTCCTCTCTGAAGACTGGGTCCCTGAGCGCTTCCGCCCTAAGGCGCCATGTTGGAATTCGCGCTCGTGGGGGACAAAGCTGCCAACGCATGACCAAGGGCGAGTGGTCCGAAAGGACTCTCGCCCTGTAGTCTATCTGGTCACACTCCGCGACGACGTCCGGCGTGGCGAAAAAGTAATCTAGCCTCGTGTGTAACTGGTGCGGGGACGAGTAATGCGAATATTGCCTCACGCCAGGGTGCCTCGTCCTCCACACGTCTGCCAGGCCAAGGTCCACCAGTAGCGCCTGCAGTACCCTAGCCGCCGGGCTGGGCCTGTTCACCCTGTCATCCGACCTGTCCTCTTTGGGGTTTAGTACACAATTGAAGTCCCCTCCCCAAATCACAGGACCCCCCCATCCCTTCACCCAGTCTTGTGGTCAGTGTCCTAAAGTATGTCGCCGTGTCACGGTTGGGAGCATAAGTATTTATAATGCACACTACTTTATTTTCCACAAGCCCCCTTACCATGACCAGCCTCCCATCAGACTCCACAACCTCCCCAAGTAGCTTAAACGGGACATGTGGTGCAACCCAAATCAGCACACCTCTAGCATAGGCAGAATACGTAGATCCAACTATTGTCCCTCTCCACTTTCTCCCCACCAGTTCCAGTTTATCCCGTGTCAGATGTGTCTCCTGTAACAAGGCGATATCTATCGTTTGTCTTTTAAGGTACAACATGACCTTGTTACGCTTAAGGTAGCTGTTAAGCCCTCCAACATTCCACGTTAGTGTCCTAAGGTCCCCCATGATGTATCAGTAGCTCCCATCCCTCTCCCAGGTCCACTCGCCACCCCCCTACCGCAAGGGCCCCCATCCCCAGTTTCTCTCCCAGGCTCATATGAAAAACTGACCTACCCCACCCCCCTAACCGCACCAACTGCCCAGCTCCATCCCTGGATCTCAGGCATCCCTGTGTTCGGTTCTCTCTGGAACCCAAGTAGAGAACCCGACAGGGTGTCACCCCACACACCGTGACTAACCTAAACTCAAACTGGGGTACAAAGAACAGCCCCCGGAGGCTCCCCTCCCACACTTCCATATCCGCGCACACGGACCATGTTTCAAAGTCCTAATGCATACACTACCATAACAAAGTCCCACCGACTATATTCCAGTCCCAATATTCATAGCCCAACCGGGCCCGCAGCGTCACTTATCTCTTCCCGTTCCATCCGCCATCCGCTCATCTGGCTCTTGAGGACAATTTTGTACATCGAGCCATTCCATGGCCTCCTCCGGTGTGTCAAAAAACAGTGTCTTAGTCTTGAAGAATATCTTCAATCTGGCCGGGTAAAGCAACATACTTGTACCCCGCTGCCCGCAATCGCCTCTTGACCGCCCCAAAGTTCATGCGACTACGCTGCACTTGCAGGGTGTAATCGGGGTAAGCAGTAATGGTCGCCTCTCCTCGCTGTATGGTGCCCCCCTTACGAAAGTGCTCAAGGATCCTTTCCTGATCCCGATAGTTAAGGATCTTGGCGATCACAGGCCTAGGTGGGTTCCCCGGCGGTGGTCTCCTGTTCAAGGCCCTATGCGCCCTCTCCAACGCAAACCCCTGCGACAGGGCTCCCCCAGTGATCTCCTGCAGCAGCAAGTTCTCAATGAACTCCGTGGGATTCTGGCCTTCAACCCCCTCCGGCAGGCCCACGATGCGAACGTTATTTCTCCGAGCGCGTCCTTCCGCCTCTTCAGCCCTACTTTCCAAGTTACCCACCCGCTGCACCAGGGCATGGATATCGCGCTTATATGCAGTGCAGTCCGCCACAGTAGGGCCCATCTCCGTTTCCGTACGCTCAGCCAGGGCTCGTACATCCTGCCTCAGGAGGTTCACGTCCTCCTGCACCGCTCCGACCTGTAGTTCCAACGCAGTCTTCAATTCGACCACGGCAAGTTGGAGCTTGGTCTCCCACGTCGCCTTCAGGTCCGCAATCGCAGCGAGGACCTCCTGGTTCGCACCACCGGCAGCCATCTCCTTGGTCTGAGTCTTATCCTTGCTCCTGGCACCTTCCAGGCCGGGCGACGTCTTGGCGTATTCGTCGAGCGTAGGCTGTTTATTCTTCGCCCTCAGAGGTTTGTTCGACATATCTCCAGTCCAGGCCAGGGAGGCACCGTGCCCATACACCACGACTCAGTTGAGGGTCCCAGCTCGCCCGACAGCCTCAGGCACCGCTGTTGTACGGCGCTCCCCCCAGATAGGCAGGGTCGCGCTTTCCCCTTCGTTCCACTGAGAGGGCGCACGTATGCTGTGGTCCCGATCTACCGCTCCTTTGTCCCCTCGTCAAGCGGCGGCAGCCATTTTGTCGTCCGTCGAGATCTCGCCACCAGTGCTTCATGCGGCTCTTAAGTACACGTGAGCACCACGACCCCGTGTAAAAATGTGTCCTCGCGTGCAGCCGGACTTCATGTTCACAGTCTTCCTACTTTCCGCCAAATCGCAGCGGTCCTTGCGCGGTATCAGTCGGATTATGTACGGATCAGGGGGAGCTCCCGTACAGGCACGTCCTTTCACATGGCTTCCAAGCCACGCCCCCCCCCTGCTGGCGATTGTTCATGCTGTGATCTGTACTTTGTGATGAATCGAGCAATATCATCACTGATTCTCTGGAGGGAAGCTTCTCCTGCGTGGGCAGGGAAAGGCAGAAGCTACCCGACTGACCCGGAGGGTGGCTCTCTGCGGGCGGACCACTCAGGGGGAAAACAAACCCCAGAGGCACAAGAGAATGCTAGGCTGAAATAATCTTGCAGCCATCATTTCTAATGACATCCAGGTGACTGTACAACATACTCATAGTTTATTGTGATGTAGATGACGAATATCCAAATTTTCACAAGTCAATCACCTTATCTGCCCGCACCCCTTTTAGTACTGAGACAAGGAAGAGGTACGGAGCAATGAAGATGACCAGTAGCAGTAATGTCACACCTCAAGGAAAGAATTCCCATGTGCTACGCAAACAGCGCAGTATTCAGTCCCTTTCCTTACATTTGATGGTTCCCATGGCATCTATACCAACCCCATATGCGTGCACGTCATACGCCGACTACTGCGACGCAAGAAGTTACGTGTAGCCATGGTTCCCCGATGAACGCTGGTATGCCAGGGCGTAGTTTCCAAGCCCGCATTGAATAAAGGGACAGCATTCCAAGGTGCTGGTGCTTCTAATTGAAGTACTTGGTGTTCAAACCTCTGACAATTTTCTGCTTTTGATCCTACCGACCATGCTTCTGTATCCTTGACCGCTCTCTTTGGATTAAATTCGGAAAGTGTTTTGTCCTGACTTCCTGGTAACAAACCCTGCTTCTGTCTCATCGACCTCTGCATTTGGATTACGCTCTGGTGGAGTGGTTTTTGACTTTTTGGATAACGAGTTTCTGCTTTTCGGATTCCTCTTGGATTACCCCTTCACCCTTGCTCCTGGTGGTTTCAATGACCTTGTGTTTTTCTGTTCTGGAATTGAATACTGTGAGACGGCTTTATTACTGGATCAACTCTGTGCACTGGACTTTGGACGCTATGCAGCTTTGTAACTTCCTGGGCAAGCTCCTGGAGAAACTGGCCATCTCCCAGCTTAATCTCCATGCTGAATCTGTTGGTAGTCTTCATGACCATCAGTCTGGCTTCAGAGCTGCCAGAAGCACGGAAACTGCTCTCCTGAACATCCGTGAGGACCTGCTCTCAAACCTTGACTCTAACACCCCTTGTGTTCTCATTTTGCTTGACCGCTCTTCTGCCTTTGACACTGTCAACTACACTATCCTGTTCAACCGTCTCCGTGATAACCTGGGTATCACTGGTCAAGCTCTGGCTGACGACCTTCCTCTCCAATCGACCCTCCCAGGTCCAACTGGGTTCCTTCCTCTCTGACATCTTTTCTCTACCTGTGGTGCCCCCCAGGGATCTAACCTCTCCCCCTGGCTGTTCAACCAGTAACTGGCACTTCTTGCTCACCGCATTGCTACTCTCTGTCCCAACTTTCAGTGCTATGCGGATGATACCCAGCTCATTTTCAGGCTACCCTCGGCCTCCTCTTCCCCTTCCTTCATCTATGACTGTCTTTCTGCTATCGAGGAATGGTGTGCCGCCAACGACCTCTGCCTTAATGCCAGTAAGGCTGAGATACTACTTATCGGCACACCCACTCCCTACTTCCCTGCAGCTCTCTGGCCGGCCTCCCTTGGCCCTCTTCCTGCTCCTACCTGCAAGGCAAAAAACCTCAGGGTCATCTTCGACTCCACACTCTCTTTCTCTCCTCACATATCTGACGTCTCTAAGAAGTCACACTACCAACTACACCTCCTCAGAGGTATCCTTCCTTTCCTCTCCTTCCCCCAGAAACTCACTGTCTCCAGAGCCCTGGTTCTCTCGAAGCTGGACTACTGTAACAGCCTCTATCTAAATCTTCCTGCCTCTACTCTCCGCCCTTTGCAACTCATCCAGAACAGGACTGCGAGACTTGTCCTTGGCCTCAAGCCCAGGGACCGTATCTCTCCAGGACTGAAATCGCTACACAGGCTCTCAGTGGCTTCGAGGATCAAGTTCAAAACCCTCTGCATTGTCCACAAGGCCTTCTGGGGCCTTAGGCCAAAATACCTTCAACACTCTCTTCCTAAATATCTTCCTTCTCGAGCTCTTCGCTCATCCACCTCCAACTACCTCAGTCAGCCGCTTCTCCAAGCAACGAGCTGGGGGTAGATCTCTCTCTGCAGCAGGGGCCTCCCTCTGGAACAGCCTTCCTGCCTCCCTGAAACTTGAGAACCATCTCCGGTTCCGGAAGCACTTCAAAACCTTCCTCTTTGCCTCTGCTTTCTCTCCCTCTCTCCCCTGCTAAAATCACTGAACCTACACTGAATCTTCAACTGGGCCACTCACCGATCTCGGTCCTTGGCCCAGCCACTCTTCCTTGCACTGCGGGACTGTCTCTGTATCCTACAGCCCCTTCTCCCGGCACTTAACTTGCACTTGCCACCAGCTGGCCCTATTATTTATCTTGTATTCTACTAACCATGTACTGCACTTTCCCCTCTCCCCTTTCCCCTTGCACTTTTCCAAGTCCCCCTACCCTTGCACTTGCGCGATCTGAATGACACCTGGCCTAGTAGGATCGTTGTCTGTCTCCCCTTGTTTCCCCCCCGCCTCGTCGCGCCTTGAAACACTTGTGTATCGGCGCTTTACAAATGCCATATCATATATCATATCATAACAACTGTGCCAGTAACTGCCATTAGTGCATCCTCGTTCTGCCCGGGGCATGTCCCTTAACCATAATAACATCCCTACCTTATCGCATCTAGCTCTCTCCGTTTCCCATTTTCTTACAATCCCCTTCACATTAGGATTCCTGTTAAACACACTTTAGGTAAGCGTCATATAGACAGTATAGTTTGGCCTATCTTTGGAATATGTTCTACATCTCTTTCTGTTCTTTTTGACCTTCGAATAAGAATCACAAGTATTTCCACCAGATGACATCATAGGATTCAGATAAGCGTCAAGCATCACAGTTTAGTGTTATCTTAATGTATGATCGCATTCTACCTTTTGCTTAGTGATTGGCACTAAAATCTTATTCTTGATTTTACAGCCTGGTGTGCATACCTGGTGGAATTTTGCTCTTTCACCTGAACAACTAGTCTGCCAGTCGGATTTAAATTGGTGTTTCATGAGAAAGGTCACCCTCGTTGAGGAGACCTGGTATATTTAGTCTTGGGGTTTTGGAGAATAAACTTCCAACAGCCTGCATACCTTATCGTGAGTACTAAGAGGTGAGCCAACGTTGCGGTCTAGTCTATGGACATTTTTAAACCAGGTCAGGAAGTTTAAAACTGCCACAGCTGACAGACTTACGAGAGAGGGGCAGAGACGGAGCTTGACAATACATAATAACATGTTGTAATGTCAGTCAGAACACTGGAAGCGAAGCAAACAAAGCAGCACAGAGGCTAACCCGAAAAGCGCGCAGAGAAACCAGAATGAAGGAAGCTCACTGCTTGAGAGCCTGAGGCAGTGGGAGCTGTGTGCAGCAGCAGAAAGCAAAACGAGACCCATCCGACTAATGGGACGCAAACCGAAGCAGAGAACTAGAGACATGACAGACATTGAAGATGCCTGTTAAGCCCAGAGAAAGCGAATGGGTTACTGTAAACGTGTATTACATATGACAAATAAGTATGCTGAGACTGAAGATTAGTGTTTGTCTGCTCCAGAAGCAACTTTTATTTTAATGCAACTTTCTTTTCTTTAAAGGTAAAAGGATACGTTTTCAACTTGGTCGAGGTCTTCAACTGTAGGGGATAGCTTCATGCAGTGGAACTGGACACTTCAGGTAAGTCTTTAAGGAAAGTATTTTGCTTTATATCGCCTTGAAATATACAGTCTGTGTTTCTAACATTCAGTTCTGGTGCCTTTCTTTCTCCTTCTGAGTTGCTGTCTGTAGTGACTTTGGCACCTTGCTTGTTGATTTCTACAGTCCTTAACTTCTCTTAACAGTTTATAGTTCTTTTCCCCTTGGTTTTCTTATCACTTTAGGAAATTTGTTCTTTCCTGAGTAATTCAAGCATTCAAGCACTGTGGCTCCTGTCTCTCGCTCTCTCTCTCTGATTCTTTCTATGGACCTGGACTTGGGAAGCTGTGTTCCCTCTTAAACGTGCTTTTCAGCGTATCTGATGTCAGATTCTCCTCACTCTCATACGCTGGCCAATGGTATGAAGCTTGACTGTCTTTATTTCTCTGAGCCTCTCATAACATTGTGGCGCCGATCAAAGCTCTACTCCCAGCTGTGCTGACATGGACGAATTCGGTGGCTCTTGTACGTTTTCCTTCAGCAGCACTGCTATTTGCAACTCAGCATCTCCGAGTTAGCTCCGCCCCTTTGTGCTCTGCTTCCCCAGCCTGACGCGGCACCTTTTCGCTCTCCCGCTGCCGTTACAACGATCTTCGGATCGAGTGCGTCGGAAGGGGTTTTTCCCACTATAACTGCAGCCACAAGTGGGTCGCTTCTCAGTCACTCCCCCCTCCTTTATCCCGGGGACGGTTTACCTTCTCACCTCGTAGGTCGCCGCTTTCTTTGCGGTGCATAGCCCTCGGTCGCCGCTTGCTTCACTCGGCAGATCGCTTCACAACTTCCACGCAAATAACTTGTTAAAGCGCAACCGCGCAACTCTTTTACCCTATTTAAATAAACTATGGTTTTCTTCGTTCCCTCAGGAGCTTTTAGTAAGCCCAACTGTAACTGTCTTTGTCATTCTCTGCCAACTCCGTATCCTGGCAACCAGCAAAACAAAAGAGAGAAGACAATAGCTTGAGACCTTGACTTGATTGGCTTTAAGCCCTGTCAATTATCCCCTCCCAGCCGACAGGAATAGTTAACCCTTTGTCACCCTAACCTTTCGGTGCCCTGTTTAGCCTGGTATTGCCAGAGACAGCGTTGATGGGAGTTTCTCCTAGGCACTTCAGCGTGGATTCCTCACAGTTACCGAAGCGTCTGAAAGTGTATGCGATGTCACAGAAACAGAGCGAGAGAGGCATACTGAAACATTTGAAGTAATTGGAATATTTGCGAACAATATTGAAAACGGGTCGGCGAGAAGTTAATGTAATACAAACACTATTGGAAAAGGGGCAGAAGCCCAATGTTTGAAAGAAAGAGTGGAAACTGAGACAAACCTTGGTAAACAATGGTCAGTGACCCAAAATTCATCAAATATAATATTGTGGGTGAAAGAAAGTAATTGGAGACCGGAGAAGCCTTGGCAGGTTAGAGAACCAGGCAAACGGTGGGTCTGGGACTCACACCTGTAACGGTTTGCGTGGCCACCCTCGACACAGGGAGTTTCCCCCCCCCCCCCAAGCTAAGTGTCACACAATAAATGGTTAATGTCGGTACTTTTTATTCAGCCCTATCTCCAATTCACCCAATACCCCCTGGGTAGCCTCACCCAAAGCTACCAATGAGCCAAGAACCAGGCCGATGTATAGTAAATATGTTTATATTTATTTGAATAAGATGTTACGAAACACACTGAAATGTCAAACACCACTTTATCCGTGGCACAACTTCTCAACATAAATAAATCACACAAGTGAGTTGAAAAGAACACAATCACAATTTAATACTTTCTACAAATTTCACTTCAAGAAATAATGTGCGCTGGTCAGTAAACACAAATTACAAATGTAGTGCTTTGTAATTGTCGGTTTTCCTGCGCGCTTAAAAGGCTAGAGGTTTGGTTTTTCAGATTTGGACAAATGCATATGGCAATTATGATTTTAACAACACATTTGGTTGAAAGTAACCACAAGTTGATTTAGCAGTTTGTTTTTAGACCCCCCACTCTCCCTACTTTGGTCTGTGTTGGGGGAGTCTGACAGATAAATTAGGATGATTGAATTATTTTGGATTTCAGACACCCTTGCACTGAAAGGCCTGTGCTGGGAAAAGTTGGACAAAAAGATTGGACTGATTCAAGAACAACGACACCCCTCGTCCTTAAACAAGTTGGTGTCAACAGGACAGAAAGGATTACCCAAATAAATTATAAGCTACAGTTTTTCAGCGCACACTGGGAAGTGAGGTTTGTTAATTTCAAATTTTAACAAAAATCACCCCATAATGTTCTGCCAAAGGGAATTCATTAAATGAATATTTTTAGTTAAATGGGCTAAGGATCTACACAGTCCCCCCTCCCTCGCCCCCAACTATAAAGGGAAAGGATTTAAGGCAAGCAGACTACCCCACACACCTTTTGGTCTCACAGGGCTCAGTTCTATTTACATAGAAAGCCTCTGTTTAAAGTCAGGAAAGCAAGCTGCATGCCAGAACCTGCTGGAAGGATACGGGAAGGGTCTGGGCACTCCACTCTCAAGGATTGACCCCAGCACTCCATCATAGAACCCAGTCATCTTTTAGGCCTTCCCTGAAATGGACAGCTCCGCCCAGATGCATTCCAGCAATCTCCTCTGGTGTTTCCTTGCAGCTGTCAGATGCAGCACTCCCTGATGGTCATTTTAGCAGCTCTCCCTGATAGTACATTTCAGCAGCTCTCCCTGATGGTACATTTCAGCAGATCTGTCCCCTCCTCATAGTGCATTTCCCCTTGTACAGCAGCGATGACACCATCAAGTTTACAATCTTGGGGGAGTGCCCTGCAAGAGCTCCCGCAACTAGGATTGGACAGTTACCCTCCTCTCTACTCCCAATCCCAGCCCATCTCTCTACAGATTGGTTTAAGAGTCTGGAGCAGACATATGACAGCTCCATTTGCAATCCCCATTTGTTCTCATGTCAATTTTTGGCAAAAAACCTCATAATTTTACTAGCAACTGCCATAATAGATAGATATCCCCTTTTCAACTATTCATGGGGAATGAAATAGAACGACTGCCAGGTCCGCACCATGTTGCATGGTCGTGTGGCAATTTTCTGCTGTCTTCACAAAAAGTATAACTGTTAGAATATGCAATGTATTCCCCATATTCTTAATTTCACCCTCAACCCGTTCACAAACTCCCAAATTTGGAACCCTTTCAGATCAGCCAGAAACGCATTTTAGATGGCCATTACAGTTCCTTGACTCATAGGTGGATGAATTTTTATCACCAAAATCTCCTCGAAATTATCTAAATAATGACACAAAGAAAATCTGACTTATGGTTGCTGAGAAAAATGCCTAAATGATAACAGACCTTTTAAACAAAGAGAATCTTCATATGTGCAAATATGAGCTTCCATTCGTCCATGCCATTTGCCACTTTGGGCCAGCCTCTTACCAGAGCCTTTATTAGTCGCTTGGTGTTTAGAGTTTGCTGTCTGAAGTTGGAATTTCAGCCCCCCTTAATTGTAGACCCTGTTTTCACACCTCCTGCTTACATTTTGGTCATGCATCAGCAAAAGGAAATTGTCCTGCAGAGACAGCCAAGCCTTCAGGGACAACACCTTTCAGGCAGGCCACATTTTATTGCAGTTGTAAAATAGCTGGGGCGATGTAAACCAGGCTCTGCGTGGGGGAGTTCTTTGTGACATTTGTCTCACAGCAAGCAAAGGGTTTGCCTCGGGACTACAGAAACCTCTTCATGGAAATAAAGTGGGCTTTTCTTTTCAAACATCTGCTGGTATTTTGAATGCGAAACATGATCTACATTACTTTTTGTCAACATGCACCATGCCTTTTTCCCTGACATTTGTATGTTAGCAGGGGTATATTTTTCACATTTAAACTGGAAACACACACGCTAAGCCGTGTGTGTGTCATTGTTCCAAAATCCTGTTTTTTCATGTAAAAGGGACCTTGGAATTTCTTCTAAATTTGTGAATTTAAAAAAATGTGGTTTCCTTTGCTAATGACAGGTAGGCAGTTCCACAGGGCCCTTTAGTTCTGTTAGTTTGAGGCCTTTGATTACACCCCGAAGACAAAGACTTATTAATTTGACATCCTGGTAGGAGAGTAAACCAGGAGTGAGAAGCAAAGTGAATGTGGAATTGTGTAACTGCAAGAAAAAAGTATAAAAAGGGAGGAATCATACCCCTTCTTGGAGAACGAATGAGAAAGTCACAAATACCCTGGCAGGAGAGTACACCAGTGATATACAAAACAGAACCGCTAATGTAAAATGGAAGAATGGTAGCCATTTAAAACTAATGGAACCACGGAGTGTGAGAAGCTGAACATGTGTGAAGTAAACTCATGGGACGACTCATACAGTTTAAAATTGTTAACATGAAAAGTAAATTATTGAATATTGAGGAGAGGACAAGCTAAGGTAAAAGGATAATTTTTCTTTAAAGTGTAAAAACCTAAACAAGTGGAGAAGCTCAAGGGAGAAGTTGTTCCCGCTGAAATGTAAAACAAAGCCTTGGAAGGGAAGAGAAACATGGGGGGTGCCTTCCCACTTTTGCGGTTTAGGGTTTGGACACAGAAAGGAGGACGCTCTTGTTTAACATCCTGACACTGACGCTCCTTAGTTTTGTTGAGGCAGGGAAACCCCTCTTAAAGTTAGGGATAGATGGGATTTTCCCCAACCTTCTCGTTATTTTGAAAATAAAAGTCATTTTGAAACAGATTACTGCGTCAGAGTCTTACTCTTGATGCCTTACAATGTAACGGTTTATTGAGAAGCCACCCCCAACACAGTGAGTTCCTTTCCCTCCCCACTGAAGTGTTTATGAAACAAACTGTTTAACACATTTTTTTTGGCCCCATCTCAGAAACATCATGCCGCATGGATCCCCCTCCTCTGAGCTATCAATGAGCCAAGAACCAGGACGGTGTACAGGAAATATATTGCTATTTATTTAAATTAAAAGTAATACAAATTAGCACGAAAATGTCAAAACCACTTTATCCGTGGCACAACACAATTACTTTCAGCATAAATAAATAACAAAAGTGAGTTAAAAAGAACACAATCACAATTCTTCACTTTCTGCAAATTTCACTTCACAAAATAATGACACTGATCAATAACAAAGGCACTTATGTAATGTGCAATTTTGATTTTCCTGCAGGGCTAAAAGGGTAGCAGTAGGATTTCAAGATCGGTAAAAATACATATGGCAATCATAATTGCAACCACACTTTTGTTTAAAATAAATGCAGGGTGATTTAATAGCTTTGTTTTTCAGACCCCCCACCCTTGCTTTGGTCTATGTTGGGAAGTCAGACAGAAAAATGTAAATGCTTTGGGGAATTTTGGATTTCAGACTACCCTTCCTTAAAGGCCTGTGTTGGGGAAGCTGGATAAAAAAGTTGGATTGATTTAAGAACAAAGACACCCCTCTCCCTTACAGTCGGGGTCAGCTAGACAACCAGGATTACCCAATTAATTTATAGGCTATAGTTTTTAGCACACACTGGGACGTGATCGTTGCCAATTCCGAATTTTAACAAATTTGCCAAATGGGGAATTAATTAAATTAATATTTATGGCTAAATAGGCTAAGGAGCGACACGGTTTAACCCCCCCAACCCACTATAAAGGGAAAGGATTCATGGCCACCAGGCACTGCCACCTTTTGGTTTCCCAGAGCTTAGTTCTACTTACATAGCAAGCCTCTGGTTTAGGAAAGCCAGCTGCATCACAGGACACTCTGGAAAGATGAACAAGTTACTTACCCCTGGTAACGTTCTTTCGACTGGATGTTCCTCCCACGTATTCCTTATCTTATGATATTTCCAATATCCATATTAGCTGCTTCGGAATGTTTTTTCAGCAGAGGGCGCTGCGCGTCAATTCCTGTCGACTCGATGTTGACGTCACTGATTGCATATATAGCACGCGCAGCATCCGTTTGCTTCAGTTACGTCTTTACGAATGTAGGATCTATTCCATACCCGACAGGTACTCCTCCTGAGTGAGCGCAAACTGCAATAGCAAAGGAAATTCTACTGCGTGGTAGGTTGGGAGGGGCGATCAGGAATATGTGGGAGGAACATCCAATCGAAAGAACGCTACCAGGGGTAAGTAACTTGTTCTTCGAATGGATTGTGTCCTCCCACGTATTCCTCATTTTATGATTGACTCCCAAAGCAGCTCTAGTATTTCTGGAGGAGGGAGTCAGAATATTTCATGACAATTTAGTAGTTCTCATAGGTCTGTGTGCACAGAATGCAACACTGCCAAATAAGCCTTCCAGGCCTGAAGAAGAATCCAAACTGTAATGTTTGATGAAAGTATGTACGGACGACCATGTGGCAGCCGCACACATTTCTTTAACTTGTACTCCCCTCTGTAATGCAGAGGAAGTCGACATGCCCCTGGTCGAATGAGCCCGAAGGCCTTCTGGAGGATCTTTTCCTGCAGTCTGTAGCATTCAGATATTGCCAGTATTATACATCTGGATAATGTCTGTTTAGTGATTGCCATACCTAACTTGTGGCCTGACTAGCCAACGGTCATCTTGTCTTAGTTTTGCCATTCTGGTGATATAGAAAGTTAGTGCTCATTTAGGATAAAGCATGTGTAGCCTCTCCTCTTCCTTCACAGGGTGCAGAGGAGGGGAAAAGGATGGTCATGTTATTTTCTGAGTCAGACGGAATTCAGATACAATTTTGGGTAAAAAGGTGGGCTTCACCTCCTTATAGAAAATTGTGTATGGACACTTGCATGATGAAGCCTGAAGTACACTCACCCTTCGGGCAGATGTAATGGCTACTAAGAAGATGTTTTTTTAAGGTTAGGAGCCTCAAAGGACGGGAGTGTATAGGCGCGAAAAGAGCACACATCATACATTTCAACACCAAGGCGAGATACCAAACCGGGACTTGAAAAGGGATCGGAGGGAAAACATTTGTCAATCCTTTTAGGAGTTGTATTATTAGAGGAATTTTGAAGTAAGAAACCGCCTCTGAAGTGCGCTTGAATATAGAAAGCGCTGCAGTACAAATCTGGAGCCTCAGATTAGCAAGGTATAACAAAAAGTATAACAACATAGGTGTAATTACATGTAAATGGATCAACATTCTTAGCTCTACAACAGCTGCAGAATGTATTCCAATGGCAACAGTACAAAGACTTAGTTGCTGGCCTTCTGACCGAAAGCAACCTCTCCGGTACGTCACCTAGGAGGTCCCAATTCTTGTATCTCAGTCTCTCAGAAACCATGCGTGAAAACCGAGTGTCTTGACCTCTGGATGAAGAACTCAACCTTCCTCTTGTGAGAGAAGATCCTCCCTTTGTAGGAGACGTATTGAAGGGCAGATGGACATGTCCAGAAGGTCCGGTTACCATGTCCATCGTGCCCGATCCGGAGCAATAAGTATCATGGATTTCCCGAACTTTCTCAACCTCTTGATCACGTGAGGAATGACTGGGACGGGAGGAAACGCGTACATGAGTTGAAATTCCCAGTCCACCACGAACGTGTCTTCTAGAGCTCTTTTTGGGAGAAATTCCCTGGAGCATAGCTGTTTACACTTCTTGTTGACACTGGTCGCGAACAAATCTACTTGAGGGGTTCCCAAAAGGGTGAAGATCTCTGTAAAGACTTCCTGAGCTAATTCCCACTCGAAGGAGACTATGCTCTGCCTGCTCAGAGCTTCCGCCACCGTATTCTCCACTGCGGCTAAGTGAACTGCCAAAATCTTTTGACAATGATGGCAACAGCATCACGGTAGCCAAAGAAGTGAAAACACAAGGGGCGTATCTGGATCCGTCACTCTCCCTTACTAGACACGTCAATGCCATCACTTTGGCCTCAGCCTACACGGTCAGGCTCATCACTGCTTGCAGACCCTTCCTTACTATGGATAATTGCATCACACTTGCTAGAGCACATATCCTCTCCAGAATCGACTACTGCAATGCCATCTTTGCAGGATACACTGCGAAAAACATTAAGAAACTCCAGAGAGTACAGAACAACACAATCAGAGCTGCTCTCAATATCCCTAAAAACAGACTGCTTCACCACAACCAGAAGAACCATCCACTGGCTACCAGTGAAAGAACGCATCAAATTCAAAATACTACCCCTAACACACAAATGTTTGTCCAACTCTGCCTCGCTATACTTGACCAAAGAAATCTCCAAAACCCAATCTACCAGAGCAAACCACTCGACATATGTTGGCCACCTGTCCACCCAGACATTGAAACGACAAAAAGCAGGAGGCTCCAGCTTTCCTGAAATTGCAGCCAAATACTGGAACGCTATGTCGTTGGAGCTTAGAACTCTGACCAATCACACTGTTCCTTCCATAAAAACTCAAAGCCTGGCTATTCAGCCAAGACATTGAGAACTGAACCATTACCTATCACTGAGCACAATGCCCCCAGGTAATAAGTTGCTCTAGCTATACATGCAAACATAGTATATTACTCATCTATGTACATACTCTTTCCTGGCCAATTCTGCAATGCACCTGATCAAGCATGCAATGTAACCATCTGTACACTAAGAATGTAATTTAACTAAGTATTGTAATTGACTAAGTATGTAACGGAACCGTCTTTTAAGCATAAGCACCCAGATGTCTAAGGGTTAGGTGCACTCTATAAATAAAATAAATAAATATGATAGGGAGATCCCTTCTCGGATTGCCCAGTACCAGAGCTGCATTGCCTTTCTGCACAGTGGTAGTGACCCTACACCTCCTCTTTTGTTGAGGAAGTACACGGCCACTGTCTTCTCCATCATTATCAGGGCGTTCTTTCCCCGTACAGAGGGAGAAAGGCCTTCAGCACTATTCCGATTGCTCTCAGCTCCAAAAAGATGATGTGTAGTTTGGACACCGATGGAGACCAACAACCGCTGATTGTCAGATCGTTGGCGTGGGCTCCCCACCCGGTGAGTGAGGCGTCAGTCATTAATGTTCTCTCCGCCCATGGTTTCCAAAAAGGTTCTCCACTCAAAATGTTCTCCTGGCAGGCCCACCACCAAAAGTCCTGTGAGACTCTGCTCGGAATCTGTAGAGGTCTGACATCCTTCCTGAGAATTGGGACCACTGAGCTCTGAGAGTCCATTGGAGAGATCTCATTCTCAGGCGAGCCTCTGGCAACAGAAAAATACAGGATGCCATGAGGCTGAGCAACCTCAGAAAGTCGAAGGCTGGGAGATGCTGGGCACTCTGGAATTTGGTGACCATCTGCAGAATGTCTTGAGCCCTCAACTATGGTGGCGAGGCTTTTACCAGGGATGGTATCATGTGAGACTTCTTGAAGTTGAGGGAGAAGCCCAGTCTGTGAAGGGAGTGACAGGTGGAGCAGAGATGTTCCAGGACCTGTTCGGGGGAACTGGCCCTGATCAGCCAATCGTCTAGGTAGGGGTAGACGTGAATCTCCCCTCTCCTGAGACTCGCTGCCACCACAGCATTAACTTGGTGAAAACCCTTGGGGCGGAGGTCAGCCCAAATGCAGAACTCAAAACGGATAATGAGAACCGCCAACTGCGAATCTCAGGTATCTTCTGTGCTGATTATGCATTGGCACATGAAAATAAGCATCCTTAAGATCCAATGATACCAGCCAGTCCTGAAGCTGGAAGGCCTAAAGGATCTGAGAAAGGGTAACCATCTTCAACGTGTCCTTCCTGAGGAACTTGTTCAAGTCTCTTAAGTCCAAGATGGGTCTCAATCCTCCATCCTTTTTTGGAATTAGAAAGTACGGGGAGTACCAACCTTTGTTCCTCTCCGCTAGAGGTACTGGTTCTATAGCACCTTTCTCTAGCAGAGTTAATATTTCCTGCATAAGGAGCGGATCTGGAACTTTGAAAGAGCTGTCACCTGGGGGATGACTAAGGCTTTTTTAGAAAGGGAAAGCAGTAACCCTGGGAAACGGTTTCCATTGCCCATGCACCAGAGCTAATAGCCTGCCATTCTTTCAGATGCTGTGAGAGTGCCTCCCACTGCAGTCTTGTGAACTATGTCCTCCGAGAGGCTTTGGGGCAGCTGATACAGTGGCCATTGCTCTTCTGATACTGTCAGCGGAGTCAAGACAAGTGGGATTCACACATAGCGTCCTTTCCATCCTTGACTATGTTCAAAAACTAGTCTTGTTCTTACCCTTGTGGGATATGGTCCGCCGCCATGGATATACACTCACAAAGGTTATGAGTGAACCTAGCCAACGTGCAAGTGGCATTTGCTGACTTCAGGGCCATACTTCCAGCAGAAAAAAACGTTTTGGATAGAGTGTCTTAACGCTTATCCTATCGGGAGGGATAGTAAGGTAGGGATTGTGTCTTGTGGTTGAGGTGGCAGCCTGTACCACCGGATTCTCCGGAATTTAGGTGTTTTGACAAATAATAGGGATCACTGCTTGACACCCTGTACTTAGAAGTTAGTTTTTTGGTGACCGCCGGTTTCCATTTAGGCGCCTCCAAATTGGTAGTTACATGCTTTTGTAAAGCTGCATGAAATGGAACAATTGGGTCTTCCTGAGGTCCAGTAGCGTTGCTAGGGGGGGGGGAATCCTGTGCCCCCCCTACCTAAGGCGAGCAGTGACCATGTTCTCTGTGCGTGCTGTTATTTGTGTTATTTGTGACACTCACTGAGGCAAATGTCTTCATATCACACAGCAATACTCCTTTTGTCTCACAGCGAGCAACAATTGAGCAGCTTGCAGCCCCTCCCATCAGAATGTAGCCACGAAAGTGCTAATGATGGGCCATTAGTCACTGAATGGTTTTGTGCCTGCATTCTGATGGGAGGGGAGGTGCAGTGGGGTGTGGGTAGTTGGTGTGCACAAGCGCCTCTCTGCAGGAGTGCCTGTGATGTCACACATTACCTTTCATAGGCAGCCCCCCTACTTTTGTCTGTACCCCCCCCTTACTTTTGTCTTTGGCCCCTTCTCTGTGCCCCTCCTAAATTTGATTCCTGGCGACGCCACTGCTGAGGTCCCCTGTCCAGAATATCGGTCAGGCCATATTGTTCGTAAAAAGCGCTTGGTCTACTCCATCCCATGTACTCAACCACCCTCGACATTAACTGCCTATAGGTTACTTCTGTATGATCAGATGGATCTGATCTGCCAAACTCTACCTCTGGTGAGGTGTCCAAACCACTGGCATCATGTAGGCACTTGTGAAGGTCTTTCATTCTGTATTCTTCAGGAACTGATGGCGTACCATATTGGAGGTCAAAAGGTCTTGATTCATCAGATGATGTTTCTGCGTCCTCATAAATCGAGGAGAGAGATTTGAAAAGGTCAGCTCTAGGTAAAGGGGTATGTTTTTTCAATGATACACGATGGTGTCATCATATTCGTTGACAAAGGTGCTGATAGTGTCGACACCATCGAGAACTTCAACGCCTGCGTCAACGACTTTGACATCTATAGCACCGAGGAGCTCGAAGCCTGATGCGTCGATGACTCTTGTTTATGTTTTAGTGTCGATGGCATCAACGAATGGTCTTTTGGCGTCGGTGACTCGGTCCTCTGGGGGACTTTTTCTCGACTTGAGGGATCTTTAGAACGCTCTCGAGGAGTTTTGCTTGCCAGGCAATAAGGGGGAGGCTGTTTTTCTTGGGCATACAACCCGTTCCGGAGAGGTACTCTAAGACGACGAAGATGGCGACCTATGACGCAGTTTTGAGTGTCTTGACAATGACGAATGGTGGGAACCACTTTGTGATCTTTTACTTTTCTTACGGCGAGGAGAAACCGTTCTTAACTCGTCCACTGTCTATTTTTGGATCCTACCTGCCACAAGTTTCCCTCTGTGCTCTCTCAGGGCTTTCGATGTCATGGACAGGCAGTCTCCACACTCAGATGAAGGATGAGCGGATCCCAGGCACCACAAGCATATTCTGTGGGGGTCCATAAGGGACATCTACAACCCGCAGTAACAGCATTTTTTTTTTTAAAACCCCGACTTCGGAGTAGAAGACGCTGATGACAAAGCCATTTTCAAAGATATCTCTTGAAGATTTCACAAAGGAACGAAGCGTACTGTATCCGAAGCGTTAGTGCGGAAAAACCGAACTGAAGCCAACGGAGGCTGCCTGCGCTATACATGACTTTGGTGATGTCGACATCGAGACAGAGGCCTCAGAGGGACATTGAGTCGACAGGCATAGACGCGCAGCGCCCTCTGCTGAAAAATGTTTTCCGAAGCAGCAAAGTGGACATACCATAAGATAAGCAATACATGGGAGGACACAATCCATTCGAAAGAGCAGGGGTCTGATCACTCCACTCTCAAAGATGGCCTCCCGCTCCCCACCATAGGACCCAGTCAGCTTTGAGGCCTTCCTAGAAATAGACAGCTCCACCCATATGCACTCTCAGCAATCTCCTCTGGTGTCTCCTTACAGCTGTCAAATGTTACGTTTCAGCAGCTTTCCTGATGGTCCGTCTCCTCTCTGTCCTGTCTTTCTGTCTGTCCCGTCCTAGTGCAGTCTTACTGCTATAGCAGCGATGAAACCACCAATTTTACAATATTGGGGAAGTACCCTGCAATAATCCCTGCCACTAGGATTGGACAGTTACCCTTCTCTCTCCTCCCAAACCCAGCCTCCAAGTCAGGATTGGTTTAGGGGTCTGGAGCAACATATGGTAATTTGTTCTCCTTTCAACCTTTTGGCAAAAACTAGTTATGTATCACAACTTCATAGTTTTACTAGCAACTGCCATACTAAACATTTTCTGATTCAGCTAATCCTGGAGAATTAGATAAGCCAACCACCAAATCTGTACCATATAGCACGGCCATGTGGCACCTTTCTGCCATTTCCATATAAAAGCACAGCAGTTATGAATATGTAAATTATTAAGCAGATCCTTCATTTCATTTTCTACCTGCTTACCAACTTTCACATTTGGAACATGTTCAGATCAGCCAGAATCCTAGTCTAACTGGCCATTACAGTTCCCAGAGTCACAAGTAGATGGATTTTATATCCCCCCCTCCCCAAACTCGCCAGAAAAATACATTTACAAAAAGGTACAAAAAATGAAATCAATCCACCTTATGGTTGCTGAGAAAAAGGCCTAAATGATAATAGCCCTTTTAAATTAATTGTAAATCTTCATTGTTTTCACTGGGTCAGCCTGTGCCCAGAGTTTTTTTTTCTTCATCAAACTCCTTTGTGGTGGACGCTTGCTCTTTGAAGTGGGTGCCCCTATGTTCACACAGATTAGTCATGCTACAGCCAGGGGGCAACTTTTCTTGAAGTCAATGCTTTCAGAGCCAGCGGGTATGGAGCACACTGAATTTCGACACCTTTTGCATGACATTTTATTGCAGTTGATCATTAGATGGGAGATGCGACATCCAGGCTGGAAGTGGGAGTTTTCCTTGTGAAGTTTTACCTACAGCCTTGGGCTGACATTTTTTTAATGAAGACGAAGTGGCTCATCAAATGTCACTGGAGTTTTGTGGGTGAAACATAATATATATTTCTCTTTGTCAACCCACACGTTTTGTTTTCCTGGCATTTTTCTCTGAGCAGTGACATTTTTTTCACTTTTACTTTTTAAAAACGTTTATTTGCACACGCGTGTGCAGGCCGTTTTTGTTTTCAATGTTTAAAAATCCTGTTTTCCATGTGACAGGGATCTTGGATTCCTCCTTTTGTAAATTAAAATGCTGCTTATCCATTGGTAATGACAGGTAGGACCCTTTCCACATGGCTCTTTAATTTTACTTGGAAAACAAAACAAAGGTCAGGCCGTTTTTTGTTTCTGTGTTTACAATCTTGCTATTCATGTGAAAGGGACTTCTGTTTGAGACCTTTAAATGCACCCCACAACAACATGTAAAATAAACTAAAAGACTTTATATATGAAACACTACAGGGACTGATCGTGCATTTTAAGCGGGGACAAGAAAAATTTAGTGTCACTTCAGAGGGGACAGGGAAAAAGTTGGCCAAGAAAACAGAGAAAAAGGTTTCTTGTTTGTGCCTCTCTATGAAGATCTTTATCGTATCTTTATTGTATTGCTAAAAACGCTGCTCATTTGAAAGAGCACAATACCTACCAGTTTTATGAGAGAATCCATGCTGGAATCCTTTCCATACCGTTATGGCAATGCAGTTCCATCCTAACTAGGCGAGGTAATCGTAAAAAGGCGCCTGCTGGGTCAGCTTTGCGTTTTATTAACCAAACATACCATGACTGGAGTTGCCATTTCTGCTTTATCCTCGCCCCTACAGTAGCCTGTGGTTCAAGAAGCAGTCTTCCTCCAAAATCGTGTTTTACATGGTGCTAACAAGCAGTATTTCAATGTTCAAAACAAACTAAAAAATGGTGACTGATCACTTGTATTGGTGCATTAGGAAGCAAACAGTCTCTTTCACATAACGTCAATGTCAGAGGTGTTTTGTATAATGCACAGCTGTAATCGTTCTGACTTTGCATTACTGTTCATGTGTCCGAGGGTGTTAGCTCAACACAGTTCGAGTACAGTACAGACCAGTGCCTGATGTCTTGGGAAATGCTGCCTTGAATTCGAGGAGTCTTTGTAGGGTGACCAGTGGGTGTAATGTGGGCTTGCTGATGCAGCTAAATTTGGCTGCGCTAGACTGAGGTGAAACGTGCAGGTCAGTGTGCAGGTCAGTGTTCAGATAGTGGTTTTCTCCAGTCCCCCAGTGTCAGGCTGGCAATGCCAGTCCACCAGAGTCCAGCATGAATGCATTGAGTGAGCGTTGGAGTAGCCTAGATTTAGATAATCTCTAGATTGGGCAGGGGAGGGATGAGGACAGACACATAACCACAACTCATCCAACTCTGCTTTAGATCTAAGCGATATCCTTGGAAGATGCCGACAGGAAACTTGATATCACAATTACAACAACATGCAAAACACTGTCAATTTTATTAAGGTTGTGAAAGAGGGTGGGGAAATATCTTTTACTGCTCACATTTGTATAGTTTTTGGCAAACTCCTACTTCAGCTGTGCAAGCCGAAACTAGCTTTAGTGGTGCAGTCAAACAAGTGCAATAAACATGTATTTTCTAAGTTTTCTGGGGCCTGAATCTAACCCAAAACACCTCATTCTGCATTACAGCATTGCCGCTGTGATATTGACCAATGGGATGGTTGTGTGTCCATCCAGTCTCTCTCGTTTGCCTGTCACTTCCTAAGAAGCCATGATAAATTACAAATGTTGAACCTTGCCGCCCTTCAAAAGGATTCAACAGTAACAACTCCTTAGAATGAGAAATAAGTAATGAATCATATGGCCACATAAAATCACTGTAAAAATCAAGGAAGCTTTTAACTACAGAGTGGTTAAAAAGGAAAAAAAAAGAACTGTACTCTGCTCAAGTGTATAAAATATCAAATCACAGAAAGATTGCCCTTCAGGAAGTTCCCCTAAACAATACAGCATGGAGATACGTTTGCTTTCCACTCCAAATGTGTTGTCCTGCATTGACAGTAATTTGAGGTGAAGGTTAATTCCGCATTGCCAGTAATTTTGTCTGGCATTTCTAAGTAATGCAATCAGAGAGCTGAAACCAGAGCAGACCCTAAATCAAAATATCCTGTCCGTGCTCTGCCTCGAAAATGATTTTTTTTTTAAAGCAACCATTAAAAAAGCAAACATTACTTGAAAACGTGCGTATTAAAGTAAAGTAACTAGAAGATGGGGTACCTTCCACGGTTCCACCTAGAGATAAAAGCCTCTTTCCCCACTGTGACGGGTTCATGTGTCCCCGCGCATTCAGGGAGCTACGAGACGCCACACTCAAGGCCCTATTTTATAAGCCTGTGTTTGGACAGGGCTTCACAATACATAACGGCAGTGTTAACAGTGAGCGCTAAATTCGAAAGAAGATTTAAAACGCTTACGAGGATTTTGGATCTTCACCGCCGAGTCGGGATCGGCGTGTTGCTTGTGTAAAACTTGCGTGCAAATCTGTTCAATCAAAATCTACAAATGCGTTTAAAAAAAAAGTAAAGTATTAGTGTAACATTTTTCAAGGAAGGCAATGAAAGACAACGAAAACAACTTTGGCTAGGAAATCATGTACCGAAATTCCACTTTTTTAAAATGATCTACCACGGCAATATCAGCACTGCAGTAATGTGGTCCAAACGCAGGGCAATGCGAGTTAAAAACCATTGTTTTTGCACCCAAATAAAGGAATCGGTATTTTAAGCAAACAATGAAGGCCGCTTATAGCCGTGCAAATCAGAAAGTAATGAATAGCTTCACGACGATTATTAAAACAATGTTTATTTGGAGGGCGATTTTTGATCTACCGAGTTGGCAGAGCTTCCCAAGTTAACTACACAAACTGTTAAATTGCAAAGGCGGCTAATGTTTCTCTTGCCATCTGGAAGGCATAAGGGCAGAAATGCATGCCGCCTCATGAGCTCCTCTAGGTAATTAGGGAACCTGCATTCTGGACGATAGCACTACCTCAAACAGGACATTGTAAGTGGTCATGGTGATTAAGCTCGTCTGAAGCATCAGCCTTTCCGCCAGCAGCGAGAACAGTCCATGCCCAAGCATAATTTCTGTTTTCCTTCTGGAGTTTCACCAAAGGAAAAAAAAAAAAATAAATAAAGTTAATGCACGTTTCTATTTCAAGTGAATACACTTAAATGCCGAATATTCGATACATTCTCGCCCCCAAACCCAGGGGTATTGCAAAATACTGTCAAACCTCATAGTTCCACTGTCAGGGCAGTTGAAAGCAAAATACCACTGGGCTGCTTCCAAGAGGACCAATACACACACACACACATCTGCCCAGAGTTTCACCGTATGTGCGAGGCAGTAGAAACACGACTTTTCCCAAAGCTCGCCTGCCTTCTCTTTGCTTAGGGATGGCCAAATACGAACACCTGAAGATCCACTGACTAGTCACACTGCGAACTGGGGGGACGCTATTTCTAGGAAAAATTGCACGTGGCCAATCTTTCTTTCAATACTTTATTCTATTTTCTAATTTTACAGGACTATCTATTCAGTAATGAATTACATTTTGTAGTATCTAGAAACTTTTATAAGAAGCTCTATATTTTTGCACCAAACTTACTACTTTAGCCATTCTCTCGAGGTAACTCTTTTTATGCCCAACGCCAGGGTGTAAGGGGGTTCAATCGCAACTCGGCACAATGTACGTTTTTTCCCTAAAACCTCTAAACTAAATTTCTAATTTGCTTCAGCCCCCATTTTCTAGAGAGTTCTAATGTTTACTCTCAGGCTAATTGCTGTGCTCTTATTATATGTAAAGTTATTTACTACATGCCATTCGTGTAATGGAATATTTAATTTTCCTAACGCATATTGGGCATTTATTTTCAAAAATGATTAACTGATTATAAACTGTCACACTATGTTGCTACCCCTTTTCTAACAAAACTTTTCGGCCCCTAGAGCACAGATATGAAACTTGAAGTGGGTTTAAAAAAGGAAAGCTTTAAAGAATGAGATTTCAAAAGACAAGATGCCGCCCATCTCTGAGATATCTACAAATACATAACACTGAAGAACTTGCAAAATTACAAAGAATGCCATGAGCTTTAAAAGTAACTCAGAGAAATTACCTACACGCTATTGGACGGAGTCAAGTTCAAGATATGAGTATAATAATTGGTTTCTTATACTGTGCCTTCTCAATATCGTGGCACTGTAAATAATAGGAGTTACGATTAATTTCCTTCAAAGGTATTTATTTGAGCAATTTCAAAAGATGAAAAATTGCCACTCCCTGATCTCTATTTGTGAGCTGCATGTGAGGCATACCGCTATGTAGCAGGCTCTCTCCCCATGTTATCTTATGAAAACGTAAAGCTTATTCTGCAAATCTATAGCTATGGTACTGTACAGATCATACATTATTTTGGGACTCATTACGACCCAGGCGGTAAGTTACCGCCTGGGCCGTGACTTTACCACCATGGCGTAAACTACGTTTACGCCATGGTGGTTGGCGGACTTACCGCCCCATTCCGACCTTGGCGGGGCGGTAAGTCCCCAATCCCCATTTACCCTTCCCCATTCCCATTTTTGCCCCATAGGGCATAATGGGAGTGGGGAAGGCGTTAATTACGCCACCGTAAATTACGGTGGCGTAATTAACTCCATGGTCCCTTAGCACCATGGATTTTAACACCTGCTAAAAGCAGGTGTTAAAAGCGCCATGGCGCTAAGGGACCTCGTACTCAGGCGGTAAGGGTCGGCGCTGTTAACGCTGCCGTAAACCCCTTACCGCCTGGGTCGTAATGAGGCCCTTTGACTTCATTGTAACTCTGCATAAATATGAACATGTTTACATTTTATGTGTGCTTGAATAAAAAGGCATGTCGTTTTAAAAAAAACTTTTATAACTAACAGTTGCAAATGAAAGATTGCTCAGTATTTTAGCACGGTGGGATGATGATTTACTTATAAATCACTGGATGAAAAACGCATGGCAACCTAACTGAAATGTGAAAGCCATAAGAAATGGATTTATCTGCGTCAACACAAACATTTTTTTAAATAAACTTATTACTGCTTAGTAAATTTTAGCTTCTGCAATTTTACGTAGCCCACAAAGGTGCTATTTTTCCAGTCTTCTGTTGAGTGTGGAGGTGCACCGTTTCCAAGTTAGCAATCGGCTAATCTACACAATCGGCCTCATTACGAGGTTGGAGGTAAGGGGTTACCGGTAAGGGCGCCGGTAACCCCTTACCTCCGTATTCCGAGGTCCCTTAGCGGGTCCCACTATGGGCGCCTGGTGCATAGCGGTAGCCGCTAAGAGACCAGGGAGCTAATAACGGGCCGCTATTAGCAGACCCGTTATTAGCTCCATCCCCATTGAGCCCTATGGGGGCTCAAATGGGAATGGGGAATGGTTCTCAGAATGGGGATTTACCGGGTCCTCCAAGGTTGGAATGACCCGGTAAGTCCCTATTCCGAGAACCCGGACCCGGAATGCGGTAAGGTTGTAGCCATGGTGCTAGTAGCACCATGGCTACTTCCAACCTCGTAATGAGGCCCAATGACATGAATTCTGCTCTACCATAGGAGGCAGTAAAAACACCACAAAGTAACATTTTTCACATTCGAATATGAAAGGGACTGTGGTCCCTACACTGCCCTCTGCCATACTGAAAAGGTTAATATGAATTCTCCAAGCAAACCTCTACTGGCAGGGACCGCGCTGTCTTTGGCAGGCTCTTTACAAGAACCACCATTTGTCCTGAAAGAAACTTTACATACTTTGTGAATTCTTCATGCACCCACTTCAAGACGGAAATTGCTGTGTGACGTTTTCCCTGCATGGAGCTGAACAATGCAAGCTTATTTATGAAGTCGCTGTGCTACGTTTGTATCAAGGACGGATGCAACTATAGTCAAACCTTATAGTCCTCTATGGCTGTACGGCTGGTAAGAGGAAGCAGACACCTGTCACACCCTGCCTTACAGCCAAACCTGAAGTTTTATCTTAAATTCGAGCATACATTGTGTAATTACATGTGTCTTAACCTAATACTGTCTATAAACAAAATCTACAAGCAAGTGTTTCTGCTGACCTGGTTTACAGTTAAGAATGGCACCAAATACAAAGAGTTGCTAATATTAGTCAGGATGAGCCATCAAAGTGAGGTCTGGCTGACAGCCTAAAAGCCACCCTAGACTTATTTCACCCCTTATTCCTTCACTATCATGATGAAAAACCAGGATAAGGCACTAGGCTAGATCTACACGTTTGGTCCGTTTAGTAAAGCTGTGCATCCCTAGACATGAAATACCTGCACAATGACGTTAGGTGGCCTATCGGGTAATCTGCAAAACATGTATGCTAGGATTGCCAACAAACAAGAATGGTCCTATGTAGCGCACCTCAGCTGCAAGGTAAAGTGAACATTTGGTAAAATGTTAAAAGGTTACTAGTTCCGTTGCAATTTCGGCTACTAACTTTCAGCAACAGTTGTCTGCTATTGTACTACTGTTCAGGCTCGGCTACTTACTTGGGTGCTAGATGCTTCAAGAAGAAACCTAGAGCTTTCAGAGCTTGCACACGGATGCCTTCGCTTTTAGATGCTAGAAGTTTGTAGATAACTCTGGAAGATAAACAGACGAGTTACACAACTAAGGGAGGTTAACGCAGCAACCACCCCGTGAGAATATAGTTTTAACCCACATGATTACAAATTCAAGGTACAACATACCAAGAAAGTATAGAGGAAAACACCTACAATTCCGGAAGATAAAAGTGTCAGGCAAGCATACTTTTCCACTTCAATGAACAGAAACATAAATGGTAAAACCAACAAGTCTTACGTTCTTTTTCACTTAAACCAAAGGACCAATCCCAACAGCAGACATTAGTTTTCAAACTGGCTGGATTTGCTACTCGCCAATGTACTTGGCCTGCAGGTAGTAGGCATGAGCTTGCACCAAGCAATTACAAGGAACGTTCAAACTAGCTGCCTTCCAAGAAAGGGAATACCAGTGCCCTTGTATGCTTCGGTATTTAGAACACAGACCAGAGCATCCCTTTTGTATGAAAGGCAGCACTCTGCAGAGCACAGTTTATTGGCAATGGGTACACTTAATAAGACTATGACTCCACGTTTATTTACACACACCCACTTTGCTGGGCATGTGGAAAGTATGCACTCCTAAATTAGGCAAGTTTTGTGATTTTAATGGGGAATAAGGACATGTGGAAAACGTTGTGAGATTCACACCACGATTCAAAAAGTTACCTCTCCCTTGGAACAGCGTTTATTTTCCAACTTGGAGCATGACCCTGCCCCTCTCATTCTATTATAAAGGTCGGCAGCAGAACAGGAACAGAGCACGAGCTGTGCAGAGTTCGACATCTCCAATCTGTCTCAATCGTTTGCCACTCAACTTCTACAAATGTTCCCCCTTTTTCGGGTAAACGTGTTAAAAGCTCGATTGATGGACTGTGCTAAATGGACCACTTTCTTCACTGTGTGCTCAGTATATGAACCATATCACTTCAGTTGAATGCTACATTGTGCATAGGTTATTTTTTCATTGGGTGTTTTAGAACAAAACTGAACTTTTCACACATCAATGTACACGTGTCACATTAGGAATTTAAGAACCTTTAAAAACCAAAGATAAAAGACATACTAATCAATACAATTCATTAAAATTCAATACAAAATCCTTTTCACATAAGATTTCATAAAACTACAAAACCAAGTTAATTCCTTTATGAGTCTTTAAGAACAACTTCCAGAAACTCCAATAACCTTATTGACAGCGAGAGATCGTTTGTGTTAAAATTCTGATCCACAGATCCTTTTCAGTTAGTCTACAACACAACTCAGTTTTTTTCCTCCCATACATGATGTAAATCCTAGCATGAAATACACAGATGTTTTAAGGTCTCATCCTATAGGGCACAATAGCGACATGACCATTTACCTTTAGGAACCTTGCTCCTTCTCTGTAACACTTCCCTAGTTGGGCATAAATTTAACTTTACTCAACATTTTTAACCTAAATTCTCTCGACTGATGTTTCCTCAGGTATGGGGCTAATATGTTGTAATTTTTAATTGACCAATTGAAATGATCAAAGGTTTGATATTCCATTAGTGCAGCCCTAAGCTGAATCTACACATGTCTAAATAGTTTGTTTTACCTTGTTAGGATTCAGCGACAGTTCCTCTGTCGAGGATTCAATTTTTGAGAGAGTCAGCGTGCCCCTCTCCACCCATTCCACTAAGACCCTGCAGTTACCCTTTAACCAGATTTCATTGAGATGTGTAAAAAGGAAGCCTTCGGAGGACTGACAATACTAGCAAAAACCTGCAGCTTTCCCCAGTCAATTCAGGTCTTGATCAGGAGTGGATCTAATTCAAACAAAATAGCAACCACTGGGACAAAGGCCAGAAAGCGCAGGACTTTATGCCATAGTTTGGCCTCCAGCTTAGCCCAAGGTGTACAATCTGTAGTTTAGGTACACTTTGCTGTCTGAATAATTTCATTAACGCCAGCAAGGAGTACCTTTCAAACTTAAAATCGAATCAAATTAAATTAACTGGGTAGTGGCTGCCAAAAAGGTTGAGTTTATATCAGCATCAGGCACGTTTCTACTTGTTCCATGATAAATAAACGATCCCAGACACTTAAATTGGTCAACCACCTCCAACACATCCAATCTTGCATAGGTACCCCTTATATGCTGCTATATTATAAGGGTAGGTAAATGGATCAGCAAGATGTGTCAATGCAGGGCAAACTCATCCATGCATGTGTGCACGCCTCCCTACCACCACCACCACAGCCAGTTCGGAAACGTAACCGTTTCAATGATAAAGTCTCTAATCATGTGCGCTGGCATATACATCTATTTTTGTAATGTTCGCATAGATGTTGTGCAAGCACTCCCAGACACTCTTCTTTGTCCCAGAACACCAGGATGGCAAGTGCTTAAAAGCTCTCGCACCTAAATTAGACATTTGATTTACATGGTGCAAAACAGAAGCAGGTGGGGGGAATCTTATGAGCCTATCATGTTCTCCACAATTAAACGTGAGAATTCAAAAATGCTGGCTCTGCACTGTTAGACTCATTTTTTTGTCCTCCATTTGTAAACAATGCTCAAAAGTCGTTCCAAGAGGAGGCCAACAGGGGGCGCAGGCAACATGGCTGCCTGAGTCGAGAGCTCAGTCCTCTGCCTGGGGATTGCAGAGGAGATCTGGTGACAGGCAGCGCTGACTATCGCGAACAAGTGATCCCCTGACAGGACCACTTGGTGGGAATCGGCTGGAGCCCCACAGACTTAGTCGTTAGACTCAGATCTCATGGCCACAGAGAAATCAGCGAGGCAGCGGGCCCGCTGGAACTGTGTGGCGGCTGCTCGAGGGAGGGGTTGCCGGATTGCGGCGAGAGGGGCCAGGTCTGGAGGCGGGCTCGGCCTTGTGAACACTGTGCCTCCAGCAAAGTAATGGGAGTGGCCGTGAGATCATTTGAGGTACGAGCTGAGCAGGGTGCTCGTGATCCCCATTGAAGTAGCAGGAGAAGTTGTTGCCACACTGAAGGGACGCGGCCGGCTGTCCGACTGCGGCGCAGTATGTCCCGCGACCCGCCCCCCATTCTCTGGGAGGTCGGGCCCAGCGGGGTGGCAGGAGTGGAACTGCCGGGCCAACAACGGAGCTTGGATCCGTGAAGAGGGCGGACCAGAGGGCGACCTGAGAGGCTCCCAGTCAGAGGAAAACACAGAGCCAAAGGAGCCCGGAAGTTCCAAAAGCTTAACACCCCTCTGTATCGAAATGATGACACCCGAGGAGTGGGAGGCTGGGCTCACTTGTGTCAGCTTCCTCACTTGTCGGAGTCACTGTTTTGGGGTCCCATGGGAGACGGGGCCTCTCTGATGCTTGAAGGTTTGCAGGGGTGCCACACCCAGTGACTATTGATGATGTGGTATGTTACTGAGTTCAATTTAGATAACGAGTTCTGATGAAAAGGGACGAGCTGTATGATAGGACTACACAATGCGAGGGGGGGGAGGGATCTGGGAGTTTGGTTTAAGGTGCTGATGTGAGTGGGGGGATCTCCACCCCCCTCCCCGTCCAAGTTGTTGTTGGAGGGTAAGGGATGATCGGGATGCCGGACATGTGGCCCAAGGTAGGGGCTATGCCCCTGGTGGTTCGATAGACATGCCCACCATAATGCGGTCACATGATCGGATGCCTCTTTTGAAAGGGGGGGGGAGGGTGGAAAGGGGGAGAGGGGTGGCAGGGGTTTACGGGAGGAGACCTTCCACATCTAAGAGCTCATATAACAGAGGTCAGGTACACCACAAGGAAATTGAAAAGCGACAAACAAAGGATAAGGACTGAGGATAGTTGAGGTAGTAGTGGGTACCTTGAACGTGAAGGGACTTCACTCCCAGAACAAGAGATCTTTAACTAGCAATATGTTCAGAAAGCAGAAACTTGGGATTCTCTTCCTGCAGGAGTCCCACTATAGGCAGGGGCAGAGACGCCGATAAAGGGCAAGGAGATCGGAAGAAACTTCTGGGCCTCCCATAAAGACTCCAAGAAGGCGGGGTGGGCATCCTGATAGGAAAGTCCTTACGTCTGACGGGACTCCAGGTTAAGAGGGGATTTTGGGGTAAGGTTTCTTGGTATCAAAGGCATGCACAAGGGGATACAGATCACGCGAGCCACTCTCTATGTTCTTAACACGGGATAGTTGTGATTCCTGCGTCAGGTTTTTAAGATGGACAGATGGGTGGAGGGTGCAACGATTTTGGGGCGGGGGGATTTAGATCTGGTGATCGATTCTCCATTAGATTGGTGGTCAGCAAAAGGAGCAGGCACAAAGGTGGCGGCAAAGGAAAACTTGCCTTCCAGAATCTCCTACGGGACCATTTCTGGGCAGATGTCTGGAGGGGGCATTGGTTGGCTTTGGGTGGTTACACGTTTATTCCCCCCGGCACCAGACGTATATGAGGTTTGACCTCCTCCTGGTCCAGAGGGAACGGAAGGGCGAGGTGAGGGCACCCAGATTTGAGGTTATTACGTGGTCTGACCATTGTATGGTGGTGGCTAATTGGCAGCTCCCGCAGTCCCCCCACGCTCCTTCCACTGGAGGTGCGATGACAATCTGTCCAGGGACCCGGTGTTCAGGGGCTTTTTGGAGAAGGAGATACGGGCCTACATTGAGACTAATGGGAAGGGGGAGACGGCCATGGTAATGGTCTGGGAGGTAGCTAAGGCCACTTTTAGGGGTGTTAAGGATTTCAAAAGGCACAGTAAACTCCAGACCAGGACTCCTTCTACTGGCCGGGAATGCAGCGCACAATTAAAACTCTTAATTTATTTATTACGAATTCAGTTTGAGATGGCACCCAACCCGTTTCACACCCACCTTTACAAACACCCTGGGTCACAATGGACCATGAACCAGGCCGGTGTGTAATAATACAATATTTATTTTTAAATTCCAATGAAAATCACACAAATTTAATACAAGGCAATCACCAGTGTGGTGTTAATTACACTGTAAATTGATGGAACAAACTTAGTTTGACCTTTTAACATCAGATATCCAATCCACAATTGAATACACGCAAGATTACTTTTTTGGAAGGTATTTTCCGATAGCACCACAGTTACTTTTAGCCCCTGCAACTCTCCCTCAAACCCCTGTTAATTGTATGTGGGTAGAAAGGAGAAGCAAGAAGTCAGGTACACAAGGCGACAAACAGAATGAAAATCCAACCTTCCCCCTCTGAGTGGGAGGCAAAAGTTGGATTGAAACCTTTGAAATTGAGCAAAATAGCACTCAGAATTACTAAATATTTGTTTTACATGTGCGGTTGAATGAATGAGATAGAAATTAGTATAGTTGTAACAGAGATGTAAGCACACTAGCAAACTACAAGGCAATGTACTAACAATGGGCATACAGTTCGGAAAATCGACTTGGGAAGGAAAAACAGTGCAGCCAAATCACACGTGGAGAAATTGCATTTGCTTATTTTCACAGGTTTAAAATGACAAAAACAACTTGAAAAATGGGTTAAACAGACAAAATCAGAATGCGGTTTTGATGCTAAAGGACACAGGCACATCAAGGGTATAATATGGAAAGGAAATGGTAACTCTGGAGGGATGACAGTATGAGATTATTAACAGAAAGGAAACTCGTTTTTTAAACAGGAATAATTTCCTGGGACAACTCTGTTTGAAAAGCAAATGACAAGTTTTACTGAGACTAGATTTTAGTGGCTAGAAAAGAGGAACGCTGCCCGTGAAAAGGGTTAAGCAGCAGTTTTAACCCCCCTCACGCTGTGTGCCTCTTTATGGGGAAATTAATTTATTCAAAATAGTACTAATGACTTACACAAGGACTGAAATGAGTTGGAAAGAATGGCGCTCACACTTTGAGATCACTACAGATGTTCCTAAGAACAAGGTACACAGAGGATTCAGACAATTTTAAGGATTTTGCTAGGGCAGTTATAGGATTTATATGGGATTGGACCCAATACAAGGTAACAAAGCAAGAGATGCAGTTTGTGGTTGCTGTGGAAGGGAAATACTCACAAGCACTTGAATGGGGTAGCTTGGACAGCGAATCGGGCTCTCCTAGAAGGGGACAGCTGGGCCTAATCTGGTCACTGGATAGCGAGGTACATCAGCTGGGCTCTCCTTGAATTATTGGGATTGAGTTTTTTTTCTAGACCATTGGTTCTGTCTGAATAGGGTCTGCTGGCTCTTGCCTGGCAGTGGAATCTGGAATCTTGCAGGGTGAATCTGGAATGTCTGGATCTCTGGCTGCGCGGGAGCTGGACAAGTCGGAAGACAGCCCAGAGCTTCCTATGCCTCCCCTTTATATAAGGAGCATGACATCAGAGGATTTTACTATGGGGCTGACTCAAACTAGACACACCTCTTAACATCGGATAGGTCAGCTGTGGGTGTCACCCCTTCCCTGGAAGCAGATTGGACTGAAGGAGGTGACTCAGTTTTATGGTGGGTGTTTTTTACAATGTGCTTTGTTCTACCAATGTTACTTTTGCCAAAATCAGTTGTGGAACAAAACACTCATATTTACAAATGTCATCATCAGGAAACTTATACGGGCAGACTACATATTTTACGAGACACATGCTGATCCAAATCCCAAGACGGTACGATGCCATTTCGTCATTCTAACAATCTTTCGCCATTTCCATGGAAATTAGTTCACCTAAAATTCTACAATTTTATATATGGATACATATCATCACTGGTTATTTTTTCATTAATTTTCAAAGTTGCACCATTTATGTTTTCCCCAGAATTCCCATTTTCCTGGCGTTTGCATCCCCAACATGCTAGAAAAACCTACCACATCTTATTTTAATGGTGCAAACATGTCATTTAAATGGTCATAATTTCACCTAATATGTCTTTTGATTACTGAAATAAATGGCAAAATGAATAGTCTCTGAAATCAACTGGGCTGGCTTTGTTTTCCAAACATGGGCATTCCTTTCCAGGCCACAGCCAAATGTCAGGCCCTGGTCAGTTTAGCCTAGTGTTGCCATGGATTCACCTTTGAAGTCCTACAGTTTGAGTTGAGGGAGGTGTCACCAGGAATTCACACCGATGTGCCCTGGCAGTCCATGGTCTCATGCTGATGCAGTGCTGCTTTGGCTGACGAGGGTGCTAGATTCTCCCCCTTGTCCCATTCATAGTTTCCAGGGGGCTGGTCCACTTGGGGGAAGATTATGCTGTTCCCAGGAAAGGCAGGGCCCTTTGAAGCCAGGGCCTATTAAACCTGTTCTGCTGGCCTCACTGTAATTTTATTTCTTTATTTTTCTTTCTTTTAACCAAAAAGTAAGTCTTTAAGGAATAAATATCCTATATATATGTTAAAGCAAACCCCCATCACATTTCTATGCAAGCACAAAGCCTTAGTTTAACATTTAACTTTTAAAAAGGCATTTTCTTGTTTGTCAAAAGCACCATTTTACATGTGGGTTAATATTCCTTGAATGTCACTCATCTATATTCTGAGCATTTCCATGGCCCTAATCAATTTCTACTACACAGGAATCTGTTCAAGGCAAGGGTCCTTTGAAACTGACATAAGCAAAGAGAGAGAGGGCTTCTTGTAAAGAGTGCGCCTGTTATTTTGTTGCAAAAAGTAAAGCGTTTGCAGTAAGGCTTGGAGTGAAGTTCTCTGCTATTTCACAGATTTTGCCTGACACACCATGCCATTCAGTGAGGAATGCCCCCCAATTTCTGGTGTACATGTCATGATGCCTACCCCCGGGCATCCGGATCAAGCCCATCAGCCCCGGGAGCAGGCATCCAGACATTTACAAAAACCCCAGCAGCCCCAGCTAGGGGCTGTCTGGGTTCAGTCCTGGCGCCGTAGGCACCATGCTCATAATAAAAATCAGTCCTGGCGCCATAGGCGCCAGGCTCATAGACATTACTTACCTCATGCAGACCATGCTGCAAATAAATCCAAGCCAACGTGAGGCCTGGATGGGACTATTTTACTACAGGGACTAATTTCTACTCGGGTGTGGTCCTGGGGAACTCCTTTCCTGGGACTACTTTGGAGGCTATTTAAACCACGCCCGAACAGCAGCACATGCTTCGTGTTATTCTGCATCCAGCAGCGTGACTCTCACCGTGCCTGCAGCCAGCATCCAGTCTTCTGCCACGCCTGCGTGCCTGCAGCCAGCATCCAGTCTTCTGCCATGCCCGCCTTGAATCTGGAGCTCCTAGAATAAAGAGGAAGAAAAGGACAAGGTTAGAAAACTAACTTATTTCAAATTCCTCACCTGATTCCGGATCCATTTCATCTCCCGACCTGGAAAGTACATCAGTCCTGCACGCGTCGCTTCGCCAGCTCCAGCACAGCGCCATACTCACCAGTTCTCACAGCATCTTTCGATCCGGCACCGTCTCCATAATTTCTTCGCTGTACTCCGGCACCTAGGGGCACAAGAATAACAAGGCGAGCCAAGGGAATCAACAAATACCTCTTACCACCATAGACTTACATGATTTACCACCGGCGGTATTATTCTCCATATCTTCATATGCCGCATCTGTAAAGAGGGAGAAAAACAACACGTTAAAGCATGCAATAGTTACGGGACAGCGTTGGGTAACGCAGACTCTTACCTGAACGCCAGCAGCAGCTATGAGACCACCTTCTCACGAGCTCAGTTGCAACTTAAGGAAGGAAGGGGACAAGAGTGGACATCGGGCACATTGAACTCTTTGAACTTGATACTTACCAATCCCGCCTGGGACTTCAGAGTCAATGCTTACCGGAACTCTCCCAACGCCTTCAAACCAGTGAAGTAACTGGTATCTACGCGCCCCTGCAAGACACGCAGGATGGAGAGCTCATCTTTTACAAACATAAGGAAAGGTTACTAAGGGGATATCGGAGGTGATTAGTGGGGGAGAGCGAGAACAGTTGGGAGGCCATCACTAAAACCCACAGGTGGCTAATCCCTGTCTCCACTTGCAGGAAAATATTTCTTCGGGTCCAGCAGACAAAACTAGGCGGGCCAGTCCAGACAGTCATCTCTGCACTACGCATCACGTCGACGGGGAAGCTGGAGACTCCAGCTTTACATCTTCTCACCTTAGGTACAAGTCTGTCCGAGTAAGGGGTCTTGGTGGGTTTAGAGGAGTAGGCTTTGGTGATTCTTTGTGTGAGGTAAGGGGACGCTGTATTGGAGAGGCACTTGTGGGGAATGGATAACGTTTTAAAGGAGATAAGTTCCTGGATGGAGCCAGTGAGATGGATTCTCATTTCGGGATATTAAGAGCTGCTCTCAGGGCGTTATTCTGTATAACTTACATTTTTTAAATATTTCTTTATATATTTTTATAGTACCTGTAAATAGGACGTTACAATAGTCTAGCTTGGAGCCAATGATGGCCCGGGGAATGGGGAGGCAATTGTTTTTTTTGTGAGAAAGGGTCTGGTTGTACTGAGAACTTTGGTAGCGTAGGCTGCTGAGGAGGCACTGGCACTAACTTGTCTGGACAGGGTGAATGAGGCCTCAAGGTAGACTCTGTGTCTATACTGTAGTTGAGACTGGAATCACACAGTGGTCGATCTGAAAAGAAGTGTATTGAGTGTTAAGCGACTTGCGGGCAATGGGTGTGCCGATAATTAGGATTTCCGTCTTGTCGCTGTTTGGGCAGAGTAAATGGACCCAGGCTTCTTTAAGGCTGGTTAGTACGGTACTTTTGGAGAATGCGGTGTTAATGAAGGCAGTGATGACTGGGGCTAGCACGTCAGCACAGTCTTAGATGACTGATGCTGGGCAAATACTGCCTTTGAATTTAGAGGGTTTCAAGCTCTGGATTAGCTTCAGGACTTCGCTATCGGCAAGGTCTCTGAAGGTGAATTGTTTGGTGGAAGGAGTTGGTGGTGGAGGAGTCCAGTTGAGGTTGGTAGCTGCTCGGACATTCTTGATTGTTGCTTGCTGTTTGAGAATCCTTTGATTTAAGATGTCGATTTTTCCTAAGAGCTGCTTGGACGTCAGAGGCCCATGTTGCGTCTTTGGTGATGGTGGAGGGTGGTGACGTAGGGGATTCCAACTCCCTGTATATGGTGAAGATTGACGTTTCAGTGTGCGAGTTCCATGAGTTCTGGTGTGAACCAGGAGTTTGAGTGTCTAATGGTCTTGGATTTGTGAGGGGCTAGGATTGCTAAAATATTCACTGCTTTGGAGAGGACTGAGATGCATGTTGCCACCAATGTGTCGGGGGTGGGTGCGAATGGGGGCTGGAGCTTTAGGGCGTTAAGCAAGGGAACGATGTAGTCTCTAGTGAACTTGTGATAACTGCGTGTTACTGCAGAAGGTAGAGGGTTAGAAATCGTTTTGACTTTGGTGGGCTGCGGGCTACAGAAGGTGATGATGATATGGTCAGACCAAGGACAGGGTGTGATGGCACTAGTGGTGATCTTACAGTTATGCTCAGCAATCCAGTCTAGTACAGTAAACGCCCTTTAGAATGAGTGGGAGAGGTAATATTCTATTGTTACATGGTAGAACTCCAAACTAACACTCCGTAACCAGTTTTCCCTTTGTAGAAGAGATGGAATGACCCAACAAGGAGAATAAAGAATCAGGGTCTGGGAAGAAGTCAATTTACAGTCCTACAGTTGATGATAAAAGTATTCTTGATAGAGTAACACCAAAATAAAAGCAACATTAAGCATATGTTTGTGCCTGACCGTGTCTTGATCCACATTCAAATTGTGGCAAAAGCCAAAATCTAATTTCCAAAGGCAAAGTGAGGCAAGCAGTCCCCCAGAAATTCTCCTGCCCTAAAATCCTTTTATCTGCAGTGAAAGCAGAGCGCCACAGAAAGACAAGCTGCCCGGCAGAAGCATATGGCATGAATTCAAAATAGCCACTAGCATTTTTAAAGCCTTCCTTCCCAAGTCTTCAACTACAAAGCATCACTCTCAAACCAATTGCTGCGTATAGAACCATGACCACAACAGCCATGAAACTTGAGGTGGGGCGAACAGATCCACCTGAGGGGTTCCCCAAAGGGCGAAGATCTCTTGAAGGACTTCCTGAGCTAGTTCCCACTCGTGGGAGACTGTGCTCTGCCTGCTCAGAGCGTCCGCTGTCAAGTTCTTCTCTCCGGCTAGGTGAACTGCCGATAGAGAGATTCCTTCTTGTATTGCCCAAAACCAGAGCTGCATCGCCTCTCTGCACAGAGGTAGTGATCCTACGCCTCCTCTTTTGTTGAGGTAATGCATGGCCACTGTGTTGTCCGTGATTATCAGGACATTCTTTCCTTGTACAGATGGCATAAAAGCCTTCAGCGCAAGTCTGATGGCCCTCAGCTCTAACAGGTTGATATGTAATCTGGACTCCGATGGAGACCAACGACCGCTGATGGTCAAGTCGTTGGCGTGGGCTCCCCACCCCGTGAGTGAGGCATCCGTGACTACTGTTATCTCCGGCCAGGGTTGCCAAAACTGCTGCCCTTTCAGAATGTTCTCCTGACAGGCCCACCACTGAAGGTCTCGAGCCACCCTGTCGGGAACCTGAAGAAGATCTGTCATTCTCCCTGAGAATTGTGACCACTGAGTTCTCAGTGCCCACTGGAGGGATCTCATTCTCAGGCAAGCCTCTGGCACTAGGAAAATGCAGGATTCCATGAGGCCTAGCAACCTCAAAAAGTCGAAGGCTGGGAGACGTTGGGCATTTTGAAACTTGGTAACCATCTGTAGAATATCTTGAGCCCTCACCTCTGGTGGCGAGGCTTTTCCCAGGGAAGTGTCCAGGATCGCTCCGATGAACTGGAGTCTCTGCGATGGTATCATTTGTGACTTCTTTAAATTGAGGGAGAAGCCCAGTCTGTGAAGGGAGTGGCAAACATGATCTAGCTGGATCTGAGCTTGTTCGGAAGATACAGCTCTGATCAACCAATGGTCCAGGTAGGGGTAGACGTGAATCCCTTCCCTCCTTAGACTTGCAGCCACTACCGACATTAACTTGGTGAAGACCCTCGGGGCGGATGTCAGCCCAAATGGCAGCACTCGAAATTGATAATGAGAGTTGCCAATTGCGAACCTCAGGTATTTCATGTGTTTGAGATTGATTGGCACATGGAAATAAGCGTCCTGAAGGTCCAGGGATACCAACCAGTCCTGGAACTGAAGGGCCTGAAGGATCTGAGAAAGTTACCATCTTGAATTTGTCTTTCCTGAGGAATTTGTTCAATTCTCGCAAATCCAAGATGGGTCTCAGTCCTCTGTCTTTCTTTGGAATGAGAAAGTAAGGGGAGTACCAGCCCCTGTTCCTCTCCGCTACAGGTACCGGTTCTATGGCACCTTTCTCTAGCAGGTCTAAAATATCCTGCAAGAGGAGCGGATCTGGAGCTTTTTGAGAGCTGATTCCCAGAGGATGACTGAGGTATGCGTAGGAGAGGCAGGCAGTAACCTTGTGCAACTGTCTCCAATGCTCAAGCATCTGATGTGATAGCCTGCCATTCCGCCAGATGTTGAGTTAACCTGCCTCCTACAGGTGTCTTGTGAGGGAAGTCCTCAGAGTGGTTTTGGGGCGGCTGATGCAGATGCCGATAGTAAAGAGGCACCTGCTGTTGCTGCGGCTTTTGAATATCTACCCTGTCCACCTCGGGTAGTTCTTCTTTGTCCCCTTTGAGCCGGTCGTCCTCTACCTCTTCCGAATGCTGAGTAGAAGCGAAAGGACTTGCCTCTCGCAGAGGTTCCTGTGGGACGAAAAGGTGTCTGACGGATTGCAGCGCCTAGGGATTTTGCTGCTGCCTTTGATGTTTGCAGTTTTTCTAAACTGTCATCCGCCTTTTTCCCAAACAAAGAAGAGCCATCAAATGGCATGTTCAAGAGCCTGGCTTGCACATCTGGGGCAAAACCAGACTTTCTCAACCAAGCAATTCTCCTGGTTGTTGTACTTGCCGCCATTGCTCTGCTGATACTGTCAGCCGAATCAATGCCCGTCTGGAGGGATTCGCACATTGCGTCTTTACCGTCCTGTATGATATTTAGGAACGCCTCCCTTTCTTCTCCCTCCGGGATGCAGTCAGCCGCTGTAGAAGCACACTCCCAAAGTGTATGGCTAAATCTAGCAAGGGTGCAAGTAGCATTAATAGATTTTAACGCCATGCTACATGCCAAAAAGACTTTCTTAGCCATAGCATCATATTTTTTATCGTCCCTGTCCTGTGGGATGGTAGGGTAAGCAGTCTTGATGTCAGTAGAAGATGCTGCCTGTACCACCAGACTTTGGGTGTTTGGACAAAAACTCCGGGTCTGCAGAAGA
Source organism: Ambystoma mexicanum (assembly GCF_040938575.1). Taxonomy (NCBI): domain Eukaryota; kingdom Metazoa; phylum Chordata; class Amphibia; order Caudata; family Ambystomatidae; genus Ambystoma; species Ambystoma mexicanum. The sequence continues at coordinate 745,712,712 of NC_090937.1, forward strand.
TACCCTGTATTTAGTAGACAGTTTTTTATTTACTGCCGGGACGACATCTGGGGTTTCCCAGTTCGTCATGATTTTCCTTTGAAGAGCTTTATGAAAAGGTACTACAGGATCCTCCTGTGGACCTTTATCAAGAATATCCATGAGGTCATCCTGTTGGAAAGCCTGTGAAGGTGTTGACCACCCCATAAATTCTGTGATCCTGGCCATTAAGGCTCTATAAGGGGTTTCAGCATGCTCCCCCGGGTCTGGCCTAGCGAACTCCACCTCAGGGGAAGTGTCTAAACCACTTGCCTCATGTAAGGAATCATGGAGTTCCTTTAATCTGTGTTCCTCTGAGGATAACTCCTCTTGAACTGGGGTTGCAGATCCCTGCAACTCAAATGTCTCTTCTTGGTCAGACAGTTCTCCCTCTTCCATGATTGAGGACATTGTTCTCAATTGGTCTGAACTCACAAAGGGTGTGAAACCCATCTCCAAGGCAGAGGGTGCCAAACTTGTTGTAATCGGCCTCGAAAACGTCGATGTCGTCGACGTCGAAGGCTTCGAACGTGGCGTCGAAAACAAAGGCGGAGGCCTCGAGGTCCTCGATAGAATTGGATTTCTGCTTGAGGATGTCGACAATCTCGACGACAACGTCATCGAAGACCTGGGAATAGCCACTGGGTGCGCCGCAACCGTGACTTTACTCGGCGTCGACGCCGGTGTCGAGGATGGCGTCGAGTCGACAGACCCGTGTGTTGAAGGTCCCTTCGACAACGGCGTCGAAGACACCGACCTCGGCGTCGACGGAACATTTGTCGACGGCATTGACGGAACCTTCGAAGAAGGATTCGAGGTCTTAGCTTTACTCGAGGGTTCGTGACGCGCTCGAGAAGCTTCCTTCGCCGGGTACTGCGACTCGCGGCGTTTTGGACCTTCGTGTCTTTCGACCAGAGCATCACTCTCGGCAGTCTTCGAGGGGGTCGAGGCCGCTTTCTCGAAGACGATCATATTTTTTCGGAATTCCTCCCATTCAGCCCGGGAACTATGTTTCGTGGGGCAAGGGATTCTCTTAGGTGAAACCGAGTAAGAGGAGGACGAAGAAGGGGATCTTCGATGTCTCCTTTTCGAGTGCTTCGATCTCGAGGAGTGATGGGACCCGCTTTGAGACCTGGAGCGCGAATGGTGACGAGGAGACGAATGTCTCGACTTCGTCAGGGAAGAAGAAGCTTTAGAAGTCTTACCTTTTTCCACCTTCCCCCTACGCTCCTTCAGGGCCTTGGCTGTCATGGACATACAGTCCTCGCACTCCGAACAATGGTGTTTGTTCACTCCCAAACACCAAACACCACAGACAAACTCTGTGAGGGTCAGTCAGCGACATCTTTTTTCCACAGTCTCGGCATTTTTTAAAGCCGGACGAGGGGTCGTCGGTTCCGACGAGGAAGCCATCGAGTATGGATCGAATATCTCGAGGAAATTGGATTAATTCTCTATGAAACTGAGCAACGATATTCCGAGGCACTGAGTAAGCGCGGAAAAACGGAACTGAACAACGGACGCTGCGCGCGGCCTTTATAGGCCTTTATAGGCAGGATGACGACGTCGATACGGCGGCTGTCGAGGGACATCGACTCTAGAGAACATTTTTTCTGAGGCCAGCAAAGCTGGAAAGAGATATCTAAGATAAGGAATACGTCGGAGGACAGAATCCCTTCGAAGATTAATTTACATATCAACTGTAAGGTGCTCCGAGCTGGGCTGATCACAGTAAAAACATTAAACAAAGACGGGATCAGTTGTTGCATACTAGAGATGGACAAAATCTCAGTAGTCAGATATATCAATCAACTCGACGGAAAGAAATCTATGCCCCTCGCAGAGATAACGAAGGACTTCTGGAATGATCGCCTGGATAGGCAAATTTTGATTAAAGCAGAATATCTGCTAGAATGGCCCAATGTGCTGGTGGACAGGAATTAAAAGTATTTCAGGGACATCATTTAGTGGCAGTTACATGAATAAATGTTTTTGAAGCTTCAGCGTGGGTGGGGACCATGATATACAGATCTGTCCTCGTTGATGATAGGTTATTTATAATGCGCTTAATACCCAGAGGTTTCTAAGCGCGGACCCGGGGATCGAACCTGTGTTGCTCCGTGTTGTCTTGCTTCCAAGGCGAGCATGTTGCCCCTGAGCTATCCTCCCGAGTTGCGGCTAAATGCTCAGCTGCCCACATTCTTCAGTTGGAGCCCAACCCAGAAAAAGCAGCCTTGGATGAGCTTCTGAAACCTTGCACTCAGTTGACGAGCTTTGCTTTTCCCCACTGTTTGTTCTAGTAGTAAGGGTCCTGGTGAAGATACAACAAGAACAGACAGACGTCGTGTGGATAGACCTACTCTGGATCTTGCAAGATTGGCTTCCAGTTCTACTCGAAATTTCCTTCTATGGATTCTCCAATCCTTCTCCACTTTCCAATGTACTGTTGAGCCCCAACTGTGACCTGCATCTGTTGATATCTGATGGGTCCCTTGCAACCTGGAACATTTCAGGGCATGATGAGAAGTGCAGGGCCTTTTAGTAGAGGTAGTCGGTCTGAAGGACAGCTGGGTTCCATCTACTTCCAAATGCTATGCAACCACTTGGGCATCTTGGAGTCGCTGGTGTCTGGGGTGGCAACTGAATCCAATTTCAGCACCTATGACTCAGGTTCTGAACTTCCTGACTTCTTTGGCAGGACTCTCAATGCTCATCAGCCAGCCATTTCAGAGGTACAGGACTCATTAGAAGGCACCCCGATGGGGAAGCACCCTATGAATTTCCTTATGCTCAAAGGCATCAGATTGTTGGTACCTCCTACCCTAAATACCAGGTCTTATGGGACGTGAATGTAGACCTGAAGTTATTTCAATCATAGCCAGAAAATAAAGATTTTGCTCACACAGCTTGTCGAGCAAGCGGACAATGCTGCTATGCTTAGTGTCATGAGTGTTCCATGAATTGAGTACATTTCCATATTTCAAGGCGTACGAAAACAAACTCTAGGACCCTAAACTGAGTATCATGCTGCTTGAAGGCATATGAGGAAGTCACGATCCCTCGGAGATCAAATTCCAGAGGGTAATTACTCATAGTAGTGAGAAAGCCTTATAAGCCGGTTACACCACCTACTCTCACAATGGGTGAGTTGGACTCTAGCCCAAGTGGGAATAGACATAAGTTATTTAGTGGCAGATTTAGCGAGAGAAGCAATGGCATCCAAAGCATTCCATGCGAGTGTGTGCTTAGACTATATTATGAAGATGGCAAATTGGTCCGTCACATTTTTTTAAACATTTTTTTTGAGAGATTTTTATTTTAAACCCATAGACCAATGGGTTTCATTCGTAAACAAGCATAATGCTCGCCTCCTGTGTTGGCACAGAAGGAGAAATCACTTACCGTAATATTCTTTCTATGGATTCTTCTCCCGCATATTCCTCATCTGATAGATATTCCCTCCAACCTTCTGGGTTGCTTAGCAACATCTGCAACCTCTACACTTTGCTGCCACAACTTCCGCGCTCACAACGCCACCACGTGAGGATGCTGCCCACATGCCTGACCAATCACAACTGCTGTTGTGGGGAAACTGCTGTTTCTCCACAGGCCCCCGTTACCACGGCAACAGCCTATAAACAAGATACCTCTGTGTGAGCAGAGACGCCTGACACCCCCCCCCCAGCCAGCGTCTACCTGCCCTCGCTCTGACACATTTTTTGCAGCGCACACCGCCTCAGGAGGAGACCATTTATATATTTTGTTCCTCGTGCCTCACGCCTCCCGGAAGATTCCTCATGTGCATCTTCCATTACACGGTTCACCTACTTACAGCGAGACCTGCACTCCATCAGCCTCCAGTGCTTTTCCATGGATGACCAGCTTCAAAAACCCCAACTATCTGGTTACTTTCTCACAGCACCAGCCTGGCTAGAACAGAAAGGGAGAGACCGCTATCTCCCGACAGACCAGTGAGAGATCCTCAATACCTTCACTTACCCAGAACGGGTAAGCATGTACTCCATCCTTTACACACTATCCCTCTGCATGCAGGATGCCTGGCATTTAGGGCATCGAGCTAGCATTACAAACAGCCCTCTCTGATAGATTCTCTTTTCTGTATACATACAGGACCTGTTGCAGTACAGTGTACCACCCACTGTACACAGACCCCTCCAAAACTCCCCTCCGTGGCCCATTCAGCTGCCTCATCTGCAATCTATGTATAGGTTAGTACAGTTTTGTACTGTGACTGATGCTCCATGCTCCCTCCCCTCCCGGCTTTTCATTGCATTTCCCTTACATCAGCAAACATACTAATTTTAGTTTATGTTTGTATGCAGTGTCCCCCTCAAAGAAATTGACTTGGGTCCTGAAGAAGGCAACAGTTGAACAAGAGAGAATTGCCAAAACGTCAAACCGGACAGACGGACTGGCAGATTGCCACCATCGCACGGTGCCAGTGGCGTAGATTAAACACTACTGCGCTACATACAATAGAATTTCTTTAATTTTCTCTTTTTTTTTTAAGTAGACCTGCAATATGATCTAATTTGTTGTTGGGTTAGACTTCCTGCATAGTCTCAACTATTTGAAAAATCGCTCTAGTACCTAATTATACAGTGTGCCTATTATAATGTTTTTTTTATTTGTTCATGCATTTCTTTGTTCCACACTTTGTCATTTCTGTATTTTTATGCTCTATGTCTTATGCTATAGAATGCACCAATGTGCAAAATACACTGAATAAATGTAAATCTATTTTTTTCATACCTCAACCCACTCTTCCCCTCCCGTGTTGCTCCCAGCCTCCCGCCTCCCATCCCGCCCACAGTGCCTGACTGGCCCTCATTGCATGAGCAGCCGAGTCCATCGACCCTGCACTGGTGGTAGTGGCTGCATTTTGGAATCCACCAGAACCCGGTAAGTGCTTAGCCCTAGAGGGCGCCTAGGCCACCTGCATCTTGTTCTGTGCCCATTTGTTACCCCCCAGGCCTGCGACCATCTCTCTCTCTCGCTCTGCCCCTCATCCCCCTCCCTCAACCCGCTCTTCCCTTCTGTATTGCTCCCAGCCTCCCATCCCGCCCACCGTACCCGATTGGCCCTCCATCTAGGTCTTAACTGGCCCACTCAGGGCAGCCCTCTGCCCAGCAGACCCTGCGGCTAAGGGCCACAAGGCAAAGGGCGGCTCCAACAGAGGCAGCTTCAGAAAGTGTCAGCAGGTGTCTGCAGGGGAAGCCAGTGAAGTCAGCAACCAGCCATCAACCATAAAAGTAAGTGCGACATGGGTGGGGAGTAGAGCAATTACTCTATTCCTGAAAACCCTGGCACTCAACATTACCTTATCATCCAAATGTGATTATTAGTCTGCGTCACATCTAGATCGGATTGTGAATGTTAGCAATAACACACTTAGAGAGAACTGTGAACATTAGCCTGCGCCAGACCTAGTCAGCATTGTGAATGCTAAGCTGTCCATCATTTAGCGAGAAACATGAACTTTAGCCTGTGCTAGACCCAAACAGGATTGTGATTGTTAAGCTGTTCATCTTGTAGAGATAAATGGGAACACTAGCCTGCCCTGACACATTCTAAATTGTGAATGATAGCAATACCACACATAGTTAGAATTAACCCAGACCCTGACAGAATTGTGAACGTTAGCCTGAGTCGCTTCTAGATAGAAATGTAAATGTTGGCATGTCCCACACGTGAGTGGAGCTGTGAACATTAGCCTAAATCGCATCTGGATAGAAATGCAAATGTAAATGTTAACATGCCCCACACATGTATCACTGTGTAGCCTGCTTTCCAGTTCCCCATGCTGTTGCTATATATCCGTATCCCCCCTCCTGTCGCTGGAAGCCCAGTCCCCTGTCTCTATATGTCCGTGTGTCGCTCTGTTCCCTGTTCACGTGCCTGATCTTGGGAGCTCTTAAGATAATTATCACATCACTAAGCTTACTCTCTACTATACACCATAATTCAACTAGAACACAGCTATACCCCTGATTAATTTGGCCTAGCTGTTCACATACGAATACAACCCCATGAACACCTCATCACCCTAATAGATGGCATCTAGCTGAGCACATTACTGCCTAGTTGCTCACATATTCCTCCTTTCAGGCCTAACGCAGCCAGAGCCCAGTCTGGGTGTCCACCCACCAGACTGCACACATCCAACTGATATCTTCGGCACCAAACCTAACGCTAGGATGCAGCTACCATCCTGCAATTACATCAGCTGCACACATCTGGTGCACCCACGCGCCCTACAAGACCATCTCTCTCTACTGACCAGAACTACGGTTCCCGAGGGCGTTCAACCTACCAGCGCTTTGAGGTCATACCAATTATATATAGAGCGATATATATAAATGCCAAGTAACATAACATACAGAAGGTTATATATCTCCTCAGCAATAACGTATACAGGAGGGAATGCTATTTAAAGGCCACCCCCCCAGGTTCTCCACACGTATGCGTTTGTGTCTTTTTTTCGGTCTATATATTTTATTAATTCAGAATATGTCAAATAATGTTGGGAGCCCACTTTTGTAAAGCCTTGTATAACTACCAGGTCTCTATGCCCCAACCACAGTTCCCCCCCCCTTTTTTCCCACCCCCTGAGCCCCACACGCTGCATGGGAAAACTCAGAACAAACAGCTAATGAGCTCTTAAAAAATAACAATAGACCTCCGATGGAGGATCAATTGAACAAACATTACAAGGAGTGTTAGAAAAATCTTTGTTTCAGAAAACGGTGGCAGGAAAACAGAAAACGGACACATAGGACCACCACCAAGTCAACGTGAAAAAGAAGATGCGCACCAACATCGACTTTCTGAGCAGGGATGGATGGGAGGGGAGATGAGGAATCTGCAGGAGAAGAATCCATAGAAAGAACATTACGGTAAGTAATTTCTCCTTCAATGGATTGCCTTTCTCCCGCAGATTGCTCATCTGATAAGACTCCCAAAGCAGTAAATGAAGGTGGCAGGTAGAAAGTTATACCAAGAAATTTTGCAGCAGTGCCCTGCCAAAATGCGCATCAGAAGTACAAGCCACATGCAGACTGAAGTGCTTTGCAAAGGTATACAGGGATGAGCCCTTTGCAGTGCGACTAATCTCCCGGACAGGGACTCCCCTCTGCAATGCTGTGGATGCTGAGACTCCCCCCCTGTCCAATGGGCCATGATGCCTGCTGGTAATTCCTTCCCGGCAGACTGGTAGCATTCATCTATGCAGAAAATTATCCATCGGGATAAAGTCTGCTTACGAAAAGCTGGTCAGCTCTCCTAAAATCAGCTGTCCTGGCGATATAAGTCAACGCCCTCTTAGGGTCTAGGCGATATAACCGTTCCTGCTGCTTATAAGGGTGCGGAGGAGGGTAGAAGACCAGAAGGTCGATGGACTGTGACAGGCGAAATTCTGATACAACTTTGGGGAGGAAGCAAGGCCTTACCCAGAGTGAAAACTTTCTCCAGGAAAAAACACAGGAAGGGTGGCTTACAGCATAAGGCCTGTAGTACACTCACCGGCCTAGCGGATTTAATAGCCACACAGAAGGCTGTTTTCAAAGAGAGAAGCCGTAAGGGATAAGAGTGCATGGGCTCAAGACGAGCCACCATCAGAAATGTCAGAACCAGATTAAGGCCCCAATCCGGGACAACAAAAGGAGTTGGCGGAATCTTATTTACAAGGCCTTTCAAAAATGGTGCCATTACCTGGACCATAAAAAACAAACCTTGGAGACCCCTCAGGTGGACAGAATCAGCCAGACCTGCTGGTGTCCCCCCCAGGCCCTCCCCCGCTCGAAAGAGCGATGCTCGGGGAACCCTGTGGGGCTGAGATCGAGCACCGGGGCCTGCACGGGGAGAAGTGCTGGAGTGCTACACGGCCGTGACGCCGCTAGTGGAGCCGCGGCCTGCTGGAGCCCGAGGGACGTGCGGGGGAAGCCGGGCCCCTCTACCCCCTCAGCCAGCTCATCGCACACGTCGGAGGGGGACCGGCGAGCAGTCGACAGCACCGGTGAGCCCGGAGCGGGTCCCCGTACGGGACGCAGGCCCCCATCCCCGCCCCACCCGAGCGGGAGAAAGTTGTCCAGGGAGCGCGGACCAACAGTTGACACCGCCGCGGGGCCCAGGAACTGTCACCCTGGGCATTGGAACGGTGGGAGCCAGGTAACATCGCCCCTCGGCTCCCGTGGCAGACGCGGGTCGGTGACTTCGCTGGCCCGAAGACAGACGCCGGCCGTTATAGGCCTCGGCGCGGCCCAGGGAGACTGCCCTGACCCTGCCCCGGAACTCCCCCCACAAGAAGATCACGCAGACCATCGGGGGCCCTGCGGAGCGGATGGCCAACCGCCACGGAGTCTGACTGTGAGGGGGCACCTTCCCCTTCCCTCCCCATCCCCCGAAAGGCCCAGGAGGACACAGGGCCTGCATAAAAAGTACGGACAGACAGAGGGGCAGTGGCATATTACCCAGAAAAGTAGGTGGTGGCCCCTGGGTTCACTTCCAGGGTGTGTGCCCGCCTAGAGTCAACCAGGAGTGAGCGGCAGGTGGGGACTCGCCTGAAACGACATTATTATTGCTATCCTGAACCACCCGTCCCCATTGGCACAACGGAGCAGTACACCTAACAACGTACACCACGGGATCTGGCCTGGGGTGTTTGCCGCCCGATCCCCGAAGCAGCTTGGCACAAGTCAACAACAAATAGAGATGGACTTGTGATAGTGGGATCATCCATGATAATAAGCCTGGTTAACCTCCTGCTGCAAAGACACAGCAAGGGCAACACAAGAAATAAAACTTGCTCAGGCAAGGTACACAACAGCGGAGGGCAAGTTCCGTGTTCTAGATATGTGGGAGGACACAGCCCATTCCAGCAATATACAGTTATAGGAGCGAGGTACTGGGCACCCGGCGATGCAGGAGCAACATCCATGCAGAGCAACTCAGATGCCGGGCGCCAGATCCAAAATGGGCCCAACCAGAGCAAAAACCCCAGTGAGACCCCAGGAAGGGCAAATTGAGAAGTGCTGGCGGCAGAGGCGACGAACACACGCAGAATCACCATCCCCCTCCTCCGGGGCCCGACTCCTGCAGTAAAGGACCTCCCAACTAGCATAATCGCAAAAGACAAGGATGAACTCTTAAACTGCTTGAAGGGAATGGAGGCCAGAATGACCAAAGCTTTCCAGAGTCAAATGGAACAATTAAGGGAGGACCTGAAATCATCCCTCCAGGAGGTCAATAAAGAAATGGCGGAGATGGGTGAAAGAGTGGACATAGTCGAAAGGGGCCTCTCGAATGTCACGGAAGAAACAAACCAAAATAGCTTGCTACTGGACCAGTTGGAGACCGCAACAACTTAGAACTCCAGGCGGAGGATCTGGAAAATCGCTCAAGGAGATCCAATATTAGGGTCAAGGGCCTGGCGGAATCGGTGCAGGACAAGGATCTAAAAGATACCATGCAACTCTGCTTCAGCAGCCTGCTAGCAGATGTCCAACCGGAGACGATCGGCTTCAACAGGATACACCGCGTGGGCCCAATACGCAATGAACCGGGGTCGAGACCCAGAGATGTCCTGATAGCAATGACATTGTATGGTCTGAAAGAGGAGGTGCTACGCGCGGCAAGAACAAACGGAGACCTTACGATTAATGGGTCCCGTATACAGTTGTACCAGGACCTGGCCCTGATTACTCTCCACAAAAGAAGGCTAATGCAACCTGTTACGAAGGCCCTTCAAACACAGCAAATCCGATATAGATGGACGTACCCGTTTGGCCTGTCGTTTACATGGGAAGGAAAACAGAGGAGAATCGGGAATTGCGCAGAGGGCCTGGCGTTGCTGCACCTGGAGGATGAGCAACCAGAGGCGCCTGTGCGCCCACGCCCAAACATGAACGGCCCGTCTAGCAAACCATGGAAATGGTCAACGGAGCGAAAGTAAAGACGAGGGAGGAGAGGAAGACCCGGAAGCTCACAGCCAGCTCATGACCGGGAACGGAGAGGCCCAACAGATCCGAACTCGGCCCATTACACGGATAACGAGTAAAGTGCTAACCAAATGTGAGAAAACAGCACGGCTGAATGGAACCGCCCGCATGGCGGTAGGAGGTCATAACTCTTGGAAGCAGGGTCAGGTAATACAATTCCTGACTATTGTGAACTGGGGAAGGGTCGGTGGCCCAAAACCCGCGATGACCAGCGGGGGGCCCCTTGGGAGCCCAGGCCTCATGCACCCCCAGGATTGGGGAGGGGAGTGGGTAAGGGAGGGAACTGGAACGAAGGACAGGAAAGCAGGGAACCAAAAGTCCGGGAAGAAAAAGGGGCCAGCTCAACGATTGTATGAAACGGAAGCAGGAACAGACAGAGTAAGCTATAGCGAACGAGAACATAGGGACCCACAGGCAGACAATCTTCACCTAGGGAGTAATGGAGGAAGTGAACATTATCTCGATTAATGTCCAGGGGTTAAACTCCCCCGCTAAAAGGAGTTCAATTTTAGATAGATTGGAAGCCATGCAATCAAAGATAGCGATCCTACAGGAGACGCATCTGCTCCAGAAAGATGAAAAAAGGATGCGAAGCAGAACATACCCTCTTCAGTTCTTCGCCTCAAGCCAAACAAAAGGGGTGGCAATCCTATGTAGCAGAGACTTAGACTTTCGCAAACAAGGATCAGGAAGGTAGATACCTGGGGGTAAAGGGTACTGTTAATGGCCAATTGTACACAATACTAGCACTCTACACCCCAAATGAAAAACAGGACCAGTACATCTCTAAATTACTCCAGAAGGTGGGAGGATGGTGCAAAGGCCGAGTGATAATAGGAGGGGATTTTAATTGTGTAATGGACCCACAATTAGATGAAACACTCCCCAAAAACCGCAGCAGATCAGTGAAACAGACAGGCCCTTGGAAAGCTTTTCAGAGATTTGGATGTGATAGAAACGTGGCGATTTTTCCACCCGGACACCCGGGAATACACACACTACTCAGCAGTGCACAGGGGTTACTCTAGAATAGACATGATTCTGGTGTCCTCTACATTGATCCCCTATGTCAAAAAAATAGAAATCGGTGCCCAATACCTCTCCAATCACGCCCCAGTCGTGACCTGCATAGAACTGCAAGGGACAATACCATAGACCCCGACCACAATGGAGGCTAAATGAAAATCCTGAGGGATATTGCACTTAGGGCACATATGGAAGAAGCCATAGGGAACTATTTCCTTGAAAATGACAATGGAGAGGTGGACTGGAGGGTGGTGTGGGATGCGGGGAAAGCAGTAATTAGGGGGGAATTCATAGCGCAAGCAACGCAATACTATAGGGAGCGAGCCCTTATAACGCGCAAATTAGAAGAAGAGGTTAGAAACGCTGAAAAGCTCCATAAGACCCGTCAGACGCCCAGAGCCTGGCGAGACCTTAAAGAGGCCAGAGCCAAACTAGAAAACCATACCGCAGATAGAACGGCACAAATACTGCTAAACACAAAACAATCATATTACATACACGGAGGGGAAAGCGAGCAAATTCTTGGCAGCTAAACTATGCAAACAGAAGGCGCGTAATTATATCACCCGGCTAAGAAATAGTAGAGGGGAACTGCAGACGGGAGATGAGGATAAACTAGAAACAATGGTCCACTTTCACAAAAAACTGCTGATTAGCGAGAACCTGAATGCAGCAGAACAAGAGTCATATTTGTCAGCCGTAAAACTGACACAGATATCGGAACAAAAAGGAAAATTGGGGGACCCCATCACAATACAGGAAGTGTGTGATGCGATAGCAGCACTACCCAGGGGAAAGACACCAGGCACAGACGGACTAGGGAATGGGTTTTACAAAATGTTCCATATACAATTGGCAACCCCCCCTCACTCACCTTTTCAATCTAATCGGGGATAGGGGAGCAGTTTCAAAGGATATGGGACACTCGACCACGGTATTACCCCTAAAACCTGGGAAAGATCCAGTAGAATGCACCAGTTACTGCCCCATAGCTCTTCTCAACACAGATGCAAAACTGCATGTGAAAATACTGGCGAATCGATTGGCAGCAGTACTGCCCGAGATAATACGCACAGACCAGGCAGGCTTTGTAAGGGGGAGACACACTCAGGATAATGTCCGGCGTGCAATTGACATAATAGACTGGGGGGCCAGGAGGGCCCAAAAATTCTCGATCACCGCATTAGATGCCACACGAGCATTCGACAGCATAGATTGGAGGTACCTAAAACTGATATTGGAGGGTTTTGGCTGTGGACCAATATTCACCAGGATGGTTCTGGCAAATTACCAGCATACATCTACGCAACTAATGGTGAATGGCTACACCTCAGAAAGAATCTATATCCGGAGGGGTACTCGGCAGGGGTGCCCTCTTATCCCCGCTCATATTTGCCATGGCAATGGAACCATTTGCCTGCAGAATAAGGGAAGACCCGGGAATTAGAGGGGTGCGCACCGGGGAGATCCAAAACAAGTTAGCCCTCTACGCAGATGATATCATGCTCTATATGGCAGACTCAAGGCACACATTACCCAGAATAATCAGAGAACTGCAGAAGTTCGAAAAGACATCAGGGTTCACAATAAACTATTCAAAATCCAAAGCGTTGAATATAACCGAAGGTAGTGGGGACATAGCTTTCCTGAAGGAACATTATCCCCTGAAATGGGAAAAACAGTCCCTCGAATACTTAGGAATCCATATCACTAGAACCGTCAAGAATCTGTTCAAGGCAAACATTACACCTCTATGGAAGCGCCTGCAGGAAGACCTGCAGAGATGGGATGCCCAGGAATTGTCCTGGTTTGCTAGAATAGCGGCAATAAAAATGACCTTGCTACCCAAATTACTGTATGTAGTAAGCTCAACCCCAGTGGACATCCCCCCAAAACAGATCCTAGAACTCCAAAAGGCAGTGTTTAAATTTATCTGGGGAAATAAGAAGCCGAGGATCCAAAAAAGGATCCTGATGCGGCCCACACTTCTTGGGGGGCTGGGAGTCCCGGATATGGGGAGCTACGTGTTAGCAGCTCAATTGGCACCAGCATTGAAATGGGCGGGTAAACGCCCTCTTCCAGGTTGGGGGAAAATAGAACAGACTGCGACAGATATCCCTTTGAGTAAGCTACCATTCCTAAAAACAAAAGCAAGAGATACGGGAGGTATCCGATTAGGGGCAACTAAAATGACCCTACACAGCTGGGATAAGGCTATCCGTAGCAGGGGGGTCCAACTAGGTCTGGGCCCACTATCCCCCATCACGCATAATCCAGATTTCTCACCTGGCCTTCACAAAAGGTTCTGGGAAGGCTGGAACGAAGCAGACACATTGTCCCTACAAGATATGTATCAGGACGATGCCCCACTCACCTTCTAAGGATGCAAACATAGATTCGGTCTCGTCGAAAACCATAGATTCAAATATATTCAATTGTGTCACTGGATCTCACACCCAGAGGTAAAAAGAGCAGGGTTACGACCCCCGGTAGGCCTAGAACTAACAATACGGGAGGGGACACATGAAAAAGGGATTACTAGACTATACAAGCTACTAGATAAGGCGCAAACAGACGACTCTCTCCAGTACATGAATGATTGGGAGCGGGACATAGGAGAGGAGATTACGCAGGAAGAATGGAGTCAAATCTGGAGGAGGGCGCACAAATTATCCAAATCCACGGCAATTAAAGAATCGGCATACAAACTATGTTATCGCTGGTATTTGCCCCAAAGTAGAATACACAGAATGATCCCCACGTACCCCCCCAGAATGCTGGCGTCAGTGTGGAGAAAGAGGAGACATGTTCCATATGTGGTAGTCGTGCCCAAGGATAAAAATATACTGGAAAGAAATACTGAGCCTGATCAGGGACATAACGGGCGCAGACCTACCATGGTCCCCGAAAGTCATTCTGCATGGGGCAGTGGTAGAAGGGAAATATGCAGCCTCGGGAAACAGAGCGGCCCTCATAACCCACCTTCTGGCTGCAGCAAGGATGACAGTGGCCCAACGATGGAAGACAGTGGAGGGCCTTACAACTCCATGGTGGTGGGTGAAAGTGTGGGGAGTCATGGCAATGGAAAACATCTGTGCCTCAAAATCAGGGTCACATCTGAAATTCTTGGCCATATGGGACCCACTTCAGGACTATGTGGGGGAGCGGGAGAATCAATACTTTAAACCCTGGGCTCTTAGAAACATCCATATCAGATAAAGGCAGCAGAAGATATGGCGAGGGGTTGCCTCTTGGAACTGTTCTGGTTACAACCATGGTTTTGATTGGTTCAATTAATAAAAGGAAGGGGGTCAGGTGGAGGGTACAGGGGGGGGAGGGGTGGGGAAAAGTAAAGACAATACTAGACTCTACAAGAAAGTTCAAGGGTGTTGAATAAAAGGTTCATGTTGATAACTATGTTCTTAACACATGTTGTAACGAAAGCTCAACTATTGTCTTAAGTAAAAAATGAAAATAAAGTTGGTTAAAAAAGAAAAAAGAAAAACCTTGACCCGGGGATCTTTTAAACACAAAGTTGCCAAATATCCTTGGACTGTGGTGACCTGAAGGCTTGCAGAAGCCAGTGACAGAAGGAACTCACTGTAGTGGTGGGGCAAAAGATGGGTTCAATCTCGCGTTCCCTGCACCATGCCTCACATCTTCTACATCTGCACGTGTACAAAGATCTTGTCGATGGTCTGTGTGCAGCCAGCAACACGTCAAGTACTTCCTCAGCGAGGTCCCAGTCATCATATCTCATCCTCTCCCGAGTCACACATATAGGTTGAGGGATTCTGGGGTCGGATGGAGAATCCAACCCTCCGACTGGGTTAGAAGATCCGGACGTCATGGCAACCACTGAGGTGGACAAATGGTCATAGTACCACATTCTCCTCGCCCAGTCCGATCAAGATCATGGTCGCTCAAAACCTCTTCAACCTCTGGAGAACCCATGGAATGACGGGATATGAAGGGAACGCATAAAGAGTGAAGGTCCAATCCACCAGAAATGCATCCCCAGTGCACCGTTCGCTGGGAATTCCCTCAAGCAAAACTGTTTGCATTTCCTGTTGGACTCCGTTGCGAACAGATCGACTGCTGGGGTACCCCAGAGAGCGAACACCTCCTCTAGGACTTCCTGGCACACTTCCCACTCGTGCAAGACCGTGCTCTGCTTGCTCAGAGCATCTGCCAAGTTGTTCTCTGGGCACGCCAGATGTACTGCTGAGACCGAGATCTTGTTCTCCAGTAACCAGAACCAAAGCATAATCGCCTCCGAACAAAGGGGGCGGGAGTTGCTTGTTGTCGTCAGAAAGAG
This sequence comes from Ambystoma mexicanum, assembly GCF_040938575.1. Classification (NCBI taxonomy): domain Eukaryota; kingdom Metazoa; phylum Chordata; class Amphibia; order Caudata; family Ambystomatidae; genus Ambystoma; species Ambystoma mexicanum. The sequence goes on from NC_090937.1 coordinate 745,728,090, forward strand.
GACATGTTTCCCCTGCAGAGAAGGGGAGATGGCTTTCAGGGCTAGCATGATAGCTCGCAAATCCAGCCTGTTGATGTGCCACCTGGCTTCTGTCGTTGACCAGAATCCGCTCACCTGCAAACCCTTGCAGTAAGCGCCCCAACCATTCAAAGACGCATCTGTGAGCACTGGGGTCTGCAGCCAAGGATGCCAGAAGGGTTCCCCCGCCAAAAGAACAGGACAGGTCGTTGAGCACTGATGGGGACACCCAGACGAGATCCTTTGAGATAGCCGAGGTACTGAGACCACTGATCCCTCAGTAGCCATTGCAGGGATCTCATGCGCAACCTGGCCTCTGGCACTAGAAAAATGCAGTAGGCCATAAGGCCTAGGAGGCGGAGGAAGGAAGCCGCTGGTAGAGTGGCATGGACCCGAAAACAAGTTGACTGACTGTGTCAAGATGACTAAGATCTCCTCGGGAGGGAAGGCTTTCCCGACCCGGGTGTCTAAGACTGCTCCAATGAACTGCAGCCGTTGGACAGGTGTCATGTGGGACTTCTTTGAGTTTAGGCAGAAGCCCAGCTTGTGCAGCTGCAAGCAGAGGTCCTCTAAATGGGACAAGACCTGCACTACAGACTTCCCTCGGATCAGCTGGTCGTGCAGATATGGAAATACGTGGACCCCGGATTTCCTGAGGTGAGCCACAACTACCGCCATGAGCTTGGTGAAGAGCCCTGGGTGGAGGTTGGACCAAAGGGAACACCTTGAACTCTGCATATCTTCTATGGTGAACCTTAGGAACTTCCTGTGCTTTCGATGGATTGGCACATGGAAATAAGTGTACTGTAGGTCTATCGACACCAGCCAGTCCTGTAGCTCGAGAGCGTGGAGAATCTCTCTCGACATCACCATCCTGAATATGTCTTTCCTCAAGAACTTGTTGAAGGTCCTGAGGTCCAGAATGGGGCGGAGACCTCCTCCCTTCTTGGGTACCAGGAAATAATGGGAATACCAACACGCTCCTCTCTGCTCGGGCGGTACCTCTTCCACGGCACCCTTCAGCAACAAGGCTCTAGTTCTTCCTGGAGCTCCTGTCCCGGGTGGATTGGAGGTGGGGGCGGTCTGTTCTGTGGTTTTCTTACAAATGGCAGACAATAACCCCACTGAATGAGCTGTAAAGCCCAAGCATCGGAATTAATTCCCTGCCATTGGAGAACATGCTCCGTCAATCATCCTCCAACCGGTCAGCTGTGAGAGGGGGAAATCAAAGAGGCTTCGGAGTCTCGGTTGCCCCCACTGCTGATGCTGCCTGTGGACCTTTTAAAAGCCCCTCTGCCACTTCCGGAGCACGAGAAATGCTTCTGCCCTTGCCTGGTCGGTGGGAGCTGCGCTCTCCTGCCATAAGGAGCATATCTCCTGCAGCCCTGTGACCGAGAGGCGAAGCTAAAAGCAGGTTTGGCCCGCTGCGCAGCTAGGCTTAAAGATTTGGTAGCGATTTTGTATTCCTTAAATTTCTCAAAGAAATCATTGACTTTCTGGCCTTAAAGAAGATTGCCCTCAAAGGGAATGTCCAGAAGCTTGACTTGGACACTAGGTGAAATACCAGAGATTTTTCAGTAGGCCTGTCTTCTTAGTGTAATGGCTGATGCCATAGACCAGCCCAAAGTCGGCGATGTCCAGGCCTGTACACAGCGACTGTCAAATAACCTCTTTCCCATCCTCCACTAGCTGTAGGAAGCCAACACATTTCTCCTTCCAGGACATGAGCAGCATTTTCCACTGCTGTCCATAGACCGAAGGAGAACTTGGCAAAACTGCTTGCCACATTTGTAGCTTTTAGGGCCATGCTACCTGAAGTGAATGCCTTCTTCTCCACTTTTTTTTGCTTCCCTGTCAGACGCAAGTCTAGAAGAGACCGTAGCAGCCTCCATAGCAAGCCCCTCAGGGGAAGGGTGAGAGGAGAGGTATGAAGGGTCTCCTTTCGCCGGCCTGTTTTTCCCGGAAATGGTGGAGCTGACTGGAGGAATGAAACAAGGGATTTGCCACATAATTGCTAAAGGATCGGCAATGGCAGGGTTTAAAGGAATATTACATTCAGTGGTAAGGCCTTCATCTAAAATGTCTGTAAGGTCATAACCTTGTACAGGCGCCACTGATGAATGCAATCCCAGGGTGTCAATAACCCTTTCTACCAGAGGCCTGAATCTAGAGGTGTTATGAAGATAGGGCTGGGACTGCTGAAATTCGAGGTCTGGAGAGATGCCCAAACCGCTGCCGTCCTGGAGGCATTGCAAAAACAAAGAGGTGATGGCTGGAAGGTTTAGACTGAATCATAACCACTGGCATTGCTCGGGGCAACCCTCCAGACCATCGTTCTTCGCCTGCCAAGCCATTACAGAAGGGGAAAGACCATATGCAAATCAGGCTTGGCCCCACCCCAAAAGGGGAAGTCCAGCCCGAACTGCTAGGTCACATCCCTTCTGCACAAGACCACAAGCATCCCCAAACATGTTTCACCCTTGTTGGGGCTCATCAGTGAGGAGTAGCTTGGGTCTCTAGGCCCAGCAGGCACGGGATCCACGTCTGGGCATACCCATCCCACTCGGGGCAACGAAGCAAAAACAAAGGTGATGGCTGGAAGGTTTAGACTGAATCATAACCACTGGCATTGCTCGGGGCAACCCTCCAGACCATCGTTCTTCGCCTGCCAAGCCATTACAGAAGGGATTGAGCCAGTTGCAAAAGCTGATTCTGATCGTCAAAATAATCAACCCCTCCTGAACCGAAGTAAAATGGGTCGACATCCCCCTGGTCATCAATGTCATGACCGACGAATATACCCGCCATAGTATCGAAACATTCGGACAAGGGTTGCGGGGTGAATGTTTTCTCAACAACCGTCAAGGGTTTGTCTCTCAGCGCCGATATGGTGGATGTCGGTGTCAACGCGATTGAGCTGCTGTAGCGTCTACATCCTGGGATGCACAGGGATGAACCAGGTTCCATTGGATCTCTTTCAGCATGGAAAGATTTATCGACACCGACATTGTTGGTACCGGGGCACTAGAGGGGTCGGGTATGTAGAGCACTGCCCTTGGCTCCGAAGCTGGTGGCATGGGGGGAGGTTAGCCCCGCCGACTGCAGCATGCTTCTTGAATATTTCAAGCATCGAGAATTTGAAATCCTCCCACTCTTGGTGGGTGGGAGGCCCAGCTGACGGCTTACCTGTATCCGCCGACGACTTGGAGTCCTGACGGCAGCAGTGACTCCTTTTCTTCTTTCAGGACGAGGAAGAGTGGCTCCTCGAGTGGGACCGTTTCTTCTTCCGCTCTGCCCCACAGTTTCGGCCTCTGAAGACTGAAACGTTAACTGTGCCGGTGATTTTGCAGGAAATCGACCCAGAGCGAGTTTTGCAGCTCGATCGCAAAGGTATTTAGGTTGCATTTTGGAGCATGATGGACACCCGTCTAGTGACCTGTGCCGATGCACCAGAGACAACTTTTGTGGGTCAGTAATGGACATCTTAGTACCACAATCGGAACACCGCTTGAAACCAGATACCTGAGCGACCGACATCTTGTGGCGAGGATTTTGAAAAAAGTGCATTTTCTGATGAAAACATCAAGAAAGTCGAAACTCTGTGTTCCGAAGCAGCGTGTTAGCGTGCAGAAAAAAGCAACCAAGGTTGGGGTATAGTGACGTGTTATTTATACAACACCTGACGTCACGTCCGGAGCTGATGACCAGACACTGAGAAAGATGGGTCGATGGTTGACGGCCAGGTCGAGTTCCACTACGCCCCCTTTCAAAACATTTCTGAAGCAGCGAAGCTGGAGGTAATATCTACCAGATGAGGAATCTGCAGGAGAAGGCAATCCATTGAATAAAGATGTTTTTTTAAACTAGATGAATAGTCTTGATTCTATTAAAGACACATACTTGCGCATTATTCCATCCTTGATTTGTAAATGTTAGGCAGTAAAGCGTTTTAATATGTGATCGATAATGTAAGATAGTATAGCAATTTGTAGTGATTAAACATATGGTAGATAATAACTTGAAAAAGGTCATAGTGGTTTTCAATGCATAGGTAGATGCAATATGTGGTGTCATATATGAGTAACCTAATCTGTCTTTTAGGGACATAAGAGAAGAAGATGTAGAGGGAGAAGAAATTGAAGAGCCAAGCCGGAGTTGACTTTGTTGAAGTTAACTGGCAGTTCATCGACTGGCTAAACGGTTATCAAACTCACAGCGAACAAAGAGAATCCAAGAAGGAAGAGGACTGCCTTCTCGAAAAGAGCTTTTTGGTAAGACAATCCCTATCACATGGTTATTGGATGGTCTACCAAATTTTCCCTGGGTCCAAGGCAAATGTTTAGTGGATGCTACACTGCTTGAAGTTTTTCAGTGTGTGTTTGTTTATTTCAAATAAAAGAAAGAAGGCTTGACTCCATGTCTTTAATAGAATCAAGACATTCTATTAAGTTATTTTAGAAACTCTCCATTGTTTATAAAGGAGTCTGACAATCCTTTTGGCACTTTTCAAGACAGTCAAAAACAGAAATGTGCACAAGGGCATTAATCCCCGCTTCCAACACAACCTCAAAATACAGCTATCTGATTTCTGAATTGTATTGATAATATGCCACATACACACTAAACTGTTTTAAAGCGTGCATGCACTAGTAAGCAAACATGCTAACAGGCATACAGAAATTGTTCCCCAGTTCCCATGTGAGTAGGGTTATTCCTTTTTGTACTATGACAAACTGAACAGAAGCAACAAAGTGATTTATGAAAAATCCATATCGTAAGGGCTCAACGAAAGGCGAGAAGGTTATCCACCTTGTATATATTGACTGGCAGAGAATTACAAAATCAGGGAGCAGCAACAGAGGATCTCCATCCACCCTGAGCTTTTTAATATGGGATTTAGGGATCTCCCACAGCCTCGGTTGCCCTGAACGTAAAGTACGAGAGGCTTTTGAAGGTGAATCTTGATTTCCAAATAATTAGGTGCCAAATCCGTGCCAAAATTAAAAAAACAGACAAAGCCATTCTACTGTTTATGGGAAGCCAATGAAGCAACCGTTACATGCTTGCCACCGAATCTGATCTTGACAGGTTGAAAGAAAACGGGCAAACTGCAACATTTGGAAATTTCAGCAATCGTGCAAGCTGAAAATCAGGGTTTCACAAATAAAGTGAATTAGAGTAATCCAATTTAGAATTAATCAGGGATCCAACAGCAGCAGGATGCTAGTTATTGTCTGCATTAAGTGATAGTCCGCTGAAATAAACAGAGTATATATAAAGATGCTTTGATAAGTTTGATAATTCATATCAAGATCTTGTTGCCAGTAAAAGCATAGACTTAACTTTAGTTACAAAACTAGTGGGTAATCCAAAAAGCACATGGCAAGGGCAGTCTCGTGAAAGGTAATGTATTTTTTGGGCAGAAGAGGATAAGCTCTTTTGTTAAAATTCAGCTGCAGCTATTATGTAACATCCAATGCTCTACTTCATCAAGACAGTTACCAAGGCTCGTCAATTCAGCGTCAGATTCATTCACTTTAAGATAAACTTGGGTTTCATCTGAATATGGAACAAAAGAGCCAATTTGAGGAATATGTCAAACAATGGCCTGGTATAGCTATTAAAAAGCGATATGGATGAACGGGAGCACTGCAGAACTTCACAGTTCACTAACTAGATCATATCTAAATTCCTCTAAATTACATACAATCATTCTAAACATTGGCTTTGTTTTGAACGATTGCAATTAAAGGAATTTAGATAACTGTATTGCGAGATTGTACATGAAGTAGGGATTAATGCTCTGGGTGCATGTTAGGAAAAATTGTCTTTTTGCTTCTCTCCCCCATTAGACTTCTATTGACAACCTCTCCATTGCTCTGTTTTGACTGCTGACCGGCCTTTCTGGAGTTAATTAAAGCCATATGCTTTACTTCCCTTGCGTTGTGCTAATTTTTGTGGGGAATCTGATCAGTCCCGAAGACCATCATTAGTGAATTTCTTTTATTTTAAAAACTGCATGTCACCTTAAAGTGAAGTGTGGTAAGGATTCATTATATCCTTATAACGTTTTCTTTTGTAACACACTGGTTACAAATACACTGTGTGAAGGATAGGCTGGTGGCAACTAATATTTTTCTGTTTCTGACGCTACACTCGACCTTTGCATTGAACACACAATGCCATAAAGAGGGCAATATACGCTAAAATGGTGTGTCGCAAGACTTTTACCTGTCCTTTGGCCATTTTGTCTGTCGGCCTTCCTGCTCCCTCAGTTGTATATATATAGCAATATATGGAAAGCCCTTTCCTGGGAAAAGCCTCTGCTTTCCCAGGAAAAGTGGCGGCTTGTGTGTGTAGTCAGATGCGGGGGCTGTAACTGTCGATCCCAGTCCACGTCCATGTCACTGAGCCTGCTGCCGGGCTGAATGTTTGGCCAGTGGCTGTCCATGATTGGACAGCCCCAGCCAGTTTGAATGGTGGAGATCCTTACATTGGTGGACCTGTTGGCAACTCAGACCAAATACTGGAGTTGTTGGAGTCAAGCCCCCTATGAAGAAATGCAGCCAGCTGAACACCTGAGAACGACTGTTGCAGCTGACCAGTATTGCCTCCAGCCAAGTCCATGTGAAGCCCTGCACCTCTATCCTGAACTCAAGAAGGCCTAGCTCTATGTTCAAACCCAGGACTAGTGGGAACAACAAGTCTTTACCTCTGCCCAAGGATCCGTGCCTGCTGAGCCTTCGGAAGATGAACCAGTGTGCTTACTAGCTCTCTCCAGGGCTACCTTTCTGCAACTGTAGCCTTTCTGGGTGTGTCCTTGAAATTTGGAGGATCTTCAACTTGAGCTACAAGATGCCTTCATTTTCAGGTTTCCAGAGACAACAGAAGCCGTGCAAGGTCTATTTCTTTGTCCGCCAACCAAAACAAATTGACTGTTGTCACCTGACCGTGGTGACTCCCGTTAAAGTCTTCTTCACTCCCTGGAGGTCTCCACAGGTTGCATGCTCCACTTCACTTTGTGCCAAGGGTGACCAGTCGCCCAGTCTCTGGAACTGTAATACAGGTAACCACAACCAACCAAAACTAAATCTTGCGTCCAAGAAGTGCCCCTGCATCTGCGATCCCTGAACCTCATAGCCCCAACAGATTCTAAAACATCTGAAGCGGTCTCTGGGAAAATCAGAAAAAGGGGGTACTTTAGCATACCTGTTTCATCAACCCCCCGCCCCTACCCCTTCTCCTTCATAGGGTTACATGGTCATAATGTTTTGGCCCTATCGCTCACTTGCCTACTCAGCGGTGGTCTAGTCAAGGAGCCCCCACTGGGATTTCTCTAGTGTGGTGGGACTGGGAGAGATACCTGAACTTTTCGAAACTTTTGGAATACTTCAATCGCAACCGAACACAATGCTCAATACAATAGTAAACATAACAGAACTCTCGGGTACTAGGCCCCATTTCATCTCAGAGCTGGACTTACTAAGAGTTAGATATTTGATCCCAGAAATTCTCAAAAGCCTTTGTGTTTTTCTAATTTGATTACTTACCTGTGTTTACTGGTTTTGACTCAACTGTTTTTGGATGTCTTCAATCACTTTACCACACACAGGTATTGAAAGTCTTGCTTATGCTTAAGATAACTGTGGCTTAACTGTCTATAAGGTAAAGTGCAGCAGTTCCATTTAGAACACCCCCATTTGTGGATGAATAGATGTATTTGATAGTTGTGTAATAATATTTACCTGAGGTTTCATTGCTTAGTGTGTCTTTTAAAGGCCTTATAAATCATTCTGTATTTTTACACTTCTCTATCTAACTGGAATTATTGAAGTGCTCTGTATGTGTCATATTGTAGCCCTAAATCCCTCTCGCAACACTCCTGACTAAGCATTGCCGCTCTGCTACCTATCTTGATAGGGTTTGGCTAGACTTCAGTGTCTTTCCTTTTCACCATAAAAAGGTTGGCATCCCAAAATCCACCCCATGGTTGACTTAGGAAATTCATCTGAACAGTGCACAATTCTGTTTTTATGAAGGTATGTCTTGAATTAAAATAATTTTTTTAAGCTAAAGGTTTATAACATGGTATTTTTGTATGCAGATTGCCTTTAGGTAGGTCTTCATGTGGATGTTATTTGAGCAATTTGTGCTCTAACAAAGTAAAGGAGTATAAGCAATCTTGACTTAATGGACGGTTTGAATAAAGAAATGTAATTGATAGTTTACTGCATGTGACAAAGACTGAGAAGGGTTTGTGTTTTAAGAGAACTTAGGGAGTTATGCCATGAAATCATCTCTTTAAAATCGAGTGCTATGTAGCACACAACACTGCCTTATTAAATAAAAATCAAATACACAGTGCAATGCCACAACTATCTGTTTAGCTGGTTTATAGTGATATTTTCGAATGCCATAGTTTCGAATGGCAACGTTTTGAATTAAAATGCATCAAAAAATGCATTTAAAAAAACAAAAAATGTATGGGGAAGTCCCCCCCAACCCCTGTTATTTTTTACCCCCTAACATCCATTTTAGTAATAAAAAAAAAAAAATACCTACTAAAAAATGACTGGATACCGTTTAGCTGTATGTCACTGAATATCAACTTGGGGTATCTCATTGTGCATGCTTTTGAACTGGTTACCACGTATGCAGTGGCTCTAAACCTCTACATTTCTCATGTGTCCTCTTGCATTGATATTTTTGTCCAACACACGCAATGTCTACCCTCCCCATATTCATTCTCCCACCAGATCTCTCTGACTGGCTCATCTGACTTGGAATATAGTGGTAGTGAGGATGGAGCTCGTGGTAGCATTTGACAGTTAGCAGTGCACAGTGACAGCAATAACGGGCAGCCTCAGGTGTGGAAGAGGATCGTGTTAGCGAAGATACTGGCCAGTAGCCGTGGCGGCGATAATCCTTGTGGTTAGTCAAAAATAGTGGGATTTCCATTGGCAGCACAAAGACCAGCAGGATGGATAGGGCAACACAACATTGTTTGAACACCAGTGTAGTTTGCCTGCGAATGTACCCAATATAATGAATCGCATTACTCCAAAGCTTGACAACCAGTGCCCTTAGAGACACCCCCTTTACGAGGACATCTTGTGGGCTGTTTAATGCAATAATGAGAATTGCAGAACATGATCTTAAGCAGTCAATCAGGATGCGAGGGCTGGAGCTGTGACGTGGCGTGAGAGGCGATGGGCTGGCTCCACATAGCACCAGCAGCCGCAAGGAAACAGTGAGTGTTTCTATCAAACCGGACAAAAGAAGGCCTCCTATCTGCGTGGACAAGCCTTGAAGCTCCAGAATCTGGGAGCGATGATGGAGGGCCAGAGGAGAAGCTGCTCATTAGACAAACCCCAATGACACAAGAGTATGTGCTACAAGCCTGCCTTACAAATTGGCACCAGACAGAGGGAGTAGAACGGAGCGCCTGAACAGAATGCAAGGGTGGCATCGGTCAAATCTTGATTGCTTGCATAATGGCAAGAAAGTCACAGGCCTGTACATTCAAACAAAAAAGCAGTGGGGTGGATGATAGGCCCTTGGGTGGAGTCAGTGGGGCAAGAGTCAGTTGTCAATCAGTCAAAATGCTTTATTCAAATAAATTCATCAAGCAATGCAGACTAAAACAAATAGTACAAGATCAAAATGTGAGATCAAAATATCAAATGTTCTAAATATTAATCAACAAAATGCATACAATGTTGTACTTCTCTATACATAACAAAACAGCAAATTCAAATAATTATAGGTGATCCGAAAAATAAAACACAAATCACCAATAACTGATTCATAATGCTTTGCTTGTAGTAAATAGAATAAGGCTACTCTGCGCTGGGAAACATTTTGAAGCCGCAGCAGAGGACAAAGCTGCATCCTTCTTGGAAGTACTTAATAGTTGCACAAAATATCCACAGAATCTGGATTACAGCAGTAGAACTTTCCACCAATTGCATACCATTTCACAGTAATAGAAGCTAAGGGTACTTGATTAAAACCAAACTTGGTAACATACCTTCTAGCGAGGGGGTATCAACACTAGTGATCAATAGGTCAATGATTCCCATTTTACATAACAGATTCGATCGAAGTGAGCTTCTTACAAAGCATTTAGCCTTAATTGCCATACTTTGAACAGTGCTCATTTTCTCAGCACAAGTCTCTTTAAGAAGAATATTAGACAAAATTACACTGTGCTCATTATAGAATTGAGAAAAACCTAATGATGCACACATTTATTTACGGCCAGGAGCCACTAAGATTGCTTGACATTTTATATTGATAAAACATCCATGAAAATCTCTCGATTTAAAATAGTACTTTCAGTTGACCATGAAAGCCCATGAATACATTTCTGCCCTAGATTCCATGGTACTTAACAAGTGACAGGTTTAAACACTGTTCTACAGGTCCCAGTGTTTCATGAAAGCCCGAGTCAGAAATTCGTTTTGTTGCTTTCAGCCAACTTAGTCTACAAAGAACAGATTTTCTCCAGGGGTTTCAGAGATATTTGATAAATAAATAGCCAGGTGACAATCCGCTCTTGTTAAAGATTGGAACAAACGAAAAAAGTAACCACTTAGCGGGAGAAGAACAAGTTACTTCTTACGTGGTAACGTTCTTTCGATGCAATGTTCCTCCGACGTATTCCTCATCTTTGATAATTCGTCTCCAGCTTGCTGGCCTCGGAAAATTTTTCTCTGTAGAGGGCGCTGCGCGTCGACAGCCACCGTATCGGTGCCGACGTCACCATGCCCATAAATAGCCAAGCGCGGCGGCCGTTGCTCAGTTCTGTTTTGTAGCATAAGATAAGTCATGCCTGAATTGGTTATTGACCTTGAAGGAGCGTAAGCTGCAACCACAAGGGAAGTATTACTGCGGGGATGGATGGGAGGGGCGATGAGGAATACGTCGGAGGAACATCCCATCGAAAGAACGTTACCAGGTAAGAAGTAACTTGTTCTTCGAAGGGATTCTGTCCTCCGACATATTCCTTATCTTTGATAGACTCCCATAGCAGTGGCATGTAATTGGAGGTGGGAGTAATAAAGTCATGTATCCCTTTTAGGAATGAACCGAATGTAATACGGCTTTGCCAAATCTGGTCTCTTGACTAGCGGAGGAATCCAGGTTGTAAAATCTTGTGAATGTATGTGCGGACGACCATGTGGCTGCCGCACATATGTCTCGGACCGGCACCGCTCTTTGGAGGGCCAAAGAGGCTGCGATACCCCTGGTTGAATGAGCCCTAAGATTCTGGGGTGGCTCTTTCCCTGCCAGTTTGTAACATTCCAATAATGGCCAAAATAATCCACCTGGAAATGGTCTGTTTTGTTATGGGTAGTCCCAACTTGTGACCTGAGTAGCCTACAAACAGTTGGTCTGCTTGCCTAATCCTAGCCAGTCTGCTGATGTAAAAGCTTAGAGCTAGCCTTGGGTCCAGCCTATGTAGCCTTTCTTCCTCTTTCCCCGGATGGGGAGGAGGGTAGAACGAAGGTAAGGTAATTTTCTGAGTGATGTGAAATTCAGAAACCACCTTTGGGAGGAAATTAGGCTTCACCTGTAGGGCAACTTTGTCCTTATGGAAAATTGTGGGGGGGGGGGGTTTACAAGGTAGAGCTTGTAGTTCGCTCACCCTCCTAGCAGATGTTAGTGCTAATAGGACAGTTTTAAGAGTGAGAAATCTCAGCGAACAAGAGTGGAGTGGTTCGAAGGGAGTACCCATTAGGAAATTTAAGACTAAATTTAAGTCCCAAAAGGGAAATTGGAATGGTCTTGGAGGATAAACATTAGTTAATCCCTTGAGAAATTGTATTACTAAGGGTAGTTTGAAATACGATGGTTCTTCCACAGTGCGCTTGAAGATTGATAGCGCCGCGAGATAGCCTTTTACAGTGCCAACTTGAAGGCCTGAGTTTGCCAAGTAGAGTAGAACCGATAACACCGTTGGTGTACCACATGAGAAAGGGTCGATATTGTCCTCTCTACACCAGCTGCAAAATTTGTTCCAACGGCAGCGGTATAAAGACTTTGTTGCTGGCCTTCTGGCCGAAAGCAACACCTCCATGACGTCATCAGGGAGGTCCCAATCCTTGTACCTTAACCTTTCAGAAGCCAAGCGTGAAGGTTGAGTGTTCTTATGTCTGGATGGAGAACCTGACCTCCCTTCTGCGAGAGAAGATTCTCTTTGAGTGGAAGACGGATTGGAGGGCAGATGGACATATCCAGAAGGTCCAGGTACTATGTTCTCCTGGCCCAGCCCGGGGCAATTAGGATCATGGTTTCCCGGAATCTTCTCAATCTCCTGATCATTTGAGGAATAACAGGGACTGGTGGAAACGCGTAAAGGAGTGGAAACTCCCAGTCCACTACGAACGCGTCCCCTAGAGCTCCTCTCGGGGGAAATTCCCTTGAACAGAACAGATCGCACTTCCTGTTGGTGCTGGTGGCGAACAGATCCACCTGAGGGGTTCCCCAAAGGGCGAAGATCTCTTGAAGGACTTCCTGAGCTAGCTCCCACTCGTGGGAGACTGCTCTGCCTGCTCAGAGCGTCCGCTGTCAAGTTCTTCTCTCCGGCTATGTGGACTGCCGATAGAGAGATTCCTTCCTGAATTGCCCAAAACCAGAGCTGCATTGCCTCTCTGCACAGTGGCAGTGACCCTACGCCTCCTCTTTTGTTGAGGTAGTGCATGGCCACCGTGTTGTCCGTCATTATCAGGACATTTCTCCCCTGTACTGATGGCAGGAAAGCTTTCAGCGCTAGTCTGATCGCTCTCAGCTCTAATAGGTTGATGTGTAGTCTGGACTCCGATGGAGACCAACGACCGCTGATGGTCAAGTCGTTGGCATGGGCTCCCCACCCCGTGAGTGAGGCATCTGTGACTAGTGTTATCTCCGACCATGGTTGCCAAAACAGTTCTCCTTTCAAGATGTTCTCTGGATAGGCCCACCATTGAAGGTCGTGGGCTAACTTGTCCGGAATCCGGAAGAGATCTGTCATTCTTCCTGAGTATTGTGACCACTGGGTTCTTAGTGCCCACTGGAGAGATCTCATTCTCAGGCGAGCCTCTGGCACAAGGAAGATGCAGGATGCCATGAGGCCTAGCAATCTCAAAAAGTCGAAGGCTGGGAGATGTTGGGCATTTAGAAACTTGTTGACCATCTGCAGAATATCTTGAGCCCTCACCTCTGGTGGCAAGGCTTTTCCCAGGGAAGTGCCCAGGACCGCTCTGATGAACTGGAGTCTCTGTGATGGCATCATCTGTGACTTCTTTAAATTGAGGGAGAAGCCCAGTTTGTGAAGGAAGTGGCAGACATAATCTAGCTGGATCTGAACTTGTTCCGAAGATGCAGCTCCGATCAGCCAATCGTCCAGGTAGGGGTAGACGTGGATCCCTTCCCTCCTTAGACTTGCAGCCACTACCCACATTAGCTTGGTGAAGACCCTCGGGGCGGAGGTCAGCCCAAATGGCAGAACTCGAAATTGATAATGAGAGCCGCCAATTGCGAACTTCGGGTATCTCCTGAGTTTGAGATGGATGGGCACATGGAAATAAGCATCCTGGAGGTCCAGAGATACCAGCCAGTCCTGGATCTGGAGGGCCTGAAGGATCTGAGAGAGAGTTACCATCTTGAACTTGTTCTTCCTGAGGAACTTGTTCAATTCTCGTAAGTCCAAGATGGGTCTCAGTCCTCCGTCCATCTTCGGTATGAGAAAGTAGGGGGGAGTACCAGCCCTTGTTCCTCTCCGCTACAGGTAGCGGTTCTATGGCACCTTTCTCTAGCAGATCTACAATTTCCTGCAAGAGGAGCGGATCTGAAACTTTTAGAGAACTGTGCCCCGGTGGATGACTGAGGGATGTGTAAAAAGGGTAGGCAGTAACCTTGGGCAACTGTCTCCAATGCCCAAGCATCTGACGTAATAGCCTGCCATTCCGTCAGATGGTGAATTAACCTGCCGCCTACAGGTGTTTTGTGTGGAAAGACTTCAGGGTGGTTTGGGGGCGGCTGATGCAGATGCCGAGGGTAAAGAGGCACCTGCGGCTGCTGCGGCCTTAGTACTTTTGACCCGTCCACCTCGGGTGGATCTCCTTTGGCCTCTTTGAGCCGGCTGTCCTCTGCCTTTCCCGAATGCGGAATAATAGCGAAAGGACTTTCCTCTCCCAGAGGTTCCTCAGGGGCGAAAAGGAGTTTGGCGGATTGCAGCTCCTAAAGATTTTGCTGCTCCTTTAGATGTTTGCAACTTTTCCAGACTGTCATCAGCCTTTTTACAGAATAAAGAAGAGCCGTCAAAGGGCTTATTCAAAAGTCTGGCCTGTACATCTGGAGCAAAGCCAGACTTTCGTAACCACGCATGCCTGCGGATTGTAGTACTTGCCACCATGGCCCTGCTGATACTGTCAGCGGAATTGATGCCAGTTTGAAGCGATTCGCACATGGCATCTTTGCCATCTTTAATGATGTTAAGGAAGGCTTCCCTTTCATCTCCTTCTGGTATGCAGTCAGCCGCTGATGAAGCACACTCCCATAGTGTGTGACTGAACCTGGCGAGCGTACAAGGGGGGTTGATGGACTTCAACGCCATACTATAAGCCGAAAATACTTTTTTTTGCCATAGAATCGTACCTTTTGTCATCTCTATCCTGTGGGACAGTAGGATAAGCGGATCTGCTGCTTGATGAAGTTGCCGCTTGAACCACCAGGCTCTCTGGAGTCGGGTGTTTTGATAAATATTCTGGGTCAGCCGCAGCTAACCTATACTTGGCTGACAATTTTTTATTGACTGCAGGGATAACCTCAGGAGTTTCCCAATTTGATGAAATCTTCCTTTGTAAAGCTGTATGGAAAGGGACCACAGGATCCTCCGGTGGACCTTTATCTAGTATGTCTGTAAGGTCATCCTGTTGAAACAGGTGAAGGCGCAGACCAACCCATGAATTCAATAATTCTTGCCATCAGGGTTCTATAGGAGGTTTCGGCATGTTCCCATGGGTCCGGTTTGACAAATTCCACTTCTGGGGAAGTGTCCAGCCCACTTGCCTCATGTAATGATTCCTGTAGGTCTTTCAACCTTCTTTCTTCAGAGGTAAAATCCTCTGAAAGAGGTGGTGTGGTCCTCTGCAGCCTAAAGGGTCTTTCTTGATCAGAATCCTCCCCTTCTTCATAGATTGAAGATAATCTGGGGTACTCTGACCTCGGAAATGGTGTAAAACCCATTTCTAAAGCAGAAGGAGCCAAACTTGTCATTATTGGTCGAGAAAAAGTCGATGTCGTCGACGCCGATGTAAAAGGCTTCGAAGGCGCTGAGAAAGCCGTTGAGAAAACTGGAAGAGGTGTCGAGAAAACTGGAAGAGGCCTCGAGGAACTCGAGAGGATCGGGATCCTACTCGAGGATGTCGACGTTCTCAGCGTTGTACTGGAGGCTCTGGGTATAACCGTTGGCTGTGAAGTAGCCATGGTTTTTTCTTTTATCGGCGTCAAAGGCGATTCGATCGACCAATGCATCGAAGAACCCTAAGATAACGGCGTTGATGGCGCCGATCCTTGAGTCGTAGGGATTTTCGACGACGGCGTTGAAGATGATGCCTTCCTACCCGATGGCCCGTGGCGCTCTCGGGTGGACTCTTTCGCCGGGTGCAACGACTCGCGGCGTTTTGATTTTTTGGGCTTTTCACCCAGGGTATCACCCTCAGCTGTCTTCGAGGGGGTCGAGGCCGCTTTCTCGAAGACGCTTAGCATTTTCTTCCTGAATTCCTCCCATTCAGCCCGAGAGCTATGTTTTGTGGGACAGGAGACCCTTTCTGGGGAAACAAGATGACGAGGAAGGGGATCTTCGATGTCTCTTTTTTGAGTGTCTAGATCTCGACGAGTGGTGGGAGCTACTTCGAGACCTAGAATGGGAATGTTTTCGACGGCGAGGAGACGAATGCCTCGGCTGAAGAAACTTTCGAGGAGGTTTTGACTGACTTACCTCTCTCGAGCTTCCCCTTGCGCTCCTTCAAGGCTTTCGCCGTCATGGACATGCAGTCCTCACACTCTGAACAATGGTGCTCGGCTCCCAAGCACCACAAACAGATCCTGTGAGGATCCGTTAGCAACATTTTCTTTCCGCAGTCTCGACATTTTTTGAAGCCGGACCGCGGAGTCGTCGGTTCGGATGAGGAAGCCATCGAGTATGAGTTGGTTTTATCGAGGAAATATAAGGGGTTTATCTGACTGAACTGAGCAACGATGTCCGAGGCCCCACGAAGCGCAGAAAAACGGAACTGAGCAACAGACGCCACGCATTGCTATTTATGAGCATGGCGACGTCGGCGCCGATACGGTGGCTGTCGAGGGACACCAACTCGGCGGACGTCGACGCGCAGCACCCTCTACAGAGAGAACATTTCTGAGGCCAGCAAGCTGGAGACGAATTATCAACGATAAGGAATACGTCAGAGGACACAATCCCTTCGAAATGCTAGTTACAAGTAGAGTTCGAAAGACAGTAGCCATCAAAGGTGCCCAAACATCAATATTTGATATATGAAGGCCACCAGGAATGCCATTGGGACCAGGCGCATCAAGCGAAGGTAATAGTCCAATATGATCCTTAACTTCGGCTAAGTCTAGCTCATCCGCTAACCAATATAGATGATTAGGTAGATCAAGGTCCAAGGTAAAGGCATCTTGGTGAAGGCTATACAAACTCAAGAAATTCTAAAACCAACTCGAAGAGGGCACATAATTCTGAAATACAATGAGAGAAATATTATATACCATGTCAAGAAAGTCCATGGCCTCCACTGTTTGTTTATTTATAATACGCACCAGACCCAAGGGTATTAGGGCGCAGAAAGCAAAAGAGGATTGTTCAGTTTAGGTTACAGTGCTGTGCATTACATTACAATACATTAAAAGCAGTGCTGAAGTTATCATGCAGATAAACATGTAGTGGAGGGAAACATCAGACAGCAGTTATTATACAGTAAAGGCGGACAGTAGTATGATCATAGAGTGGTGAGGAGTCAGATATGTTCCTTGATCCAGTGGATAAGGTTGGATCTAAAGTGTGGGTAGGGTATGTCTTCCCTTAAAGAGGATATTGCGCAGCTTTGACCGGGAAGCTACTGCCGCCTGTCTTCTTACGTTTAAATCTAGGCACTTGAAGTAAATTGGCAGTAGCTGTTCTAGAAGGGCGGTTAGTGGATTGTCTCAAGAATCTAGTGGTGAGGTACAGTGGGGCGGCCTTGTGTAGGCATTTATGAGCCAAGGAGGCTGATTTAAGAAGATTTTGTCTTTACGGATAGCCAGTTGTTGGATGTGTGTGTTTTCTTCGGAATATTGAGAGCTGCTCTCAGAGCATTATTTTGTAAGATCTGGATCTTATTGGTAATGTATTTGTTGCTCCCTACGTAAAGGGCATTGCAATAATCCAATTTAGATAATACCAAAGCTTTTGCTAGAGTAATGCAATTATTAGGTGCGAGGAATGGCTTAGCTGCTCGGATTAGTTTACGCGTGTAAGCGGTAGCCGAGGCCATGGAATTTACTTGTTTTTTGAAAGTGGGAGTAGAGTCTAGGTAGAAACCAAGAGTTTTAACTTCCTTGGCTATTGTTATGTTATTGTTGTCTATCGTGACATTAGAGTAGAGATGGCCCAGTTTGTTAAGATTTGCCATGGTGCCGACAATAAGAAGTTCTGTTTTGTCATCATTCATGCATAGTCCATGAGATGCCATCCATGCCTGGATGATGAGGTACACTCTATTCACGAAGGCCAAATCCTTGTTATAATCTCCAGTCAATGGGATGAGGATCTGTGTATCATCTGTATAGTTAGTGTAGGTGATACCCAGACCATCTAGATCATCAAAAAGGGGCTTCGCAAAGATGTTGTACAGGGTGGGCGAAACGCATGAGCCCTGGGGCACACCGCAGGTAATAGGTATAGGGTCCGCAGCTGCTGAGGGTGCGAAGACCCGCATTGTTCTATTGTCTAGGAAGGATTGGATCCAACCTATGGCTTCTTGTGAGAAATGGGTAGCAGAGTCCAGTTGTTGGCAGAGGGTCTTGTGGTCAACCAGGTCAAACGCCGCTGAGAATTCAAGCGACAGTAGAAGTGCTGTATTACCATTGTCTCTCTGGGTGTCTATTTGTGCTTTAAGGTCGATCAGCGCAGGTTCCGTTCCGTGTTGAGGTCTAAAACCTGACTGACTTACTCCTAGAAGGTGGTTGCATTCCAAATATTGTTGGATTTGGAGGTACGCCACCTCATCTAGGATCTTCAGCAGGAACGGTACTGTAGTAATGGGGCGATAGTGGGGCTGGATGGGTCAAGAGTTTGTTTTTTTAGGAGTGGGAGGACCGAAGACTGTTTCAAGTTGTTGGGAATGGTGCCGGTAGAGAATGAAACATCCTTTATACCTTTGAGCTGGGCAGCGGTCACCGTAGCAATTAGATGGTTTGAGAGTTAGGATGACTTTTTCAACTTCTAGAATGGATACTTTCTTGAAGTTGAAGAGGGGTGTAGGCAGTTCAGAGGGGGCAGGAGGTGGGGTGTTCGAGGGCAGAGGAGCGGTGATAGTTAGGATTGGAGGCGCGGAGGAGGGAATCTTTTTTATTGGTGATTATTGACTGAAGGGTCGTTATTTTATTAACTAGGGCGCTCTGAATGCTGGTGCACCAGTTTATGTCCTTAAGGCACGTGTCAGGTACAAGGATAGGTGTTTCTATTTCTTTAAGAATTGTGAACAGTTCTTTAGTAATGGACTTGGCTTGGGTAATGCGCAGGTTGTTCTTGTTTAGCAAGGATAATTTCTTTTTTGTACATGGAGGCTAGTTTTGTGAGGTTGTTTTTATTAGCATCAGACGGGTCTTGTGTCCAAATTTGTTCGCATTTCCGTTTCTCAAGTCTGATGGATTTTAGGTGGGGTGAAAACCATGTTTCGACATGGTTTTTCGGTTTGCTCTTTCTAATTTTCAGGGGTGGTATGGTGTCTAGGGCAGATACATTACTTTGTTGTACTCGTCAACCAAGGTAAATGGGTCTGTGGAGGCAGGAAGAGAATTCAAGGTAGGGAGGATTAGAGGGATGAGTTTATTGGCTGTAATGTTCTTTTTATTCCTAGTGGGAATGGCTGGGGCTAAGGTAATGGCATGGTGGGGAGCTGTGACTTCTAGGGAGAAGGAGATCAGATGGTGGTCGGACCAGGGCAATGGTGTTATGGCAGTGACGGAAGTTTGGCAGTTGTGCTCTGCTATCCAGTCAAGGGTTCTACCTTTAGTATGTGTAGCGCCTGTTACATTTTGGGTAAAACCTAATGCCTCGATAGAATCTTTGATCTGTGTGGCATTGG
Source organism: Ambystoma mexicanum (assembly GCF_040938575.1). Lineage (NCBI taxonomy): Eukaryota > Metazoa > Chordata > Amphibia > Caudata > Ambystomatidae > Ambystoma > Ambystoma mexicanum. The sequence continues at coordinate 745,747,463 of NC_090937.1, forward strand.
GATCTGAAGGGACTTTGTGGCCAAGATTAAAGTTTCCCAATAGGAGGCTTGGTGAGGCATTTTTAAGGTTATCCGATAGGATGCTAGTGAGATCCTCTTTGAAGGAGCCTAGGGGGCCTGGAGGTCTATAGATTAGGTGGATAGATATAGTTTGGGTGTCGGATATGGTAAGTTTGGCGGTCAGGGATTCACATGAATCTACATTGGGTGGAGTGGCGAGTCTCAATGCTAAGCTAGTTTTGGCAATTATGGCTAAGCCACCGCCTCGGGAGGTAGTACGGTCTATTCTTAGGAGGGTATATTCCTCCAGAATGGCTAACATAATCACTGGGCCGGCTGCTGGGTGAAGCCAGGATTCCGTGATAGCGATGAAGTCAATTTATTCAGTTGCAATTAAGTCGGCTATTTCTGTGGCATGTGCCAACATAGACCGGGCATTTATTAGGGCTCCTCTTAGACCAGACAGTGTGGTCTCAGTGAGTGGTGCCAGGGTATTGTGGTGGTGCCTAGCGTGGGTGGTGGGGCCTCGAGTAAGTCGGATATTGAGCTGGAGTAGGTGCTGAGTATTAGTAGTTCTATGCGATGAAGTTTTGGTATTAGGCTGAGGGCCTCTTAGATCTCTAGAGGAGTTATGAGGAAGGGGTGTAAGGATTTGGCTGGGGGTTCGTACATTTTGGGGAGTCTGGCGCGAAGGTTGAGGTTTCTTTGGGAGAGGTTGCAAGGTCTGGTGATCAGGTCGTTTAGATGAGTGGTATTGTTAGGGGATGTCACAGGCGCTGAGAGGGGCAGAATAGAGTGTAAGGCATATTAAGGTCTATAATAGTGAGTAGGTGGAGGATTGTCCTTATCAGGACCGTATAAATAGCTGGCATATACATCATTTGTGTGTGGGGAGGCTAGCAGATGGTCGGTGTACCAGTGATATGCATAAGTCTGGTAATACACAGGGCTAGCAATCAATAGGATGGCTCACACTTGGATGCATGAGTCGGGTAATACACAGGGCTAGCAATCAATGGCAGGGCTCACAATAGATGCATAAATCAGGTAATGAACAGGGCTAGCAATCAATGGCAGGGCTCACAATTGAATGCATAAGTCAGGTAATGCACAGGGCTAGCAATCAATGGCAGGGCTTACAATTGGGTGCATGAGTCAAACTATGCATGGTGTTGAGCATTCAAGAAGGCAGAGCTCACAGTAGAATTAGGAGATTATCTGTTACACAGGTGAACATTCATAGCTGCTAGCATATGATAGCAGATCTAAAGGTACATGGGTGAACAGTGTAATCACGTAATGGTGCAGAGCATTGGGCAAAGACATAAGGGCATGCCGTCAACATAGGCACATGTGTTTGAATCCTCGTGCCTGTTCCAGTGTAGTGAGGCACAATGCGCGGGCATGAACTGAGTCGGAGATTGAGTTTAAGTTTGTGCTCGGATTGCCTGGCCTTGCACTATGAGCAGCAGCAGGGTCACAATGGACAGAGAGCGGTTGGGAACAAAGTATTTCGTGTGGGCGTGATGCGTGGCGCGCATTCAAGGTGCTGGGACTGGATAAAATGAATGTATGTCCCAAATAGTCGCAGCCACGGTAGGGGGCGGTAAAACAGAGATTGGTGTTTTACAGCAGCAAATGTGTGGCGGATTGCATAACGTGTGCTATGCAGGGATGGCAAACTTTGCATGCATTGTAGGAGAACAGGCTCGCGGCTGGCATAGATATTTGAAGTCCTTGCGAGATGGTGTTACCTTATAGACATGGGCAACAGCTGTTGGGCAGCATTCCTGGCGAACAGCGTTGGCGTGCAGGCTGAGGACAGGAAGCAGCCTTGGTTGCTGGGCCTTGGGGAGGTGGGCCGGCTTACGCCGGCAGGCGCTGGATTGGTGTTTAAAGAAGCACCATTGACCAATCCCAGCCTAGCAGCAAATGGATGGTTTACTGGCTGGTGGAGCATCAGGCCCTTGGGCTGCCATCTTGGAGCATACACTGCTCGTGGTGAACAAATGCAAAACAAGGGTTTCACACAGCGTTTTCGGTGTGTAGTGCAATAAAATCGGGTGCAATTGAAGCAATCCTGCCGATGTCCATCCAAGCTTTAAATAGCTATGTTGCACTGAGAAAATGCAAAGAACGGTATTCAGGCACATTTAGCAGTCTGCTTACCACGTGTGTGCTATGAGAGATTTCCTTTTCCTGGCCTCGCCACTGCTGCTGCAGTGGTCAGATGGAGCTCCGGCTCCCTGGAAGGAGGGTGAAATGCAAAACAGCAGTGGGCTGGGACACAGGACCCTGGGTTGAGTCAGTGAGACGGGAGGTAGTTTAAATACATCAATAATGCCCAGCCTTATGGATTTCCAATAAGCCAAATGAGAGGGAGTTGAAAAAGGCTCATTACTAACATCCACTAGAGTTTGTTCAGATTTCTCCACAGAGTCCACAGTGGAGCACCAGCAGAGAGACTCAATGGAGGAAGGATGACCATGTTTTGAGGAAGAGGACACATTGTGGGTGTGGAACTACTTCCTTTTCCTTCGCACAAGAGCAGGGCTACAGATACAACGTTTCAGGGCATGAAGTGGCTAACCCCTGGGGCTGTGCACCTCCTACTCTCTGTGGGATAAAAACAGATGTCAAAGTGCTTGTGCAGCTCCAATTATGTACAAAGGGCGTGAATTCTACTGCCAACAGGTCCCATGACACTGATGTAGGCAGCACCGAGCACCTCAAATGCTTATGAAGAGGATTCAGATCCACTCAACCTCTGGAGGTAATTTAAGGAATTGGAGGTGGAATGTACACATCAGAAAGAAAAATACTTCAATAAAAAAAGGGCAGGAGGCGATATGGTTTTGGGGAACGGTGCATGAAGGGTCAGGAAATTAGAAAAAAGAGCCCTTAGGGATGGCCTCTCGTTATGTTTCCAAGGTACTGCACAACTACACAGTGTGGAGTATGACGGTAGCAGAAAGAAAAGCACTTCAGATCGCTGTGAAGAACAAAATGTACAAAGAAAAACATGTATGAACTTCATGGGATGGTCATGCAAATTATATAAACAAAAGAATTTTTGTAAGTGGACAGACCAATAGAACACTTTATTTTTTAACTGTGGCAAATCGGGTACAACAGTAGACAGCTTAAAACAGTCAATTATAGCAAGCTAGTTACTTTGCTACACTATTGCTCATACTGTATAATCCAGGTACAAGATGCTGTTTTAGAAATGTTAGCAATTTAAAGGTTTGAGATTTCCAGACAGAATACTTTCAACTACCTATTCTGTGTGGGCAAATTTCACAGACAGCAGGCCATCAGCATTGACAAACTCCCAGTTGGGAAACAAGTGGTTGTATCAACTGAAGGTAAAAAGTGTTCGATGTCCTTTTACAGTGATCTGCAGAAACACTTGGGAAGTCACAGAAGAGAGCTCACAGCTCGATTACTATAGAGCACTATACCCATTAGCATGCTCAAATAGCTTCACCGGCCACAGCTATCTCAAAACTCTACAATTAGTATGGTCTATGGCTGGACTTGACGGGTACCCAATTATGGGTATAGGTGGATAAAAAAAAGTTTGGATTTCTGAGAAGTGTCACTATATTTCTTAACCAACATTTGGCTACTGAGGTAACACAGGTAGTAGTCAAAAGCTAAGAATACAGTGCTTCCCCTAAGACTTCAATATGTTAAATTAGAAGATATTCTAAGTTATTTGATTACTTTTACATTTTGCTTCCTCTTACCGTAACCCGTTTCTTGCATCAAAAGCAGGGATCATGGAACTTGGATGCTCAGACATCAACGCAACTAGCAGCTGCAGGACGTCCATTAAATTGTCATCCTGTAGGACCAAAAATGCAATAGAAGAGGACTGAGTTTTTCATAGAATACGTACAGTTATGAAATGTGTAAGCAAGCTTGAAATGAAGAAAAATATTGGTAATACGCATATCAGCAATATAGTCATGCCAGAAAGTATGGTTCTTAAAAGAACTGTGCACTAATGCAGCAAAATAATTCAGTTGGATGCAAAACCACCTGCTTACTTTGAAAGAATATGCCTATTTCAGCACCAGCCAGAATACCAAGAATGAAAACCACAATAATCTAATAGTATAACCAAAAGATGAAGACAACACTATTCAAATGAATGCAATTGTTCAGAAGCAACGGCTATGCCAACTTCCATGAGCCATTATTTTCTTTGTTTTTTTTTTTTAGACTCCACATTCTTTTTAAAAATCATCACTAATGCCATTGCAACATGAAAAAGCATATTTTTCTTATCTGATCAGCTCTGCAATCTCCAAATGAAATTAGCTGTGAAGAGAAGGTTGGTCAAACAGATGCCTTTATCAAGGCCATGTAGGTTTTTGTGGTTAGTTTTATGGTTTAACAGTTCTGCAACTCATTCTTTTTAAAACATTCAATGACATAGGCGGAAACATCCTTTGTAACAAGCAGTTAAAATGCAATATTTGATGAGGCAACCAATATAACCATACAGCCTGTATGCTCATTTTCATGTTTTCTCACGCATATAGATAACAATGGATATTCCTTTAGTGAAAACATTATCCCTGGCTTTTTCTGTATTTGCATTTCCGATTATGAATATTTGTCAGATACAGAACGCACCCAGGTGGCATCTGCACTTTAAAGCAGGTACAGTAGCAATGGTGCACTGGTGTTTCAGGTAGCAACAGCAAACTCACAGCACTGATCAAGATTGATTTATTCTACATGCATCAGCCCACCTTGCAGCAACCTGTTAATTCTTGATTAACCCAGGGTCTCAGCACTGTATAAATATATAAAACAAACATTCCCTTTGACATAATGCTAGTAAGAATTATATTACGGATTGCAGATCCTAAAATAACAATGAACATAATACCCGCACTTGGTCAGCTCTATACAGGGTTTAGGGAAATCGTTAAGCACTTCATCATATACCAGTCATGGTACTACCTTTTATAAATGTTACTTTTGAGAAGAATTATAATCGTGCAAGGACATTAAAATTCATGAATTTCCTTGATAGTAAGAAAACAAACGGAGCCAACTGTGCCTGGCTGAAAGACCCAAAACTGTAGGAGGTATTTGTGGTCAGTAACATCCTAGAGAAATACATGCCTGGGGGAGTAGGGTTCTTTCATGCTATGGACAATCCAGAGTCCAGAGTGATACAGGTTGGCATAGAGTAGATCTGGGACAGAACACACTTAATGTAAGGCACCCATCATCCTTTTGAGTACTTCCAGTAAGGCAAATGTGGCAAACAATCTCAGTTTGTAGAAACACTCATTGGTCCTTGAAATCCAAGTGCAGCATGCTCTCAACTACAAACACCAACCACTTGAGTCGGAAGCAAGATTGAGTAACGACCAAATAGCCTGACAGCATATCCTCAACAGGGGATCATAGCTCTATTTGAGGGTTTGCCAAGAGCTTCCCAAAACATTATGTACAACCTACGAAAATATGCCAGGCCAATAAACTCCAATAGGTGACCAAATTTCACATGGAAATATCAGATAGGTGGCAGGACTCTCTGGACATACCCACTATACAATATCACAGATGTGTTCTTCGTAATTATGCAAAAGAGGCAGACCTGGCATTGCAGACACATGCCACATTTACCATGTCCAGAAAGATCGATGGTCACAGGTTTTCTGGAAATGTAACTTGCTCATTGATGCATTCTTCAGAGGAACACGTTGCCCAACTTGTGGTGGGAGAGAAGTGAACTAGACTAATAGAAGATAGTCACTCCACGCAGGTAGAATTCGTATACTCCATATACAAATGATTCTGTAAAGGACCCTTAAGGTGACATCTAAAAAGGCCCTATAAAATGCTTTCAACTCTGCCAGTCTCAGGCTCCCTGTCTTTCATTGAACGGCCAATTTAGCTAAAAGCACTATGCAGCAAATGCAAAGCACGTTTTAAGAATTTAGTAAAAAATATATTGAAAAGGCACCGCAAATGTGTGTATTTACAAATATATTACCACTGCCATTATAATGGTTAGCAAGAAACCAGCATTAGATCAGGGAGAAACATGTCTATACCAAGTTCTCAAACACAAGAGTAGTGTTCGCGATTCAGTCAGTCAAGATAGATATATTCAACATAAATCATAATACATAAAATCATCATAAAATGGAGAAAAATAAAATTGAAAGAGGAAAGAGAGAATAGAAAATAATTGTCAATTGTGAAACAGTAACCCCCATAAACGTTCAGTTTACTGTCCTTGGTATCATAATTCTTCTCATCCATGCTCTGTGTATGTTCTTGGCGAAGCAAAGTACAACAATTTTGTTTACCGATTTACAAAATGCGATTGCAGCAGTTAAACTCCATATGTATTTTTTTCTTAACATTGATTTAAGAAACAATTACTTGAAATCATAGGTAAAAATGACAAAAGAACAGAAAATTGTGTAAAGTTTACTTCATATTGGTACAATAGTGACACAAATCAGAAAGTAAGGGGCTCCAAGACAAGAATTCATAAGCTAGGCCAGAGGGCGTATACATAAACGAAATCTAAAGTACAGAAAACCAGTATAAAATGGCTTAATTACTTCAAGATCATTTACGAACCCTACTCTTGTCCAACGGCCATACACTCACATGCAATAGAAGTTAGTTCGCAGTAGTGCTTTCAGCAACCTTGAGTCAATTAGTAATTACTTTTTTTACATCATTTTTGTCCCACTGTTGACATCCACATGGGTTTAACCACAAAAGCTCTACTCCTTCAAAGGCCAGCAGCGATTTAATGTGCTTGCACCATGGGACCGATGGCCCTTCTTCCTGTGAGAGTACATCTAGCAATGAGGCCTGATTCAGTACTTCTGCACTAAGGGGGAAAGGAGTGAGGAGTTTGAAGGGAGGATGCCTAGAAGTTTGGAAATGTGTTTAAAATATAAAACTGACAATTTTGATACCAGATAGAGACCTGCTGGTGCTTCAGAGGGCAATAGGGAAATGTATTTGGAAGCATAGACCCAGTGGTTGAAGTGGGCGGGAGCGGTGCTCCTCTACTTCTTTTAATTAAGTTTTACAGTTCCTATACTTTTATTTTAAAAAGAAACCGTTCCGGAATGGTTTTGTTTTAAAATAAAAGTGTAGGAAGAAGTTGAAACTTTCACTTTTATTGCACTGTATTGAGCGTTCCCCTAAACATCAGGAGCATGTGTTTTGTGGTTTGTATTGTGCGTGGGAGGGTGTGTGGTGATGGGGTTTGTGGGGAGCGGTGCAGGCCAGTAGGGAACATAGTTCCACTACTTCTTTTCAAACAGTTCGACCACTGCATAGACCCCAAGGGTTGCTCAGAAAGTCCTTCAATCTAAAGGTCGAATGTCCCTTCCATTCAGAGGTACATTCTAGTAGCCCAATTGGACCCAATGTTAGATTGGCAGACAGAAGGGAGAAACCAGAGGTGGAGGAGATTGAACAGACTCACTCGTTCTTTCAGTTGGCTCATCTCCCCTTTCCCCCAAGAGCAGCCAGAAGAGCTAGCAAGGGACTCTTAGCGACTACGAGTTGCATTTTGAGACATTGGAAGAGAGTGTGCTCTCAGTGGGGATTTGGAACGGGACTGGGCCCACTCTTGTTGATTTTCCAAAACCTGGCTTTCGCTTCCAGTTTGCATAAAAGAGCCTTTGAGAATTGGGACGCTCAGGGTCTATTTAGACTCAGCGACTTATAGAAGGAAGGCCTTTCCAGCATATTCTATGAATGCAAAGAGATTCCCTTACAGAGGTGGAACGATTCCGCTATTCATAGATACGACATTGGATAACTAAAAGTAGTGTGAAACAGGCGGGTATCAGGACACCGTATGAGATGAAACTGCGGCTAAAAGAGCGGCCGAGGACTCAGAAGATAACTTATTGACTTTTGGAGAATTTCCCTGTGGGAGAGAAACTCCCATATATGCTTGAATGGGAATAGGAACTGGGGTTGGCTATTCCCTGGGAATCATGGCAACATATTTGGACTCGGGCGCATAAGAGCTCAAGGTGCACTTTTATAAAAGAAGGGGCTCCGAAATTGTATTATCACTGGTACTTGACCACCACAGAGTCCATAGCACAGTATTCTTCCAAAATGTTCCGACAGTGTCTGGCAAAACAAGAGGCGATGGCTGGAATGTTTAGAATTAATCTTAACCTCTGGCATTGCTCTAGACAACTCTCCAGACCACTGTTCTTTGCCTGCCAAGCCATTACAAAAGGGGAAAGGAAAGACCATATGCAAATCAGGCTTGGTCCCACCCCAAAAGGGGCAGTCCAGCCTGAACTGCTTGGTCACATCCCTTCTGTACGAGATCACAAGCATACCCAGACATGTTTCAGGCCTCGTTGGGCGCCATCAGTGAGGAGTCGCTTGGTTCTCTAGGCCCAATAGGCATAACTGTGGTCATGATGGGGATATGGCTCATGTGGCTGTTCTGCCCAACCATACAACTTTATGATTAAGACATCCTGGCAAGAATAAAGGATATATTGGGCCAGACCCTCCCAACTATGTCCGTTACTTTTAGCATTAGGTGATGTGACTGAAGATGACTCTTACCCTATGACAGTGCCTACGTCAGATCTCATATCGCACTTGTTGATGGCAGCCTGAATAACCCGAGCTAGGCTTTGGAAAACCCCAGAGGGGCCCATTACCTCATACAGGTGAGTGTGGGAGATCATAGCAATGGAAACACTTTCTGCCCTAGTGTCAGACACCAGGACTAAAAACATATGAACTTGGGCACCCTTTCTAGACAACTCTTGGGAATAAGAACTTTTTGTATAGGCCACACCGAGCACAGAAAGAAAATCACATCACTGAGATCAGTGGAGCATGAAAATGAGGGGGCAATACTCTCCAAGACAGCCATGCAAACACAAGCTATAAACTTGATAGTAAGGATGGTGTAGAGCTCAATCGTTTTTTCTTTTTTTTTTTTTTTAAAGTTAGGGGACACGATTAACGTTATGTTTGCAAAAGTTACATTTCGGCTAAGCATTGCTATTGTCAGACGTATTGGTTATTGTTTCTTTGCTGTTGTCGAAATGTCAATAAAAAGACAAACTTGAAAAAAAATATAAAACTGCGGCAGATATAGCAGCTGTGGGTTTTTAAAGTCACACCTTCCACGATACTGGAGGGAGGCACATTTTCTGGCTCGGTACATCATACAAAAATAGGAAAATAAAAACAGGCACACCACAGATTATGAAAGGGCACTCCTTAAAAACACAAAAGAAGAACAAATAACTAAGTATGCCAATGCGAGAATTAGGACAACACATGAGTGAAATGGAAATCATTTTGAAAGATGCTAAATATATAGTGCGCCAACTAACATTGTGGCACTAGATACATAGATGGATAGTTAAAACTGAAAACTAGAAAGAATTGATTTGACCTTTATTAAAAACCATATCTAAATTCAATGACAACTGCTTGAGGAGATGAAAAATTTCTGGTGGAAAATCAAAGACGGAACAGTAGCATGCCCAAATGTGAAAGTACAAAAGTAAACAAAATAAATTATCTGACTATGGTAGCCAGTGTGGACATGAGTTCATAAAGAAAAAACCGGAAGCAAACAAGAATTCTAAAAGTAAAAAAAGTTCTAATTACAATGGCTAAGGGGATGCAGGACTACTTCTCCTCAAAGTAAGGGTCAACACGCAAAATTATGTGCACCAATTTAGCCATTATAAATTGCTAATTAGAATAAGATTACTTCTCACCCCCTAGTGGTTGATGAGAAACCAATACACAAAAGCTCTAAATAAACTCCAGACACTGTTGCATTCACCACATTTAACCTACTGCTTACCCCTCCTTCAGTACCAATTTGTGCTCGTCGGGCGGCATTTCAAACAAAAGTTTTTGTATACTTAACTGCCCACCTACCACTGTTGCCACCAGAAACCAGTTTGTTACTTTATTTGTGGGGTAATACTCCCCGAAGCCACAAGTTCCTTCTTTGCGGCAACCCCTTGTGCACACCCCCAGAGACAAGCCTTTCCTTGTAAAAAACGCTTTTCTTTTCCTGGAAAAAAGACTGCTAACCTGCATTGCATGGCAACCCACACACCTTCCAAGTGTAAGTGTCTTCACATGTTGCCAAACAGACTCTGCTGCTTTAGCAGATTGCCATGGGCAGTTAAAATACAGTACTGAACTTAAAAGCACAAGATAATTATTTTGAGGTGTCCACGATTCGGTTTACTCTACTTGTTATGCCTCTGCACATGTTGACATTCCAGCAAAGTGTGGGGAGCAGCATTTGGTGGTCATTTTGAAATGTTGACCAATGGTTGACTATAACTAGACCCTGTAACCTTATGAGGTTGTGAAACAATTACAGACATCATCAAGTTGGCATATGTGGACAGCTAGGGAACTGTGACCCTAACATTACTATATGGCACTCCATTTCAGACTTAAATTCCGTGGACAAAAGTAAAACTTAAAAATGTAAAAAGCTAATGTAAGAAAAAAATAATTTACATAATTGTCATTGGGCAACGGTATAAGCACATTACAATTTAGTAGATGCAGGTAGTTCAAGTTTAAATGTATTCATCAGTATTAAGACAGAAGTGCTATGTTTGGGAATTCTAGGGTCACTTTTAGGGACCCATAACCTTTTCCTTCGATTTATTTTGGATCCCTGGCTTATTTTTGGACGTCAGAGGGGTTTCTTCTGAAGTACCCATGCCATTGCAATCCTGATTGCCTTACTTAATGTATATGGTGTTGGGTTGTCACTAAGGCAACCCAGTTCCATGTGTGCATTGTAAGGCACACCATTTTTGCTGTGGGGTGATTATATCATCTTACATTGGTTTTAGGGGGTATGTTGGTGGTAGTTGTACTTTAGTTTCGGCTTCCGCCGAGATGCAAGCTATTTACCCCATTGGCATCCTGATGTACTTTTTAGGTGGTCATTGGTGCACAATTGTGTGTGTTTTGTTTTTTATTCTGCCCTCAGCCATTTCGCATTTTCCGAGCTTGATAACAAATAGTTGGATACTCTCAACATTTTATGTTTACATTTGCCCCCTCTTAGGAAGCCATTCTACTATCTTCACATTTTCAGATGTTTTTCCTGATAATGGATGCAATATCCAAAATGCATTATTTTTAGATTTGCGTCTTTGTCCATTAATAAAAAGATTTCTACAAGACATTTTTGGAAGACTATATTTATCTGACTGAACATTAGATATTTGTCCTCAATTGTTTTCATGGCTACTATATTTTTACATTATTTGACTATATGTGTAATTGAGTTTTGTGGGGTTACCACTCTAGTTCAAACCATCAAATGATCAGTTTTGCCAGGTCTAGGTCTCGGTCTCGGTGTTTGTTGCTTTCTATGAGGAAGGGGGATTCTGGTGTGAATCAAATATAATTGATAGCATTGCAGATCCGAGTTTATACGTGGTGCCTACTGACTAATTGAGGGAATTTGTCCCCTCCCTGCCCCCCTGTGAGGCTCGGGAGAGGTGATCCCGCTCTGCAATAACCCTCTTTAGGGGAAGAGGCAAGTGGGACCTCACCGGGAGGGACTGCCCCTTTGGGGACAAGGACTACAGTTCCTGTAAGGAACTCCCTAGAGAGACATCCACCTTATGGCTTACATGGCATGGTCTACAACATCAAAGACTTAAATATCATGGCTGAGAAGAAACTCGGAATGGAGGTAAAAAGCCTACTGGAAAGGAGCATGTACCTTTAAGCCACAGTATTTCATGTACCTCCAACATCTCCGATACCATAGTACCAGGACTGACACAGTGTATCCCCATCCTTGTCAATGGACAAGGACATCAACGAGCAAAAAAAAAAAGAGCCGGGAGAAAATCAGATCATCAATGAGTATGTTACGACGGCTGGTGACCTAAGAGGACCAGAAGGAAAAAGGCTCCCAGAAACACTTCCCCTCTAAATAAGAGCTAACTGGGAGATCACGGATAACGGGCTGCCAAAAGAGGATCAATATAATAGGCAAATAACTCGTCTCAGTATAAAGCATGAGAAAAAGTCCCCCTTTGAGGAAATGGGCTATGAAGCTTTAAGAGAAAAAGATAATACAAAGCGGAAAGACATACAAGCAATAACACCCTTGGAAAGGTGGGGTGCGGGGGGAGTTACAAGTCGTTTCACAAGTCAATATATACATGACCAAGAAAATATCAAAAGGAGAGGGTACGATGATTCTCATTTTAAAGAAAACAGACAAGCAAAGCTAAATAAAAAGCAAACAAACCAAAGCGAACCTAGCCACAATTGGCCGCAAGGAAAAGGTCATTCTGACAAAGAAACCAGAAGAGGTTGTCGAGCAAAGCGGAAAACTACAATACGCGCTGGAAGAGTTACAAGGACTGTGACAAGAAATATCCAGAGATTACCTATTATTGAAGAAACTTACAAATGGGTACCAATGAGTACTTTCAAGAGAAGGGAGTCATTCTCCTCTTATAAATTAGTTGATATAGTGGTAGGGTGAGATAGGTTAATTTTTTTTCGACAGCGGACTGTGTTCCTTTTGGACATTCACAACTGACGGATGAGCACCTTAGTTAGAAAATAGACAGGGCTCATCAATAGAGATAGGGTAAGCTAGCCCTTATTTAACTTTAATAAAATTCTTGTGAACAATGCCCATAAAGGGCCCGATTCACAGAACATGTTCCTGTGGGATTGCACCATCATAAAAACGCTTCTGTGAATCAGACCCAAAGTGTCTGCATCCTTCTTCTGACACGTCATGCCACAATGGCAGTTACTTTGTGCACAGAATGCATAGCAGCTTTCCCAAGGATCCATTCACAAAATGTCAACTGCAGTTAATTCTAACACATACCTTGTTGCATGTTCTTGGCATTCTGAGACTTATGGGGTCTAAAAAGTGTGACAATATTTCCTAGCTAGTCACTGTAAATCTAGGTTTGCTATATCAGCAAAGTGAGAACTCATTCTCACAACTATTAAAAAGGAAATCTGGAACACTGAACGTTACCTCATGAATAGTCAGTAGATAATTCAAGATTGCTTGCAGTTCATCGTCTTTCACCCCATAGTCCTAAAGAATAAAATAGGTATACAAACAAATTAGCACATTCAAGAACCTTTAACTTTGTTCATTATCTGCACATCAGCCATCAAGCACAATAAAGTTAAAATCCTTGGAACAATCACGAATCATAGATGAAGACAAACACTGGTCAAAAGACAAACGAATACCAAATAGTACGATTTTCTTTACATAGGTGGTTTGCCCCCAGTTTTGAAACTTCAATACATTATAATTAATGTGTAGCTATCACCCAGCTCGATAAAAATCAATAAAACTCATTTCACTTGGATTTGAAACTAACACACTGTGTGTTCATATCACTGCAGGTGTTCATATCAGTGCAGGGGGATTAATAAGAACAATGAAAACAATTTGCTGGTTGCCTCCCCATTGTGTTTTTCTAAACTCATAGCTCAATAACTTTGCACGAATTTGGCCATACTGTTTAAGAAAAAAATTATATATATATATATATATATATATCTATCGCCTAATGCGAGGACCCCTTTCCTTGTCTTCCCAATTCTATCTATCCACTACGAAACTTAAATGGAACAAGCAAAATAGTATTGTAATGGTACATCAGAGGTGGATTATAAACACAAACAATAAAGCTAGGTAAAACACAGTTCTTCAAAGCGAAATAAAACTAGCGTTGAAGCATTTCTATACTCTTGGAGTAAATGTTGTATGAGGAGTATACTGGTAAATCTCACAGCAAGACAGGTGGACCCATTGTTGTAGAGGCATCACACTCATGAGCAGTATTCATAAAGGTGTGGACAATAATCCTTTGGTTTAGATCCTTGCACAAATAGTTCTCTGTAGGTGTTCATGACACCAAATTAAGTCTCTGCGTCAGGACTGTAGTTTAGGGACAAAAGTATCCATCTACTGTATTGCGATTTGCCTCTTCAGAAGCAGTAGGCTCAGACCCACAAATCTTAATATTCTTTCTGAGAATTGTTGAAAATCACCTATCAGACAGGTCACTGGGTTGCACAGTACTGCCTCCTCAACAATAGTCGCAACTCTGATTCCATTTGAGACCAAGAATATGATACCTTGCAGCATGAGCATGTTATGCAGAAAGTCCACATTGGATCCTGCACATTTAGGGCAGGCATCAGATTTACTTGAAAATAATGAGTTAATTTGTATAACTTTAACAGGATGAGCTTGTGTTTGGGATTCAAAGATCATCTTTCATACCTTACATAATCTCAACCATGTTACGCCAGTAAATCCCATATATAAACTATTTTTCCATCTTGTCCTTGCTGTCACAAAGCCTGCTCTATTTGTCATTCATTTCAATAGTGATGTAATCAAGTGTTTCTGGTTGCTGCGCGCCATCAGAAGGGTGATTACAGGGTGTTCTTTAGCGACCAGGGGGATGTAGCTATGATATATGCCAATTCACCCTTTATCTTATAATAAATCATTATTTGAATTGCAAATGTACCACCCATGTCAATAAATTCTTCAAGCGTATGAAATGCTGATTCGAAAATGGTCTTCTAGTTTTACTATTCTTAGCTTGAACAATTCCCTACACAGTCCAGCATCAAAAGAGGTTTCTAATTGCCAGATCTCATCAAGAATAGATTGAGAGACAGCTGGGGAGGCTATCCCATTTTCTTGATCATTTTCTGGAGCAAGATAGTAGTAGTGTACATCATATTAATAGCCAATCTTGGAGGATTAGGAATGCCCATGATGGCTGCAGATAATTTTACAGCTGCTAATATCAGTGTGTCTTGTTGTCACTGTTCAGTAGTAAAGGTGGCCGCTAGGATTAGCATAATAATGGGTCCTTAGCGGGATTAAGAAGAACAATTATAGAGGCCTCCCTAATCCTCTCTAACAGAGCCATACCACAGTGTAATCCCGTGGACGCACGTACGTGCATCGCGTGCCAGGTACACTTTTTTTCAGGTGACCATGGAAAGAGAGAAGGGACCACACTTAGTCCCTTCTCTCTTTTCCAAGGTGGCAATTTTTTATGTTTATTTTCCCCTATTCATTAGTACGGAGCAAGTTGGCCCAAAATTGCGCTCTGTTGCTCCGTACTAATGAAGCAGTATGTGCGTTCTAGTATTCCTAGAACTAACGCGTACTGCAGTGATACCTTTTCAAACGGCAAAAGAAATGCCGCTTGAAAAGGTTTTGTCAGCGCATTAGTATTCCGGGGCTGCAAACTCCAGAAAACTAGTATCCCAAGACTGCAGACCCTGGAATACTAATGGTAATAACCACCTCGCCGGTAACGCTCTTGCTACGCTTGGGCCTGTAACTTCAGGCCCTGGGGACATTACCTTAGGCAGTAATGGCCCGGTGGTTATTGCCATAATATAAGCTGTATTCAGAAGAATTAAACTAATTTCATTCTTCTGCACAGGGCTAATTTGCTATATTAGTAGAACAATCATAGGACTTTGTAGTCCTAGCAAAATTCTATCATGTGTTTGAATTCACTGCTCAGACCGCAGTAAGCAAGCATGGTCTCCCTGGAGGGGTTAGGGGGGCAGAGAACTGTGTTTGATTATTGCTGCCATAGTATTGAAGGACAAACACAATACACTCCATACAAAATGGATGCCTGCATAGGGTTGAAAAGCAGGACTTTCAAGCCCACTAAAATGCTCATTTCACAATGAAATAAAAATAAAAAAAAAACATTGTACATGTTTTATTATTTTAAATGGCAACAGTTTTACGCAAGAATATTTTTGATATAATCGCTCCTTTAAGTTGGGGAAATGGCGGCTGGTTTCTGACCGCCACCAAACATGTTCTCATCTCTTGTTCCAGGCAGTCTGCCTGGCTATACAGTTCACAATTAAGGGACTGTTTCGCACCTTCTCTGACAGGATAACAGGTTCTACCTGTCTCAGTTTGTCTGTATTTCTGTGACTGTTAATGTCTTTCACTCTAACCTGTTGTATCTTGGGTTCCAATCCTGTTGCTGCTATTCGGTCTCATTGCCCCTTGTGGGTCCTGCCCCTTGTGGGCTATTGGACATTTTGTGGGGTCTTTTGATTTTCAGCCAGTCTTTGGCTATCCTGCCTTTCTTAGGCTTTCCGGTCCTGTACCCCTTCGTGGGGTATCCTGGCTTTCACCTTGGTTTAGATATCTATTTCTCGCGCCCCTGCTCCAAACGGTCAAATCTTCACCCTGACTTGCGTGTCCTTTTTCACTCTTCCCGGTGTGGAACTTTTTGACTTTCACGCTGTTTCAGTTATCTGTTTCTCTACACCGGCTTTGGTTGGCTTTGCTGTCTCCTTCATTCAGGTGTCTGCTTCTCCCGCCCCGGTTTGGGGTTTCTTGAGTGCCACACAGACTCAGGTACCCTGTTGTCTTTCCACCGTTGCTCAGGAATTTCGTTGTCCCTGGTTTGGGGTTTCTCAAGTTGCACACTGACCCCGGTATCTGGTTCTCTCTTCCTGGCTTGGTCTCTCTCAAGTTCCACATGGTCTTGAGTATCTGTTTCTCTTACTCCAGTTTGGGTTATTCTTTCCCTTTCTCAGTGTTTTATTACTGTCTTTCTTGGACCTGCTTGGAATCTGGCCGAATCCCTCTGCCCTAGTCCAGATTCCCAGGAACCATCGCTTACCTGATTCATCGCTGCAGCGTTCCTCAGGGGATGCGTTTGCTTTGGCTGTTGTGAGGTTTCCTCAGCATCTATTCCGTCGGTGCTCTTCGGTACCTTGGAGCCCGCTGCTTCAATCACTGGGCTCGTCGCAGTTGGGTTCCTTCCATGGAAGCAGTCAAGGCTTCACTGCTCGGTACCACATCAGAGCAGTCAGCCTGTAGCAGGCTGTTCCTGGTCTCAACCCTGCATGCTGGCTGCTCACTGATGCCTCTGCCCCTCGGCAAAGGGAGGTGAGCACTCCCGGGAAGTTAAAGCCGGGGAGAGGTACGAACGGTTACATCCCTGAGTCAAGCAAATCCGAAAGCCAAAGGGGCTTAACTAAAGCGAGTGAGACAAGAAGCTGAAAGGATTACAGGAGTCCAAGAAACCAGATTGCTGAACTCCGCAGCTGCTAAAGAATCAAAGCTGAGTTGAGCATATCAGAGGGCAAGAAGGTTTGGGGAGCTCTAGAAAAATAAGTAACCGGTTTCAACATTTGGAATACGGGGAAATTGCAAAGCTCTAATACTCAATCCTAAATCAAGAACAATTTGAAAGACAACGTCCAAGTTGGTGGAATCGAACTAAGAGAATAATTTCTCCTTTGAAGGAACTGGAACTATTGGATATGTGTCAAGACTTAAAACTGGTTACAAGGAACTTGGAGATGACTGAAAACCTTACTTTCATAAACTATTGAAAATCCTTGCTAGACCAAGGAACAGTACTTGGGAGCAACCCAAGTAGCTGTGGTCAGAAGAATCCCAGAGTGGAAAGACTACTGCTCTGGCAAATTTTTATGTTTATTTTCTAAAAGGTGGTAGGTCAGAGAAAAGCTAGGTTTCGGACGGAGGAAGATTTCGATTTTGACAATTGATGAGCACCCTTTGGTCAGGCAGGGAAAATGCCACATAGCAATAGGGATGGGTAGGCATTTTTTGTTTATTTCAAATAAACACCCTTAAAATATTAAGCTCTAGTCAGACTCCTTCTGGTTCACCACAGAGCTCATCATTAATGACATAAGCAGGACATCCAGTATGTGCTAAGTGCTCAGAAGGATAGCAGGTTTGGTATGCGTTCACAAATGTCATTTATAAAATTAGTTTGAATTCTTATGTTCCCAAAATGCTCTTTAATAGTATGCAAAGAAGCTAGTAGATTACATTAGTTCTAGGTGTCATCCTTCCCTTTATTGCGTGTGATTTCCAGGTGCTCCACTGCCATTTCTCAAGCCAAATTTAACAGCTAGCTGAAGATGCACAGGGATTGTGGTGGCCCATTTCAAAATTATGTTTCGGTCTCTGCTAATCCACCTTCTAAGGCTGCTGTGTGGTACACTGATAAAGTAAATATTTCCTAATGCAAACTTCAATGGATGATTTCCTGAGTTTATCATCATCGAGCATAACTTGAGTGACACCTGCAACTTAATTTTTCCTCATGCATACTCCCTGCCCCACACCAAAGAGCTGAATGGAGCAGGGAAAATATGTCTGATACGTTAACACCTTTTAAAAAGGTCTGTCTTTGGCCAGAATAAAACACTTTTAAAGTGATATCAATTTCTAAAGTCATACCCCTCATTTCTCAAATGGAAAATGTACTATTGCTGGTAATGTGTATATTTTTCCCTGAAATATTAAGGAAGGTCACTTGCTAAAATGTGCTACTGGTTCTAATACTGGAACCCACAACAGTTTCATTTTCTCTGTGGCTATACTATATGTTCTGATGCTTGTTAATCTGCTTAGAATCACATTCTGTGCATATGGTGCGACAGCCAGTGGTAACCGTGGAGTATTGCATCTCGTCTTTCGGGGACCTAAAGAGGACGTCAGCATAGGCGTGTCTAACACTATCCCCATCGTGACGTGTGGTGTACCCAAAATCACTCACGAGCCGAGGTCCCTCAGATTGTTTTGTTCCACCCAGATAACTGGTCGCCCCATAGCGGAGCTCTTCATAAGAGACATTGTTTATCTTTATATCGACTTTGTCGGTTATTTCCCCATAAGTCACTTCGACGTGATTCAAGAACTTCAATGAAGACTGTGGGAAGTTTCTACGGTGGTGGATTTCAGTGCCTAAGATCCGGCGGCTGAGCCATCCACGTGGCGGGGCCGCCTGGCCGGCCTACACAGTAGGGAGAGTGGGGGTACAGGTGGCCATATCTTTCGTTATGTCTTTCCTCTTTCCCCCTCGTTGCCCTCTAGGTCTGGTCATCTTTGTCTATACATTTCGCTATGGAAAGGACACCATTTAGGTTCTGCCCTAAGTGTAGGGTCAGGTACCTGTGGAAAGACGAGCACAGTACATGTAATTCTGGTCTACTCCTAGGTCACAACGAGAAGGGGTGTGCGGCCTGCAGACTCCTTCGGCCTAGGACCCTTAAGGAGCGCTGTGTAAAGCGGTCGGCCATGTACAGCATGTTGCGGGCTCAACCCTGTTCCCCCACTGTCACACCCACCCACCCGCCAGAAGTGACAGGGGCACTGATGATGACCAGACATCCGTGTCGGATGTCATCGACCTTGAGGCGGACACTTCTAGGTCTGCTACGCCCATCCCCAACCCCTCTAGGCCTGACATAAGTCACGCTTTGGGGACAACACCCAGCAAGAGGGGCGTACAGAAACCACACACTAATCACACAACCCCATCACAGATTTCGACGGTTCTGTCGAAAAAGGTGAACGCGGCAACAGGACAGCCGATAATTTCGACGGAATCCTCTGATCTGGTAGATCAACAGCCTTTCCTGCATCCGCGTCTTGCGACTGGGCACTCCAAAGCTAAGGGCGCTACCTCTAAAACGGGTTTACATGTCGAAGCGCGATCTTCTGAGGCTCCGGTGCCCCCTAAGGCCCAAAACCTACTCCTAGGTCTCCAGGCCTTTCCGCAGGCGAAAAATATACTGCTAGGCCCTCTGACGCCGCGATAGGCGGTAAATCTACCACTAACCCATTAACTCACACCGAATCGGCGGAGATTGAGGACAGTCTTGCGAGGATTACTTCAGTGGTTGGGCTGACGCCTGAGGAACCGTCGACACGCATGGAGCGTCCCGCGGACAGGTCTAAAGACACGCCACGGCACCCCAGTACTCGCAAAACCTACGAGAACAGTCGGGAACCTCTGTCCAACACCCTTGGGGACAAATCTCGACACCAACAAGAGGAAGACAACGTTTTTCCACCGTTTGCCCCTGCTGGTCCGTCTAAGTGGACCAGGGAAAAGTTCAAAGGGTGCATGGACCGCCTAGAAAGGATTTCTTCGCGTTCAGAGCATCCTTCCCCTAAGAGAGCTTCTGAAGACCCTCTTTTGGTGTTGACTTCATGTTTCCCTGAAAATCTTGACTCAAGAGCCTTTGGCTTCTGTCCACCATGAAGATGTGGTCCAGATGGACACTTACCCAGACATCTATGATGAAGAAGATCCTTCCTTCCGACAAGACTACCCCGATGACTAGGTGGATGCCATAGGCAACTGGGAGGAGACCCAGCAAGTGGAGACGGAGCCATGGACGCTCCCTATGCAACATCAGGACACTGATATCCTGTGCCTGGACTCCCCTGGTACCACTCCGGCCCGCCAGTCCTCTCCTGTGGACGATCAAATGGCTTTCAATGCCATCTTAAGGAAGGCAGCAGAGGAGGCCTGAACAAGATTTTGTGGAGGACATTCTCAAAGAGAAACCCCCCTCAAGCCAAGCCATTCCTCTCCTGAACTCTTAAAAGGGTTGCCCCCTCCCTGGTCACACCAGCACAGACCCGGGCAGTGAATCCATGAGTGGAGAAACTATTTCGGCCATCTCCTACTGACCCTCAATATATTAAAGGCCACGCCACCCCGACTCCTTGGTAGGGACTACCAACCGGAAACGCACATGGGTACGCCTTGCTACGGGGGAGGCACCTCCGGATAAGGAATCTAAAAGGTTGTATGCTTTAGGTAAACATGTTACCTCGGCAGCTGCATTCACCACACGCACAGCAAATAACACCACATTACTTGCCAGTCATGCAGATGCACAATGGAACCTTGTACAAGAAGGTCTCCAGGAGGTTCCTCAACCCGCTAGGTCCAGACTACTCATCACTGTGGCCGAGGGCAGGCAAGTAAATCAAAATATAATTAAAAACACTGGACACTGCGGAGACGGCAAGCAGGTCGCTGGCCCATGGCCACTATTCAAGTAGCACGCTTGGCTCCATAACTCGGGATTCAAGCCCGAAACACAGGCCACTCTTATTAACAAACTCATAGAAGAGAACATTCTCTTCGGTAAAGCGGTCGACGATGCTCTGGAGACGGCCAAGAAAGAGCATTAGACTCTTAAGTCCTTACAACAAATAACACAGAAGCCATCCCACCCCAGAGGGGAGGCAGTTCTCGTTGGTCCTTTCGAGGCCAATCCCATTCAGGTCAAAGTAACTACAATACGGGAAACTGGAACCCTGGAAAAGCATCCGGAAGCCCCGCCAACTACCCACCAAGGGGTCAACGATGCAGCAGAGGCCCCAACTCCAGAGGAGCTGCAGCCTCTGGTCAGAAATGACCAACGGACCCAGGTCCCCCTCCCATGTCACCCCAGTGGGGGGGCGCTTAACATCTTTCCTTGCGGTATGGGAGGCGATAACTTCAGACCAGTGGGTCATAAAGACAGCCGCCCATGGGTACTGTGTGGAATTCGCCCGACCACCACAGTTCAGACTGCCACGTTCACGACGCCTCACGCCAGACCATCTGCAGATCCCGATTCAAGAGGTGGAAGCACTTCTGGGAAAGGACGCCATAGAAGCCGTCCTTATTCTTCAGGTAAACAAGGGTATTTATTCAGTGTACTTCCTTGTACCCAAAAAGGACCTCACCATGCGCCCTGTTCTAGACCTGCGCCCAGTGAACACATTTATAAAACCTCGAAAGTTTCATATGGTAACGCTACAGGAAGTGATCCCACTTTTGAAAAAAGGGGGACTACATGGCAACACTGGACATGAAACATGCATACTTTCATATTTCAATGTTGCCAGCGCACAGGAAATACCTAAGGTTCATGATAGAGGACAGACACTACCAATTCAAGGTGCTCCCCTTTGGCATTGCCTCGGCACCAAGGGTGTTTACAAAGGTCCTGGCAGTAGTGGCAGCACACCTGCGCAGACTATCCATCCCGGTTTACCCTTACCTCGACGACTGGCTCCTAACAGGGGACTCTTACGACACATGCTTTTTGAACACCCAGAAGACCGTAGACCTTCTGTTCAGTCTGGGATTCTCTATCAACGAGAAGAAGTCCAGTCTAGTCCCCAGTCAAGTAAAACAATTTCTGGGGGCTCTAATCCGGACGAAGGACAGCCTTGTCTTCCCCTCCAACGAGAGGGTTCAGAACATGCTTTTTCAGATCCCTCAATATGTAGCCAGTCGGGAGGTGGCGGTACGCAAGGCCATGCGGCTGCTAGGTATGATGGCATCATGCATATACTTGGTTCCCCACGCATGGCTGCGCATGCGTCCCATGCAAGAGTGGCTCAACAGCCAGTGGTGTCAGGCCAGCCGACAATGGGAAGATCCGATAGTTGTCTCGCCAGCACTAGTTCTCTCTCTGCAGTAGTGGGCGAGGGAAAACCTCTTGAAGGGGAAGTCCTTTAACACCCCCGCAGTGGAAGCCACTCTCACAACAGACGCAACTCTCACGGGGTAAGGGGTTCACTTGCTTCAGCATATAGCGCATGGAGTGTGGTGCCCACCAGTAGCATCCGCCTTTATAAATCTGCCAGAGCCATTAGCAGTGTTCAAAGCACTAAAAGCCTTTCAGACTCAACTACAAGGGAAGACAGTTCTGGTCCTGACAAACAGCACCACATCCATGTATTACCTAAACAACCAAGGGAGCACACACTCTCCAGGGCTATCCAAACAGTCCCAAAACTCTTGGATGTGGGCTCTCAAACACAATCTTCTGACAGACGTGCTCAGCAGCGATTTCCTACTGCCCGTAGAATACAAATGGCGTCTGCACGAAGACATCGTCTCC
This sequence comes from Ambystoma mexicanum, assembly GCF_040938575.1. NCBI lineage: Eukaryota > Metazoa > Chordata > Amphibia > Caudata > Ambystomatidae > Ambystoma > Ambystoma mexicanum. Next base: position 745,770,260 of record NC_090937.1, read on the forward strand.
AATGTCTTCGCAGAATGGGGCTTCCCAGAGATCGACCTGTTCGCAACTCAGGAGAACGCCCAATACCAAGACAACGCATCCAGGTAACCCAAGAACCGCTTGCTCCAAGGGGTACTGACTCTGGATAACATGGTCAGGGAAATGTGGCTACGCTTGATTCCCCCCCTCCCCAGACTCCCCTACTCAACAAGATAGTGCACAAGATGCACCAGGAACCAGCCACCATAATATTGGTGGCCCCAATGTGGACCTGCAAACCCTGGTTCGCTCATTTAATGGAAATGTCCCTTTGGCCACCAGTAAAACTACCCTGCCCGTACAACATGTCTCAGGACAGGGGGGAGACCCTACACCCATGCCCACAAACTCTGAACTTAGCAGCATGGCTCCTGAGGTCATAGAGTTCGGACACCTACAGCTCCCTCAGAGATAAATGGGCATACTCAGGGAAGCTAGGAAATCCAAAACTCGCTATTGCTATTCCAGTAAATGGAAACGCTTTGTCATCTGGTGTAATATCAAGGGCGTCAATCCCATCGATTGCTCACCCATTCACATTGTGCTGCACCTAACCCATTTGTTAGATGCAGGACTGGTATTCAATTCCCTAAAGGTTCATCTTGCTGCTCGCTCAGCCTACACCACGTCACAACATAAAGTGTCATGGTGGAAAATACCAGTTATTAAGGCCTTTATGGAAGGGGTTAAGAGAATCAACCCCCCCCCCCCGCCCATTTCTCACCTAGCTCCTAGATGGGATCTAAATGTGGTTTTAACCAGACTCATGGGAACTCCCTTTGAGCCAATACATAAAGCAAGTCTAAAAGACTTTACTTACAAGACAACCTTCCTAGTGGCTATCACTTCTATTAGAAGTGTTAGCGAACTACAGGCCCTTTCTGTTCTAGACTTTTTTGTTACAGTCCACAGGGATAAGGTAGTTCTGCACACTCATCCCAGATTTGCGCCTAAATTCATCTCGAAGTTCCATGTGAACCAATCGATCGAACTACCCACTAACATGACCGAAAGAAGTCTACACACACTGGATATGCGCAGGGCAGTCATGTTCTACCTGGAAAGAACGAAACCACTGAGGAAAACAAACCAATTTTTCGTTTCAGTGGCAGCTGGCAGAGAAGGGGATCCTGTCTCTAAATCAGCTATCTCAAGGTTGATTGTCAAATGCATCACACTGTGTTATACTCTTGCTAGAAGAGAACTGCCCTTCAAACCTAGAGCACACTGTACTTGGGGCACTGGGGCTTTCATAGCATTCATTGCAAATGTTCCCCTAGAGTCCATTTGCAAAGCGGCAACCTGGAGTTCTGTACACACCTTTACAAAACACTATTGCCTAGACACTCATTCTAGATCTGACTCTTAGGTGGGACAAACAGTATTAAGACATCTTTTCTCTACTGTTCCTTCTCATAACCCACCTCCAACTCAGGTACTGCTTGCTAGTTTATGCACAGCATGTGGTTCTAAGCAGATTAACAAGCATCAGAAGACATGCATTACTCACCGTAATAGCATTTCTGATGGTTATATCTGCTTAGATTCACAAGCGCCCTCCCTGCCTCCCCGCCTGGGGTGGAAGGAACATGGACGTCTTACTATTTTCTCTCTTGATGTACTCACAATAGCCTTGGGCCCCCTCATGGCAGAAAAAATACAATCGGAGGGACCTCGGCGCGTGAGGGATATAGGGTACACTACACGTCATGATAGGGATAGTGTTACTGACACACCTATGCCGACATCCCTTTTCGGTCCCCGAAAGACAAGATGCAATACTCGGACCATATGCACAGCATGTGAATCTAAGCAGATACAACCATCAGAAATGCTATTACAGTGAGCAATGCATGTCATATGTGCCTGCGCATGAATACTAATATAATGCCCTAGAAGGTTCACATGAATGTTGGTTTATGTTAATAGGCCTTAGGGATTTTTTCTTTTATTTCAACTTGATTGAATTTTCAATAAAAAATACAAAAACACATAGTTGAGCATTAGCAACCCTTGTAACAGAAACTCTTCAAAAGTGACCTTTGTTCAACTCCACAAACACCCCTCCCCTCAATACACATTAACGAAGAAACAGGCTAAACATTTCCACCTGAGCTCTGTTACACTTCATAAGGGGTAAATATTTTCTTGGATTGGTGAAAATCCCAGTCTATGCGTGGTAACCTAGTTATTGCAAATGCCCTGGGGTCGTTCCATCTCTCCCCACCCAGGACTGGGACAGTCTCTCCTCTTACTTATCTGGCATATTTGTACCCAAAAAAATCAGACCATTCCAATTCCACCGACCCAGTCTCACCATGCATTGCTGCCGTTATGCGTTCCATTAAGTATAAGTTCCAAGCCGTGTTGATCCATTCTTTCTTTCCAGGAGGGAGCCCACCCTTCCAGTGTGCAGCCAAACAAGCCCTCCCCGCTAACAGCAGGCTATGCACCATTTTTGACATCCTTATATATTCCCCCTCTTGTTCTTGTAGACAAAACAGTATTCATATCGGTGTCTTCATTCTCAGGATCCCATCCAGGTCCCTAATCCAACTAAGAACCTCGTCCCAGTAGGACTGGACCACTTTGCATCCCACACCACATATGCCAGTAGTCGGCACTCGCTCCACACTCAAGCCAGCATAAGGGCCTCACACTTTGGAACATTCTAGATAGCCTCACTGGGTGATACTGCCATCTGTGCAGCAATTCAATGGCGTGCAACTTATACTGGCAGGAAATTGATGTTTGGGAGGCTCCCCGGCATATTGTTTGCCATGTCTGAGGTGTAAGTTCCATCTCAAGATCCCCCTCCCACCGCTGTCTCAACCTATCTGCAGGTCCCCTTCTCGTGTCCACCAGGGCCCTGTATAATGTGCCAATTAGCCCTTTGGAACTAGTTGCTGTGTCCAGGAACCTCTTGAAGGGCGTGAGTTCCCTCTGGATTTTCCCTTTCCAAACCTCCCTTGTCAACAACCCCTTCAGTTATAGGTACAAGACGACGAAGCGTGAGCCCATACAGAGTACCTCTTTGAGCTCATTTATCGTGATGAACCTACCGTCCCTCCACAATTTACCAACCCTTTCAAGACCCGCCTCATACCAGCCCTGAAATCTCTCCGGATTTGGAATGGCATCCCCGATCCCCGGCACCCACAGGTGACCCAGCGGTGAAGGCCATGTTGTGATGACCCCATGCTAGCTCCTTGTCGCCAAATGCTCCAAATAGTGCCCAAAATGGGATGATTCCTTTTCCTCCACAGGAGCTTTGACCTAGGAAGCCATAGCCATTCCCCGACAGTCGCTGGCCTTAAGTGGTAGTTGTCAAGACCCGCCCATTGTAGTCTTCCTGCCTTCTGAAATGTGGAATCGTGACCCTAAGCAGAGTGGCTTTATAGTACAATTTTATGTCCGGGAGATCCACACCATCGCAGTCCTTTGAAAGACAATGTTTGAGTGCAATGTTGGAGACCCTGGGTTTCTTCGCGTGCCAGAGAAATCTTGTGAGAGTGCTCTTGGTTGTTTTAAAGTAGTGGTCAGGTATCTGTATTGGGAGCATCTGGAATAAGTAAAGGATCTTGGGAAGTATTACCATTTTAATCGCGTTCAGCCTACCCATCCAGGAAATGGTGAGCTTATTCCATTTTGCTAGGTCCGTCTCTAGCCCAATCATCAGGGGGGGAAGGGAATTTGCCTCAGAGATCCTTCAGTTTTCTAGTTACTGTAATAGCAAAGAACCTCAGCGTCCCCATACTGACCCTCATGCTGAGGGATGAGAATCGCTCAAAGTCACCGTCCCTACTTCTATCCAGGGGGAAAATGACAGACTTGCCCTGGTTTATTTTGAACCCTGCCATGCGCCCATATTCTTCAATTACTGCTAACGCTGATGGCACGGCGGTCAGCGGATTCATCACGTGTGGGAGCATGTCTTCCGCATAGAGTCCCAGTTTTTAAGTCTTCTCCCCTACGGGAAGCCCTTCTACCTGCAGGTCCCTTCTCACCCTATGGGCCAGGGATTCTAGCGAGAGCACAAATAGAGTGAGGAAAAGCGGGAAACCCTGCCTTGTCCCCCTCCCCAGGTCGAACCACCTTGAGTATCACCCATTGACTGCCACACAAGTCCTAGGGGAAGAGTAAATCGGCATAATACCACAGAGGTCTCTTGCGCAGCCCTATCTTTAGAAGGACTGCCTTTAAAAAAATCCCACTCCACCCTGTCAAAGGCCTTCTCAGCGTCCACGGAGAGGAGAGTGAGGTCATTCTGCATGCCCTGGGCCTCGCTAATCAGGTGGAGTGTGTTTCTCATAGTGTCTGCACACTGTCTCCTCAGGATAAACCCCATTTGGTCAGAGTGGACCAGCTTCAGCAGATGTACCTCCAGCCTAGCTGCCAGGACCCTAGCGTAAATCATGGCATCTACGTTTAGAAGTGAAATTGGGCAAAATGAGCCGCAGGACTCGGGATCTCTAACCCCCTTTAGTATCACCGTTATGAGGGCCCAGGTGAAAGATTCTGGTGTTTTCCCCGTTTCCATAATGTCGTTAAAGAGTAATGTCAGAAAGGGGAGCAGGACTGATTCAAATTGGGAAAAGCAGTCATCTCCCGGTGCCTTCCCCAGCCGAAGGCGCCCTATAGCATTATTAATTTCCTCACTGGTAATTGGGGCATCCATGGCACCCGCTTTGTCCCTCGACAGGGACGTTAGAGAAGCCCCCTCGAGATACTCCTCAACCTCCCCTTCAGCGCTCCCCCCTTCATCTTCACTTCTGTATATGTCTTCGTAGAACGAGGAAAATGCGCCTTGTATTCCCTTCCACTGTCCCCGCCACATTGCCATCTCTATTCCCTTTGCCCCCTTAATCTTGCGGCCAGGACATCTGCCTTATCACCTTTATCATAGAATTTCTGTTTCAGAAACTGTAAATTGCAGACTATCTTCCCTGTCCCAATTCCTCTTTCAAACCCCTTGCCTCCAGTATTCGGTCCTCTCTATCAGCAGGGGAGGACTGAGTGAGCCTCTCCAAGTCTCATTTTGTCACTGAGCCCTTTCACCACCAGAGTACGTTCCCTCTTCCTACGGGCCCCCTCCCTAATCAACACACCCCTCCATGTGGCTTTCGCTGCGTCCCATACTGTCCTCTTCCTCACATCCCGTGTCGTTGATGCAAAGAATTCAATAATGTCCTTCTCCAATTCTTCATAGACAGTGTCCTTCCACAGCGACTCATTACACCTCCATTTGGAGTTTCTAGCGCACAGACCTCCCCAAGTAACATCTACGGACACCATGTCATGATCTGACCATGAGAATGGGTGAATCCCTGAATCCTCTGCCACCTCCCATAGGTCTCTAGATATGTACAGGTATTCTCCTGAGAGTGCCATGTGGAATGGAATAGAAAGTGAAACCCCTCTCCTGTGGGTGGAAGTGCCGCCATATATCCCTCAATCCGTATAACCCCATAGCCGTACCCAGCTCACCCTCTCCTTGTTTCTGTGGTTCCCGTTCCCCTTTGTGTCTGACCTGCCTATCCAAACTCACATCCATCCAAACGCTGAAGTTACCTCCTAGGATGAGATGCCCCTGGCCCTCGCTCACCACCTTCTCCAGGGTTCTATGCAGGAATCTTTTCTGACCTTGGTTTGGAGCGTATATCGTTGCAAAGGTGAACCTCATACTCTTGATCAGGCCAGAGATCCGCACAGCCCTCCCCTTTGCATCAGACCAAACCTTTGTCACTTTCATCCGAAGCCTTTACCGGACCAGGATCCCAACGTCTGCCTTTTTGGATACTGCCGACCCCCAATATTCCCCTCCAATAAGGCCACAAGGGCTCCTCCGCTCCTCCCCTCTTTGGCATCTAGTTTCCTGTTTGAAAAGGACATTGATCCCAGCCCTTCTGAATTCCCTGGCAATCAATGACCTCTTGGTGGGGGATTTGAGCCCCTTCACATTCAGTGTACATATACACAGACTGTCAACCATCCTGTCTCGACCTCCATCAGCCATGTCCCATCCTTCAGCCCGAAGTGAATCTCAAAACAAAAACGGACGCGCGGCACAGAGAACCTAGAGGTCCGCACAACTGGCAAGAACTTAAAAGCAAGAGCAAGCAGCAAGACAGGCGGCAAGGAAACGCACCTGGGGAGCTCTGGGCGAACGTGATTACAGATGTGTCGGAGCCGCGGGGTTCGACTGCCTGAAGGACGCGGCGGGGGAGGCGTGGAGCCAACGGAGTCCTCTGCGGGCTGCAGGGAGAGAGCAGACTGAGGGAAGAAAGGCTGCACCCCCCGGTGGCGGCCTGAAACGGGACGCTGGTAAGCGAGGGACCCTTTAACTCCACTGAATGATCAGAACCGGGGCACTGCCACACCACAAAGGGCACACCACCCCGCCCCTTGCGTGGGCAAACGCCAGGAGGAAACTGGGTCAAATTGAGCAACCTATGGTGGATCCCACGTACAAACCCTGAAGGAAAACCGCCTTGGAAAACATCAGCTACATGAGGACAGTAAGGGGGCCGCATGAAAAGGAGAGATAACCTGTGAGATGAAACGCTGCACTTAAGAGGCCCCCTAGGGTTCTGCGACCATAACCTGACTGGGGCCCCAGAGTAAGAACACTGCTGCTAGCAGCCCAGATCCGTGTGGACGGCGACCCCCACATCTGTGAGAAGCGGACCCCCGCCAACAACAACAGCGGAGGGAGGCAGGAGTCGAGTCGCAGTGGTGCGCTCCTCCCCAGGGCCTCCCCCCTCGCTACGCTTCCCCCTGCCTGCTATCCCTTGCTGTCAGCGGCGCTTCCCGCCCGTCGCGTATGTGAGGGAGGAGGTGCGTGGAAGGGTGCGGAGGGCCCCTCTCCAGGCCAACATCGAGTGGCCGCCGTCAGAAGGCCGGAGGAGCCGGGCAGCGGATACCCCTGCAACAAGGAGACAGGTACAGCGCGCATTTTGCCCTGTATGGGCACTGTATGCCCCGCGCCCCTGCATAAACCCTGTTACACCCCTGCAGCCTTCCTCCCCGGAGTCACCTCTCACGCCTCAACTCACCCTTCACAGGGTACAGCAGCAGCACAAGACCACGCAAAGCTGGGCCATCCACACCTGCAGCAGGCACAACTAAGAGACTCCCTCACCCCCTCCCACCCGCAGTATCTCCTCTTCAAATACTGCGCCTCCTGCATAGATCCTTGCTCCACGGCTCTGAGCCCTGCTGGGAACTGCAGGCCACAAGGCCAATCCTGAATTACAAGCAGCACCCTGCCACCAACCCCAAAGGGGCTCAGCCTGTTCTGAGGCTCCCGATCCAGCGACGGAGATAGAGATGAATGAGAACGTTATATCCACTCCAAAGCAAACAAAGAAGATGGTGAAGGGGTGTGTGAAGGTGCACTGAGTGCATATCTGCGGTGAACGTTTGCAGAAAGGGGAAGATTGGGAGTGTATCTGCAGAGAAAAGTCCACGGCTCCCCTCCCCTACCACACGCAGAACAGGAAAGCCGGGAAGTTAGGGTGCCAAACGCTCATACGAACACTGGAGACCACAGAGGGAGAGATTCCACCCGGATACGGCTTCCCTCAATATTAGTTAGGCTCTCCCAGCATATTCCCGGTCCTAAATCAAGAAGCCCTCCTCCGGGCTTGGGAGGGAAGAGAGGTCGTAGCGAGACACTGGGTGGGTGTCCAGGAGTCTCTGGGAGCCCCCCAGGAACCCAGCAGAACAGCGTATACAACCACCCAGGAAGGAGAGGAAGTGAATCGTGCCGTGTTGCGCGTACGCTACTGAAAGCAGCAGGAGCCGTAGTAAGCGGGTGAACTGCGCCTGCAACGCCGCAATACTCACAAAGAAGGGGGGGGAACTAGCAAACAAGTCACACTTGCCCCTTCCGGCATACCACTTTTTGACAACTCCAAACACAAGGAGCAACATTGTGGTCTACAGATCTTCCACGGTGCGCACTGGACCACCCTCCTCCATCTCAAGCTATAGAAGGAAAGAGGTTGAGATCAACCTTCCCCCCTCTCTAACAGAACAATGCAGAGTGCACGCACACAGGTGCCCACAATCAGTCCCCCATAGTGATCTCGGCCAATCCTACGCAGCAAGCGAAGACTGGTTGCCGATAGGCCCCCCCCTTACAGGTACCTCGCAAAACAGCGCACACCACCTCAGCACACCGCAAGAAAGGAAAAGGGAAACACTCCAGTGAGCACTGAGGATTGCAGCTATTACATACCCCACTAGGAATAAGAGAGAAGTCTGCAAAAAGGCACTGCACATCACAACGGTGGAAGCCCACGAACTGACCGGGAGCGGCCGACAAACGAAGGGGCGCTCTGGAACACCAGCTGTGCCTGCTGGGCGCCGGGCTGCCCGTAAACGCAGCCCCCGGCGTGCATGCGGCGAGGGGCCGAACAGGAGCCGCGGCCGGGAGCTGATCGATGACTGGGATGGGACGAGAGTGGAGCCTGGCTCAACGCTGCACCGGCAGACAGCTGTGAGTGACTGCCCGCACCGAAGGGGGGTACTGGAAAACAGAAGAGCCTCCCGAACGCTCGGGAGGGCACACAAGCAGGGAAGGAGTCCCGAATTGAGTGCGGGGCTCGATCGCCTGGCCCCTGCAGTCCGCATCGTTCTCTATGAGGTGGCTGCCTTGGGGTAGCACTGAAGGGTCTGCGGGAAGCCGGCTGCACATAACGCTTCGTGTTGGTGGATGCTCATGGACTGATATAGGGCTTGAACACAGAAGCCAAGGAAGAGCCCTGCATTGTAAACACCACGCTAGGCTGGACTTGCCCATGACCCACAACCCCGCAAGGGACACCTAAAATAGAGAAAAGCAACGACTGCAACACCGTAACTTACTCTTCCTCAGACATACAAACCGTCGACAACAGCTGCCCGACTCAGATGCCAGGTACCAAATCCAGAACGGGCCCATCAAGAGCTCGGACCCCGGCCAGGCCCCAGGAGGGACAGCTTCAGAAGTGCTGGCGACAAAGAAGCCGTACGCAAGCGGACTCGCCCTCTCCTCCCCCAGCGCCACTCACTGAAGCACTGGCCCTCCCAGCTAGCAATATGGCAACCGACAAAGACGAACTGTTAAATTGCTTGAAAGGTATGGAGGCCAGAATGACAAAAGCCTTCCACACTCAAATGGAACAACTTAGGGAGGACCTGAAATCGTCCCTCCAGGAGGTTAATAAGGAAATGGCGGAGATGGGTGAAAGAGTAGACATAGTGGAAAGAGGTTTCTCGAACATCACAGAGGCGACTAATCAAAATAGCCTGCTTCTAGACCAGTTGACAACCGCAACGAACAATTTGGAACTCCAGGCGGAGGATCTAGAAAACCGGTCGAGAAGATCCAATATCAGGATTAAGGGCCTGGCGGAATCAGTATTGGACAAGGACCTAAGAGGCACTATGCAACTTTGCTTTAGCAGCCTACTATCCGATGTCCAACCCGAAACGATAGGCTTCGACAGGATTCATCGAGTAGGCCCGATACGCAATGAACCGGGGTCACGACCCAGAGATGTCTTAATAGCGATGACATCGTATGGTTTGAAGGAAGAGGTGCTACACACGGCAAGGATGAACGGGGATCTCACGATCAACGGGTCCCGCATACAGCTATACCAAGACCTCGCCCGAATCACCCTTCATAAAAGGCGGCTAATGCAACCAGTCACGAAAGCCCTTCGGACACACCAAATCAGATATAGATGGTTGCACCCATTCGCCCTTTCATTTACATAGGAAGGCAAACCGAGGAGCATTGGAAACTGTGCAGAGGGTCTAGCCCTCCTACACTTGGAGGACGATCAGCAGGAGGCACCCGAGCGCCCTCGGCCAAACGCATCTGGCCAGTCTAGCAAACCATGGGAATGGTCAACGGGCAGAAGGCAAAGACGAGGAAGAATGGGTAGAATTGGTAACACCTAGCCGGTTCAGGTTTGTGAACCCAAAAGCCCACCAGATCCGAAGGCAGTCAGACACACAGACAATGAGTGAAGCCCCACCTACAAGTAAGAAGACTGCAAATTGTCTCCGAAGCACCTTCACGGAGGTAGGAGATCAATCTTCTTGGAACCGGGTCAGAGTAGATCTACTCCTGACCATTGTGAACTGGGGGGACCCTACAGGCCTTACATCCGTTGGTTCAGCGGAGGACCCCATGAAGGGCCCAGGCCTCATATTCCCCCAGGATGGGGGGGGTGGGAAGGGGGAGGGGATGGGGGGGGAGTGGTCAAAGATGGGAACTGCAAGGAACCAAAAACAAGGAGCAAAGATAAGCCACCTCCACATCTGGGTTTAACAGAAAGTCTTCAGATAGAGGGTAAATTCTGTAGCAAGACACAAGACCCAATAAGCCGAACCCCATCTCCTAGAGTGCAATGTCAGAAGTGAACATAATCTCGCTTAACGTCCAGGGTCTGAATTCCCCTGCTAAAAGACAATCGATTCTAAGTAGGCTGGAAACCATGCAAACGAAAATAGTAATCCTGCAGGAGACACACCTGCTCCAGCAAGATGAAAGAAGGATGCGTAGTAGATCATTTCCCCTCCAATTTTTTGCCTCAAGCCAGTCTAAAACGAAAGGGGTGGCGATACTCTGTAGCAGGGACCTAGACTTCCACAAACAACAGGTCATGGGGGATCGGGAAGGCAGATACTTGGGGGTGAAGGGTACCATCCTTGACCAAATGTACACAATTATAGCAGTATATGTCCCCAATGAAAAACAGGACCAGTATATCCCCAAATTACTCCAGAAGATAGGGAGCTGGTGCGAGGGCAGAGTGATAATAGGTGGAGATTTTAACTGCGTTATGAACCCAAAAATGGATAAAACACTCCCCCCGACAGCCGCAGACCAGCAAAATAGGCAGGCCCTGGGTAAACTCTTCAGAGACTTGGAGATGATAGAAACGTGGCGGTTCTTCCACCCAGAAAACAGGGAATATACACATTACTCGGCAGCACACAGAGGATATTCTAGAATTGATATGATCCTGGTGTCTTCCACCCTGATCCCCCAGGTCAAGGAAATAGAAATTGGGGTCCAATATCTTTCAGATCACGCCCCAGTGGTAGCCCGCATAGAACTGCAGAAAACATCGTACAGGCGCCGCCCACAATGGAGGCTGAATGAAACAATCCTGCGAGACGTAGCGCTTAGGGCACATATGGAGGAAGTCATAAGTAATTACTTCCTGGAAAATGACAATGGAGAGGTGGATTGGCGGGTTGTATGGGATGCGGGGAAAGCAGTTAGGGGTGAATTCATAGCTCAAGCAACGCAATACTACAGGGAGAAAGCCCTTATAACACAGAAATTAGAAGAGGAGGTAAGAAATGCTGAAAAGCTCCATAAGACCCGTCAGACGCCCAGAGCCTGGCGAGACCTCAAAAAAGCTAGATCCAAACTTGAAAACCACATGGCGGACAGAACAGCGCAATTACTTTTAAATACTAAGCAGTCTTACTACATACACGGGGGAAAGCGAGCAAATTCTTGGCAGCCAAATTACGCAAACAGAAAGCGTGCAACCACATTACCCGGTTAAGAAACAGTAGGGGGGTATTACAAACAGGAGATAATGAGAAATTACAAACAATGGTCCACTTCCACAAAAACCTGATGTCTAGTGGGAACCTAAACTCAGCGGATCAAGTGTCCTATTGGTCGGCCGTACAATTACCACAGATCTCCGTACAGCAGAAAGAACAATTAGGAGCCCCTTTCACAACACAAGAAGTGGGTGACGCGATAGCAGCACCGTCCAGGGGAAAGGCACCCGGCCTAGATGGTTTGGGGAACGGGTTCTACAAAGTTTTCCTCACCCAGCTGACAACTCCCCTCACACGTCTCTTCAACCTAATTAGGGATAAGGGAGTGTCTCAAAAGACATGGGACACTCGGTCACAAATCTTCCCCTAAAGCCGGGGAAAGACCCGGTGGAATGCTCCAGCTACCGTCCCATTGCCCTCCTCAATACTGACGCGAAACTGTATGCAAAAATACTCGCAAATCGGTTGGCGACAGTATTGCCTGAGATAATTCATGCAGACCAGGTGGGTTTCATACGGGGAAGACACACTCAGGATAATGTCAGGCGGGTAATAGACATCATAGACTGGGGCACCAGAAGCGCCCAGAAATTCGCTATCGCCGCACTTGATGCCACACGGGCATTCGATAGCATAGACTGGGAATACATTCGGCAAGTGCTAGAAGGTTTCGGCTGTGGGCCAACATTCACCAAGATGGTGCTGGCTAATTACCAGTTCCCATCCACACACCTAATAATAAACGGCTATACATCAGAAAGACTCAATATCCAGAGAGGTCCTCGGCAGGGGTCCCCCTCTCCCCCTTTATATTTGCCATGGCAATGGAGCCATTCGCCCACAGGATTAGGGAGAACCCGGATATTAGTGGAGTGCGAACAGGTGAGACCCAACATAAGATAGCCCTATACGCAAACGATATTATGCTTTACATGGCAGACCCAATGCACACCTTACCCAATATAATTATAGAACTGCAGAGATTCGAAAAAATATCAGGGTTCACAATAAATTACGCCAAATCCAAAGCACTGAATATAACTGAGGGTAAAGGAAACATAACACACCTAGAGGAACGCTACCCCCTACAGTGGGGAAAACGGTCCCTGGAATACCTAGGAATCCGCATTACTAGATCCACGAAAAACCTGCTTAAAGCGAACATCACTCCCCTTTGGAAGCGCCTGCAAGAAGACTTAGAGATGGGACCTCCAGGAATTGGCTTGGTTTGCTAGGATAGCGGCGATTAAAATGACCCTGCTACCCAGATTGTTGTACGTGGTCAGCTCCACCCCGGTGGTGACCCCCCCGAAACTGATTCAGCAACTCCAAAAAGCCGTGCTCAAATTTATCTGGGGGAATAAGAAGCCTAGAACCCAAAAAAAGATCATGATCCGCCCAACTCTTCTGGGGGGGCTAGGAGTGCCGGACATAAAGAGATATGTCTTAGCTGCCCAACTGGCGCCAGCACTGAAATGGGCAGGCAGTGACCCCCTCCCAGGGTGGGGGGGAACAGAACAGTTCGCTACCGACACCCCACTATGTGTGCTTCCATTCCTTAGACCAAAAGCACGAGAGAGGGGTGGTATCCTACTGGAAGCGACAAAAACGACACTTCACACCTGGGAAACTGCGATCCATGGCAAGGGGATCAAACTAGGTCTGGGTCCTATGTCCCCTATCTTACACAATCCGGATTTCTCGTCTGGGCTCCAACTGAGATTCTGGGATGGCTGGCAGGGAGCAGACGCAATGTCCCTACGAGACTTGTACCAAGACGATGCCCCACTATCCTTTGATTTATGCAAACAAAGATTTGGCATCACTGAACAGCATAGATTTAAATATATACAAGTGCGTCACTGGATCTCGCACCCTGCAGTAAAAAGGGCCGGCCTACGCCCCCCAGTAGGCTTAGAACTCACGATATGGGAGGGGGCACAAGGAAAAGGGATTACCAGACTGTACAAGTACTAGACAAATCGCAAGCCGATGATACCCTCCAATACATGAAGGATTGGGAGCGGGACATGGGGGGAGGAGATTACTCATGAAGAATGGAGTCCAATCTGGAGGAGGGCTCACAAACTATCTAAATCCACTGCAATCAAAGAATCAGTATATAAGTTATGCTACCGATGGTATCTGCCCCCAAACAGAATACATAAAATGAATCCCACTTACCCCTCAGACTGTTGGCGACAGTGCGGTGAAAGAGGTGACCTTTTCCATATGTGGTGGTCGTGCCCAAAGATAAAGGTGTATTGGAAAGAAATACTGAGTTTAATCAAAGACATAACAGGCGCAGACCTACCACAATCCCCCAAGGTCATTCTGTTGGGGTCAGTGGCAGAAGGGACTTACGCAGCTTCAGGGAATAGAGCAGCCCTCATCACCCACCTACTAGCTGCAGCAAGGATGACAGTCGCCCAACGATGGAAAACAGTGGAAGGCCCTACAGCCCCTTGGTGGTGGATGAAAGTGTGGGGAGTTATGGCGATGGAGAACATTTGCGCCACAAAGTCAGGGACATACCTGAAATTCCTAGCCATATGGGATCCACTTCAAGACTATGTGGGGGAAAGGGAGGTCCAATTCTTTAAACCCAGGATTTTAAGAAACATTCACATCAGATAATGACAGCAGAAGACATTGTGGAGGGAGAAGCTCACATTTTTTTATTTTTATTTTGCTCTCGTTATCACCTTGATACAGTTTGGTTCAGATTTTCTCTAAGGACTAGAGGGTGGGATGGGGCGGGTGAGGGTGGGGGGTTCTCGGGAGGGAAAGTTGGAAGACAATAATAGTTTCAAGGCCAAAGTTCAGGTAGGTCAAAATAATATTTTTATACAGCCAATAATGGTTGTATTCCTGATATAATCGAAATCTAATGGTTGTCTTACATGCTAAAATGATTGAAAATAAAGTTGGTTAAAAATAAGGGAAGAGGGCGGGAGGGGGTCGAGAAAAGTATGAAGACAATACTAGACTCAATGACAAAGTTTAAGAATGTTGAATAATGGGTTCAAATGGGTAACAATGTTTATAACATATGTTGGAACTAAAGGCTAATGTTTGTCTTAAGTAAAAATGAAAATAAAGTTGGTTAAAAAAAAAAACGGACGCGCAACGGGCAGGGTCATCTTCGCCATCTGCCTCCATCTCGTCGAAGAGGAAATTGGCTAACCCAGGGAAGTTGCGGGAGAAGCAGGAAAAGACCAAGGCACAGGGAAAGGTGTCCGACCTGCCTGCGAAAAGGGCTGACCCCGTCCAGGGTACCCCAGCGGAGCCCACGGTGGCCCTGCCCGAGGCAGAAGGCCTCAGGCAAGCCGGTGGAGAAAACGCTGGAGAAGAGGATGCCATCCCTACGCCCGAGACTGACCTCTTAGGATGCAAAAAGGGGGTAGGTGGAGGCCTAGACCGTGCTCCAGGGCATGGATATTTCTTCTTTGGATAAGGAGGACCTGGTGTCTGTTCACAGTCCCGCAGAACATGGGGAACAATGATGACGACAGAGGAAACGCTGAGGGGGACGACGACAGCGGAAACACCAAGGGGAGCGACGACTTGGGAGCGACGACTTGGGCGCTGGGCCCCGCAAGCCTACCCCACCTCGCGACACCTCCCAACTCTCCACACTGTGGTGTCAGAGATCTGGAAGAGGATGCCAACGGCACTGGGCCCACCGGCGGCAAAGAAGAGGAAAAGGGCACCCTATGCCGCCTCATCAACCACAGCACATACCCCCCCCCCCCCCCAGGGATACAGGGATGGACACGGCGACTACGGACAACAACGTGGAACGAAGTGGGGTCGTTACACGCCATAGTCGCTTGCACGTCTAAGCTTTTCCAGCTGACACCAGAAGAGACCAAGAAGGAAGGGTTCCTTTAGCAACGACGAGGCCAAGACGAAGACCATTCTGGCGGTGCCTCTCGGACGTTTGGGATGAGGGCCTAGCGCTGATGAGAAACTCAGCCTCAGCCCCGGCGAAGAGGGATAGGCTGGAGAAGAAGTACCGGATGCTGGAGACTGCACCAAAGTGCCTACGTTGCAGCCCTCCCCGGACTTAGGGAGTGGTCTCGGCGGCTGCAAGGAAGAAGTCTTCTAATCCTTCACCTTCAGCCTCCGTTCCCCCAGACAGCGACGGGAAGAAGTTGGACAGAATGGGTAGGAAAGTGATCTACTCAGCGGCGCTGACAGTCAAGGCAGCAAATGCGCTTGCGATCCTGGCAGATACGACAGGGAGCTGGAATTTCTGCTCAACGACAAGTGGGTTGAGGCGCTTGAGATCCTCCAGGAGGGTGAGGTGGCATCGGACCATACCATCACTGTGACCCTGAACATCGCAGACACAGGATTCCGACAGATGGGGAACAGTGTCTGCCTCCGTCATCGTGGCTGGTTGAAGGCCAGCCACCAGCTTCCGTCAAGAGGTCTGAACAAGGGTGCTGGACATGCCCTTAGATGGGAACAACTTCTTTGGGAAAGCCATTGATGGATCATTGCAGGCCATTAAGACTGACATGGAGACAGCCCATGCCCTGGGCACTCTTCAGCAGCATCCTCCATCCTTTCGTGCCTCCAGCGGAAAATCAGGCAGATCGTTCAAAGGGTTCGGCGGAGAGTCCTCCTTGTAGATCAACCCTCCCAGTTCATGACACATGAGGCCTACAGGGGCCGCCCCATGGCTTTCGGTGGAGGTGGCAGCTGTCGTTCCCAAGGCAGCATGCAGGCCCTGAAGCATCATTGAACCGGCCAGGACGACGGGCCCCAACCCATGCACCCCGGTGGGAGGCCGGCTTGCGGGCTTTGTCAGTGAGTGTGAAAAGATGTCCACCGGCCGATGGGTGCTGGACGCTCTCACCCACGGACACACTCGAGTTCCAGCAGAAGTGTCCACGGATACCATTGATGGACCAGCAGGAGCAGCAAATCCCTCAGCTCCTCCAGTAAGTACGGGCCATGCTAAAATAAAAAGGGGGCGATAGAGCTGGTTCCAAAGCGACTCCGGAGTCTACTCCAGATACTTCTTGGTAAAGAAGACTGGGGCTGGAGGCCCATTCTAGACCTGCGGCGCCTCAACAAATACCTCAAGTCCCAAATATTCAGGATGGTCACGTTGCAGCATGTGCTCGGCCAACTGGAGGAAGGAGACTTCTTGTCGTCGCTGAATCTGGAGGATGCATACTTCCACGTCCCCATTCACGAGAAGCATCAAAAGTTCCTGTGCTTCGTGGTACAGGGAAGACACTACCAGTTGAAGGCCCTTCCCTTTGGGCTGAAGTCTGCACCCACAGTGTTTACGAAGTGCCTGGTGCCAGTGGCGGCCCAATCTGAGTCTACAAGGGATACATTTGTACCCGTACCTCGACGTCTGGCTCTTCCGCGCCACATCCCGGGAAGCAGCCATCGGACTCACAGAGAGGACCATCTGGCTGCTGACGGATTGGAGTTCTCAGTCAACTATCCAAAATCCTGCTTGATACCATCGCCGAATGCGCTATTCCTGGGGGCCAGGCTCAACACGGTCTTCTGCTTGGTGGCCCCCCTCGGAGGAGAGGATAGCGGCCATGCTGGGCAAGGTGCAACGGCTGTTCGCACTGAAGACCGCCACGGTGCGGACCATCAAGTAGCTGCTCAGCATGTGGTTGTGTATTTACCCGATACTGCTCTGCAGGTTGCGGATACGACCCCTTTGAGAATTCCTGGACGCTCGGTGGATCCAGGTGTCCGGAAGCTTCGCAGACAAGATTGTTCTCGAGGAGTTCCATTGAGCGATAAGATGTTGGGGCGTGCGCTCCAACATCGCCGGGGCACAGATTTCCAGAGCCCCCCATACCAGGAGACGGTCACCACATACGCTTTCCTGGAGGGACGGGGAGCCCACACCGGACATCTCCACGCCAGAGGCCTGTGGCTACCGGAGGAGCGGGATCTCCACATCAATGTCCTGGAGCTGCAGGCAGTGTTCTGGGCCCTCAAGTCGTTCCTTCCGTCCCTCAAGGGCAAGGTGGTGAGGGTCTTCACGGAAAATACCACCACGATGTTCTAAATCAGGAAACAAGGGGGTACCAGATCCCTGGCACTCTCCAGAAAGAGCAGGACTTGTGGCACTGGGTCGTCACCCAAGAGATGTTCCTCATTCCTTTTCACCTGGCGTGAGTCGAGAACACCATCGCCGACTCCTTCAGCAGGGAGCTGCGCCCTTGCCACGAGTGGGAACTTCGACAGGATCAAGTGGACAGCCTCTTCCTCAAATGGGGCTGACCCCATATCGATCTGTTTGCGACTGCAATGAATTAAAAATGCCACAGATTCGCCAGCAGGTTCCACAAGCCGAGGAGCATGGGGGACGTGTTTTCCTTCCTGTGGGAAGGCCTGTTCCTGTACACGTTCCCCTTGTTGTCTCTCCTGCTGCGAGTCAATCAACTCAAATGGTGCCGATGCAGGATGATCCTCGTCGCTCCGGCATGGCCAAGGCAGATTTGGTACCTGGATCTTCTCAGCATGTCAGCGTCTCCCCCGGTCAAGCTGTTGGTGGTCGCGGATCTGATCGCCAGAGAAGGAGGCGCAATCCTATATCACGACCCAGGATCACTTAACCTGAAGGCTTGGCTCCTGCAGCCTTAGAGTTTGGAGGGTACGAGCTGCCGGCGGACTGCAGGGAGATCCGTGCCAGGGCCAGAGCATCATGGAATCTTCAGTGCTATGGGCACAAGTAAAAACGTTTTGCAACGTGGTGTTAGACACAGAAGATCAACTCTCTGAGGATCTCAGCTCCGCAGATTCTTCCGTACTTCTTGTGCTTAGGCAAGGTGGGGCTGGCGCACGCCTCTATTAAGGTGCATCTGGCAGCCATCTCCTGCTACACCAGGTCTCCCGGACGGTCTTTTCTTTGGCTGCACCATCTAGTCAAGGAGTTCCTCTCGATCGTTCCCACCGATTAAGGCCCCTGCCCTGGCGTTGGAACTCAACGTTGTGCCGACGAGGCTAATAGGGGCTCCCTTCGAGCCTATGCATCAGGCCCCTCTCAAGTTCCTTTCGTGGAAGACGGCTTTTCAAGTGACCATCACCTCTGCCAGGAGGGTAGGTGAGATCCAGGCCCTTTCCTGCAAACAGCCTTATCGAACTTTTCACGACACAAGAGTGGTGCTCCGGACACACTCCTCATTCATGGCAAACGTTCAGTGGGAATTCTACCTCAACAAGCCTTTTGTATTACCTGTGTTTTTCCAAAACCTTTGCCGCCAGCTGAAAGGTCTTTGCACTTGCTGGATGTGGCTTGTGCACTGAAGTTCTATGTGGCATGCACGAAGAGTTTCAGGAAGATATCTCAACTATTTGTGAACTATGGTCCTGTGAACCATGGGAAGACTTTGTCCAAGGCTTCCATCTCCAGGTGGCTCTCTAGTTGCATCACACACCGTCACCGGTTCGCAAACCGACTGCTATCCGGCCGCCCGAGAGCCCATTCCACCAGAGCGATCGCTGCAATGACAGCTTTCATGTCTGGTGTGCCCCTGCTGGACATTTGCAGGGCTGCTACGTGGAGGACCACGCAAACCTTCACAATATTCTACTGCATTGACAGGGATTCCAGAGAGGAGTCCAGGGTGGGCCAAGCACGCTATGCAACCTGTTAGCTTGAAGGTGAGCCTGTTCCAGAGCTAAGAGTATTTGCTTCTGTTGAGCCTTGTCACCTCCTGTGGTTGTGCAATGTTGTACTGCTATGTATTCTTTATTCATGATCATGTGACTCCATGCCAGACCTCATGCTGAAGAAGGAACAAGTTACTTACCTGTAACTATTGTTCTCCAGCATGAGTCTGGCATGGAGTCACATGCCAACCCTCCCTCCTGTCCCTCTGCAGCTCTTCTTGGCCCTACTGCCACTTTACGTGCTACCAAATCTGCAGATGGCTGCCAGAGGAGGGGCTTAGGGAGAGGGCAGTGATTTGCTGGGGTCAGTATGTCCTAGAGCTCATTGATTGGTTTATAGGAGATACAGTTTGAAAGTGAAAGTCTTAGTTACTTACCTGTCACTGTATTTCTCCAGCATTGGTATCTTTCATAGATTAAGATGCTTGAATATTCCCTGTTGTCAGACTGGGAATCCTCGGTGATAAAAACAATTATTAAAAATGTTTTTAATATACATACATTGCTACCTAGAAATGCATGCACATAGCCCATTATGGCCTATGAGCCATTCTATTGTGTAGTCCCTCCACCTCACTTTGGTCCTTTATGACCACAACCAATGAGGTGGCAGGGCTTAAGCTCTGCCCCAGGCAGCCATCTTCAGATTTTGAACCATAGAGACTACAGTAAGATGGATGCTAAGCATAGGAGCAGCCTCTCAGGGGAGGCGGATGGGTGCATTCCTACAGATACCAATGCTGGAGAAATACAGTTACAGGTAAGTAATTAAGACTTCTCCAGCATTGGATTTTTCATAGATTCAGATGCTTTAATAGAATACCAAGCAGTTAAAAACATGCCATCATCATATCCATATATGCAAATACAGAAAACATTTCTAATCAAACATTTACCATGCAGCAACACAACGGTTACATACTCCGGGAAAGGTGGGAAAAGGAGGCTGGTCCTACCTTATGCAAAGAGATGGCGGAGCACTGCCTGTCCAACGGCAGTTTCTTTGTTGCATCTTCAGCCAGGCAGTAGTGTTTTGCGAACGTGTGCAGAGTGCGCCACGTGGCGGCTCTGCATATGTACTTCAAGGCCACCGCTGCGTGGAATGCTGTTGACGCCGCTCTCCCTCTGGTGTAGTGCGCTGAGGGAGGTTTGGGAAGGGGGTCGCCTTTCTTTAGATGACTGCGGGTGATGCAAGAGGAGACCCAGCGTGCCGCCAGACCTTGTTTGGAAATATGCTGGCCCTTTGTATGGCCAGAGAAAGCGATGAACAGTCTATTTGAAGGATGGAACTCTCTAGTCCTTTGCAAATAAAACTTTAAAACTCTTGCTACGTCGAGAGAATGTAATGTTCATTCTGCTTTCGAAGAATGATTCTGGAAGAAAGTTGGTAAGACGCAGTGCCTTAAGTGGCACAACAAATCGAGCCGGGGCTCATCGAGGGGGCGTGGCCTAACGGGGGTCTTCATGGCCCGTTGGGCCACGCCCCCTTGACGAGCCCTGGCTCAATGGGCTACTGGCACCCCTGCCAGGCAGCCTTTTGTAGAGATTAGCACCCTCTCCCCAGTAGGGGAGAGGGTGCTGATCTCTGCATTTATTTTGTATAGGCTTGCCTGGCAGGGGACAGCGCCTCGCCTATTCAGCCTTAATGGTGATGCTGCCCCTCGCCAGCTGGGGAGGGGCAGCGTCACCATTAAGGCTGAAAGGGTGAGGCCACTGGAAGCAGAGGCCTTTCTCCTAAAGACAAACTCCTGTGAATCCGCGGGAGGTTCAGTATTTAGAAAGCAAGGCCTCTGCTTCCAGCGGCCTCACGTTTTCTCCATAATGGTGGCGCCGGCCCACGTGCATCACTTGATTAAAGGGATGCCTCGCAGGTGCAGCGCCACCATTATGGCTAAAAGGCATTTTTTTCTGAAGCCTGAAGCTCTCGCTCACGAGCGAGAGCTTCAGGCTGTAGAAAAAAATGCCTTTTCGTGTTGTGGCCGGGGCTGCCAGGGGAGATTAGTGGGCCCCGGCAGGGCCCCGCCTCAAAATGAAATTTCGGAGCCTGCCGGGGCCCAGCCGCGGCAGGCCCCGGCCCACTTAAAGCCCTGGTAAGATGATGCGTTCCGTGAGCGTCATTTCCGATACTACCTTCGGAAGGAATTTGGAGTGTGGTCTTAAAATGACACAGTCCTTATGGAACATGGTGAAGGGAGGTTCAGAAGATAAGGATTGTAACTCACTGATCCTCCTGGCCGAAGTAATGGCTATCAAGAAAGCCGTTTTCCATGACAGGAATTTTATGTCGCATCTGTGGATGGGCACGTAAGGAGGCTCCATGAGGGCTGTTAGCACAGTGTTCAAGCTCCAGGTTGGGACTCACTCTAGGAATATTGGTGTCGAGATCGGCTCCCAGGAAAGAAACTGTCTATTTGGGAACTGGACAGGACTTTGCTTCGTTTATGGCAAAAACTAACCCTCTTAGGAGATTTGTTGTCCTTGAAACCGCCAAGCACGCGCTTGAGGCGGAACTCGCTCTTATCAACCAGTCGTCCAGATATGGAAAGACTTCTGTTACTGTCCTCCTGAGTTTTGCAGCCACTGGTGCTAGGCATTTTGTAAACACCCTCGGTGCTGATCTCAGACCGAACGGGAGCACTCGAAACTGAAAATGAAGATCGCCCACAGTGAACCTGAGCAATGTTCTGTGTGCTGGATGTGAAGTATGCGTCCTCCAAGTCTAGAGTGGCCAGGAAAACGTGCAGGTTTAGCCAAGGGAGCACTCCTTGCAGAGTTGTCATCTTGAATTTGATGCGCTTGATATATTTGTTTAGCGCCCTCAGGTCCAAGATGGGTCGGCATTGACCATTCTTTTTGACAAGGAAGAAACGGGAGTAGAAACCCTTCCACTTCAGAGAGTAAGGTACTGGCTCCATCGCTGCTTTGTGCAGCAGTTTCTGGATTTCAGACAGGACTTGCTTTAACGTATGTACCCTGCACGGAGCCGGGGGTAAGGAAGGGATCTGGTCTAGGAATTCCAAGGTGTGTCCCTTGCGCACCACCTGTAACACACCCATTTTTCTGATGTTATTGACTGCCAGCGTTGGTAGAACTGGCTCATCTCCCCCCCCCCCCCACCGGGGTGTGACGTTGAGGGGGAGGAGCCAGACTGTCAGTTTTGCTTGCTCTGCGACTTCCCTTGAGCGGCGCCCCGCCTTCCTCTCTGGGCGTACTTATTGGAAGATTGGTATTTGGAGTCCTGGTATGAACTACCTTGGGACTTCTGGCCGTAGGGAGGGCGGTTGAAACCTCTGTACTTCGAGTATGAACCTCGAAAGGGACGAAACTACCGGCGATCCTTGTCTTTCTCTTTCAAGGAGCTGATGGCACATGCCGTGTCCGTATCCATTTTGACTTCTTTGAGGTGGTCATCGATCTTTTTCCCCAAAGAGTTCTTGACCATCGAAGGGCATATCCAAAATCTGCGCTTGGACCTCAGGTCTGAAATTGGTAGCCCTCATCCAGGCCTGTCTTCTCAGCACTGTACCGTGGGCCATCTGCCGGAAACCTGACTCTGCCACATTGACTGCAGCGTCATGTGATCATGTGATCCGAAGCTGCTTCCTCATCTGCGATAATCAACCTGGCTTCCTCCTGGAGTTCTACAGGCAGCTGTTTGGCCATATGGAGCCAAAGCTTGCGGTCGAATCTTGCCGTCATAGCCAGCGCGTTGCCTGTCCCGATGGTAAGCGATGCTGATGTGGACACTTTCCTGCCCATAGCCTCTAGTTTGCGACCGTCCTTGTCTGGTGGGGCTGACAGAGCTGATGCTGGATTGGCCAACTTTTTCCTAGCTGCTACTGTGATAACCAAATCCGGTTTTGTATGACCTCGAAGACCAAGAGGAGCAGACTCCGGAGCCTTGTACTTTTTCTCTGGCCTGGAAACTAGAGCCGGGGTGGATAAGGGTGTGGCCAATATCTTGGAACCGGACTCCCAAATGGAGGAATGGTAGTAACAGTTCTCCTTCGCTTGTCCCTGTGCTCATAGAGCACCGACTACTTCTACTCCGATGTGACCTGTAATTGGAACAATTCTGCGGCTTTGCCAATTATAGTATGAAAAAAGACGATCATCCGGTGGTGAAGAACCACCCGGGGAATCTTTCTTTCTGGGCTTTTCGTCAATGTAATCGTCCCATTCACTTGTGTCCGGTTCTTGCGTGATCTCGCCTTCTTCCAGTTCAGAAACTCTCTGAAAGGGTCTTCTTGCCAGTCTGAGACCGAAACAGAGGATGGTACAATTGTTGGATCTCTAGCTGGAGACCTTGTCCTGTGAAACGATGCCGGACAAAGGACCCTTGTGGGTGAAGCACTGAGTGCCCTGCTCCTAGATCTGCGCGGTGGCTCGGGTGAACGCACCCTCTTCTGTGGCCTACTCCTGGAAGGCGAATGTCTTGGCGTGCTTTGTCGAGGTGAAAACTCCCTCTGCGGAGGGTTAAACTCTCTCTGTACAGTTGTCTTGATTTTTTCATTTTGTCGTCTGTTGAACTCTTCAATGATCCTTTGCATTAATATCATCATCACAGGATCATAAGAATCAGCAGGCCTTTCTGTAGTAGGTTGCCGTGGAGGACTGTGTTCCTTATGTGTAACAGTGTTGTTCCTCAACAAACTCAGTGTCTGAAAATTCCTCTTGGAGGATGACGTCAGGTAGCTCTGGCATTTCTCCTAAGGGAGATAATTGTGTTCCCTGTGGTTCAAGAGCATCCACAGACTGAGGCGGCGCTTCTAAAGACTCAGGGAGACTTTCCTCATTGGTTGGCGTAACAGTCGCGTCAGTGAGGGGTGTTTTGGGGCCTATTTCTTCTGTCGGTAACAGAACTTGCGGTGTCGACGGAGCCGTGGTCTAAGTTTTCGTCGACTGTGGATCCGTGGACGAAGATTTCGTGGACGGTGGCTTGCCTTTATCCATCGACGAATGCATGGAAGAAGATTTCGTGGATGGTAACTTCTCCGTCGACGAGTGCTTCGTGGACGAATGTCTTGTGGATGAGTGCTTTGAGTACGAGTGATGAGCCTCCGTCAACGTTTCGTAGACGATAAACTCGTTGACGAGGACTTTGTCGTGGACGATGCGGTTTGCATGGTGGTCGATGAAGATGCCGTCGACGACTTGGTGAACGACGGGCCTCTATCTTTACTGCCGCTCGTAGACAGCTTCTCCGTGGACGACTGCCGCCCCCCGGTTTTTTGAAAACTCCTCCTTACCTCTGGAGGTAGTTTTTGCTGTCTTATGGCTTGTAGAGTCCAGGGGAGGAAGGAAAGGTATAATATGCAGCTTCCCCTTGGGAGTGGGAGAGGAGCTCCTTTCCACTGAAGGAGCCCTTCTTTTAGAAGTTTGCTTCTCAGCCAACTTGCTGGAGTGAACAGGGGCTGTCTTCACAGATTCCTCATCAGAAGAAAGTTCCTTAGCTTCTAAATGCAGGAGAAGTCTTCTATGCCTGTCTTGTAAGGTTTCAGTTGAACGACTTGCAAATGTGACGTTTCTGAATGTCATGAGGATAAAGACCGTATATGCAATGATCATGGGGATCTTTCTAGTAAACCACCTTTCTCTTGCACCTCGTGCAATGCCTGAAGAGGGAAGGCTTCTTGGTAGTCTTGGTCAGCCATCTGAAGAGAAAGTTCACTCAACGAATTCCGGGTCAAAACAGTTTTTTGACACCCTAAAAGTGGAGATAGCCCCTAGCCAGGGGAATGTGGTAGAGTATATAAAAAATATACACTACTGAAAAATTTGAAGTAAATTCGAAAAACCTCAGAGAGCTTGAGGATTCCCTGTGTCCATTAGATTGCGGTGAAAAATCTTAAAATGGCTGCCTGGGGCGGAGCTTAAGCCCTGCCACCTCATTGGTTGGGGTCATAAACAACCAAAGTGAGGTGGAGGGACTACACAATAGAATGGCTCATAGGCCATAATGGGCTATGTGCATGCATTTCTAGGTAGCAATGTATATTAAAAAAAATGTTAGTCATTTTTATCACCGAGGTTTCCCAGTTTGACGACGGGGAATATTCAAGCATCTAAATCTATGAAAGGTCCAATGCTGGAGAACTGAGGATTCCCAGCCTGACTACGGGGAATATTCAAAAGGATTCCCGGCCTGACTGGGCATATTTATGAGCATGTGAATCTATGCCAGACCACATGCTGGAGAACAACGAAACAGGTCCTGAAAGGCCCCTATTCTTAGTGGATATCTGCAACTTCAGGGAGATGCTTCTAATTGCACAAGCTGAGGCTCTACTTCATGCAAAGGCTCAACTCGGGACGTTGATCTTTGCAGCGAAGAAGCCAAGGACGACGTCTCGCTAACCCACAGCATGGACCCTTGAGGGTTTGCAAGAGCTGGATCTTCGAGCAGAATTAGGGACTGGTTATTCCATCAGATCCAGGGGTTGAAAAACTGATGAAGGTCGTTAGATTTGCAGAGAGGCAGGGCTTAGCCAGGTAAGTGTTGAAAGTGCTGCTGACTAACTATCAAAGACAAGGTCAGAGTCTTAAGCAGGCTACTCTCCTTCATAGGGGTCTGTTGAATGGCTGCAGGAGTCCCCCTTTTATCCAAGACCTGGGCTAGAATTGCCCCAGCTCACTAGTTGTATTTGCACCATTCAAACATGGCAGCGGCTATCCATTACTGTACAGTCTCGAGCTACTGCATCATCCCAGCAACAGACACACTCATGAATGTTGACTGGGTCCAGACAGACCTACCCCCTCCCCCACATCCGGCCACACTGCCTGCAAAGCACTTACTATATATGCAAAAACCAGCCGTGGCAAGGCAGGAAGATGGTTAAACTAAGATGACAAGTGAATATCTCTTGACACAGCCATTTTAGAGTGCATGGTACTCTAAATGGCATTATCCAGTAAAATGCCAGAGTACACAAGGCTATAAAAAAGAAAACAGAGGTATCCGGTAACAGCCCATCCTGGATACATCATGCACAATGTTAGCACTAAGTAACTGAGATACAAAGTGTCTCTACCGCACTTAACAGAAGGTGACGTGTGCATTGAAAAATAACAGAATTGTACTATGGAGAAACAAGTTTGCCTGCACTGATAGCCACAGGGACTGATCCACGCTCCAAATTAGATGAATTTAGCAAGGTAAGTGAGCCAGAAAGGCTTCACTTCGCTCCAAAAGTAAGGGAACATTCAACACAATAGCAAAACGTGGGGTATCCCATTGCTGTCTATTGAGGGAAAGCAATAAAAAGAACATTCTTTTTTAACTTCGCCCTCAACTCTAACAAGTTGATGTGCTCCTGAGCCTCAAATGAAGTCCAAAGCCTGCTCACCATAGGATTTTACAGGTGAGCACCCCAGCCCTTCAACAATGCATGCATGACCATGAGGTGTGGACAGGGTTGTTGAAGAAAAGCCCCTCTCAACATATGTCCTCATAGGGACAACCACGCCAGGTCTTGGGAAATTCGCAAAGACCTACAAGTCTGATGTGTGCTCCTGAAACAGACCACTGACAAAGGAGAAGCCATTGAAGTGACCTCATGCGCAACCAAGCCTCTGGCACTACAGGAATGCAGGAGGCCATGAGATCCAGCAAGTGCAGGAAGGCAGAGGCAGGAACTCTCTCCTGCGATTGGTAGACATGAACCATCTTGAAGATCTTCGCTATGGTAGTGGCAATGCCTCAACAATTCTCAAGCACTTCATCCTTGCTTGAGATGAATCGGACATGAAAGCAGGCACACTGAATATCTAAAGAAAACAGCAAGTCCAGCAGAACAAGGGCATGGAGGATATTGGCCAATGTTACCTTCTTGAACTCGTCCTTGCGCAGGTACAGGTTCAAAAGTCACAGATCAGTACTGGAAGGAAGTCTCCTTCGGAACCAGAAAATAGACTGAATACCAGCCCCATCCTCATTCCAAGTGTGGTGCTTGTTCTATAGCCTGTTGCAAGTTGCTGACAGACTTCTTCCAACAGCAGAGGGTCCATTGGCAAAGGGGGGGGGCACTGTAGGAGGGACAGGCTGGTGGGTGTTGAGCAAAAGGGCGACAATATCTCTAGACTACAACCAGCAAGGTACAAGCGGTGGATGTGGTGTGACCCCCCTTCCGCGTTGAACAGGGAGATTCTGCCCCACAAAAGGCACTGGTGCTTGGAATCACCTTCACAGGGGTTTTGCACCCAAGCCCGTGGAGGACACTGCTGAGGCACAGATTACCCCTCGGAGTTCTCCGGCCTATTCCCCTAGGAAGGCCAGTCCTTTGCCTCTGTGGGCCTAGAAAGTGAAGGGTTAAAACCCTCTACCTCTGCTAGCAGGAGCTATAGGTTGCTGTGCCTCTAGGCCCAGGGGCTTTGCTGTAACATTTGAGGATTGGAACTTCTGAAGGGAATCATCTTCTTTAGGCCCAAACAGATTATGCCCATTCCATCAGCATATCAGGAGTTTCGTCTGAATGCCCTGGGTGAACCCCAAGTCCACATCCAGGTGGGCCACCTCATAACCTGTCAAAATTGCTCTTGCTACACAGTCAGCTTTGTTGAGGTCAAACAATCATGACTAGATGCCGCATAGCCACCTTGGGCCAGGGCTCCAAAGCACTCTCTCACATATCCAGATGGCAGGTGTTCGGTCGCTCCCGAGATCGCAGACCAAAGATGAAAAGAAAAGTTGGCCAGGGTACACAGGAGGCTTTGACAGCCCTCAAGGCCAGACTAATCAAGACAAAAACATTGCTGCCCCAGACATCCTGCCTATATTATTGGGGAGGCATGAGTAGACAGATAGGCCAGGTCTAAAGACGCTGGACGGTGTTTTATTGCAAGGTCCCAATCAATCTCAGGGACGGATGTAGGCTTCTGCCAGATATCAAGCACTGGGGCCTCCACCCTTGAGTAAAAGGGCAGTTGTGTCTCCCCTTGAGGTCCTTCATTCAAAATGTTCATCGGTTGAAACTGAACCTTTGGTATGGCTGGTGCCGACAAGCCCAGAGCCTCCACTACAATGGATATTAGGTGCTTGAAGGAAACCTGCCGTTTTCCCGGAGTCTGTGTTGGCAACATGTCCAACAACTTCTCACCTTGCCCATAAACCTCCTAAAGGGAATCCATCAATTTCCTAGGGCATAGAGGTTCTAGCCCAAAAGGCATAGTATCCCCCTTCATCATACCTCAGATTCTCAAATGTTTAGTCCCGTACACAACCTACATTGTTCGGTCACTGTGTTTAGTTTTGTATACGAATTGCATTGTTAGGTGTATGCCTCTCTCCCACTATACAGGATCCCAAATCTAGCTAGGTTTAGTCCCGTTCACAACTTGCATTGTTAGGTCGCTGTGTTTAGTCTTGTACACAAATTGCATTGTTAGGTGTAGTCCTCTCTCACACTCTACAGGATTCTCAAATCTAGTTGTGTTTAGTCCCGGACACAACTTGAATTTTTAGGTCTCTGTATTTAGTCTAGCCGATGGACTCTCAATTCTAGACCCGGAGAAACAAGCAATTCTTGAAGCCTACGGTATGTATTCCTCACACCACTAGCGTGGGCACAGGCTGCAGGCACAGCCACACACCCATGCACCGATAGTACACGTCTACGGCTAAGCACATCCAGCCTAGTTCACACACAGCCGTCTAGACTGAAACACCTGACGTACAACATCTCTGCCACTAGCATACAGCGACCACCACCCGGTATAGACTCTCCCAACAACCACAATCCATCTCTAAGCTCAAGAGCACCTACCCACATGTCTGACCACTACTGGGCTGCTTAGTTCAAGCCTTGCCACCCACCCAAGTCTTAGAATGGCAAACAAGCACACACGCATCTAAGCTAATCCTCTAGAATCTAACCACATCGACTACGGTCACCAAGGGCGTTCAACCAAGGAAAGAAATTAATTGAAGCCACACAAGTGCGGAAAGAGCACTACATAAATAACAAAATACAAATAAAAAATCTCAATTCTTTCACATGAATGCTCCCATAAGGAGCAGAGTTTACTCATGAGGAGCTTTGCCGTTGACGGTGCCTTTGAGGAACAAATTAAGTGTTACTCACCGGAGTGACTAACATACTCTTAGTCCATAGTCCAGGGGCAGGAACAGAACCTTTTTTTCCACCAGAAAAAGCCATTTCCCCTTAAAATTTCCTGGCGCACTCTGGCGTGGGCTCCCTTATCCCCTCCCACATGCGCCACACTTCCTTCCCCTTTAGACATGCTGGCTGTATTAGCCTTTAACAACCGTACTGTTATTATTATAGGGCGATGGATGGTGGGACGTATGGAGGAAAGGGGACTATGGACTAGGAGTACGTTAGTCACTCCGGTGAGTAACACTTCAATGCTCCTGCGTCCCGTCCCCTTTCCTCCATCCTGTATGGCCGATTACAACAGACAACGTCCTGAGGAGGAAAGCCTGACCCTCTAGGCAAATAGATTACGCAGCACTGCTTGGCCGAATGCTGCATCTGCATTGGCACTGGCATCCAAGTATGGAACGTGGTGCTGAAACACAGTGCTGAAACTCGACTGCCGTCGCCTCAGCTCTTACTGCACGTGCATGCATGCCCTGCGGCGGTGCACGCTGCACCTTGTATGCCTCCTGTATCGCCACCATACAGGAGCTATGACTGCCTTGGAAGTCTGCAGCCCAGGCCAGGAGCCTCCAAATGTTGCAAACAAAGCGTCCATCTTGCGGATGCCCTTCGTTCTGTCCAGATAGAATTTCAACGCCCTCCTGACATCCAGGCAGTGGAGAGTCTTCTCTGCATCTTCCTTGGGGACCAGGAAGAATGTGGGGAGAATAATCTCCTCGTTGATATGGAAGGATGATACCACCTTCGGGAGAAACTTGGGGTGCTTGCAGAGCATGACCTTGTCTTTGTGAAATCCAGTGTATGGCTCTGAGGAGACTAGCACCTGGATCACGCTTACTCTGCGAGCTGATGCAAGCCTAACTAGAAGGGCTGTCCTAAGAGTGACCAACTTAATGTCTGCCATGGGTTCAAATGGTTTGTGTGCTATAGCGCTTAGTACTACATTCATGTCCCAAAAAAGATATAGGCGCTTGACCGGAGGTTAAAGCCTGGTCAACCCCTTCATGTGCTCTTTACTACGGGATTGGCCAAAGACAGGATAAGACAGTCAGAGTTCCTATAGCACCGATAGTGACCAGGTAAATTCTGAAGGTATCAACCTGAATGTCAGACCTGGCGATTTAGGCCGAGAATGATACTTGGTCGAGGGTGCATGTCAGTGGGTTCATTGCGTGTTCCTTAGCTCTAAAGCAGAATCCTGTCCATTCACTTTTGTACTGCTTGTGTATAGCCTGACTCCAGGCATTTGTAATGATCTCCAGATTGTCGCAGGACAACTAAAGGTGCTGGAGCGTTACATGCTCAGGAACCAGTCCGGTAGGGCTAGCCTCTCTGGAGAGGGGTGTAGCACTGCACCTCCATGCTGTACTAGTAGAGGGCCCTTCCCGAGGGGGAGTAGAATTTCCAGCTGAAGTGACATCTGTCGCAGGTCCAAGAACCAGGACCTTGCCAGCCAGTGAGGCACCACAAGGATAATCCTGAGGTTCCTCTAGTTTCTGATCTTGCTCACTACCTTGTGCACAAGCGATGTGGGTGGGCATGCATATGCCTACATCCCGTTCCAGGGTATCTGGAGTGTGTTGTCTAAAGAGTTGCATCCCCTTCCTCCCCAGGACACAAATTGTTGACATGTCTGATTTTGTGCTGTCGCAAACAGATCTGTTTGGTGACCCCATCTGCTGAACACTTCCTGGAGGACCCTCCTGTTTAGTTGCCACTCGTAATTGCCCGCTTCCAGGTTGGGCTCCCCCGGGAAGGTGGACCGCAGAGAGCCACACTTGCTGGCAGATCGCCCATTCCCAGATTTCCAGGGTCAACGTGCACAGTTGCGGGATCTGGTGCCCCCCGTTTGTTGATGTAGAACATGCAGGCCGTGTCGGTCTGGATGCACACCGACCTGCCCTTGATGGTCAATTGAAAGAACCAGAGTGCCAACTGTATAGCCATAAACTCAAGTCAGTTGATGTGATTTTGCCGGTTGGTCGGGGTCCAGAGGCTGTGCACTGAGTGCGCTTCCAAGGTAGCTTCCCACCCATGGAGTAAGGAACCTGTGGTAATGGTGTTCTCTATGGGGGGGTAGACAGGAGGTTCTCCCCACCAGAATGTTCTCTTCCTGTTGCCAGCATCTGAGGTCGTGGTCCAGGTGTTGTGGAATGGAAACCGGGGCCCCCTGACGACCCGATTCCTGATCCCAAGAATCTGCAAAATGCAACTTGAGCCTCCGCATGTGGAGCCTAGTGTACGGGACTGCCAGGAGACATGATGCAATATGGAGAAATAACCCCGACTAGCCAGTCGTCGAGGTACAGGTAGACTTGCAGCCCCTCCGACATAAAGAGAGCCGCTGCCGCATTCATAAGCCCTGTGAAGACTATCGGAGCCGAGTCTAGCCCAAAAGGCAGAACCTTGTACTGAAAATGCAGACCCATGACCCAGAACCTGAGGAAGGCCCTGTGAGGCTGCACAATGGGAACGGGGAGATCTGTATCATTCAGGTCCAGGGAACCCGCCCAGTCTCCCCCACACAGTGTCTCGGCAATAAGAGCTGGTGTCACCATCTTGAACTTCTGCAAGGATCGGTAAAGATTGAGGGAGGACAGATCCAACACCACTCGCAGGCCTCGCCTGGTTCTTCTTCTGAATATCAAAGATGCAGGAGTAAAAGCCCTGTCCCTGCTGGGGGGTGGGGTGGGCTTGTTCTACCACTTCGCTCTCTAAAAGGGAGTGAATCTCCGCTAGCAGTGATGGTGTGCCGATCTGTGGGAGGGGAGGGGAAGATGGAGAGGGAGAAGGAAGAGGCAGCTGGAAGCCCCAGGACACCACTGAGATGACCCAAACTTTGGACGCCCAGCCTGACTGTGCAGGGCCAACCTAAAACACATCCTCATGGTTTATTCTGGTCAGAGGCGGATGAAGACGGGGGGACTGGAAGAATCCCTTATGAGAAGCTTTGTGTTGTTTTCTCCGATGGTGACTGGGAGACCTGTCTGGCTGTCTTTGCGGTTCGGGAACCCACGGAAGACACCAAATGAACGCCCCTGTTTAGGTGCTGGTTTGGTAAGAAAGGCCAGAGACTTTGCAATCTGAGAGCTGCTCTTCTTATCGAGCTCCTCATCAGTGGAGGAGTGAAAGAAATCACCACCCTCAAACTGAAGATCCAAGACTCCATCCTGCTTAAATCCTAGTTGAACCTGGTAGCTTTCAGCCAGGCCGTACACCTCATGTCTGTTGCCAAACAGATTGCTCGTTAGCCGTGTCGATGAGGCCCACAGAAGCCTCCTTGATGCCCTGAGCTACGAGTTTGGCCTTAGCTAGGCCCGCTGAAAGAGGCTTGCTTGTCCTTAGGGATGTCTGGGAGAAAATCTGCAATCTCCCTCCGCAGGCGTTGATTAGCTGCAGCGAGGATAGCGTCTGCGTTAGCCTGCCTGAGGTGCAGCCCGGCATTTGAATAAACCTATTTGCCGTATGTTTTGAGGGCCTTTTCTTCCTTGCTCAGGAGGGCTGTTGTGGCGGCATTAGAGGACGAAGCCTGTGCTTAGCATACATGGATGCTGCAGCAATTACTGATGACAGAGGCGGAGGGTGCATAGAGAGTCCTCCTCGGTTTGAACTTAGCGTCCAGCTTTTTGTTGATGGGTTGCGTGGAGTGGGGCTTGAGCCAGCCCTTTTTGGTTAAAGCCTCTGCATCCTTTTGTAGGGAGATGCCCGACCTTGCCTCCGCCCTGATGCTCAGGACCTCTGCCAGAACTCCTGCTTTGGGGAGCTCCTTCTGTGGCTGGAGGATACCCAGGTATTCTATCAAGTAAGGCTTTTGCTGAGGAGGGAGTATCCTCCTACTCCTAGTCCGTGTCTTGCTGGTCTTCTGTTCCCAGAGGGGTGACGCCAGTCACCTTTTGGGGTTCCTCTGCCGTGGGGGTATGGACCTGTACCAAGGTTGCTGCAGCCTCAGTACTGGGCTGGAGGATGAGGCATGAGCTGTGTTGTTGTGGGTTGCGCCAGTGAAGCCAGGGGCAACATGTCCTTAATAATGCCACTGAGGATTGAGCCCATTTGTGGGGACTGCGTGAGGGACAAAAATGTGTCCAAAAACCTGTCCTCACAGGCTAGCTGTGCGCGATCTTGTGCTGGGGTTAATATGCCAGCTGCCTCGCCATCCCCTGCCCATACATGGGTTCACTGTACCTGGACACCGAGATGTTGGAATAAGACATGGACCAAGTGACTAGGGTCAGTTGTATCCAGTCCGTCCTAGGAGCAAAACTTCGCCTTTGTTGATCGCTGGGCAGACTGGCCTGAACGTCTGCCCGCAAGACTTCCCGCCTTTCCTGCTCGGGAGTGGCAACCATTTTGTCTGCACATTGATCATGTGGAGCTGTAGCCAGCGTGTTCCCGGGCTCACCCTGCATGCCCGAGTGCTCCGGCTTTGCCCCGACCTGCACCTCAGGTGTACACCCGGTAGGCTGTGCACCATAGGCCTCCCGGCAGATAGTGCTGGCCATGAGTGACGGCGCCCCCTCAGGTAAGGACCCAGTATCAGGGCGATGCCCCGTGGTACGGGTCTCAGTGACAGAAGTGCTCACAGGCCTCTCGGCGGCAGGACCGGTAGGGCCCCTGGATGC
The DNA here is from genome assembly GCF_040938575.1 of Ambystoma mexicanum. NCBI lineage: Eukaryota > Metazoa > Chordata > Amphibia > Caudata > Ambystomatidae > Ambystoma > Ambystoma mexicanum. The sequence goes on from NC_090937.1 coordinate 745,804,263, forward strand.
CCTTGGCCATGAGGCGCTCCCAGAGCCCTCCCGCTGGAGGGATTCCCCGGGAAGGAGTCGCCCCTGTGGGGTGCCTTGGAGAATAACGCACCTACCTACTGTGTCTTCCTCCGGACGTAGTCCTTGATGTTCTGAGGAGGAGTCCTGTTGAACAGTTCCCTACGACGCTTGAGCGGGTGTTTAAGCGACCTGGGCATGAGGGAGTCTCACGCAGAGCATCCGTCCCAACTGTGGGCATCAGAGACAGAGTGTGTGGGGATCTGCTGTAGGGAACAGGTACTTGCTGAAGCCAGTCGGGGTCAACATGCGCCGGGGACAGAGGTAGGGCACCGGTGGACGGTGTTCGCAAACCTGTAATAAAAAAAGAAAAGCTAAGATAAGATACCAGGGAAAGTGCATGGAATTACGAGACTAGGCCTCACCCAGGAGCGCTGGTGGAGCAGTCCGTTCCAGTCAATGTGGAAAAGGGGACTGAGGTGTGGTGCCAGTGGGCGGGGTTAAGGGAGTCCACACTCATGCAGCTGTGCGCCAGTATATTTAAAGGGGAAATGTCTTATTAGTGGAACAAACGTTCTGTTCCCGTCCCTCGTGAGGGACGCCCATACAGGATCGAGGAAAGGGGGAGGGATAGGGGAGTAGCAGGTGTGTTTGCTTGATGTTGGAGGACAAAGTAGATCCATGATGGGTCATCGCCTGAGGGAGCCAGAACCAGAACACATAGGCATGCGGTGGTACTGCGCTGGGTCACTTCTGAATCAACCAAGTGTGGAGGACCACGATTGGCAAAGATGTCTAGCATCTTTAGCCTAAATGTCTCCCATTCCTCTGGCGTGGAGGACTGGGTTGAAAAAGTCACCTGTGGCACTGTCTCTATCGATAAATCCCTATAGAGGTCACTTCTACTTGAAGAAGCATGGTGTCGAGAGGAGCCGATTGGTGAGCGGGCCCTCTTGCGCCACGGGACCTATCTTCTGTCTTGCGTTTATCACCCGCCAATCTCAAACCAGTCCTTCTAATGTCCTTTCCTTGGAGGAAAAAGTTAAATAACTTCAGGACACGCTCCCGTATGGACTACCGGTGCATGGACTCACATGACCCGCAGTCCTGGCTGGGGTGTGGGTGGGTCAGACACGAACATCTGACTGCTGCAGTCCATGCACAGATTCAGCATGGTGCAAAAGAAACTTCCACGATGAAGCTGTGTTCCTGAAGCGAGCGGAGTGTGCAGGGAAAAAAAGGAACTGAGGTCATGGGGCGAAGCACCTAGAATAAAAACTGGCACAACGGCTTATCCGACATGGGGTGCAGCCCCCCCCCCCCTCCACCCCCTCTGTGGTGGAAAGGTTTCCAAAAAGCCACTGCTGTGGCGATTTGGATTACCATAAATGAGGAATCTGTGGGAGGAAGGAATCTATCAGAAATGGATAGATATGTGCTTTAATCTGGCGAAGGAAAGCATACATAACCACCATAACCTTGGTGAATGATTTGGGGGCAGAGTGGAAGGACTCAACTGGAAACACAAGTTTGTTGTTGCAAACCTGAGTAAGTAGGGAGGCGTCAGATGGTTAGAGAGAATTTTTGCACAACCCTCTAATGGGACCTGTAATCATGTAACCTAATGGTAGAACAGTGTGCCACCCAAAAGGAAAGACCAGACTCTTCAATGGTAGCTGTAGAAGAGCAGACATGCTTACCTTAAGGAGGGAGGAAGGCTAGCAGGGAAGTACCATGAATCACAATAGGCACCACTAAAGAACACCAGGAGCATATTGAAAAATATCCAGGTTGCAAAATATTTACAATAGGAACAGTTAACACCTGGCTCATTACTTGATCTAAGATGCAAGTCCCACATCTGGTGGCTGACACTATACACACAGACTTTCCAAAAGAAGTGCAGTCCCAGACTGTATTACCCACAGTAATTACCATGACGTTCAGAATACGGGCAGGCCACACATCATTTACTAATGGGTTTTCTGCTACACTCTAAAATAGGATACATACTACTGAGGCACACTAGACAAAATAAAGCACTGAGTAGTAGTAAACCAGCGAACACAATGTCCAACACAGCAAGGTGGTCTGCCAAAGTCCAGGATCTGTTTTCGTAAGACAGTGCCTGAGCATAGAAGGGCATATACTCCTATGTCCCGTCCCCTTTCCTCCATATAGTATGGGCGTCCGTGGGTAGGGACGGGAGACAGAACCTTTTTCACCAGAAAACATGTTCTTCACCTTTAAATGTATAGTCGTGTGGGGGTGCAGCCCTGGGAGAATGCGTTCCCCTGACTCCGCACACTGGCGCCACTCCCCAGTCCTCTTTTCCGCGTCGACGGGGCGGACCGCTTTCACCTGCGCTCCTGGGTTTAGCTTCAGCCTTGTAATTCCATGCGCTCTTCCACGGAAACTGTCTTTTGGTCTGTAATCAGGTATTCGGTCCTGTGGCACCACGCTCCTCCCCGACGCATGTTGACGTCATCGGGCTTCAGCAGGTGTCCAGCCTGCGAGGGGCTCGTCCCTAAATCAGACCCCCACGCTCTTTGCCTCTGCTGCTTTCGCCCTGATCATAGCTGGGAGGGTTGTACCGCGGTGACGTGCTGACACTGCTCGCTCTGAAGAACAGGTCAGCACAGTGGAGAGAGCTCTTCGAACGGTCACCTCCAGAGGACTTCATCAAGCATAAGGTAAGGCCCATGGTAGGGCAACTGTTTTCAACCGCACCCCGCAAGGGCGACTCCTTCCCAAGGAAACGTCAGAGCGGAAGGGACCGTTCACGTTCTAAATCCAGCACAGTTGCCGAGACTACTTCAGCTACCGGCTGCCAGGCCAAGGGATTGCCAGATCCTGCCGGTGACATCGCTGAGGGATCACGCCGTCTTCAGCCAAGGCATTTCATGAACGTCTCGCGGGTCTAGCCGAATACTTGGGGCTTCCACAACCCGAGGTTGAACAACCAGAGGTGGGGGGCCCTGGCCAAGGACCTCACTACGCCGTGCAGCTAGAACAGGGATTCCGATGCAGGATGACGTTGTGGCATTGGCCAATAAGGGATGGCTTGAACCCCATTCGCTGCAGCTTACAAATCGGCACCTCGACACCAAGTACAGGCAATTGGAAGGGGATCCACTCTTGATGTCGGCACACCCTCAACCACACTCCTCAGTGATTGCCGCGGACTCACTACTCCAAGCTGCAGTCTTCCTCGGCTAACTCGTCCTCAGCGCTCCTAGGCAAGGAGGAGAAAATCTTGGAGGCATTTGGAAAGAAGGTCTATTTCAACTCTTCTCTGCACCTTCAACAGTCTAATGCGGACACTAAGCTCGCTGCTGTAAATCAAAGGTTTTGGCGGGAAATGGCAGACTTCCTTCTGGAACTCCCAGTGCAGAGTCAGGCGCGCTTCAAGGTGAGGCTGGCGGAAGCAAAAATGGTGGTGCAGGATATCATGGAGTGCACAGTGGCTCATATAGACACCTCAGACGGTGCCATCTGCACCGCTACGGACATGAGAAGAACTGCCTGGCTACGGGCTGCCAAGTTCAACCCGGACATCCAGGAGCACACATTGGACTTTCCATTCGAGGGTGGTGACCTTTTTCATTCCACCACCGATGAGGAACTTGATGAGAAGAAAAACAGTTCCCAGACTGCAAAATACTTATCTATTCTCACAAAGTCCACGCCCAAGACCTACAGCCAGGCGTACCAGAGTTACAACAAGGGGCGGACCTTCGGTGGGTTCTAGGGCTTCCAAGAAAAGAGGTCAAGACAGCCGGACCGGTCTCCAAGCCAGCACAAGGTGAGGAATAAGGGCTTCTTTCAGTCCCCCTCCTCAGTCCCAGCCTCAGAGGGAAAGAAGGCATGACACGCCCCTGCGGGTCCACATGTCTCCAGTGGGGGGCAGGCTTACCCTTCACTCACAATACTGGCATGCGAGGTTCGCAGACTCCGGGATCCTCTCAGTAGTGTCCACAGGATACCGCCTACCTATACCTTCCTCCCCGCTCTCCTCCGCTCCCACAGATTGGGACAACAACTCTGTTGTTGGTGGAAATTTGATTGCTTGTGGAGAGTCAGGCAGTGAAAGAAGTCCCAGCCACCCAGAGGGGTATGGGTTTCTACTCACAGATTTTCACCATACACAAGAAGAACCAGACGGGCCTGAGAGTTGTGTTGTGCCTTTCCACCTTGTACCTTTCCCTCCCTCTTCAAAAGTTCAAGATGGTTACCCCAGCACTCATTGCGGAGACACCGTGCAAGGGAGAAGGATGTGCTCCATGGATCTGACAGATGCGTACCTATTCGTCCCAATTTGGCAGCCTCATCAGTCCTTTCTGAGGTTCAGGATCATGGGCTTTCATTTCCAATACAAGGTTCTACCCTTTGGCCTCAATTCGGCCCCCAAGGTTTTTACCAGACTCATGAACGGGGTGGCAGCCCTTCTCAGTGCCCAGGGTCACCAGGTCTACCCATACCTAGACGACTGGCTCGTCAGGGTGAGATTTCCGGATGCAGAAAAGCGCACCACCTGAGCCCTCATGAATACACTACACGAATTGGGATTTTCCATCAATCTCAAGAAGTCTCAGCTGGAGCCTACCCAGAGTCTTACGTTCCTAGGCCTCATCTAGAATAAATGCTCTGAGAGTGTGTTCCCCTCGGAGGACAAGATCGCAACCATCAAGAGGGCCACAGGACATTATCCCAGCAGACCTGTGACCTCGGCATGGTGGTATCAACACCTCTTGAGCCTCATGGCAGCATGTCTACTGGCAGTGCATTACACAAGGCTCAAAATGAGACAATTGTAGCTGCACTTCGTAGCCTCCTGGAGTCAGGAGAGGGGTTCCCAGGTGGAAATGGTCAGCATCCCACCACACCTCCACAAGGATCTAGTCTGGTGGAGCACGGACTACAACTTGCGGATAGGCAGGCCCTTCAGGCAACCAGCACAGCAGGTTACCCTCACCACTGAAGGGCTGAGGAGCCAGTCTGGGCAGCCACATTGTGCATGGAGGTTGGTCTCTTCAGGAACAGGAGGCCCATATCTATTGGCCAGAGCTAAAGGCGATCTGGCTTGCTCTCAAAGCCTTCCTGCCGGTGATCAGTAGCAAGATGATCCTCATTCAAACGGACAACTCCACCAGCATGTATTACATCAACAAACAGGGGTGGGCACAAGGGCTCCTCCCCTATGTACCCTGGCAGTCAGCATTTGGGAGTGGGCTCTGGAGCAACACATGCACTTGCGGGAAATCCACCTCCCGGGGGAGTCCAACCTGGAGGCGCACAGGCTCAGCAGACTCGGTGCGGACAACTACGAATGGCAGTTGAACGAACAGGTCCTTCAGGAGATCTTCAACAGATGTGGTCATCCACAGGTGGATCTCTTTGCCGCCTGGTCCAACAGGAGGTGCACCCAGTTTGCATCCTACCAGGGACAAGGCTGAGGCTCGCTGGGCGATGCGATTCAGATACAATGGGACAACATGAACACATATGCCTTCCCTCCCACTCCCCTGGTCCACGGGTCTGCAAGATCAGGGAGGCCCGGCACCTCCGTGTCATCCTGATAGCTCTGTGGTGGCCCATGAGGCCGTAGTTCTCGGAACTACTCAGCCGGTCGGAACAGGCCCTGGTGCACCTTCCGCTGGGTCCAGCTCACCTACTCCCACAGCAGGGAGGCATGGTCATCACCCCACCCCCCAGAGGTTAGACCTTGCAGTGTGGTTCCTGAACAGGTCACATTAAAGCATCTGCGTCTGTCACAGGCTAACCTAGACATCATACAGGGCGCTAGAAGCAACACTACTAGGAGCCAGTACAAGAGCAAGCAGACTAGGTTTTGTCACTGGGCAGAATCAAAAGGAAGTTGATCCTTTGACTTGCATGTTGGACGACGTGCTATCCTTCTCAACACACCTCGCACACACAGGGTGCAAGTAGACACGTGCCACACCCATCTGGTGGCCATCGGACCCTATAGGAACTCGGAGGAGGTTGTTTCATCCTCCAACCCGATAGTTAAGACATTTGGCTGGCCTCACCAGGCTCTACCCACCTATCAAGAAGCCACACCTGGTGTGGGACCTCAATGTAGTTTTGGGCGCCTTGGCGCATAAACCATTTGAGCCAATGGCATCCGAGGACATGAAGCTTGTCACCATTAAGACAGCCCTCTTGGTGGGTATTGTGTCTGCATGCAGGGTCAGTGAAATCTAGGCTGGCTTCAGTGCCCTATACTACTTTTCATAAGGGGTCCTTAGAACTCATCCTGCATTCTTACACAAGGTAGTCTCCTCGTTTTTACCTCAATAAAGAGGTAGTGCTTCCTACTTTCTTCGCGGACCCCAAGGACGAGGCACAAAGGGTTCTGCACTGTCTAGATGTCAGGTGTCAAATTCTACCTACACAGAACCAAGAGCTTGCGCAAATCAGAGGCTCTTTGTCACCCTCGGTGGGTCAAGGCCAGGCTATCAAGCTTCCACGTTTTCCATAGCAAGATGGATGGTTGTGGCCATCGAGGAGGCTTATGAGGGGCAGCACAAACCATTCCCATCAAATATGCATGCCCACGCTATCAGAGCTAAGGCTGTGGCTTTTCAGAGGCATGTTCCGTGGCAGGTCATCAGTAAGGCGGCTACATAGGCCATGCCTTCGGCATTCTGCAAGCACTACTGCTTGGATGTCAGCTCCAGGTCAGACGTGGCATTTGGTCAGGCACCACCCTGGGGCTACAATCAGTTGCAATCGCTCATACAGTATGGCGGAAAGGGGACAGACGTAGGAGTAATTATAAGTTACTCACTGTAGTGACTAAAGTACTCCTAGTCCATAGGCCCCTTTCCTCCATATGTCCCACCATCTCCCCCTTAATACAACTTTTGTCATTAGGCAACGCTAATATTGTCGATGCCTTAAAGGGGACTGAATAGTGGCGCCGGTGGGCAGGGTCAGGGAAGCACATTCTCCCAGGGCCGCACCCCCACGCACCTCTAAATTTAAAGGGGAAGAAGATTTATTTCTGGGGAAAAAGGTTACGTCTCCCGGGCCTAGCGAGGGACGCCCATACAGTATGGAGGAAAGGGGACTATGAACTAGGAGTACGTTAATTACTACGATGAGTAACTTATAATTTACACTCCAAGGAGGGAAACTGTAGTAACATTCATAGATGCAATGTATATACTAGGCAGGAGTGTAATACATAGGTGTGAAAATCCATAATTAATCAGGGAATCACTAAAAAATCCAGTGCTTGGTGGCCAACTCCAGGGACCCTAGAAAAATGGCAGTTCAGGTAAGTACCTTCCAGACTCACTTGTAAGACTTCTTAAGATGACGTAGGTGCACCAACGGAAATAACAGGACAACTTCTGTAGGCTAAAGTGTGGTTATACTGAAATACCAGGTAAGCCCCCAGTTACTCACCACAGCTACCCAGAAGAAAGCAGTCTGCCCCAGGGGACACTAGTGGAATCCCAGAAGAGATCCAATGAAGGGTTCAATACCCAGCATCCCCAAGAGCAGGATTCAACCTCCAATGTTAACTAAGGAAGGGGATCTGCAGAACCGGATGACCATAGGGCCCTGAGGATGAGTATCTTGAATAAACTGCCAACCCAGGGCCCAGAGGTAAGCGCTCACAGAGTTGGCTTCCAGAAAGTCTGTTCCCAGGAGGTGAAACAACCCAATAAACACGAGACTTCTTTTTTTATTAGAGCGAAATGAAGGATCTTGTCACCCATGGACTTCAACACTGAGCCAACAACAACCCCGACAGCCTAAAAAAGAACAATAGTCTGTCAAAGGAGTGGGACGCACCATCCAGAAGTGGAATCAGCAAGAGAAGGCTCAAGGCAGCCCTAAAAATAAGGGGTGTATTGGTCCCTTTTGCTCCCTAAAAAAGGCAAAACCTCCAAATAAACAACAATGGGGAGTAGAAATACTCCCAACAAATATTAAACACAGACACTTAGGACCTTGTGCCCCTGCTTTCACTCGCACAGCTCCATTGATATGTTTCAACCAGTAGTGCACATAGTACCACTGCCTAATTAGAAGAAGTAAACATGTATCTTTTAATGTGTATTAATAGCTAGGAGCAAAGAAATTATTACAAACGAAATTCCGGTTAACATTTTTTTACTAGTTTATAAAATACTGCCATTGGGAAGTAGAGTTACCTTTTTACTCGCTAAAAACATCAATTTACTCCCAACTTAAAAAAATAGGGAGTAAAATATTCCCACTTCAAAATCCTTATCTGGAGCACTGGCTGCAGGAGGATGGAGGAACCTGCACATGGCAAACACTGGTGGCTCATCAGGCAAAAGTGGTTGACACATGAGGAAAAAGGGCCCCTGCAGCGGGACAATGGTGATTGCAACCAAGACGGCATAGGCAGGCAGATTTGGTGGGGTGTTGGGGTCCCAACACCCTTCCAGGTGGCAGCATCCAAAACCAAGGCGGCAGACTACAGTGGTAAACTAGGGTAAACCGCACCAAAAAACAGCTCCCCTCCCCCCCGACCCCACACAAAGCCAGCCACTTCACTCACCGGGGCTGGCTTCGGCAAGCCTGCCAATCCCATTTGGGGATTTAAAACCAAGGTTTTAGCAGCCAGTCAATCAGGTTGGGCCTAAAAACCACCAGATACCCCACCCCACCCCACGTGTTGTGGCCTGTCAAGGCCCAGAAACTGGTATCGACCAGTTCAAACCACTTTGTTTTCTAGAACAAAGACCATAAAACAAAATGACAGTAGGATTTTTTTTTTTTTTAAAACGGTACCCCCCCAATGGCTAACAAAAAGGTACATTGGACAGCTAATATGGTAAATTGGTTTGCTCCCCTGGTGAAACCAAAGTTGAATATACCCAGTCACCAAACTACTCGCTAAAACCCCTGTAGGGTAAAATAATCACCCTAAAGCAAAAAGGAGGTGCTCAAAAAGCACCCCTTGGCCTGGAAGCCTTGTGGGGGATCCAAGACCATATACTCTTAAGGAGTGAATGCATGGTTGACGGAACACCCACCCTCAAAAGGGATTTACTGCTAGATCCATGAACACAACGAACAGATTATTTGTGTGCAGCATTTAGAACAGCACATTTTTTCTCCCAACCCGTAACCTAGAGAATGCAAAGCATCAACACTAGTATCAAAATGTGCCAGGAAAGAGGTCTAGCACCAAAACACGGTCAGTGTAGTCCTAAAAGGACAACTTCATTTTTGTCCAAAGTATCAAAAAGAGGGAGCAGCATTTAAATCAAAAAAGGTTCCGACAATAAAATACCAGACCCACACGTGCACAAATACCAAATTACACTGTGCCACACACAAAATGGAAAAACGCTTTATTTCTCTTTGGAAGTTGGCGAACTCTTATCCCAGTATGCAGGCCACTGTAGAGCAGCCCAGGAAAATATTTTCTGTGATGTTTTTTAATAAAAGGGTTTAATAAAAAAAACTGCATTGTTATCATAAGGACACACAAAAAGCCTTTATATCAGTGAGAAACAGTCCCTAAAGTGCATACATACCATCATTACACGGAAACAGAAAGGACACCAACATAAGAATTCACCTAGACAAGAATGGTGTCTTATCCTCTGTAATCCCAACACGCAGAGGAGTGAAACAGGGGTGCCCACTGGCTCCGGCATTGTTCCTTGCTTATACCGGTGACCTACAAGAATGTGACTTAGAAGTACGAGCATTCCCGCCAAAGATGAACAAAACTTCGATCACACATTTACTCTACGCCGACGATCTGATACTACTTGACTACACCCCAGTCAGCCGTCAATGTCAGCTGAATAGTCCACTGCAATATGCACAGAAAAATAATCTAGAAATTAATGGGAAAAAAAAGAAGTTTATGGTCCTGGAAAAATCTACGAGGAAAAAAAGAGAAAATGTACGTAACCTTGAATGGAAAGCCCATTGAAAAAGTTCAAAACTTGAAATACTTGGGCTATTGCTAGACAGCTCAAGAACCGATACAGCTATGCAAGAAGCACTCAAGGCAAAAGTAAAATAGGTTTCAACGCAAGGCAAGGCTATAGATCGAAAGTACGGATGATACTCAGCAGTCTCCGTCCTTGAATTCTACAAAAGAAAAGTGGTACCGTCATTAACCTATGGGGCCGAAGCATGCACCAACATTCCGTTGAACACCTGGCCAAAGCTCGAAGCTTTATTTTGGAGGAAGGTTCTGCCGTTGCCGAATAATTCAACGGCGGTTGCTTCCATCTGTCGCGAACTCAGCCTATTTTCCCTTCAAGGCTCAGTAAGGTACGCGACCCTTATGCTCTACAGAAAGTGCCGGATGGCAGGAATTCCTTCTGTCTACAATTTAATAAACCAAGAACTGGAGAATTCCAACAGTAAGTCACTGTTTTTATGGAAATCTAACAATATCAAGTCTCTTAAGTCTATTGAATGTGACGAAGATACGCTGTTAAACAATCCAGTTAGAATACAAAATAAACTGAAACAGCTAGACTGGATAGAGACATTAGAGGCAGCAGCAGGCAACAAACTGACCATTCACCACCCAAATAATACAAGAAAATTAAACGAACTACAGCCATGTATCAAAACATTTCCGAGTAAACAGGGAAGAGACTTCTTACTGAGAGCCCGCCTAAATTTGCTTCCTACAAATGAAATCTTGGCAGTTAGAGGACTTTCAAACACTAACAGTTGTCGATTTTGTACTACTCCTAACGAAAAAGAAACCATTCGTCATCTTTTGCTTCATTGCCCAGGTAACCAGCAGATTAGAGCCCACTATTTGTGGCCGATCTTGTCGGACTTTGCTCGAATGGACGAACCAACGTGCTGGGCTAAACTGATTGGCGGTGACAAAACGAAGTGGCTGTTAGCTACTTACAAAATATTGCACCATATTGACTTTGCAGGCAAACTATTAGTTGATAAAACTGCGCTTAATCTTCAGAACTAAAGATGAAACCATCCCTCCGTTAGAAATGTTGAACTTTTACACAACCTTTCAGTGTTTTTCTTTTCTTCTTTTGTAAAAATCTTTAAGATTATACACAAATAATACAATAAAAAATAAAAAGAAAGTGCAACAAAAAAGGAATCTGAACATCCATGCATAGAAACACATGCACTATTTATATTCAGACTCACCTTCATCACCAACTGCTTAATAAACATCAGCAAGAAGGCTCGGAGAGAGAACATTTCTTTCTGATCTGGTCGTGGGCCATCTCCATATAAAACAACAGAAATGGTGCTTAAGGACATTGACAACCAGACATTGCATACATATAACCACACAATTAACATGGAACTGCGGAGACAATTACATGTGTTTTGTTCAAACATGCTGTATTTTAGGCTTACTAGCTACACAGTCAAAGAAGGATCTGGAAGGGGGTAATTAAAGACAGTAGATAGCGATGCTGTGCCAAGGCTGGAAGGAATTTTGGGAAAACGGAACACTACTAGCCATCAAAACCAATAATTACTTGAATAAGAATTCTGTGTTTATAAACTGCGCTTTAAAATGACATATGTTCATGTATTTGTCCAACACGACTTCTTTTCTGGAATACAAAGGTATGTGCTTTTATTTTCCTTTTGAACATGCGATCTTTATATGACTAAAAGATTACAATGCAAGGTAATTCGATACATAACATACCCAAACCTTTCGGCGTAATTCCACTGCGGTCCTGAGGATTCACTGTCCAATAGTAAAACTTCAAGGTGTGCATCACCAGCAGCACAGTCCCAACCCGGCGGATGGCGTTGTATATGTTGACAGTGCCGATGAAATCGGTAGACATATAAGTATACAGACTCAACTGAACCTGCAGAAGTAGAAAGCGAAGTCATAAGAAGGTAGTGCAGGCACCTTTTGGTCGGGTGTAAATATCTACAAGTGAAAAACTATCGTTAAGACATACTACAATGGCCCCTTATTTCCCCGTTCATTTATTTCCTTGGCGCACAAAAGGATTTTTTGAGGAGAGGACAAGTTCATTTGAACTGAAAGAGAAATAGTATCATATGGATATACCTCCTCCTGCTGGCGAAACTAAGTAACTACCTCTCAAGAAAAGAAAGCATTCACAATCTCCCCAAAAATTACCTACTGACAAATGAGAGTTTATAATGAAAGCATGTCTTAAACACTCATGCTTGGCCAACAGAATTGTGAAAAACCTATTAGTTATTTCATTCCATTCAATGTCAAATGTGCCTTCACCAACACACTTAATTTAACATATGAAGGTAGCTATGTATGATAAGGGGATGTTACTGAAAAAGGTAAAACTACTTTTCAAGCTAGTCTTCAAAACCCTACTCTTACATAAAATAAAGCTATAACGAATCACAGGGACTAGCATCTTCTCCACTGCGGGAGACTCCTCTTGTGAGGCTAGGCAGGTGAGCCTGCTCTGCAACACATTCCCTAGGGGTAGAGGCAAGTGGTACCGCACCAGGACAGACTCCCCCTTTGGGGACACAGACTCCCGTTCCTGTGAGGAACTCACTAAGGTAACTACCCTAGCTGCATATATGGGACTGTCTTCTATAAAGAATACTATGGCTACTTCATGTTTAGCTAAAGGCAATGTAACAAGAAATCCATGTGGAGAAAATAAGGAAAATGTCTCTTTAAACCTAGACATGTATTTAACTGGGACGAGTCTGAGCAGATGGAGAGTGCTATGCGCAGGAAAAGCCACCTGACCACATCACACTTTGTGGTGGTGGAGCCCACGAGTTTTGAAGAACCAGAGCAGCAGAGTGTGAGACGCCAGAGCCCCGGTGTGCAGGACTGCAAAGAAAGCTGTATGAACAGGAGAAAGAAGAGGTACCTGGTAGTGGTGCAACCCCAAATGCAGAGTGGTGGGAAGGATGCCAGAAGAACAGCGCCAAAACTACTGCAACGGGAAGTAACTTCCGAACACCTGTGTTTGCAAACATCCAATGAGCAATCTAGAATGGGAAACCGAAGATCAGCGAAAAGAGCAAGCAGCAGCACCCGAGCAAGAGCCGAGCTCTGCAACCGTTACCCGCATAACAAGAGCTACCCGGGGAATTGGGAACAATGAGAGGCCACTAAAGAATCATGATCTACGCGAAGGAACTGTCCTAAGGACGAAAGAACAACCGGAAAGTTGAAGGATTGGAACTGTAAAACTCAAAGATAACAAATAACCCGCTAGGGAAAGACCAGGGGTCTATGAGGAGAGTAACTCCTCCCAATCCGGAGGATGAAGTATCATTGAACACTCCAGTATACAAAGGAAGTGAACAAGATATAGGAGGGAGATTCAAACAAGCCAGGTGGGGAGCCAACAAAGACTAGAAAGAGAACCCCTGGGAGGAAGGACAGGAAACCTGTACATTCAAAGTTAAAGCCTGGATTAAGTTTAACCCTGAAACATATAACAGAAAGGGGACGTAAGGCTTGCAATTGAACAGGATAAAAGGACAGTGAAACTCAGAGAAAGAGTACCATTGGCAAAGAAAGGCAGATAGGAAATATAAGTTAATATAATTTGGAAAAGGCTAAGCAAATAGACTGTGAAGAAGCATATATGTGGTGACATTAGTGTGAGGAACTATTGTAAGGAAAAGTACTACAAAGAGAGGAACACAGAACGCACAAAAAACAAGAGTTATCTTGAGGAACTACAAGAGAGGATAATAAAGACTATCAAAGGATATTACACTACATATATCATCCAAAATAAAACCTGTATATAAAAGGACTACCAAGAACAAATAGAAGACCAAGGGAAGAAGAGACATTCTCTTAGCCTATTTACTTTAGATATATTTAGTGGTAGGGTCAGATAGGGTTAGTTTGGACCAAGGACATATTTACTTTAGACTTCCTGACATCTGACGAGCACCTTTAGCTTCTTTAGACAAGTAGGGTATTCCCATTAGCCATAGAGGGGGATAGGCCTTGTTCTTTAATTTTAATAGAGTACAGAATGCCCTAAAAGTGTCCCACTCGTTGTGACCCACCACAAAGCATAATTGAAATAGTGAAGAGAAGTTAAAAAGAAAGGTACATTTTTGGTCAGGTGTGTATCCGACTTCAAAAAGCATCAAATTATGGAAAAAAAAACAAGGACATATGTGGGCAATACTGTAAACCCCAATGTGCAGTGACAATTGCAGTCAGGTCAGGTACTTTATATATGAAGAACAGCATAATGCTTCTCTCCATAGTCGCCTCGCTTTTCCCTTTGAGAGTTTTTTGGAATGTTTAGTGGGATTTTTCTAATGAGGATACTCATGATGCAGAATCCGTTGAAACATGTATTCCAGAAATGTGCTCATTTGGCAGCAGTATCCCAAAGTTTGAAGGCAGACAGGAGGAGAAATTACTATGGATTTAAAAGAGAACCTAAATAACAATGCACAACATAATGGAGAGTAGATCAAGGTAGAATGCCACAGGTAAATGGGGCAAAACGTAAACTTGCAGATTACTTCATTTTGGTTAAAATAAAACGGAAGCACACGGAAATACTGGGATCCATCTCCTGAGAGAGATCCAAAGAACACTGGGCAGACAAAGCCTAGGTTGAGAGGATATTGCTTTGGCTTATTTATAGGCTGTTTTTTCACAGTGGTAGGGCCAGATAGCGATCAGGTCTGCTCGGTAGCCGTTAAGAGCTTTCAGACAACACAACTTTGTACAGGAGAAAATGCGTATTGCTATTGACTGTTTGGTGACAGAAAAAGCTTTTTCCTGGTTTTTCTCACACTGAGTGTCCGGGGCGGGAAGAGATTGTGAGTTGGAGGGGGAAGGGATGTGGCGTGTGGGAGTCGCAGGCAAGGCGATAGAACAGGGGAAAGGGTGGACAAAGAGGCAGCCGCAAGCGGTGAGTTGGATGATAGAAAAGGGGGCGTGGTGAAGAGAGGGAAATTCTCCCCCACCCCCTGCTTCCTGGAAGAAACGGGGGAGAGGGGCAAAGGTGAAGGTGAGGTGCCTTCTTGGAAGAGCTAAAGAGAGCAAGGAGTGCACCAGCAAAGGGCAAGGAAGCGAGATGAAGCCAGTGTAGCAAGGACTCCCGCTGGGGACAACCAGTGTTGGAAAGACATGAAGTTTGAATGACTAGCTTTATCATTTATAAAGCACTGTTTTGACTTTCCTGTCTTTTCTTATATCTAGGTAGTGAGAAAGTCATCGTTAAAAGATAACTCATATGGTTAATGTGGTAGAAAAGAGGGGTGAGTGCCAAGTGCAATTTATTAGTATGAGGTGTCATGAATACACAAGCAGCATTTAGCTCATTCACCCGACTGTTAATTGTCACACGGAAAGCTAGATCTGAAGATAAGATTAGCATATAAGCTGCTTTGACAAAACTGCATTTATTTCACAAGAGCATGCTGGTCAACTAGCCAATGGGCCAGCTTCATTAATTCTTTCAAGCGGTTTTTATTTACTGGTGTGTGAAAAGGGATTGATCTGAAGGCCCTTTCCTGTGTGCCATGATGGCTACTACTTTTATGGGGGTAATTGCAAGCCTAATTTTGCACATATTGCACCGACTTGTGGACCACCAATTTATTTCTGTGAAAACATTCCAAAAGTCTGGAAGCAGGTTCAAAGGTCCACACAGGAAATTGGCAACCATACATCTAACTTCAGGGAAATGCTACCGTTCATCCTGACGTGGACATACGTTTTGGAAGGAAGTGTGCAATGTGTAACATACGTGTGAAGAACGTTAGAAGGCCACCACTGTAGGGGCAATGGCAAGGCCACCGGGCTCACACACTTACCCTACACTGTTTCAGCCTGAATTTTACTTTTGGGTGAATTTCATCAAAAGGGCGTTTACCTCAGAGTTCACTGAGGGCTGCTGGTAACAATGTTCCCTGCGTTGCTGGACACAAATTTTTGACCTGTTGGCTTATTTGCCATCACGAACAGGGGGGTGGGGCTCTCAACATCAAATTACCAATCCTTCTAGCAATGTCATCCAGGGCCCATTTAGGATTGGTTTAATGTACAAAGTATTGTCCATGCACAGAAGACAGAGTTGTCATAGTTCAGTTTCTCATTGGAAGTCTGCGCCATATTGCTCGAAAGTCCATCAAGAGTATCCTAGATCTTGTTCGACCCCTCTAGTTTATATAAAGCATGTTTTTTCTAATGTACAAAGATTGAATTTGGTTGCCAGCATGTTTATGCAGTAAGCTCTCTCCTCATATTGAACGATTTTGCCTGGGTCATTAGATGATCCGCATGTGCTCACCAACCATTCATGGATGCTCATGCTGCTCTCTGTGAAGATAGTTATTTCTAGAATGGAAACCAGACCAGCACAGTTTGGGCCCCTGTTTGAATCACAATCCGATACCCGTGACTGTTGATTCTCGGGGCATACCTGCAAGCATTGGCTTGCATTCATCACTAGGGGTATGCATGATTTAATCATATTGATTATATATAATATTGGTCTGGTGATTGGGACCTGTCCCCTGCTGAATGTAGAAAACAGAAAATTGCATCCCCTGTGAAACTCGAACTAGTGAGATGCTGGTTTACCATGGTATACTTGTAGACCCATGCTGGAGTGAAAAGAAAAATCTTACTCACCAAAATTACTATTGTACCCCAAGCCCATAATGTCCTTTCCCCCATACGGTTGGGATACTGATTGTATGAACTGGGCAGGACTAGACCCCTCTGAGAAGCAGAAAGCAAATCAGGCATGCAGAGCCCATACATGGCCCCACCAACACTCATCATCAAGATCATGTACCCACAGTTCACTTAGGGACGAAATAAAGGGCACCAATTAGTGGGGATGGAAGGGTGGTCATATGAGGAATGGGGGCTAATTACGGTAGTCACTATGGCAAGCAACCTTTTCTTATTCTTACATCCCCTGTCCTCCACAAAGGTGGGAGTCTATGAATCATAAAAACTAAATTCTAGGTGGAGGAACCTAACCAGAAGCAAAGTTAATTAAATAATATTGTGAAGAACTGTCAAGAAGGTAATCACATCTCGAAGATTTATGGAGGGAGCATTGCTTAAAGAAAGCGTGGGGAGTGGACAGCGTGGCATCATTACAGATATCCAGCAAAGAGACAGGTCTGTAAAATGCCACAGACACTACTTTCACTCTCACATGTCCACATATTACCACCCACGGATAGAGCAGCACTCAAAGTAAGCACAAACATATTCATCAAGCATTGGCACTCTTCAAAACCTTGTGTTTGGCTGACATAGGAAACAGGTCTACAGAAGAATCTGCACTGCTTGCTCATTTTGATGAAATTTGAGGGCTCTACTAACAGTCAAACAATGCCGAGCCTTTTTGGAAGGACTGAGGGGAAAAAAACAGGTTAATTTACTAGTTAATGTGGAATTCGTAGACCATCTTTGGTACACAAAAAGTGGGGTGGGTTCTGTAAGGGTGCAGAAGGCGGCAACTGACCAGGAGGTGTCATGGTGGTTGGCAAAGACTTATTAAATTAAAAAACCTAGCGATTCCTAACTCTAAGAGGGGCTTATTGGCCTCAAACTAAAAACTAAGGATCTGTCAGAATGTTTGTAACTAAAAAAAGAACCACCCTTAGTCAAAACCTTACCTCTGCCCCTTACACTACAACTAAAGAGTCTTAATCAAAAGTAAAG
Organism: Ambystoma mexicanum; assembly: GCF_040938575.1. Taxonomy (NCBI): domain Eukaryota; kingdom Metazoa; phylum Chordata; class Amphibia; order Caudata; family Ambystomatidae; genus Ambystoma; species Ambystoma mexicanum. Next base: position 745,821,934 of record NC_090937.1, read on the forward strand.
TTCGCTGACCAGGAGAATTACTCCCTTCTCCTTGTGTCTTAAAAGAAAGTCTCTTCAGGATTTCAAATCGATATCAGTGGGAACGACTCCCTTTCCCCTGATCTTGGTTTACACACAGTTCCAGATGTAGCAAGGAGGAATGAATCCCTTCCCCTGGCTTTTATAGCAATGTTCAAGCTGAGTCTAGGGGAATGACTCCCTTACCCTGGATATTAGTAGCAACACATTTCTAATTGTGTCCAGAGGAAATAATTCCCTTCTCCTCAGAATTCGTTTCAACAAATGCTCCAGTTAAGGTCAGGGGGAACGGCTCCCTTCCCCTGTCTTCTTAGGTAACTTCAAAACAGTCTGAGGTTCTCCTTAGCCAGTCAGTGGTCTTTTCTTTACAACTGTTTGGAGGGTTCCTCCCTCCAATATTCACCTTTTACTTATTGCGTCCCAATCCCTGTTCGCTCTCCCTTTCTTGTCAGACCCACTTAGTTCACTTCCCTGCCAAGTACTGTCACGAGTAAGCTGACTTTTCAATATAGGCTTCACCTTGGTCTGTGTCCCAGACCACTAATTCTCTTCCCTTTTCACTAGGCCCAGTTGGTTGACTCTCTTCCAAAGTACTGCCACAAGGAAGATGCTGCTTCTTGGTATACCCATGCACTTTGTCTCTCTCCCGCACCTTCAAGTCCCTAGGTGCTCGTTACCTTGGTTGGCTCCCAGACTCTTGGCCGGTTCTTACTGGGTGCTTGCAACTTCTCACTGGGCTGCGGGGGCATCTCTTGCTTCTGCTGCTCTCGCTCCGCGTACCTTCTTCCTGGTCTCATTATGGACAGTGTAGGCGCCGTTAAAGGAATGCTCGGTCAACCTCCTAGAGCTTGCGCCACTGTCTTCCAGGCTCCAGTCATGTCCTTGACCTGCTCCTCAACACCGGGAAAAGGACTCCCTTCTTCAGACTCTTGCCTTTGGGAGCAGATTGCTCTCGGCTTTCCCACTGCATCCTCTGTCTCCTTTGAACTTCCCGGGCTGGACGGTCATTCATGCTGGTATGTGGCTCCCTTTCTCGAAGTCCTTTGTCAGATTTGATGTATTTCTCAGGATGACTCCCCGGTGTATGTCTATACCATTCCTGTATCTTCTCTGTGCCATTCTTCATGGCTCCTGATGGCCACCTCTTCTCAGTAATGGCCTTGTTGGTAATCTTCATGCTTTGGGTGATATTTTTCATGCCAGTACTGGAGTTAGTCATACTATCTGTACTGTTAGCGATCTTCATCTCAGTAGAAATAACTGGTGTAAGATTACAATAAATAACAGAAGTATCAAAGGGGGGTTGATGGAAAGGGGGTAATGGGCTTCAGAGGGTTAGGTTCGGGGTGTTGTGCTGACTTTTCCCCAGGTGGTCGTCCTTATCCCCAGCATTAAACTACCCATAGGGTACCCATAGGGGGAATATTGGGTAGCGGCCTACCTCTCTAGCCTCATGAGAAGGGGCTCCCTCCTGGGGAGAAGTGATGACACCTAGTGAATCGTCACAGTTCTCACAACTGCGTTCTTCTTGAGAAAAACAGTGGATGCCCCCACCGCATATAAGGCTTGCGGCTCACTTACACATCACGTCAAGTTAATCGCTTGTAAATCAGCAGTCGCACAGGAAACCATTTTAAAATCCACTGAGACCACCAGCTTAAATGGCTTGCGAACTAAGACAGAGAACAATATTCATAAGCCACAAATGGTGGGGAGCTTTAAGGAACAAGTTACTTACCTGTAACTGTTGTTCTCCAGCATGGGTCTGGCATGGATTCACATGCTCATGAATATTCCCCGTCGTCAGGCTGGGAATCCTCGGTAAAGAAAAAACCAGTATCAGTTTCGTTTCTGATCTGTCTTTCGTAGTAATAACCAATCACTGGTCTCTGCGTCATACTGACCACAGCCAATGACTGCCCTCTACCTAAGCACCGCCTCTGGCAGCCATCTTCAGATTTGGAAGCACGTGAAGTGGCAGTATGACCAAGTGAAGAGCCGCAGAGGGGTAGGCGGGAGGGTTCGCATGTGAATCCATGCCAGACCCATGCTGGAGAACAACAGTTACAGGTAAGTAACTTGTTCCTTCTCCAGCATGGGGTCTGGCATGGATTCACATGCTCATGAATAAAGAATACATAGCAGTACACACATGCACAACCACGGGAGGTGGCAAAGGCTCAACATTAAGCATCACATCAACTCAACATTAAGCATCTTACCTCCTCACCAGGCTCACCTCAGGCGAACAGGTTGCGCAGCACTGCTTGGCCGACCCTGGACTCCTCCCTGGAATCCCGGTCGACGCAGTAGAATTTCGTGAAGGTGTGCGTCGACCTCCACGTAGCAGCCCTGCATATGTCCAGCAGGGGCACACCAGATAGGAACGCCGTGGTAGCTGCGATCGCTCTGGTGGAATGGGCTCTCGGACGGCCAGGCAGCGGTCGGTTTGCCAACCGGTGACAGTACATGATACAGCCGGAGAGCCATCTGGAGATGGAAGCCTTCGAGAGAGCCTTCCCCTGATTGACAGGTCCAAAGTTCACAAAGAGTTGTGACGTCTTCCGAAAACCTTTCGTGCGGTCCACGTAGAACTTCAGCGCTCTAGCTACATCCAGCGAGTGCAAAGTCCTCTCAGCCGGCGACGAAGGCGACGGGAAGAACACAGGTAACACCAAGGGTTCGTTGAGATGAAAGTCCGACGGTACCTTGGGCATGAAGGAGGGGTGCGTCCTGAGCACTACCCTCGTGTCGTGGAAAGTCAAGTACGGTGCCTTGCAGGAAAGGGCCTGGATCTCTCCCACTCGTCGTGCGGAGGTGATGGCCACGAGAAAAGCTGTTTTCCACGATAGAAACTTCAACGGGGCCGAGTGCAGAGGCTCGAACGGAGGTCCCATGAGTTTGGTCAGTACCACGTTGAGCTCCCACGCCGGGGCCGGAGCCTTCACCGGCGGGAACGATCTGAACAGTCCCTTCATGAACTCTTTCACCAGACGATGAGACCACAAGGACGTCCTGCCCGTGGTTCTGGTGTATCGGGAGATCGCAGCAAGATGAATCTTGATGGACGCGTGTGCCAGACCAGCTTTGGCCAGCGTCAGCAGGTACGGCAGCACTTGGGGAGCCGTAATCCGTAGAGGGTTAATCTTCTGTGCGTGGCACCAGACAGAGAACCTCTTCCATTTGTGTCCGTAGCATTTAAGAGTCGAGGACGCCCTGGCCTTTGCAAGAACCTCTCTGCAGTCGGCCGGTATGTCGTATCCTCCAAACTCTAGCGCTGCAGGAGCCAGGCCTGCAAGTTCAGCGACCTCGGGTCGTGGTGGAGGATGGCGCCTCCTTCCCTGGAGAGTAGATCCGCGTCCGCCGGCAGCTTGATTGGCGGGGACGCCGACAAGTCCAGAAGGTCCGGGAACCATATCTGCCTCGGCCACGCAGGTGCGACGAGGATCATCCTGCACCGTGACCTCTTGAGCTGGTTGACGAGCCGGATTAGCAGAGGCAAGGGAGGGAACGCGTAGAGGAACAGGCCCTCCCAGGGGAACGAGAAAGCATCGCCCATGCTCCTCGTCTGGGGAAACCTGCTGGCGAACCTCCGGCACTTGGTGTTCGTCGCCGTCGCGAACAGGTCGATCTGGGGTGTGCCCCACCGTCGGAAGAGGCGATCCACCAGATCCTGCCGTAGTTCCCACTCGTGGCACGAGCGCAGCTCCCTGCTGAGTGAGTCGGCGATGGTGTTTTTTATCCCTGCCAGATGAAACGGCACCAGAAGAATCCCTTGGGCGACGGCCCAATGCCACAGGTCCTGCGCCTCCTTGGACAGCGCTGGGGACCTGGTTCCGCCCTGTTTCCTGATGTAAAACATGGTGGTGGTGTTGTCGGTGAAGATCCTCACCACCTTGCCCTTGAGGGACGGAAGGAAGGACCTGAGGGCCCAAAACACTGCACGGAGCTCCAGGACGTTGATATGCAGGGACTTCTCCGTCGGGAGCCAGAGTCCCCTTGCGTGCAGATTTTCGGTGTGCGCTCCCCACCCTTCTAGGGAGGCATCCGTGGTCACAGTCACCTGGTGGGCTGGGGTCTGGAAGTCCATGCCCGCCGTCAGATGCGCGCGGGTGCCCCACCACCGTATCGCTCGTCGGAAACTCTCGTCGAGCTTGATCCTTTCCTCGAAGCTGCCCGTCGTCTGGATCCAGCGCGCATCCAGGAACTCTTGCAACGGGCGCATCCGGAGCCTGCACATGGGAATGAGGTAGATGCAGGAAGACATCATCCCGAGGAGGGACTTGATGGACCTCACCTTGGCCGCGTCGGCCACCAACATCCGTTGCACCTTGCCCAAGATGGTCCTGGTCCTCTCCTCCGACGGGGAGGCCAGAAGGGACACTGTGTCGAGCCTCGCTCCCAGAAACAGTGCGACTTGCGCGGGCACCAGGTGGGATTTGGCGTAGTTCACGGAGAATCCCAGGTCCGTGAGGAGTTGGACGGTCCTTGCCGTGTGGACCACGGCGAGCTCCCTCGTCTTGGCGCGGATGAGCCAGTCGTCCAGGTAGGGGTAGACGTGAATCCCCTCGCGGCGCAGCTGCGCCGCCACCGGTGCGAGGCACTTGGTGAAAACCCTGGGTGCCGACCGCAGTCCGAAGGGAAGGGCTTTGAACTGGTAATGACGCCCTTGGACCACGAATCTGAGGAATTTTCGGTGCCCCTTTAGGATGGGAATGTGGAAGTAGGCATCCTCCAAATCCAACGACGATAGGAAGTCTCCTTCCTCCAGCTGACCCAGGACGTGCTGGAGGGTGACCATCCGGAACTTCTGCGCCTTGATGAACTTGTTCAGGCGTCGCAGGTCCAGGATGGGGCGCCATCCTCCCGTCTTCTTCTTCACGAGGAAGTAACGCGAGTAGACTCCGGAGCCCCGAAGCCTCTTTGGGACGAGTTCGATGGCGCCCTTCCTGAGCATCGCCTTCACCTCCAGGAGAAGTTGAGGGACGTGAAGTTCTTTCCTGGCCACGGGGGGGACGCGCGGGCACCTTCTTTGAAACTCGAGCGCGTGGCCCCGGGCCAGGGCGTCCAGCACCCAACGGTCGGTGGAGATGGACTCCCACACGCTGACGAAGCCCGCCAGCCGGCCTCCCACCGGGGTGCTTCGGTGGGGGCCCGACCCCACGGCCGGTTCAATCCTGCTTGGACGCGGCCTTGCCGCCTTGGCCCCCTTGGCGACGACGGCGGGGGCCGCCAGACTTGCCTCGTCCTCTGTAGGCCTCTTGCGACGACGAGCGGGCCGCTTGACGGTAGGAAGCGAAACCGCCGCCGGAACCTTTGGAGGCGCCCTTGCCTCCGCCGCTCCGAAAGGGCGTCCGCCGTTGCTGCAGCACTCCAAGGGCCCGGGCCGTCTCCGTATCCGCCTTGATGGCCTGAAGGGAATCGTCCACTGTCTTCCCAAACAGGTTGTTCCCGTCGAAGGGCATGTCCAGGACCCTGTTCTGGACGTCCTGCCGAAAGTCCGTAGCCTTGAGCCATCCGCGCCGTCGAAGGCAAACGCCGTTGCCCATCTGGCGGAACCCAGTGTCGGCGATGTCCGTCGCCACGGTGATGGCGTGGTCCGAGGCCACCTCACCTTCCTGCAGGATCTCAAGGGCCTCCGCCCTCTTGTCGTCCGGCAGAAAATCCAGCAGGGGAGCTATCTTGTACCAGAGTTCCCTGTCGTAGCGGGCCACGATAGCCAAGGCGTTGGCCGCTTTAATCGTCGTCGCCGCCGACGAGATGACTCTGCGTCCCATGGCATCCAATTTCTTTCCCTCGCCGTCCGGCGGGGAAGTCGACGTGGAGGCCGCACCCCCCCCCGCTTTCTTCCTGGCTGCCGCGGAGACGACGGAGTCCGGGGTAGGCTGCGCCCGGAGGCATAGGGGGGCCGAGTCCGGGACCCGGTACTTTTTCTCGTACCGGTCTCTTTTCGCTGGCGTCGTGGAAGGGTTCTTGAGGAGGGAAAGGCCCTCATCCCAAATGTCGTCCAACAGAGGCACTGCGAGGACTGTCTTCCTCTTGGTCTCGCGCCGTTGGTAAAGGAAGCCTTCCTTTTTCTTCTCCTCAGGGCAGAGTTGGAAAAGCTCGGATGCCCTGGCGATCATTGAGTGGAACGATCCAATCTCGTCGGGCGGAGAAGCCCTGGGGGGAGGCGACGACGGAAAATCCTCGTCGTATGCCTCGTCGTCCGTACCCGTCGCTGCCGTGTCAGTCCCCGTATCATCCCCTCGGGTGGACGGGGAGGAGGGCTGGATGGGGCGCGATGGTTGAAAAGGAGGCGGTGGATGGATCCTTCTTTTCTTGGTAGGGGGAACACCAGAAGGTCCCGGTTCTGGATCCCCCGACGGGAGAGGTTCCTCCGTCGGTAACGGTAGTCTCGTCCTTATCTCGGAGCATAAGGACTGTATAGCCAACAAAATGGCCGCTGAGTTGTCCTGCGGCGCTGGCAGAGGGGAATCCGACGGGCGAGCAGGGGCCCCGTCGGTATCCTCGACGATGTCGTCGTCGTCACCTGCGTCGGGGCCCATTCCGACGGGCTGGTCTTGTTCCACGCCTAGGCCGTGGCTTAAGACCTCGATCAGTTCCTCTTCTGAGGTTGAGGCCGAATCTCCGACGACGCCCTGCCCCCCCTTCTTCCCCACGGCGGGTTTCACGGGGGTCCTATCGATGGGCACGAAAGAAGACTCCCTCCGAGGAGGCAGGGAGATTCTGGGCCCCGAGGCCGCCACCACTGGTGCAGCCTCCACAGGCTGGGCCAGGGCCGCCGCGACCGTTTCGATAGAGGGCTTGGTCGAATGGATCAAGGCCTTCACCACCTTAGGTGCGCTCACCGCCTTATCCTTGAGGGAGGGGGCACTGCCACGCTCCTCCTCTGCCTTAGAGCTCGACCGGGGTCTCTCCAGGAGCTTCGCCGGGTGCTCGGCCTTCCTCTTACCCGACCCAGAGCGTTGGCTCGTGGTTGATGGTGCCGGGGAGGGTGCGCCCTGCCTGGCGCCCGTAGAGCCCGACCGTTCGGCGCTCCCGGTGCCAGCGGACTCGCGGTGCTTGGCCTTATGTTGGGCCCCCGTCGCCGGGGCGCCCTCAAAGGTCTTAGAAGACCGCTCAGATTTCTTCTTCTTCTCGCCAGACGGGCTCTTACCCTCCAGCCAGCTGGCGAGACGTTGATGGCGGTCCTTCATGGTCCGTTCCGACATGTTGCCGCAAAACGCACAGTCCTTCTCCACGTGCGTCTTGTCCCCATGAAGGCAGTAAAGGCAGAAAGAGTGTTCGTCCTCCTTGAAGACGTTCTGCAGCTGGCATCCAGGGCAGGCCCTGAACAGCTTTCCGGGCGTCGAGCTTCCCTTCTCCTGGGCCATCTCCGAGACCGGGCCTGAGAAGCTTCTGGAGTCCTCCGAAGTGTAGCTCGACGAAATCTTCACCCTTGAGGGGCACAGATGAATCCGACACGGGTCCCCGTTGATCGGATGTAGGATCGGTGGAGCTTGAGGCTCTTTTGACCGAAAGAATCGAAGTTTTTGTGAAAAAGCGCGAAAAAATAGCACTAACGCTCGAGAGCAATAGCACGAGGATCCCAACACATGAACGTGCGGTAAAAATCTGAAGATGGCTGCCAGAGGCGGTGCTTAGGTAGAGGGCAGTCATTGGCTGTGGTCAGTATGACGCAGAGACCAGTGATTGGTTATTACTACGAAAGACAGATCAGAAACGAAACTGATACTGGTTTTTTCTTTACCGAGGATTCCCAGCCTGACGACGGGGAATATTCATGAGCATGTGAATCCATGCCAGACCCCATGCTGGAGAACTGGAGGAAACAAATTAAGCTACCCGTCAAAATGTTTTTAGAGTTTACTGTGAAGTGAATAAAATTAGCCATTATTAAAGTAGGAATCAATAACAGACAAATGGAAGCATATGATTCAACTTTCAAATCTGAGAATTAGATGAGACAATATCATCAGGAAAGATTACTCACCGCCGAGACTGCTGTATTCTTAGTCCGAAGCCCCAATCTTTTCATACTTATTGGAGCACCGACCGAGCAGGGACGGGATCAGAGCCCAGGCACACGACCTCTTTAAGAATTTACACACAGAGGTGGGCTGCAGGCACAGAAAGCAGCAACACCCATATCTACGCCACCCATGCTCCTCCTCCTCAGTCCCTCTATCGATCGAGAGGAATAGTACGAATAACTACAATTTGAGGGGGTCAGAGGAAGAGAATAAGGAGGAAAGAGGATTTAGGGTTTGGAGTACAGAAGACAACACCACAATTCTTCACGCACCTCCCAGTATGCCTTCTCACCCTGTTGCAGCTCCATCTTTTTGGGCCACACTGATGATTCTATATACGATCTCACTCACATACGTATGGCATCCTTATTCATCGATTTCTTCCATTCCTCCCTTCATGATTAACAAAAACTATTTCTGCCACAACATCTTTAGCAGTACCATCGCATCTGCCCAACCTAGACAATCTGCTAAAATATTCTCCAGCCCGGGTATGAACTGCATCTCAAACCTGTGACTTTGTAATCTCGTAACCAAGCTAGTCACACGCCACGATCCTTTGTCCAAACCCTTGCTTTCAAATATAGTTTTGAGTGGTTTGCAATCAGTTTTAATAATGAAATCAGTACCCCACAGGAAATGTTTGAACCTCTCTACAGCCCAATGACCAGCTGATGCTTCTTCCGCAAGAACCAAATAGTTCTTATCTGCCCCTCTCAGCCCTTTTGACACGTGTGCAATAACCTCCTCCTCCTTACAATTTCTCATTTGGGATAACGCAGCACCTATGCAACTGCCACTAGCATCGACCATAACAATACTTGTCCTATGTGTGTTAAAACACCCCAAGGGTCGAACCAAATCGATGTCCTCCTTTATACCTTAAATTCCTCCTCACACTTTGCATTCCAAATAAATTCCTCACCCTTCTTTAGAGGTTTTCTCATTTCAACTACTTCTTGTCAGCATAGTTCCTCACAAACTTCTGATAAAACTCAATTCCTAGGAAGGAACGCAATTGACCTTTTGACTTTGGCCTCTCCACCTCCTTGATGGTACACACCATACTCTCCTTGGGTCTTACTACACTCCTCGATATTTCATGCCCCAAATACTCTACCTTATCAACTTTGAACTTTAACTTCTCCACCCTCAATGTTATTCCCCTTTTCTCTAAAATGTTGAGAACTCTCAAGAGTTTTGTCATGCTCTTCTTCCGACTCACGGCACAACAACCCATCATCCTGGAAACAGAACACCCCCTTTTCTCCTCTAAACAGCTTATCCATTACTTTCTGGAACATGGAAGACGACACCAATCCGAACGGCATCCTGCGGAATTGGAAAACTCTGTCATGAGTTATGAATGCCATCAATTTTCAACACCCTTCTTCCAATTCAACTTGATGATAGGCTGAAGCCATGTCTCATTTGGAAAACATCCACCCTTGACCTACCACCGCCAACATCTCAGCCATGTAGGGTAATTGGTGTCGATCTATTAGCACACACTTGTTCAACTCACAAAGGTCCACACATAATCGCAACTCGCCCGATGATTTTATTTTTTACAACCACCAAAGGTGATGTCCACTCAACGCCTCCTGCCCTATTGATAATGCCCATATGTAATCGTTTGTCTCTCTTTTCACACCCTCCCTTACTGCTAAAGGAACTGGTCCTAATCTTGCAGAAACAGGCACACTCCCTTTCCTTCAAATGATTTGGTGTTGTACACCCATACACTTTTTTAACACGCCTCTGGAACACATTTCTATAATTTCCACCCATATCACACTCCACTTGAAGAACCTGGTCATCAGTATTGGGATCCATCATCATCATGAGTTTCCTTAGTTCACGCCATCCAAACAACGTTATCCCTTTTTTCGTTATATACTTTTCCTTGACCACATCTTCATTTACACACAAAGCTCTATCTTATCCTGGTTATATCCACCAGCATTAATATCAGGCTCCAACAAATTTTGAATATCCCCTTCAAAGACTTGTTCAAACGCCAATCTAGACATAAGAGGCATTTTCTAACCTGAGTCTGCCATATGGGTGTTCACACACATCTTTGTACCCACTTTGGACAATATTGACAGTATTAACAGTAATATTCTCCACATGGCATGCTGCTTCCTCCTCAGACCATCTATGTCCATCTTCTTCATTCACATACAATACTTTCTTTTGGTTGAACTGAAAGTTCTTGCAACAGTTCGCAAAGTGGACACGTCTTTTGCATTTTGCACATGTGACCGTTCTAGGACATGCCATGGATCCTGCAAAATGAGAGTTATTTGCACATCGGAAACACAGACGTTCTTCTCTCCTTTCCACTCTTGCTATTTTGTTCTTGGTGTTGCTAGCACTTCTAATTCCAGATTTCTCTTTAGGCATTTTCTTTTGCTTTCCCTCACCTATATTCAGCCCCTCTACTTTCGCCTCAGTGCTCTCTTTTTGTGACAATTTTGCAACACATGACAATGAATGCTCAATCCTCTTCACTATATCCAGTACTTCGTCTAGTGTGGTGTTGTCCTTTAGCCAAAGTTCTTCTCAGATTTTATTTGAATTGCAGTGGATCATAAATTGATCGCATATGTGCTCATCGAACAAGTCTAAATGTACACGACAAAGCTACGTGACGTAATGCAGTTACATACTCGTACAGTCTCACCCTGCTCCTGTAGTCTCACCCTGCTCCTGTAGACGAACGCCAACATTATACCGTTCCAATATGGAACTGGTCTGGGGATTAAAATGCATTTCCAATTTGAGCAAAGCGTTTTGTATTTATTAAATTTTATATAGCGCTTTACGCCAAAGCGCTTTACATCACAACAACAAAAATACATTAGAAGCATAAGTGCCAAACATGAGACAAATAATCGAGAACAGTATGCTTTTGAGGACTATAGAAAAGAAACAGAACAGAGGAAGAGTATGCGGGAAGTAATGAGAGCTATCAGGAGGGGGGATGAAGAAGAGATTTTAAGGAGGAACGGAAGTAGTAAGAGGCGATGGAGCGGATAGGGAGAGGTTGAGAGTTCCAGGGAAGAGGGGCAAGGAGATGAAAGGATCGGAATCGGGAAGAGGCACAAGGAGATGGCGGAACAGTGAGTAGGAAGAAGTCAGCAAAGCGGAGGGGCGTGAGGGGGTGTAGAACGAGAGGAGAGAGGAAAGGTAAGGGGGGCGAGATCATGAAGCGATTTAAAACCGAGACGGAGAAAGTAAAAAGTTGAGAATGAAAGGGAAGCCAGCCAAGAGAAGAAAGCGAAGAGGAAATGGAATCATGAGGAGAGAGAAGGCAAAGAGTACGGATAGCAGAGTGATAGAGGGATTTCAGGGGGGCAAGATGAGAGGCAGGGAGGCCAAAGAGGAGAGCAGAGCAGCAGACTAGACGAGAGAAGATAAGGGACGTGATTAAGAGTTTAGTGGCATGGAAGGTGAGGGAGGAACGGATTTTGCACACATTGAAGGTGTTAGTGAAAGGCGCAGGAAGTAAGAGGAATGTGGAGGGTAAAGGAGAGGTTAGAGTCGAAGTGGAGGCAGAGACAGAAATGGGAAGATTAGTAAGGGGGAAGAGGATAAAAGGAGGGGAGGTGTGTTGGAGGGAAAGAATAAGATTTCGGTCTTGTCAGTGTTGAGGGAGAGAAAGTGGGAAGACATCCAGTTTTTGATAGCAGTGAGACAGGAAGAAAGTTTGAGGCGGATGTCAGAAGTGAAAGAAGAGAGGAAAAGCTGGGTGTCATCAGCATAGCAATGGTGAGAGATACCGAAGGAAGAGATGATGGGGGCAAGAAAGGAGGTGAAGAGTGAGAAAAGGAAAGGGCCAAGCACAGAGCTTTGGGGAACACCGAAGTCCAAGGGGAGAGTAGGGGAGGTACGCCCACCCCAGGAGAAGGCAAAAAACGGTTGGAGAGGTAGGAGGAGAACCAGCTGAGAACCGTGCCTTTGAGACCAAAGGAAGAGTGTTGAGGAGTAAGGGGTGATCAACGGGGTCAAAGGCAGCAGAGAGGTCAAGGAGAAAGAGGACAGAGAATTGCTTAGAGTAGCGAGCAGTAAGGAGGAAGTTGAGCACAGAGGTGAGATTAGTTTCAGTGGAGTGTTTAGGGCGGAATCCAAATTGAGAAGAGAGGTTGGATACAAAAGCTGAGAGTTGAGAGCAGACTAAGCATTCTAGGAGCTTAGAGAGGAATGGTAGGAGAGAGATAGGATGAAAGTTGGAAGCAAGGAGGGGGTTAGCAGAGGGTTTTTTCAGTATAGGGATGATAGTAGCGTGTTTGAAGGCCAAAGGAAAGGTGGCAGAGAAGAGACAGATGTTGAAGGAAGTGAGGTAAGGAATGAGAAGAGGGTAGATTTTAGGAATCAGGGGGTTGGCGAGGGGATCAGAGGGGGCAGCACTAGGGTGAGTTTTGGACAGGAGGGGGGAAACATCGCAAGGTGTAACAGGGGTGAATTTGGACATGTAGGAGAGAGGGGTGGTGTGAGAGGGGGAAGGAGGAGAGTAAGAAGGGGAGAGTAGAATGTTTTGGCGTAGAGTAAGTATATTGGAGTTTTCCAGTTCGTTTGCAGAATCGCGACCACCCTCGCTAGCCAGAGGAGGTAATGTGTCAAAAATGCATTGCCCCTCGTATCCCAAAAAGTGCATTAACGAGGAGAGTTTTCTGTCATTGGAATACAAGCTTTCACATGCGGCTTTTATATAAAGGATGAATCCTTTCTTCCATTGTGACCATTTTATCTTTGCAGGACCTAGGGATGCCATAAACATGGGATGCCCAGCTACACCCGGCATTGCCATTTCCATTTCTTGTATTGGTTGCTTAGTATTCTCTTTGCTGGGCGCTTCACACTCTTTAGTTCGTGTCTTTTTATAACTTTGGGAAATACTACCTTTTGGCAATGGCTCTTCTCTAAGCAGCTTGAGCACACACCTTACTTTGGTGTTCCTTTGAACGTTATATGACACCTATTCTAGGCTCTTGCATTCTTTAAGCATTAAGGTGTCTCTCATAAGGCACTTAAATCACTTAATTTCGTTCCTTATGCAGTCCTTTATTGTGAGCATGGAGGGGTTAATAAAACATCTGGATAGCCGTCCTGGAAACCAACGGCAAACTTTTTATTTTGTTTATTTTAACATGCGCGCACAATTGCCTGTCCTCTCCAGACAAGACAAGTGCATGCGGCGCATGCGTGAGGTATGCAGCTGCCAACAAGATGTTGCTGCTGTACCTACTCTGCGAGCGGGCAGTTTGCGGTAGCTCTACGGAACAGTACGGAGAGCGTGAGCAACTTAATAAGGACAGCCTTGGCACTTACTTGAAGGCACAGCTTTGAGAGCACACAGTCACTGGCCGTATCAACGCCCTAGCCGTGGAACGGCTCCCTCGAGGTGTGGGTCACACACACATAGCTCCCTCGTTGGCCGCAACAATGACCCGGGAGGCGGAGTGGCTGATGCAGGGTGTCGGAAGGCACACTCCGGGCTTTGCGATGCAGGGAACGCTTTGCAGGGGGTCAAGACATGTACATCCTGGTTTCAGGATACCACACTTGGAACAGCATGCAGAATATGCACTGCGCCATTTCCTGGGGGTCTGAGTGTTCAGGGATCCTCGGTGCCAATGTTATGATGTAAACCACGCGGCAAGTAGAAGGTTTATACATCTTCTTTATTCAGGGTAATATGTAACAGACCACCAGTACAGTTCTCCCCTCAGCTTCTGAGCTAGGAATACCAAAACATAAGATACATCTTGAAGATTACATTCTTAATGGATTGTTGGCAACACTGCACTCCATACTCAGTAAGGAACATCACAACACTCGCAATACCATCATGGTTCACAAAAACCATGACCAAAATGTTCATATAACTTTCCTCTTCTTTCTGGCCCCCTAACCTCAACAAACAATCAGCCAGAACACTCTTCCGTCCCGGTATAACTTGTAGCACATACTTGTGACTCTGCATCCTCGTCACCCAACTTGCATCAAGCCTCAACACTTTACTCAAACCCTTTGACTCAAAAAGATACTTTTAGGGGGTTTATGGTCAGTCTGTCTAACAAACTCCATACTCCATACTAAATACAAAATTGCAGAACTTCTCAACCGCCCAATGGCATGCCAAAGCCTCTTTTCCAATACAGAATCATTTCTTTCTCTAGAAGTATGAGCGATAATCTCATCACCATTTCTCTTAGCCTGCAATAAAACAGCTCCTATGTCATTATCACTTGCATCCACAGTGATCATGCTTGTCAAACCTTTTTAAAACGTGTACCAAATCGATTTCTTCCTTAATTCCACAAAATTCCTTTTCGCACCTCTCACTCCAGACAAATCATTGCCACTTCTTAAGCAATTTTCTTATTTCAGTTACTTTGCCTGCAAAATTTAGAACACGTTTTTGGTAATTGTCTATCATCCCTAGAAATGAGTGTAATTCACCTTTAGACTCTGGTCTCTCAACTTTTTTTATTGCATTCACACCACACCATTTAAAATCTCAGCCTTATGCCAGCTCCTGACACTTCATGACCCAAATGCTCGACCTAATCTCATTTAAAGAGACACTTCTCCTCCCTTAATGTTACTTCTGTCTATTCCAGAATTTTCAATACTTGTTTCAGGATCAAATCATGCTCTATTTCAGTTTCTCCACAAATCAACACCACATCCTGAAAAAAGAATACGCCTTCCTGAGAGGTTCTTCCTTTAAAACCAAATTGTGCATCGAAATACCCTAACAATTCAATCTTGTTGCGATTCCAAACTCCAGGATTCACATCCGGCTTAAGCAAATTTCGCACATCGCCTCCAACCACCTGCTCAACACTTCAGCGATATCTTCGCTCCAGAGTCAGCCATCATCCATACTTCCTTATCATTCACCCTTATCATAGCAAACGGACTCCCACACTCTTCCTCATCAACACCCTGTATAACATTAACAGTAATGTTTTCTAAATGAGTCTTCGTAAGACTATCCTTGCTCGTCGGCCTCGGTCACATAAAGCACTTTTGGAGGATAGTGAATGGGAACAAAGAATGGCAAGATAGGGGAGTGGTGGCCGATATAAGTTGAAACACCTGGAAGAATTACTTACAGGATCTTTATGGAATGGGAGATCTGACAGTTGACCAGTGTGCTGTCCAACATAATCCGGACAGAGGGAATGTCATTGACCCAAACCACCTTGAGTTGTGGGAGGTGTGCAATGCTAGATCAACCCAGAAATGGGGGGAAGGGACCTGGCCCATACTTAATCCCCATTGATCTAATTAAAGATGTCTTAATGGTATGGGCGCCCCGCCCTATGGCTTCTTTTTAACACAAGCATCAAGCAGAAGAGGGCCTCCCTCCTCCCCCGCTCCTGGCAAAATGCAACAATAATTCTGATCTATAAGAAGGGAGGGAATGAGGGAGGACACAGTTAACTTTAGGCCAATTCCCCTACTAGATGGAGTGGGGAAACTATTTGCCAGAGCTAAATATGTTCATTTACAAGAGTGGGTTACCTAGCCTTCCGTCTCCACATGATCAAGTAGAAATAAGCTGCCCTGAAAAAGATGAAAGTATTCTCTTCCTTCGCCGACGGCAGGACCGCGTTAGACTGCATGTCTAGGGTGATGCTGTGGGCAATATTAACAAAAAGGGGGTACCAGCGGGACTCTTACAGATAATAATCCAACTTCACTCTAACAATACCGCCTCAGTACATTGGGAACTGGGGTGGGGGAAACATACAGATTCATTTAAGGTAACTAGAAGAGTGAGGCAGGGATGTATCCTGCCCCCCTCCGATTTCCAATATATATTGATGAAGTCGTTTATTATGTTAGGATGAAATGCCTTTATTGGGAAAAGTGGCCTACCCGATACTCCTCTTTGGAGATTATCAACATCTGTAAAGGGCTTCATGACCACCCAGGAGGCTTTTGCTGAGAAATGCATGGAGCTCCAACTTTAGATCAATATGAAGAAAAGCAAGACATTTGTCTTATTCCCAAAATGTAGTAAATTTGCAAAACTCAGGTTGGTCATCAACAGCACCTTCCCTCGAGCAAGTACAGCATTACGATTACCTAGGGGTGAGATTCAATGACCAAGGAAACTGGTCTTCTCAGCTGTCCAAATCTAGCCTGCCTTTGGAAAAATATGGGGGTGCATATTGAGATGTTTCTATTCATATGGTCAAGGCCCCATTTCTCCTGCTACCACAATGTACTCAGGCCAAGTAAGCACCTATGTTTGGGGCTGAGATTTGGGGCTACTCTGACAATAATAATTTGGGTTTGGTCGAAAGATTCTTTTTGAAAAAACAATTAGGGTTGTCCAAATCATGCCCGAGTATCCCCATCTATTTGGAATTGGGCCTCAGACCAATTCAGAAAGCAGTCAAATTGAGACCGGTATTTTTCTGGCTCCGATTGTGGTCGGTCCCAGAGTTGCAAACATATTGTGAAGTAACTACCCACTTACTGGAGGCCGCGGATGGTAGATCCTTGCCTTGGTTCCAGCATGTCAAAAAACTCTTGGTGCAAATGGAACTGGGAGACCTTTCGTTGAACCCCCAGGGAATTACCCAGAGTGATCTACTTAAAGCTAAAAACATCTCACAGAGACTGATCAAGGGCGAGTTAGCCAATGATTGCATGAGACTAGCTTCAGGATCCACTTATCTGTCTAATAAAACAACCATGGGGTTTAAAAAATATTTAGAGCATGTTAGGTCCCCACTTGCACGCAGATTTTAAGGTTCAGATTCTCCCAACTAAATTTGGCATGCCACACTTAGAAATGGGTGTCTGATGGAAATGAGATATGCCCATCTTGTGGATCTGCCAAGGAATAGAGGTTTCTTTTCTGGGTTGGACAGATGCTGGAGACCCCTACACCTTTTCTAGAGTGACTTTCCCAGAATGACATCAGCGAGACCGTAGGCCCAGTTGCCTATATCCATTTCACGACTAGTCGATGCCAGTTTGCATTTAGAGGCCTCTCACACACGCTCACCTCAGTTTTGTTGCTTTAGTTGGGAGGGAGAGGGGACAATCGCCTAAATCAAAAAATCTGATCATTCATGTATACTGTACTGAACCGGAAAAGCAATGTCATTTTTGTGCATCTGTTGATCTTAATAAAAAAATATTTACAAAAAATAAAATAAACACATATGCAACACGCATGACATACGTCACCATAAGTAATGCACTCCGGCTTTTTAAACTTTGCGATGATTTAAAAGTGGTTTATTTTGTAGTAAATTATCTTAACCAGGCCTGGCGAATAAGGGCAAGAACTGTAAGAGCCAGAAGCCTGAAGCTATAAGCACTTTAATACCTGTTAGCACTTTACAAGCCTGTCAAATTACAGGTCAACATTGTAGCCATAATAATGTGGATTGATCAGAGCACTATGATTTTTGAAACACCCCTAAGGTTTTAATAATGATTCCTGCATTTTTGATTTTGTATCGGTTTTTAATGAACTATGTTCTTTAATCAACTCTGTATCTCATGTTTCCTTAAAATATGTCTTCATGGCAAATGACTGTATTGTCGAATAAAAGCCAATTGAACTATCTGACTTGAAAATTCTTCCAACAGTTGGCGAAATGCCTCTCTCTTACACTTCGAGCATATCACCTTCCATCCAGGGCAAACCACGGATGCAGCGAAATGTGAGCTGCTGGCACAACGAAAAAACAAATGCTCATCATTTCTCTGGCCTTTCACTTGAGAACCTTTACTGTCCCCACCACTTTTGATTCCTAGTTTCTCCTAAATCATCTTCTTTTGTTTCCCCATTGGTTTTCCATCCGAAACTTTTAGAACCTCGACTTTTCACTCCTTAATCTCCTTTTCTGTTAACTTTGCCACACATGCAATGGAGTGTTCCACACATTTGGCAATGTCCAGTACTTCATCAAGATTAGGTTCATCCTTCAACCACAAATCCTGTTAGTTTTGTTGCTGTTGCAATGGCTCATGATTTGGTCTCAAATATATTCGTCCAAAGAGTCTCCAAACCTACATGATGGCGAAATGGCGAAAGTGCTGGGACATAATGAACACCCTCCCCTTGTTCTTGCACATGCACCCCAAAGTTTTATCGCTCAAGAATGTTACTTGTGGTGGGATTAAAATTCAAATGCAACTTGAGAGAGCCACTTTCAACTCATTCACGGCATCACTGCCACCCTCCCCAATTAACGGAGGCAGGGTATCAAAAACTGTTGGCCTTCATCAATCCTTCAATAAACTTTTCTGTCATTTAAAAAGGATTATATAATTATTTCCACCAGAAATCTGTACAACACTGGGACGAATAGGCTCAATAGAAGCTCATTGGCAGAGAAACAAATGTGCAACCCCAATGCGCTTATGGTCATGCATGTTTCAGTGAGGTTGTGACAAGCACTTTGATGCACCACTACTTGAATTGTACAATTAATAGTTAACGCCGCTATAGCAGCTGTTGTCACAGCAAGTCAAATGTATTTTTGTTTTTTAAGTGGCCAAATACAGAGCACACTCCTTACTTTGCACGTAGCGTTATGGTGTTGCCACGGCAACCCAGTGGTTTCCAATAAGGTTGCTCTGCATAGGGCACATTGAAGGGTCATTTCCTTTAACCTGTGCAACATCCACACCAGTACACGGCTGGATTGAGCGATAACAAGCGGTGCGTGCGTTGATAGGTGCGCGCCACTATACCACTGCCCCTCTTAATATCCCCTGTCAAGTCCACCCGATTTTACCCGGCTGGGCTCCCACTGCCGTCTGGTCCCCTCTGAGGCTCAGCCGAGAAGAGATTAGCCTGGCTGGCTCTCACGAGTTTCGCTCCCCTCTGCAACTCATCAGGACACCTGAATGCATACCGGGCAGGCCACTCTCCCTCCGGAACAATAAGGAAAGTAGCAGCAGGTCCATCGTCTTCCTTGAAAAACGGAAACCACAGACAGACTATAGGTCGCAACACATCAGCACACCAAAAATTAGCGGCTCACCCAGGGTTGCTCACTCTTCTGCCAACTTGTCGCCATTGATGTGAAGCAATATAATACACCAGTAAGCTTCAAGAAGAACTTTATTTGGGATCATAAGTAGCAATCCACAGCACACCGTTCTCCCATCAGCTCCACTTCAACTGCTGTGCCTAGAATGTGGGGCTACATCTTAATACATTCCACATCAGCATTTCATGTTCTTAGATACATACTCATCTAAGACGCATCATAACGCATAAATGCAGCACAATTTCTTGCTTTAGGAGGAAGTCCGACACCACTTTTGGAAAAAAAGGACAGACTAGTCAGTAGAACTACCATATCCCTATGGAAAGGAATACATGGATCCAATGAGGGCAATGATGCAATGATCCTGACAACTGATGTGATGCCCACCAGGAAAACAGTTTTTCATGACAATAGGCACAGATCTATTGTAGCCATAGGTTCAAATGGATTATGTGCTAGTGTCATCAAGATCACATTTAAATCTCACGCTTCGAAATGCCTATGTACAGTATGTAGAAGAGGCCAATGAAACCACACGTAGTCACTAGAATGGAAAGAGAAAACGCCTATTTCAGGGACAAAAGACTTTACCCCCAGGGACTCTTTGAATGGTGGTCCTCCTGCTTCCACTGCTTCTACTTCTACCCCTACGGACCATCTCCTACCACCAGGTCCCTCGGTCCAGTGGCCAGTCTATTATCACATGCTCCCTTCCGGTCTGCCGGCTCCCTGCTACCCCCAAGGCTCCTCATCTACCACATACTGCTTGCTACCATCTGTCACTTTCAGAACTGTGGTCCACCTGCAAACACCTGTGAACTCCTACCTACAGGGTTCTACATCCACCACAGACTGCCCGCCACCATCTGACCTTCTGATCTGTGGTCCTCCTGCTATTACCTAAGCCCATTCTACTTCTATGGTCCGCCTGTCACCACCTGGCCCTCCCTAACTGTTGGCCTTCCTACCACCTACTGGATTCCTCATCTCCCATGGATCGCCTGCTACCACCTGGGACTTTCTGAACTGTGGACGTCCTGCTACCACCTAATTCCCATTTTATTTCTGTGGCTCGCTGGTCATCACCTTTCCCCTCCTATCTGCGGACTTCCGAGCCACCTCCAGGATTCTTCATCCCCCATTGGCCATTTGTTACCATTGACCCTTTCTGAACAGTGATCTGCTCGCTTCTGCCTGGGCTCTCCTGACTCCTAACCCACCACCTCTAGTTCAATTATTTACCCACGACTCCTAGCCCTGATCGATTTAATCTCCCCACTGACCTCTTCCTCCACTCTTTCACTCTCTTCTTATACACCTTCCCCCTTCTTCCTCTTTTACTCCCTCTTCTTCACAGCACTCTCTCTCCTCCCCCGTTATGCGTATTGCCAGACTCCTCTCTCCCCGTCCTCATTACTCTTCCCCATCCTCCCAGCCCCCTCTGCCCTGCCCCCTCCCTCCCTCTCCTACTCTCCAGCCCCCTTTTCCTCATGTCCATTCCCTTCCTCAACCCCCTCCCCCACTCTTCCCATCCCACGCCAACCTTCCCTCTCCAACCTAACCATATCTACCCCCAATTGTACTTGGCGACTTCAATCTTCACCTCCCTACCCACCCTCAATCTTCCCCTCTTCTCTCAATACTTGACTCCTACCTCCGTTCTCCTCTCCCTTCTCCTACTCACTCTTCTGGCTCCACTCTTGATCTCATCTTTAACTCAACCTACCCCTCCTCCTCCGTCTCTACACTAGCCAACTATCTCTCCGACCATGCTTTAGTCTCCTTCTCCCTTACTCCCCTTCTCCCTTCTTCTGATCCTGTACCCTCCCCTACTTCTTTCTCTTGACATGACCTTCGCAACTTAAGTCCTTCTCTCTTTTTCGACACTTGCTCTTCCCTCTCTTCTCACCCCCCCCCTCCCTGATTTCTCTTCTCTCTCGGTCAATGAAGCTCTATCCACTCTTTCCTCCTCTATCTCCTCCACTCTTGATCTACTTTACCCCCTCTCTTCCTTCCGTCCTACTCGCAAAACCTCTAAACCATGGCTTTCCCGTCAACTTCTCTCCATGCGTCGTCTCCTCTGTCGCCTCAAGCGACTCTGGCTCAAATTTCTCTCACTATCCAACCAAACCTCCTATTTCTCCTACCACATCTTTATGACTCCTGCCTCAACTCTGCTAAACGTTCCTACTATTCTAACCTTCTCCACTTCCAAGCATCTCACCCTCGCCGTATCTTTCAAACCCTCTCTCGTCTTCTCTCCCTGCCCACCTCTGACCCTTCAGTCTCATCCACCCTCTCTCCTTCTGACTTTGCGGACGACTTCTCCTCCAAAATCCTTTCTCTTCGTCAAACATTAACTGCTCCCCTTCCTACTCCTCCCCTTCCGCCCCCCCATTCCCCTTCAGCTTGCATGTCTGACTTCTCACCTGTCTCCCCATCTGATGTGTCCCTCCTCCTGTCCAAAGCCCACCCTACGTTGGTCCCTACTCACCCTCTCCCCACCCACCTTATCCCAAAAATCTACTCTCTTCTCATGCCTTACTTAACCTCCTTCAACATCTGTCTCTCCTCAGCTACATTCCCCTCTGCATTCAAGCATGCCACTATTGTACCTATTCTGAAGAAACCTTTTGCCGATCCCCTTCTTACCTCAAATTTCCGTCCAATCTCTCTACACTACTTGAACGCCTAGCCTATTCCCAGCTCTCAGCCTTTATCACTAACCTTTCCCTCCTTCCCCCTCTCAATCTGGCTTACGACCTAAACACTCCCCTGAAACTGACTCACTTATGTTCTCAACTCCCTCCTCGATCCTCTAAACAATCCTCTGTCCTCATCCTCCTCGACCTCTCTGCAGCCTTCGACACGGTCGATCACCCCTTACTCAACACTATTTCTTCCTTTGGTTTCAAATGCTCTGTTCTCAACTGGCTCTCCTCTTACCTCTCCTCCCACTCGTTTGCTGTCTCCTGGGGCGGTCGTACCTCATCCACCCTCCCCTTGGATTACGGCGTACCACAAGGTTCGGTTCTCGGCCCTTTCCTATTCTCTCTTTACACCTCTCTCCTTGCCCCTATCATACCTTCCTTTGGGATTTCTCACCATTTCTATGCTGATGACACCCAACTCTTCCTCTCCTTTTCTTCCTTCTCTCCTGACCTCCACCTTAAACTCTCTTCATTTCTTACTGCCATTAAAAACTGGATTTCATTCCATTTCTTTCTCTCAACACTGATAAGACTGAAGTCTTATTACTTCCCTCCAACACTCTTCCCCCCTCCCTCTCCTCCACCTTTTATTCACTTTCCCCCCCTCTAATCTCCCCATCTCTGCCCACGCTCGCAATCTAGGCATTCACTTTGACTCCTCCCTCTCCTTTTCCCACCATATTTCTCTTACCTCTTGCGCCTGCTGCTACCACCTTTTCAACATTCGCAAAGTCCGCTCCTCTCTCATCTTCCATGCCACTAAACTTTTAATCTCCTCCCTCATCTTCTTTCGCCTCTTCTATTGCTCCTCTATACTCTTTGGACTCCCTATAGCTCATCTCGCCCCCATCAAATCCCTCTACGACTCAGCAATCCGTACCCTCTGTCTCCTTGCTTCTCACGACTCCAATTCCTTTTCGCTTTCTTACCTTGGTTGGCTTCCCTTTCACTCCCAACTTAAATTTTATTTCCTCTGTCTCGTCTTTAAATCTCTCCATGATCTCGCCCCCCTTATCGTTCCTCTTTCCAAACCCCTTCCCGCTCCCTTCGATCTGATCTCTTTCTTCTCACCATCCCCCATCCCCATGTGCCTCCTCCCGTTTCCGCACCTTTCAGCTCCTAGCCCCCCAGCACTGGAACTCCCTACCTCTCTGTATCCGCCCCATCCCCAACTTTTCCTCCTCCTGTGCTTTCTTGAAATCTGTCCTCTTCCATTCCCCACCCTGATACCATTTAACCCCTTCTCATTCCTCTCTCCCCTCCCTCACATGTCCCCTACTCACCTCTCCCCCTACCCTTACCTCTCCCTCCTTACATCTTCACCCTAATGCCCTTTGTTTCCCTCCTACTTTCCCTTCCTCACCCCCCTCCTTCCCTCACTTACCCTCACAGGTTAATTGCTCTACTTACTGTTTTATTGGCTTGATTCAGGTTTTGTAAATTACTTCCACTGTTATACATTTCTATGTATCTTGTTATAATGTAAAGCGCTATATAAATACAATAAATACAAATACAACAAACAATGGTCATGGAACAGGTCCTACAAGAGGAAACCTATGTTTGCGGACACATCAGCCACTTAAGCCTGCAGAGGATATCGAGCCCTTTCCAATATCCAATGGCAAAACCTGAGCCACTTACCACTATACTATGACCTTGTGAAATCTTTCCCAGCATCTACCAAGTTTCTCAAGTTATCCTCTGTAAGGCCCAAATGCCTGAATATTAACTCCTCAAAGGTCTCAGGTGCCAGAGCACGAAGTAGATCAATTGAATGGAGTGTGTGAAACACCCCAGACACCTGGCTGGTGAAAGAGATCCAGAAGGCGGTGGAGGGACATGAGAAGTGGCCCAGTGCCAGATGCATTAGGTTGGAAAACCAGTGCCTCTTCCAGCTAATGAGAGGCGATCAGGAGGTTTTCACAATTCTTGGCAGTGTGAAGTTTCTGCAGAACTTCCTGTTCACTTATGAAGCAAAGAGATCCACTTGTGAAAACCCCTAGAAAATGGGCCAGGAACAGATAGGATTGACAAAAACCAGAAGACTACCTATAAACAACCGCAGAAACCCTAAACCATTAACCATGACCGTTAAACCCGTGTACCAACACTCGGTACGTAAGAACCACAGACGTTTATTCTCTCGGAAACAAGAAGAAAAGAAAAAAGATGTGTGTATATAACTGAAAGCATAAACAGCATATGTGTGTTTCATAACTATGAAATGTATACACTAAAATGTGAAGCGTGACACAAAATTGACATACAATCCAAAGTAAAGAATGTGCCTTGATAAACTAAAGAAGGGTGAAATAATAGCATGTGCAAAGAAATGTTGGCACAAAGGTATTTTGTAAAGAATAACACATCTCTCATTGGTCCCTGTATAAAGGGGCGGCAGTAACCATGGGCTATCGTTTCTAGTGCCCATGCATCTGAAGTAATACCCCTCCATTCTTTCAGATACTTTCCAATCTGCCTCCCACAAGGTGTCGCGAATCAAGACCTCAGAGTAGTTTTGAGGCAGCTGAAGCAACGGTTTATGGTAAAGACACTGCTGCTTCGGGGGGGGGCTTTGCACCTCCCCCTCGTCCACTATGAGGGAATCTTCTTTGTCCTCTTTGACCAGCCTATCTTCTCTCTCTTCCAACTGAGGAGCAGTAGCGAAAAGACATACCCCCTCCAAGATGATCTGCTGGGGTGAAAAGGCTTTGGCTGCCTGATGGCAGCACCCAAGGATTTACCTGCTGCCTCTGAGGTCTGCAGCTTTTCAAGGCTCTCGTCAGCCTTATTGCCAAATAAATGGGAGCCGTCAAAGAGCATGTTGTGAAGTCTGGATTGTACGTCAGCTGCAAATCCTGACTTCCTCAACCACACAAATCTGCATATGACGGTGCTTGCCACCATGGCTCTGCTGATGCGGTCAGCAGTGTCCAGACCTAATTGCAGGGACTTAAACATGGCCTCCTTGCCATGCCTTATCAGGTTCATGAAGCCATCTCCTTTCTCACCTTCAGGGATGTGATCAGCCGCCATTGCTATGCAGTCCAACAGGGTGAATGTGAACTGCAAGGGCACATGTAGAATTCGACTTTAAAGCCATGCTGCTAGCTGAAAACACGTTATTTGCCCATGAATCAATATGCTTATCATCCCTATCAGGGGGTATGGTTGGGTACGCAGCTTGCTTAGAGGCAGATGTAGCTGCTTGCACTACTAGACTTTCCAGAGTCAGATGTTATTGACAGGTAGCCAGGGTCGCTACTGGATGGCCTGTATTTTTTTGGCAAATTTGTATTTACTGCAGGGCAGGAATCTGGAGCCTCTCAGTAAGCTGCAACCCTTTTTTGGATGGCCACATGAAATGGTAGTAAGCGGTCATATTGAGGACCTTTGTCTAATATGTCTGTAAGGTCGTCTTGTTCAAATGAAGAAGCTGGTCTACTCCATCCTAGGAATTGTACCACTCAGGACATTAGGCTTCTCTATGATGCAACCGCATGATCAGCCGGGTCCTGTTCCCCAAAATCTAGCTTTGGGGAGGTGTCTACCCCACTAGCTGTCTGTAGGTTGTCATGTAGCTCCCTAACTCTGGTCTCTTCTGAAATGAAACATTCAGGGACATTGGTTTTCTTATGAATATTAGGGGTATCCAATTGAAGACCACATGGAGGGATTTTATCTGATGTTAAGGACCTTAAAAAAACCTTTTTTGATGGAGGTTTAAAAACCTTTTCCTGACTTTTTTGTGGCAAAGGCATCAATGAATGTACAGTCGGCAATGATTCTTTTTGTATTGGCGTTGGTGGAGTCTACATCAGTGGCCTCAAATTAGCCTTGCACTTGTGCTCTGAGGGACTCGGCCCTCAACTCGAGTACTCGAAGACTCTCGAGCAGTCTTAGGCTTATGAACCGGGATCGATGGGGAGCATGGTTCTGCCTTGGTCTTATGCTCGTCATCGACCACAGCATGGCCACTTATCTTTCGAGAAGGACGAGGCCTGTTCCTCAAAGATTGACAATTTTCTTCCTAAAGAGTTCCCACTCATCTTTAGAGCAGGATTTAGTTGGGCAGACTACGCTCCTTTCATCGGAGGAAGACGAGGAAGAAGGTGATCTATGCCTTCTCTTCGATTTTTGTGATGACGAGGGGTGTCTGCTCCTCAAGTGGGATTTTTTAAAATCTTTGTTTATGAGGAGTGGAACGTTTCGATTCATGGGATAACCCAAATTTCAAAGGAGTGGATGAGGATTTGGGGACAATCCTACCCACTGATAATTTAGCTTTACGCTCTTTTAAGACCTTACCTGTAATCGACTGACAGGATCGACAGTTAGCGGTCACATGCTCGATGCCCAGGCATCAGATGCATATTTTATGCAGGTCCGTGATGGACATTTTGGTGCTGTATTTTAGGCACTTTTTGATACCGTCTTTGGAATATTCGGAGCTGAATATGAGGCAATTTTCTAAACATTTTTGTAGAAAACTGAAACGCGCAGTAATTCTAAAAGCAATCGCATTAGCGGAAAAACAGACCTGATACCAACGAGTGCTGCGCGCAGCATATGTACTCAACAATGATGTCAGCTAAGATGGAGTCCCTCGGGGGACATCAAGTCGCCCGTCTTGACGCACAGCGCCCACTGCTGAGAGAAAGATTTTTCTGAAGCAGCTGAAGCTGGATACAAAGATATCATAAGATGAGGAATATATTGGGAGGACACAATCTATTCTAAAGGGTTTCCAATGACTAATATATCCTGACTTTGTAATTTACAGGACTCAACTCTGTAGACTAAAAGTGCTTAAAAAAGCCTATTGTGCTTTTAAAATTTAACTAAGTATGCAGCTTATAAAGCTGTTGCACCTACCATGTGTCAATATCTTGTAAAAAATATCTTATTTTAACTTCAGTACACCATTTTGCTTTTAGATCTTATTGAGTTTTTTCAAACATGGCCTACAGAGTTAGAATAGAAGTTCAAGTTTCATTTTTGATTGCAAACAAAGCAGTGCAAAAGGTATAATGTCGAGCACATCACTGCAGGCGGCAGTAACATTAGAACATAATACTAAACAGATAGACGGATGGCAGAGAAACCCCAGACAGATCCACAGCTTCCTTATTCCGCTCCCTTCTTGTGACACCAACCACAACATAAATGGTGCCTGGTCTAACCTTTGTTCGCGCAGTGTGTCTGTTCAAGGCCTTTTCCAAATCAATTTCAAGTTTTATATTATGTGGGATTTGCAAAGTACACGCCTGTCATTTAAACATATCCCCTATATGTACAGTAGGTTCAATGAAATATCATACTTTGCTCTACAATAAAATCAATGAGCAATTCTGTGTTTCTATTCTTATGTACTGACCTAGTTGTAACGACCAATGGTGTAAGGCAGATGGTTGAAAAGTAATTGGACATTGGATGCAAGAGGGAGTTGAGAGTGAAATATAAAGTGTGCTTGTGATGTGAACTGGATATTACTGTTGCCATCAGGACACAATCTCTGCTAACACACAATGAACACAGAAAATGGTACCCTAAAGAATACATCTTATGTAAGGAAGAGCAGGATGCATTGTAAACAGATTACCAAAACCAAAACTATGTTTTTCAAATTTGATCTGGTCTTCCACTGTGAGTTTCATTTCGAGAGGACACCTGTTAACCTTTGCTCACAATTTAAAATATATTGGCAAAAGAAACAGATATAATGCTGAGGCAAATGCAAATGAAATACTGATAATTCTAGACACAAATTCACATTTTCTTTATCCCACTACAATAGTACCAGAGGTAAACACATGCTATGAAATGTGTACGATAGCCAGTGCTTATAAATAAATTAAATTAAAGTTTTACCTTGGCTGGGGTATGAATCCATATTGCCGGGTTAAGGAGAATGTGATCACAGAGCTGTTTTAGCAGGGGCACCCCATTGTGCAAATGACTCAGGTACTTTGCGAAGGTCAAGCACAGCTCAAGCACACTTCTGGTAACATGCGATTTGGAAGACTGCAGAGAGAACATGCGTTATAAAGCACTTCATGCACACCTACTTACATTAAGAATCATTACATTAAGAAATTAAGGCCTGTCTCTTACTAAAATACCATTTTGTGGCAGTTTAATACCTTGACAATTGCCATTCTTTACATGATGGACCAAACACTGGGATCAAAGCAATCATAATAAACGAAAAGGCAGATCTAGGGTGCATTTATTTTAGTCAAACAAAAAGCCCAATAGTGCTACGACTAAACCTTAAAACTGTTATCATATATGTGATAAGCTTCTAGATTCATCCTTTTAGAAATAGTTCATTTATTTAGTTGGTAAGTTACACACAACAAAAGGGAGCACAACAAATGAGAAATTCCCATACTAGCTAATAATCAGTCAATGGTGCATTTTGAGTGAAAAATAACAGTTACATGATGTGTGTGTATTATCAAATGGTTTCACACCTGAAGGAAGTTACAAGTGATGGTTGTAGTATCATACCTTCTCATTGGACAAAATCAAGCTCACAAGTTCAGAGATTCAAACCAAGAGTGCAGAATAAAATCTAAAACTACAAGCAAGAGGGTTTGGAGAACACGGAAAGAAGGAATGTAACTAACGAGATTAAGATTTTGGAGAGGGAGAGCTTGGAGAGTAGGAGGAGGTTGGAGACACAAAAGCGTCAAGAGGAGAAGAGGTTTGGGACCAGAGGGGAAGGAGGAAGAATTTGAGGAGGTTGATCAACATCATGAGGAGAAGGAATGAGAGGTGGAGGAGTTGAATGACAACGGTTCTAAAAAGGAGGTGAGAAGAGAACAGTAGTCGGGGGGGCAGCAAATTATCAGGAGATGGTAGTTAGAGAAAATCAGGTGGAGGGCACGAAAGTGAACTATCGGGAAATGCTCAGAAGACCAAATCAGGATGAGGAGGTGGCAAAAGAACACAGTGAGAAGAGTGGTGCTCAAAGGAGGAGGCCAGGAACGAATGTGGTGCAGGGAGGTAAGGAGCACTTAAGGTGCCTGAAGAGATGATGGTCGGTTCAGTGAGGTCATCAACAGGGGCAGGTCAGGACGCTCACAGAGGAAGGTGACAACACCCTCAGAGATGCCTCACTAGATAGAACAGCTTTCCCGGCTCCCCACCTCTGATATCCCCTCATCCTAAGAATCTTGCGGCTGATAAGACTATACATTTCTTCATAAACCAGAAGCTACCAGAAGTTGAAGACACCAAGGCCTAGAAGGAAAAGAAACAAGTTAAAAAGAATCTTGTGCAAAACCCTGGAAAGCTTGCCATGCAAGATTGAGATTTTATAACCGGGTGCAGGTAACTCATGGATAGACTGCAAAAAAAAAAAGACACCTATTTCACTCAGCCCAGGGTGGGAAACACCACAAAAGCTTGCGACAAAAGATCGAGGGACATTCCAAGCATTTAGTTGTTTGAAACCCCTCAACATCAATTAGAGGCCCAGAAACTCTATAGACAGGGTTCCAGGTTCCTGGGGTAAATAAATAAAAGGGTATTCTGAGAATGGTCTTTCAGCGACGTGAACCCAAAGTTGGAGTTCCATTTCTTCAAACCCTTTATTAAGTTAGCCAATCCTGTATATGTTATTCCAAAATAAACACATCAAACAAAGGTTTTAGTCTTGGCCTCATTTCCGATGTGTCATATCACCATGTGGCTATAAGGGTGCTGGTCATCGCCCTATAGCTAAAGGGAAACCTAAGATCCAGTTGACAGAGCAAATTTTATTGTTAATCATTTTTGACTCGTTTGACAGATCAACATGAAATGTTCAAAAGATGTGTTCTGGCCCGGGCCTCCTTCACCTGGAATGTTTGGTGCAAATTCATTCAATGGTTTAAATGTGATGAAGTGTTGAATACAAGGGGTGTTTTGCCCTGTTGTATTTTATTTCCCCAGAGGCGTTGCTAGGGACGGGTGTGGGGAGTTTGAGTGGGCTATAGCCCCGGGTCTTTTGGTTGTAGCCCCAGATAGAAGCTCAGGGGTTACAACCAAAAAGGCTAGCTAGTCCCCAGTCCCGACAGCCCCAAAATTAACATAGCCCCAGATCTTTTGCAGACCTAGCAACACCCCTGCATTTCCCCAAGTTAAATGGGCATTCATTAAACAAGTGCACCACCCAAATCGCTGGACGGATCAGCTTCAAATTCAAAACAAATTGGGTACAAAATAATGCAGTGGTATCTTTTAGTTGTTTGGTGTAAATCCATTAAATTGTTTTTTTTTTTATTTGGCAGAGAACAGAGGGCCCAAGGCACCAGAATCTTTCATGCATCTCCCATGGCTTTGCAGCTGGCATTTATTTCTATCAATGCGAGTTGTTCTTGCCAGATTTATAGGGAGAACAAATTACTTACCCCTGGTAATGTTCTTTTGATTTGATATTCCTCCAATGTATTCCTCATCTTTGTTAAGTTCCCATCCAGCATCAGCTGCTTCAGAAAGATTTTTCACAGCAGAGGGCGCAGTGCGTCGTCTATCTTGTGGCCCTCAGCGGCCTCCGTCTGTTCTCGAGTAAGAGGTCGACGTTGGTATACAAAGCACACTGTGGCTGTTGCCTCAGTTCTTAGGTTTTCCATCTCATATGCACAGACGTCTCTAAGCCCACAAGATGACCAGATGTTGGAAAAGAGAAAGGCGTAAAACACAGAAATTCTCCCAAAGGTAGAGGGGCAGGTTGGGAGGATGATGAATAAATACGTGTGAGGAACATGCAGTCAAAAGAACACGACCAAGGGTAATTAATTTGTTCTTCGAATGGATTGTGTCCTCCCACGTATTCCTCATCTTTGATGGACTCCCATAACCACGTGTCGCAGGAGGAGGGAACAGAGAATGTACTGACCCACCGCAGAATTCAGCCAATAATGCCTTGTGTCGGAATGAAGAGAAGACCAAGTTGCAGCCCTACAGATGTCCTGCACTGTTACCCCCCCGTTGCAAAGCCGAAGAAGTAGCCATGCTTCTGGTAGAATGAGCTTGTAAGCCGGCAGGGGCATCTTTGCCCACCAAGTTATAGCATTCAGAAATGCATAAAATAATCCAACAGGATAACGTTTGCTTGGTAACAGCTTGACCCAGCTTCTGACCAGCATACCCCACAAAAAGCATATTGCCCTGTCTGCGTTGATTTAGAAACACCCTTTTTGGATCTAGGCGATCAAGCCTCTCCCTCTTTGGGAGGACGTGGAAACTGATAAAATGTAGGCAGCACAATCTTCTAAGCCAAATTAAATTCAGAGACCACCTTCGGTAGAAAAGGAGGTCTGATCCTCACCTTTTCCTTGTAAAAGGTGATAAACTGAGATTACAATATAAGGCTTGCAACCCGCTGGCTCTACGAGCCGAGGTGACAGATGTTAAAAAGACAGTTGTGAGGGTCTGTATCCTTAAAGGACATGAATGGAGAGGCTCAAATGGAGCTCCCATGAGAAGCTTTAGCACCAGATTTAGAGCCAGGCGGGTAAAATGAATGGGACAGGAGGTAAAACGTTAGTAAACCCCTTTAAAAATTAGATCACGATAGCTACCTTAAAATGCGATCCCTGCTCTGGTGAGTGATAAAAAATAAACAACGCTGCCAAGTATCCTTTTACAATAGTAAAGCTGCACCCCGATGGCCTAAATGAAGCAAGAAGGACAGCATCACCATTTAGTCACAAGAGAAAGGGTCAATCTGCTTAGCTCTTGTATGGGAGGATAGGTCCAAGAGACCTCGCTCCCCTGCCGCCCCTCCCCCTTGTGGAGTCCATGGCTCGTCAGGGACCCCCCTGCCACCAGGGCCCAGGTGGCGGGTGGACCACTGGCTGACACATTGACCAAACGTGGTGTATTAAGCTAGGCCCTGGAAACCATTTTGTGACATGAGCCCCTGTGCGCCGCAGCACGGCCCCCACCCTTGGAGAGTTCTCACTTGTCCCTGTGGCCGCAGCTCCCTGGTAGATCCGCTGAGAGCCCGTTCCCACGAACAGACGGACATGAGCTAGTGTTAGAAGCAGTGTATCACTGTCCTCAGTATGACCCGGCCAGCAGGGCCGGGGTGGAAAAGAACTGTAAAATGGCCCCCCGACAAAAGTAGGGACCCCAAATACTAATATGCAAACTGCCTGTGATGAAACTCTTCTCTCCATGACCTTTTTGATAAAATATGTAAACTCCATGAAGATGGCAGAGTGTGTGTGTGTTCATGTGGCATCCTGGCTGAAATACCCATCCATTTAGCTATGTGCAAATGGTAGAAGTGTCCCGCGTTCTATGTTATATGTTTCTCTGAGAAGAATGTATTCCACGGCCCTATGCCATAAACGAACTAATGCTGCTGGAGTGCAATGGAAATCAAGTGCAACTGCATTGGGAGCTCATGTAGATTGTGTAAGAAAGCGCATAGAATGTATTCGAATGTTCAAGCTCACCATGTGTCAATGCCATGTGTCTTATTGGCCCAGTTGTTCCTGCGTGCTCCACCAACCTTAATACTACCTCGCTTATCGTGCATGCATAGAGTGCAACAAAATGTCGTGGTTGTTAAATACTTAACATATAGTTAATAGCAAAATTGGTATAGGTAACGCATTTGAAATAGCCATATAAAGGTGCTAACAATGTAGACATGTAAGCTTTGAAGAAAAAGCTCAATGAGTATTGTACAGTATATGAATTATTATGCCTTTTTGTATAACCTGCAAACACACGAGGAAAATACCATTGTGGGCATATCCAAGGCCACTTCCCCTCCCTCCCCAGTGAAGCCTGCCAGATGAAAGGCAGAGGCCCGGGCTGTTCTGCCTCACCTCCCCAAATTCGGCTGGAGCCGCTTCAAGCATTCACGTTCCCCCGCAGCTCCCATGGCCACGACCAGCCACCTGAATTATTTACAACCCAGCTGTAAACCCCGGCCATAAACGCAGGCCAAAAGGTGCCCTGTGTTACGCTCACCTGATTCCCACGGGGGCGTTGATCTGGACTGGCCCGCTGTTGCTTCCACCAGAGTAACACGTAGAGCAGAGATGACAGACTGGACAGACCCACTTAGCTTTGTTTGTCGGGCTCGTACGGATATCTTTCTGCAATGGAGAAAGGGAATTAACCTCCCGTAATCTGAGCGTTAACCCGCCTTCCCACTCCCCTTGTCTGCCCACAGAACACTCCTGAAGTCCCCTCTTAATCTCACCTGATGATTTGGAAAGATGAGCTCTCCATCCTGCGTCGAGCGCAGGGGCGCGTAGACGACCAGTTACTTCACTGGCGTGGAGGAATTGATGAGTTCCAGTATTGACTCTAAAGTCCAATTGTTCGTAAGAGTTCAAAAGTCTGATCTTCACTCTGCCAGATTCCTTGCAGGTTGCAGATTTAAACCACTAGAAGAGTTCCAAGTGGCAATTGGTAAGATCCTGGTAAGTCTATTGTGGTTCTCCCCTTTGGGGCCGGGGTACAGCGATGATGCAGAATTAACTGCGCCGACCCGAAATGAGGTGAGTACCCCCCCTGTGGTAAATCGGCTAAGTCTTTGGGGTTAGGTTGTATTGTCCTTGTTTTCCCCTTAGGGGCCGGGGTGCGGCGGTGATGCAGAATTGACTGCGCCGACCCGAGATGAGGTGAGTACCCCCCTGTGGTAATCAGGTAAGTCTTTGGGGTTAGGTTGTATTGCCCTTGCTCACCTATTTGTTCTGGTCTCCCCCAGGTGTTGAAGAACGGCCTGGAGATGCTGGGTTCGCGATGGAGTAAAGGAATGCAGCCCCGGATGGTGAGTTCAGCGCGGCGCTGCGAGGTGCGTGGCAACGCACCTGTGAAGGCTTCCCTCTTCCAGATCGACGATGTGCTGGATCAAGGATTCAGGTAAGGGTTTTGTTCTGACCTCCTCTTCTCCTTTTCTTGTTCCAGGTGTTCCAGGGCTGAAGCGGGCGTGGCTGAAGACTGGAGCTGCTGAAGACACGGTGAGCGTTACGCTGCAGCAAGCAGAATAACGCGAAGCACGTGTGACTGTCCGGGTGTGGCTTAAATAGCCTTGGAAGAAGTCCAAGGTAAATATTCTTCCACAGCCCCACCCGAGAAGAAAGGAGTCCCTGAGGTAAAATAGTCCCTCTAAGCCTCATTTGGCTTGTGGTTTCGTGCAGCAGGTAAGTTACCAGGTAGGTATGCAGCATGGTCTGCATCAGGTAAGTTTTCTGTAATGAGCATGGCGCCAGGACTGACTTTATTCTTATGAGCCTGGCGCCATAGGCGCCAGGACTGTAGCCAAATAGCCCCTAACTGGGGTTTTTGGGCATGCTTCAAGTGGCATGATGTCTGCTTCCGGGGTTTCTGGGCCTGGTCTGGCTTTCCGGGGGCAGGCATCGTGACACCCTGTCCTAGACTCCACGCCCCACCAGTTCACCCCAGGTTAATGGCCCCTGTAAAATTAGGACACCCAATATTATAGCAACACTGTAGGAACCCATTCATAATGACTTCTAACGAGACACGAAAACTTGGACAGCTCACCCCTTGCCCTGAGACCCAACCTCGTGACCTACGATACCCGGCCAACAGGATGATGGTAACCATGTATTGATGCATCACCAAAGGACCCCACTCTAGGTGCATTCCTCCTGTGTTGCATTAACCTGTAGAATAACCTATTGTAGGATTTACAGGGAAAGATAATATTGCGGTATTGAATGAATGCGGTGTGCGTGGCCTTAGGGAAGAAAGCCAAGGAAGACGTTCATCAATGACACTGGCCACGCCTGGCACAACAGCACCGCCCGGATGAGCCCAGCTGACCTGCCCGGCCCACGTTGGCAACCAGTGACTTCCACCAACCATGGCGCACCACATCACAGCTGCACCTATAGTTAGTCGTCGCCACCCAATCCCCACGAAACATGTGCCCCCTATGGTGTGTAGGTTCATATGACGCATTTTGTAAATATATACGCCTGTCTTTGAAAGTGTCAGACAGAGCGCTCTAGGAGTTTGCAGAGTCCTTTGCATGCTCTATTTCGACTTATATAAACTCCCATTAAGCTCACCCGCACTTGGTCTTAGCCTTATTCCCATCTTTGGAGAGTCCATTACTGCCTCTCAGTGCGGGGAGGGTCGTGCTATCTGGGGACGCTCGCCTTCACTCTGCACCAGCTGCAAAACTAGTTCCAACGGCAGCTGTACAGAGTCTTGGTTGCTGGTCTTCTGGCGAAAGCAACATCTCCATTACATCTTCCGGGAGGTCCCAATGCTGGTTATCTTAACCTCTCAGAAGCCAGGTGTGAAGGTTCAGAATCCTTATTTTTGGGTGAAGAATTTTGAGAGCAGATCCTCCCTTTGGGATAGACGATTTGGAGGGCAGGTGGCGATTTGGATGCCCAGAAGGTCCGGGTACCACATTCTCCTCACACAATCTGGGGCAATGAAGATCATGGGCTTCTCAAACTTCAACTTCCTGATGACATGACTAATGACAGGGACTGGAGGAAACGTGTACAGCAATGGAAATTCACAGTCTCCTAGAGCTCCTCTCTGAGGAAATTCCCTGGAGCAGAACAGATTGCACTTCCTGTTGACACTGGATGCAAACAGATACACATGGGTTCCCCAAAGGGCGAAGATCTCTTGAAGGACTTCCTGAGCTAGCACCCACTCATGGGAGACTGTGCTCTGCCTGCTCAGAGCGTCTGCCACAGTGTTCTCCATTCCGACTAGGAGAACCGTCGAAAGAGATTCATTCTTGCAGTGGCCAAAACCAGAGGTGCATTGTCTCTCTGCACAGTGGTAGTAACCCTAAACCACATCTCTTGTTGAGGTAATGCATGGGCACTGTGTTGTCTGTCATTATCAGGACATTCTTTCCTGTACAGAGTGCAGAAAGGCCATGAGCACTAGTCTGATATCCCTCAGCTCCAAAAGGAGTTTGTGTTGTTTTGAATCAGATGGAGATCAGCGACCTCGGATTGTCATGAGCCCCC
Source organism: Ambystoma mexicanum (assembly GCF_040938575.1). Lineage (NCBI taxonomy): Eukaryota > Metazoa > Chordata > Amphibia > Caudata > Ambystomatidae > Ambystoma > Ambystoma mexicanum. The sequence continues at coordinate 745,857,729 of NC_090937.1, forward strand.
TAAACCTGTGAGAGGCATCCGTAACTACTGTTATCGCCGGCCATGGTTGCTAAAAGGGTTCCTTCCCCTTCAACATCAATGCTAATTACCTTAGCTCATTTGAGCACTCGGTTAATCTGTTAATTGAGCTGGAAAGCATTATGCCGTGCGGTGGTTTGAAAGTGAAAGTAAACCACTCACGGGACTCGCCTATGGTGAAAATAGGGCTACTTAACACGCGTTCCTTGGACAAGCATACTCAGTGTCCATGATCTCATCCTAGAAAGAGACTTGGATATTATGTGCATCACGGAAACGTGGCTCAAAGACCCTATAGGTCCAACTGGCAGTAATGCTACGCCAGAAGGATATATTCTATATAACAAAAACAGAGAGCTGGGGCAAGGTGGAGGCGTAGCAGTTATAGCAAAAGATGTGTTCCATCTTTTTAAAGCTAACTTTGACTGCAGTGGATGTGACACCATGCAGCTAAAGTTGACTCATACACCTAATGACTGACTTAACATTATTGTTGTTTATAGACCCCCTTCCCTGACCTCCGATTTTGAGAATGAACTAGGCTCGCAACTAAGCAAACTGGTTTCTGATCATTCATCCTCCTTGTTAGTAGGGGACATGACTAGATGGAGGAAACCCTGAGGACAAAGAGGCTACTGCTCTGGAAAATGCCTTGCACAATGTGTCTTTTCAAATAGTAAATAAGAAACCCACCACCCCACAAGGTAACCAGTTAGACTGGGTCTGCACCAATAACCTAGTCTCCTCTCAGATTAAGACGGAGCCATGTATCTGGTCTGACCACAGTTTGGTGACATTGGAAATAACCCTAAACTCTCCAATCAAGCTGTTAGAGAACCCACATGTGAAAATCACAAACCGAAACTTTAAGGGAATCGGTCCTGAGCAGTTAAAACTGTGCCGACTCCAGATCGAGGATTCTTTTTTAGTATACGACAGTTGCGAACACATGTTAGTTAAATATACCAAATCCATACAAGAGATGATCGATAAATATGCACCTCTTAAAAACAAGATGGTTAGGAAAAACAGCTGTAAGGCAAAATGGTTTAATGAACATAAATTTGCTCAAACAGAGTAAACGCGCCAAAGAACGTGTATGGCATAAGACCCACACGCAGGCAGACAGACAGACAGAACTGGAAACGTGCCGACCAAGTGTACCGGAAGGCTATTAGAGAGGCAAAGTCAAATTACTACAACATGGAAATCGAGGCAGCCCCAAACTCGACAAAAAAACTCTTCGATATTCTTAAGGACATAGAAAAGCCCAAAATCCTCTCCCCTTCTCACATCCCCACTAAAGAGGATTGTGAAAGGGTTCAAGCGGGTTTTGCCGCAAAAATAACCAAAGCCAGGAACAATATAATCCTAGCCAGAGATAACACCAGTTTGGAGCCCCTCAAAGAGGAAGAACTCCTATCCGTGGGAAAGGAAAGTTTTAGCTTTGCAGAAGTCTCAGAGGAAGAAATGTGCAGGGTAATGGCAGGCATGAAACACACTTCCTGCGCTGAAAACATTCTTCCCACTAAGATCATCCTGGATAACAAAGAACTTTTTGTCCCGGTACTGACAAGGCTAGTCAATGCCTCCTTCCTAGAAGGTGTAGTCCCGAAGGACTTAAAAAAAAGTGACCATCACACCGCTTGTAAAAAAAAGGCAAGCTTGGATCCCAAGGACCCCAATAACCTCCGTCCGATTACCAACTCCAATTTTATCGTAAAAATTTTAGATACAATTGCAACCAATCAGCTGCAGAAACATGTTGAAAATGCAGACGTGTTACATGACCAACAATCTGGCTTTAGAGCATCCCGCAATGCTAGACCTACAGACACATATGCTAGAAATGACAGAGAAAGCGAAGTCTGGGTTACTCATGCTGCTCGACCTCAGCGCTGCCTTTGATCTAGTAGACCACCAATTGCTACAGTCAGCATTGGATAAACTTGTAGGGTGCTCAACTAAAGCACAGGCCTGGTTGGCCTCTTTCCTGAAGTACAGGATGGCACGAATACACTGGGGTGAAAACTTCTCCGAACCAACCCCGATACTGTGTGGAGTTCCCCAAGGTGCCAGTTTGTCCCCTCTCCTGTTTAACCTTTATATAAGAAGCCTCTGCTCGCTGTTAGAAAAAAGTGGCGTGATTTTTACCAATTACGCTGATGATACTCAGCTACTATTTGGGTTAACAGGAGACCATGCCGTGGACAGTGCGCAGATCGAGAAAGTTTATAATATTATCGACACCTGGATGCAGAAGCACTGGATGTGCCTAAACACCACCAAAACGGAATTAATGATCTTTGGATCGAATCAAGCTAGGTCCAAGCTAGATCCCCAATATAAGAATTTCCGTATTAAAGATGCAGCCATAACAGTGGTACCCAAGGTAAAAACCCTGGTAATGATGGTCGAAGCTTCCTTGGGATCAGGCGCACAGGTTAGTTACTTATATAAAAACAATCTGTACTACCTGCGTCTCCTAAGAGCTATCAGACCATAAATTAATGAGATCAACGCAGCCTCCATCGCCAGAGCTATTCTGCTATCACGCCTGGACTACGGAAATGCGCTGTTATTGGGAGCGTCAAAAAGGGAGCTAGCTAAATGCCAGGTCATGCAAAACGATGCTGTTCGCATCATTAAAAGGAAGAAACAAAAGGACCATATATCAGACAGTAGGAGGGACTTACACTGGCTCAGAATCGAGGATAGTCAAATTTAAAGCGCTAACGATTTTCCATCGATGCCTCTTTGGAAAGGCACCTGCCTACTTTAAGAAGCACTTCTCCTGGTATGCCCCCGTAGAGGCCTAAGATCTGCTAACACTGGCCTCCTAAACATCCCAGAAGTCAAACGGGCATCAGGAAGGGGCAAATCCTTTCCCGTCAAAGCATCCAAATACTGAAATGAGCTCCCCAGGCAACTAAGACAACAAGAAAACTACGCTACTTTCAGGAAAGCTCTGAAAACTAGACTTTTCCAATAACTTAGCGCAGCGAATTATCGAGAGACATAAATTGCAAAGGACCAAAACTGCGCTTCACCGCGCCCTGATGCCTGCGGGCTTTCGGCGCGTAACAAGCATAAAGTAAAGTAACATGTTCTCCTCGCATGCCCCACAGGAGATCTTGCGCGACCTTGCTCGGGACCCGACGCAGGTCCGTCATTCTGCTGGAGAACTATGACCACTGAGATCCAAGGGCCCATTGAAGAGACCTCAGATGGGCTTCTGGCACCAGAAAAATGCAGGCGCCCGAACAACCTTAGAAAGTCAAAGGCCGGTAGACGTTGCCCGTTTTCAAATGTCATGGCCATCTGGGGAATATGTTGAGCTTTCCTTGAGGAAGCATCCAGGACAGATTCAATGAATTGAAGCTTCTGAGAAGGTATCATGTGGGACTTCTTGAAATTGAGCTAGAAGGCCAGTTTGAGGAGGGAGTGACAGGTGACGTTGCAACGTTCCAGGACCTGTTCGAGAGAACGGGCCCTTATCAGTCAAACGTCCAGGAAGGGGAAGATGTGAATCCCTGCCCATCTCAGATTTGCTGCCACTACCACCATCATCTTGGTGAAAATACTTGGGGCAGACTGGAGCCCGAATGGCAGAACCCACAATTGAAAATGAGAACTGCCAATGGCAAACCTCAGGTACTTCCTGTGCTTGTGATGAATGGACACATGGAAGGAAGCATCCTGAAGGTCCAATTATATCATCCAATCCTGGAGTGACCATCTTGAACTTGTCCTTCCTGAGGAGGAACTTTTTCAAGCATCTTAAGTCCAACATGGTTGTAGCCCTCAGTCCCTTATAAGGTATTAATAAGGGCAGTACCATCCCTGGTTCCTATCCGCCACAGGCACTGGCTCTATGGCGCCCTTCTCCAGCAGAAAACAAATCTCCGGCAAAAGGAGCGGATCGGGATCCTTGAAGGACTGACTCCCTGGTGGACAATCAAGAGGCCTTTTCAAGAATGGGAGGCAGTAACCATGGGCTACAGTTTGCAGGGGCCAAGCATCGGAAGTGATGCCTCACCATTCTTCTAGATGTCTAGTCAGCCTGCCCCACCCCCCCCCCCCAATGGTGCGGTGGACCAATGCCTCAAAGGTTTTGGTGTAGCAGAGGTGGCTTCTGATGGCAAGGAGGTTGCAGCTGCTTGGGTGGACTTACCACCTTGTCCTCAAGGAAATCTCCTCTGGCCCCTTTGTGTGCTCTGACCTCTTGTCCCCCCCAACCTTGAGAAGCTGTGTGGGTCTGTTGCGGCTGTCAATTTGCTGCACACAGCGATTTTGCCACTGCTTTTGAGGACTGAAGCTTTTCCAAGCTTTCATCAGCCTTGGAGCCAATCAAACAGAGCTGTTGAAAGACATGTTTAAGAGCCTTGTTTGGACATCTGATGCAAAGTCAGAACTGCGCAGCCAGGCAAATCTATGTGAGACAGTACTGGCTGCCATCGCTCGGCTGACACGGTCAGCTGAATCCAGTGCGGACTGGAGCGACTGGCACATAGCCTCCTTGCCATCCTGTACAATATTCATAAATCCTTCCCTTTCTTCACTAGCCGGGATGTGTTCAGCAGCCATAACCACCACTTCCCACAATATGAAAGTAAATATGGCCAATATACTCGTGGCATTGATGGAATTTAATGCCATACTGCTGGCTGAGAAAACTCTTTGCTAGGGTATCAAACTTGTTATCGTCCCTATCAAGGGGCAGTGTAGGATAGGCGGCTGTCCTTGATGACAAAGTAGCAGCCTGCACGCACCACCAGACTCTCTGGAGACTGATGTTTTGATAGGAATACCAGATCTACACTCGCAGGCCTGGAATTCCTAGGGAAATCCTTATTAACAGCAGGATTTGTATCAGGACTTTCCCAATTTGCTATGACTCTGTTCACCAGAGCAGTATGGAAAGGGAGAAGTGGGTCCTTAGCAGGGACCTTTTCGAGACTATCTTGGTCATTCTGTTTTGTGAGAAATCTGAGGGCATTCTCACATTTAGCCCCCTGAACGCCCACCCTCTAAGGTAACCAAGGGAAAGGCAAAATTGCCAGATCCCGACCTTGTGGCTGAGTCTGTGAGAGAGAACTACTTGAATAGAGGGGGTTAGGATACCCGAGGGTGATACATGGTATCCACCCCCCCCATCTCCTCTCCGACTTTGACCTACCCAACCCCAGACTTCATTGGATATATTAAAGCACACCGTCTTGGTTTCCCAAAATACTACTCAAGTACTGTGATGAAGCTGGAGTCAGGAGGAATACATACTTCCTATGTGAAACACCACTATGGTACTGGGACGAAGAAGGTGCAAACAGAGGCACACCAGCATACTCAATGGAGATGTCCCAATTACAAGGCCAGGCAAGTGAAAGTATATCCACTTGCAAACTATTAACCAGTCACAGGTGTATGAAAAGGAGGGAGAAAGCAGTAATAGCAGTCCTGGGAGGGACAGAAGCAGAAATGAAGTCAGAAGAGAAGCTGAAAGGAAGCGAGACTCTGAGGGGGGGGCGGTTATGTGCAGTGCTGCAGCCTGGAAAGCGCACACCCCCTAGGGACTAGGAAGGCTGTTGGTCCTGGCAGGTGTGGCCTAGGACCTTGGGACAGGGGCAGAGGAAGGAGGCAAGCTGATGGGCCATTCTTCTATCCACCAAGAGGAGTGCTCGCGCTCATGGGGCACTGTAATAGTGGAGTGGCTAAGGGGTAGAAGAAGAACCCCTAAAGGCATTGCACGAAGTTTGTGGCAAGCACAATAGAAAGGAAAGTCTTCATAGGGGAGCCGGTGAGTGTGATGCTGAAAACCCCTGTGTGACTGATTGCGAGTGCTAGAGAAGAACTTCTAGGCTATAAAGCAGTATACATTGTATCAGAGTGGTCTCGCTCCTTCAAAGAAGGGAAGAGACTTTTTGAAAGCCTCCATGTGAAATGTACTTAAAAAAAAAAACTCTGTGTCAAGAAAGAAGACAAATAAGGGAAGCTGGGGGCGTGGCCAGCTGTGGATGGAGACACAACTTAACATTCAGGCTTGGATGGCGCATCACGGGATCTGCCTAAATGATGAAACAATGGAGTTACTTATCCTTGGTTCACACCCCAGACTCAAACTTGACCCTGCCTTCAAATCTTTCATTATTGATGGGAATACCATCAAGGTCTCATCGGATACAAAAACGTTAGGCATCTACCTTAGCTCCACACTGTCGCTCACGAGACAACCCAATGCTGTAGCATCTGCCTCCGACTATAACTGCAAACATATCACTGCTTGCAGACCCTTCCTCACTTCTAACCCTTATTATGGCCAAAATTGACTATTGCAATGCCCTCTATTTAGGGACTAGCCAAAAAAAAAATATTAATAAGCTACAGGTAACCCAGAATAATGCCATCAGGGCTGCCCTCAACCTACCGAGGAAATTCCACATATCTGACATGTGTCGGAACTTAAATTGGTTACCTGTTGCACACAGAATTTCTCTAAAAACACTTGCTCTGACACACAAGTCAAGGGCTAACCTGGTATCCCTACAAAATATCCCCCCCAAAAATATCGCCGTACATATGGCCGTTTGTCTCGCCATAAGCTATATTTTTGGGGAGGATATTTTGTGGGAAGGGGGATGCAGGGGTGTCCCCCGCACATTTTAAAATAATGCAGGGGTTGCGGGGGTGTCCCCCGCAGGGTCCATGGGTCAATATCGCCGCAAAAATATGGCGATATTTTTGTATCACGATATTTTTGCAGGGATATTAACACATGGAACTGCTAACCTGGCCCCGGCATATCTTGCCAACTGCTTTACAGCCCACACCTCCTCCAGACCATTGAGATCCGCACAAGCCCACTCACTAACCATACCTAGAATCATACCATAGAATCCAAAGACAGCTGGTGGATATAACGTCCCAGTTCTCGAAGCTAAAATACCAAATTCTGGTTACATGAGCTTGATTCTGCTACATCTTGTACATAATGTATATATCCATTGTAACAGTTGCCGGATTCAGATGCATCTTGTACATAATGCACTCCATTCATTGTAATCCATTGTATTGTATTCATTGTATTGTATTCATTGTAATGTAATGTATGACCAATGGTCTGTCTACTACACGTCCTTCACCTTACCGTTATGTCACAGACTGCATTTATAATTCATGTACATCTTTGTTTGTTGTTTGTACCCTATACATGCTCAAGTATTATGTATGTACACACTATGGAACTCATGTACTCTTTTAAAGAATACGCTCAGATGCCTCAAGGCCAGGTGCGCAATATAGATAAAATAAATACATGCTGCTGCGGTGAGCTCCACACTCTTGGCCACCCCTTGCTCCCCAAATACCCCCTAATTTCGACCCGACACACGCCGAAAAACCCTGCAATCATTCTTGGCGAGCCTGAGCTCCGGAAATCACCACGGAAACCACATGAAAATCAATGTGGCATATGATGAAGGATGTGACCAAAATGGCAGACGGACTATCTTGACAGCAGGAAAGAGGCCCTGGAATAGCGAATGATCCCACCCCCAGCTGAAGTGCACAAAGCAAATGTAAGCCAGCGGGAGTCGGAGGAGCCCTGAGGCGACCTGTGGAGCGGACAATGCCGGGAACAAGTTATCGATCACAAGCAGCACTCCCAAGGATAACATCTCATCCCCCACCCAGACACCGGCCTGGGACTGACCGCTTAACACACAAGGAAGGATCCAGCAAGAAGAGTCCTGCAAGGGGCACCTAAGAATGTAGAAGAAAACTACTGATGGGCCTGCTCTGGAATGAGACACCAAAAGCAAGGTACGACGCAAGCGCTACAGGGAGGGAGACATTCAAGGCCCGCTCAAGCCCTCCCTACGAGGGAAGTTACCCTCAAGCCATCAACCTGGGATATGGGATACGGTCCTCGGGGTATGAGCCCTCATCTCGGGTTTGTGAAGTCACCTGTACCCACAGCCTTTCCACCCTCACAAGCAGCAGATCCCAAAGGTGAAGGCGGAGGGGTTGGAGAGAGGCATTGGAAGTGGGGCCAAGAGCAAGGAAAGGTCATATGGAACTAATACAGACAGAACTAGTCAGAAAGTGCGAGGGCCCAGATAAATCAGCAAAATACAAAAGAGGGACAGCTATTTTCAAGGGCTGCGCGTAGCAAGGAAATGACCAAGCAGGCGAATAAGCAAAAGGGCCTCCAGTCAGGGGATATCAAGGCGATAATGCAGGGACAAGAGGGACTGATGCGGCACCAGCAGACAGCTGCACAGGTCCACTCAGCAGAAGCAGACATGGAACAACTTGAAGCAGATGATTCCACCCCCCCCGACCTCCCCACGTGGCGCTCCGACCTCCAGGAAATGCTAGCTGAAATAAAGAAAGAACTTAAGGACTGTGTCCTGAACCTCACTAAGTTAATTACAGACTTGAGCAAATAGATAGCTGTTGAAAGAAGGGTTGATGAAACCGAGACAACGCTATGTGAACAAGGCTATGAGCAAGAGGAATTAGCTAAACGAATGGCTGCAATGGAACAGCAAATGGAGCGGATGGTGCACAAGCAAGGGGACTCCGAAAACAGGCCCAGGCCTAACATCAGGCTATGCTGGATACCAACATCAGTCCCAGACAGCGATCTGAAAGAATATGTGCAGGCATTATTCCACCACTTGCTTGCAGACTCTAAGGCAGATGGGATAATTCTGGATGGTTTATACAGCTTACCAACAAAGGAAGAACATGCCACCAGATGTGCTCATAAGGGTGCACTTCTTTGAGCTGAAGGAACAGATCATGAAGGAGGCTAGGAAACAGGAGCCTCTAAGATTTTGAGAAAACAACATACTGATGTATCAAGATGTGGCTGCTGCAACCTTACAGCAACGCAAGCACCTGAGAATTGTGATGGCCTGGTTGCAACAGAAGGGAATACGGTATAGATGGACCTACCCATGTGGCCGCTGATTCAAATAGCAAGGTAAACAACATCAGGTGGCTAAAGAGGAGATGTCGGACTTAATGGAGCACTAGCAGGACAGAAAAGAAAGTCAAAGGCTACCCCTATACATAGACGCACACATCGACTCCACACTCTCCTTCTGTCCTCACATCTCTGACATCTCTAAGAAGTCCCAATACCACCTGCACCTCCTCAGAGGTATTCTTCCTTTCCTCACCTTCCCCCAAAGCTCACTGTCTCCAGAGCCCTGGAGTTCCCTCTATGCTGGAATACTGTAACAGCCTATCTAAATCTGCCTGCCTCTACTCTCCGCCCTCTGCAATTTATCCAGAACAGGACTGCAAGACTTGTTCTTGGCCTCAAGCCCAGGGATCTTATCTCTCCATGACTGAAATCTCTGCACTGGCTCCCAGTGACTGAGGATTAAATTTAAAACCCTTTGCACTGCCCACAAGGCCTTCTGGGGGCTGGGGCCGAAATACCTTCAACTCTCTCTTCCTAAATATCTTCCTTCCCGAGCTCTTTGGTCATCCGCCTCCAACTCCCTCAGGGCCAGTCGCTTCTCCAAGCAACGAGTTGGTGGTAGATCTCTCTCTTCGGCAGGGGCCTCCCTCTGGAACAGCCTTCCTGAAACTTGAGGAGAACCATCTTCGGTTCCGGAAACACCTCAAAACCTTCCTCTTTGCTTCTGCTTTATCTCTTCCTCTCCCCTGCTCATTCCTGGCTGAAACTGCACTGGTTTCATGGCCTCCCTCTCTGCTCACAGGCCCGGCCCTGCCAGTTGCTCACCTACACTGCCTCCCTGGCAACCCTGCACTTGGAGACTTTCTGTATCCCTACAGTCCCCCTACCTTCACTTATGCCTGCACTTGCCACTAGCTGGCCTTTATTTATTCTTATCCTTCTATCCCATGTATTGCACTTTCCCCTCTCCCTGCACCCTCGCACTTTTTACCTGGCCTAGTAGGATCGTTCTCTTTCTTCCCCCTCCCTTGCCTCATCGCGCCTTGAAACACTTGTATATATGCGCGTTATAAATGCCATATCATATCATAGGTGCATAGGAACTGCAGCGCAGGCTAGGTTCAACAAATACTAGCCCAAAGATCACAGGAGTAGAAGTGTCATAAAAATAAAAGTTTAATTAATGACTAGACAAACATCTAAAAAGGCCAAGAAAAAGGGCCTACAAGGTGCAATTAATAAGCAACATAGGCGAGTACACATTTTGTGTGGGTTAGTAGCAATATTCGGTGCATTTTCATGTACTACTCCAAAGGTAGTGGTACGCATATTGTCGACACAAAACAATAGGTGTTTCTGGTTTGGAACAGAGTAGAAAACCAACAGATGTTGCGTTGTAGAGGCAGATTGTCTGAAGGGACCGAACTGTCGTCAGGACACTGGTGATGGTAAAAAGGTATTACAGTTAAGCTAGAAGGAGAAATGAGATGGTGTATCAGAAAGGGGGTGATCTAGGTCTTGACTTGCTAAAAGGGTGTGCTGCAGTTGGGAGACCTACCTTATTTAGTAAGGTGTCGTCTTCAAATGAAAAATAATTTTGATCAAACGTTGACTTCAGTACTGGCAGGGTTGTAAGAAATAGGATGCGGCAGTTGCTCGTATCTAAGAAAAAGGCTGGGTGTTGGTCCAGAGTGATGAATCACTTTCCACGGTGAGCTGACAGTGGGATGGACATGGGACCTATTTTAGGAGGATAAGGTGGATCTCAAGTAGGATAGTTTCTGTTTTTGTCGTGTAGTTCATTATTTAACTGTGCTGGGAAGTCTCAAGGTATCATGGCAGGAGTAGATTAGTTCCTGTAGAAAAGTGGTTGTTGATATAAATAGCTTAGTGGGTGACCACAGGGCTCAGCAGATATTAGGTGCAGCATAGGGTATCTGAATCGATGTGGGGGCTGATCAATTGTGCAAGGGAGTTGCAGTGAATTCATAATAAATCGGAGTAAAATGGTGGCTAAGTGGCGACCACGGGGCTCATCATAGCAAAAAATGAGGCATGGGGTGCCTTTCGATGGCCATGTGAGAAAAATTCAAAAATGCAAAAGTACTGCATTGAATTTGTTATTCTGTCAGAGTTAACGGGGACCGGCTCGTGGTGAATTGCCAACGTAATTCGTGTGCTTGTGGTTGAGAGGAATAGATTTGAAGCTCAAGAAAAAGTTACAAATTCAATATCGAGTGAGAGTTGTGTAGAACGTTTGTCTGTTGTGCGACTGAGAAATAGATGCGCGGTGTCCATTTTGTGAAAAATATGGCAGCAAGCAGGCTCAGCTTATGAGTGAATAAGAGATGGAATGGCCGTGCAGACGACTGCCAATGGCATGATGCAGTACTTATGGAGATACGTGAAGCTGGAAAGGCTGCAAAATGAGGCAGACGAGTAGGGGAGAGGGGTAACCTGCGGTCTGGAGCTCCGTCAGGCTCAAAGTCAGCATTGCGTCTTCGCGCATGCGTGTGGCGGGTGATTGTTTGAAACAAAGCTTTGTTAAAGTGAAAACCTTATTGTTCCAGCTCCTAACACCGGTAGAGCTGTGTCATAAGGGGAGGCGACGGTTGTGTGAGCACTGGATAATCATCGTGGGCAGAAACTCTTATCTTAGTGATAGAGCACATGAGTGACATGGATAGTTAATCCTGTAAAAAGCGTGTTCATGTCAAATAAATTTGGAAACGTGTTTGTTGGACAATGCACAACGGAGGAACATTAAAGGCTAACAGTTTCTATTCCTTGAATACTGAATGCTCAGGTTTGCAAGGAAAGAACAGCTTGAATTACAGGCCAAGTTAGATGGTCAGAAGACCGCTATTGTGGACAGCTGGTGTTTATATATCCTTTTTGATAGTGTTGTACAGGCCGGTGGACGGATTGGAGACCGGCATATGTTTGACATTGTAGCCCAGTTGCAGAGCATTACCATAGTGTAACATCAAAGTTATTAGAGCTGGAATTGTGGACAACAGGTGTTACATACTCATTGTTTTTTTTGTTTTTTTTTTTAAACGGTTTTTATTATTTTTTAAAACAATACAAACCAAACTGGCAGCGCTTTTTGCAACAATCACATGATCAATTAGTCAAGACCACTGCTCCCCCCCTAATCCCTCCCCCCTCAAGAGCTTGTTTGTCCTTCTCATTCCGTATCTGCTGCGTGTGGCAGGGTATCACCTCCTTCTGAGACTGCAGAATCTGTTACTGTTCCAAACAGTCCTGCTATTAATACTCTCCATGCCAGCAGGGCACTCACTTCTTCTTCCCCACACATGCTACATGCCTCCTGCCATACCACCGTTTCAGCCTCCGCCCATTTCTGCAATTCCCGCCACCATACCTCCACCCGTGGCTTATGGCACTGCTTCCATCCCATGGCAATCCTTCGTTTTGCGGGCACATATGCCAAGTCCTTCAATTTCCCAACATGTTTAAGTTTCCGTGGTCTGGGAAACCCTCCCAACAGGCAGGCCCAGGCCGTATCTATAATGAGCGTGACCCCTTTGTTCGCTAGTTATTGCGCCACTTCTCCCCAGAAACTCTCAATCACTGGGCAAGACCAGAACATGTGTGTCATATCAGCATGTTCCTCATCGCATTTTGGGCACGCTTGTCCCGCATTTACAAACTTCGATATTCTCATCGGGATCATGTAAGCTCTGTGCGTTATATACAACTGTATTTGTTGTAATCTAGCATTTCTTGATACCTTCTTGTGGTATCCCATAGCACGCTCCCACATCCCATCTTCCATCTGTGCTCCCACCTTTGTTTCCCAATCCAACCTCAAATGCATCGATTCCTTCCCAACCCGGGTCATCACCATCTCATACAATCTAGAGATCTCATGCCCCCCTTCTGATACTTCGTATATTGTCCCCATAGTGGCGTCTGGTTCCTCCTCCAATACAGTCTCAGGCCAGATTTTACGAATATTCTGCACCAGCCTTAGGTATGTGACATACTGGCCTCTATGCAAGACCGCCTCTTCCCCTAGTCCTTCAAAATCCCTAATGGCCCCCTCTTGCCAGACATCCCCCAATGTAACCAGCCCGACCGACTCCCAGTAGGTCCTGATTATCATCCTTAGTTGTTTGTCTTCCCCAGCCAAAGCAACCAGCGGCACCTGCGGGGAACACGGGTACAGGTCCTCCATCATTCGACATACTCTACGCCACATCTTCCACCCCAGCAACCTCATTCCCGGGCGCTCCTTCATTTCTGACCTAGGTAACCAAATAATTTCCTTCAGGTAGAACGGAGTGCAGTCCTGTCCAAACAGCCTAAATTCGGGAGTTACCTCATCAGAGAGCCATTTGACCACATAGTGCAACTGACCAGCTACACAATAGGCCTCAAAATTAGGCAGCTTAATACCCCCCCACTTTCATAGAAATTCTGCAACTTCCATAGTGCCACTCTATTCCGGGTGCCATGCAATAGGAAGTCTCTGCACATACTATTCAGCTTGGCAAAAAACTTCTTAGGTATCATATACGGAATATTTCTGAAAAAATGTAAGAGCCTAGGTGTAACGCTCACCTGATTCCCGCAGAGGCGCCGGTCTTGACTGGGTGAATGCCGTATCTTCAAAGATGATGTGTAACACACGGTTGGCTCTTTGGGCTGGACCTCTGTGCACAATATGTCTGACTCGAAGAGTAAGATGTCTTAGGTAAGTGAACGCCGAGCTCTCCATCTGCCTCGGGGCAGGGTGCCGTAACCAGTTTCTTCACTGGATAAGGGTGCAGGCCTCTTGACCTCAGAGGACTGCTGTCCGTCGTTAACTGCACGAACGGCAAGTTCTGGGCACTTCAAATGTCTTAAAAGTCTTTTGTAATGATATCTCTTGTTTTGCAGGGTTCCGGCGATGGCGGATGGCGGGCTGATGAGAGTTGAGGATCGAACCCGCGTGAGGAATAGAAGCGCCTGGAAGCGCGTAAGTAAGCGCTTGTAGCCTGCTTCACGATGCGCACTAACTGTCCCTTTTATCTTGCAGGTACAAGTTCGGAGCTTTAGAGAAGCTGAAGGGTGCTGGAATACCCACTGGATTCGGCGTGGGAAGGAGTAATGGCACGTGAGTAATAAAGTTGCCCAATGTCTTTAAACGCACCTTCTTTTGTCTTTCAGATGCGGGATGCAGCGCCGAAGGCCTCCGGAGCGTGCGAAGAGCTGGTAAGCTTTTGTCTTTCAGATGCCGGAATGCAGTGCGAAGACCTCCGGAGCATGCGAAGAGTAGGTAAGCCTTTGTCTTTCAGATGCCGGAATGCAGCGCGAGGCGTTGGTGACAGCCGATGGACCAGGTAAGAGATGCGCTGCCACTGAAGACCGTAGTGCTAACCTGTTCTTTCTTTGTCTTTACAGGTGCTGCTGAAGACTGGATTTCAGGATGGTAAGCCTTTGTTCCCTTAGGCCCAGGATCAGAAGCAGAAGACACGATGAGCGTTCTGCTGCAGAGAATGCAGAATAACGCAAAGCAAGATTCATCCATCGGGTGTGGTTTAAATAGCCTCCTGTAGTGCTTAGGTGTCTCCTTCCACAGCCACGCCTAGGTAAGAAAAGAGTTCCTGCTTTCCAGAAGAGTTCCAGTGTTCTGAACCTAGGGAGTGGCTCTTGCCCCACCCAACAGGAAAAGTAGTCCCAAACAGAAGAGGATCTGGGGTTCAACTGGCAGGTAAGTAAGCAGCATGGTCTGCTGCAGGTAAGTCCACCCAAGCATTATGAGCCCGGCGCTTTCAGCGCTGGGACTGGGCATCTTTATGAGCCTGGTTCCACTGGCGCCAGGACAGGGTCCAAAAGGTCCCAATTGGGACTGGCTGGCACTCGGAACCGGGGTTATGGGTCTGCTTCCAATGGAGTCGGGCAAGTCCTGATCTTTTGGAAGCAGAGATCATGACACTAGGCAGGACCACCATTTTGAGCATCCCCCACCCCCGTCCCATCATCGCCAACGGCAACTTCTCCCAAAACGTCATGCTTATACGGATTTTTCCCACAGCCACCTCGGTGTTATGCAAATGTTCCTCCTCTACCGTGTGATACACATCTATTCCGAGGTAGCGGAAGGAACCAACCGCCCATGGTATCGGCAACACTGGCAACCGCTCTAAATACTCATTGTTGATGTTGTACAGGCATATGTTTGACATTGGGGCTCAGTTTCACAGCATTCCCATAGTGTAACATCAAAGGTATTAGAGCTGGAATTGTGGACAACAGGTGTTACATCCTCATTGTTGATGTTGTACAGGGTGTAGGATACAACTGGAGACAGGCAATATGTTTGACATTTTAGCGTTATAGTTTTTCTTTTCAGAAAATTGTACAGTAATCGCATAGTGTGCCAAATAAATAATTAGCAGTTCAAATTGAAATTATTGCATAGAGAAAAGTGCTGACTGATGAAACAACACTGTTGAAAAAACTGGTTCTATAGAGACATTTAGGCCTTGTTTCACCGAGTTGAGATGATAGATCCATTGTTGCTCGAGTTTGCGAAGGGCTAAATCTCGGTTACCTCCCCTGAAAGGGTTTTTTGCTGTTTGTAGAATAAACCAAAAGATATCATTACGGCTGGCTGTGTTTCTTAGCTTTAAAATGTGCCACCATGGGTTCGTCTTCTACTGCATTTTTGATGCAGGATCTATGTTCACATATCCGATGTTTGATTTCTCGTTTACACTTGCCTACATAAAGGAGTTTGCAGTGGCATTGGATAGCGCATACGGACCACTTAGTTTTGCAGTTTGTGAACGTGTTGAATGTCCAGGGTTTGCCATTGAGATCAATTTGTTTTATGTTCTTGGTGAAGTAGCAAGCTCCACATCTGTAAAGACCTTTTACAGGGGGTAGGTGCCACAGTGTTTGTTGAGGATAGGGTAGTGGAGTTCTTCGTAGGTCTGTAGTGAACTGTGTTTTAGATTTCTGCTGCGTTTAAACGCAAAATGTGGTTTTTCAGGTCTGAAGGATTCCACGTACAAGATATCCCAATGTCGAATGACAGTTTTTCTGAGCGAGTTACTCAGAGGTGTGAAGGTGGTCATGCATGTGATTTTATCTGTGTTTTTCCCGTGGCGTGGGAGTAAGACAGGACTCTCTTTTTCGTGCTCTACGAATGATGTGCCCCGGGTAGCCTCTTTCTTTTAGACGGGTAGATAGCTCAGAGCTTTTGATATCATAGTCTTCTAAAGCAGTACAGTTGCGTCTCAGTCGAAGAAATTGACCGTAGGGTAGATATTCTTTTAGCTATGCAGGGTGAAAGCTGTTGAATTCCAACAGGCTGTTTTTTGACGTCGGTTTCCTGTGCAGGGTGGTTCCCGAGGTTTTGGTGGTGGTTTTATAGATTGTTAGATCTAGAAACGGTATTGATATTTTGTCATATTGTATAGTGAATTTGATGCAGGTATTGTGTGTATTAAGCCATGCTAAAAACTGAAGCAGTAATATCTCAGTGCCTTTCCATATCATAAACGCATCCTCTATGTAACTATACCAGCACCCTACATTGGTATTGAAGGTGTTCGTGTTGTGGAAGATCAATTTTTTTTTCAAACGAGTCTATAAAGAGATTGGCCACGTCTGGGGCAAAAGTTTCCCCCATACCCGTACCGTGGCATTGCTGGTGAAACATTTTCTCAAAAATGAAGTAGTTCCCCCATTAGGGCAATTCTAGTGCATTCTAGAAGGAATACTGTTAGCGGTTCAAGGTTGGATCTTTTGTCTAGGTAGGTAGCTAGTACTTGGATGCACTCTCGTTGTTGGCTGCTAGTGTAGAGCGACTCCAAATCAAGTGTTACTAGGAGATCTTCTTGGTTGATTGTCAGTGAACGGAGTTTCTTTATTGTAGCGGTAGTATCTTGTATGTATGATGGTATTTGACTGAAAATGATCAATATAGATAGATGGTGGTTCAAGCACGGATCCAATTCCTGAAACTATGGGTCTACCCAGGGGCTGGATGTTTTTTTGTTCATCTTAGGAAGGAGGTAGAAGGCTGGCAAGATCGGATGATGGTTAACAAGGAAGGCCTCTTCGTCTTTGTCTATCCAGCCTTCTTGCCAGGCATGGCACATCAAACTCTCCATTTCTAAGAGGAGTCTTGTTGTATGATTGGCGTTGATTTGCCTATAGCATTTAGTGTCTGATAGTTGTTTGTGAACTTCACTTTTATAGAGGTGCCTGCTCCATAGTACGATCCCTCCTCCTTTGTCTGCCGGTTGGATGACAAAGTTGTAGTTTCCTTCAAGAGTTTTTAAAGCTAGTTTTTCATTTTTTTACCACATTGTCTGTGTTACGAATTTGCTTCATAAACAACTGGTGCATTTCCATTAGAATACGGTTTTCGCACGCTAGAATCTCTGGACAGACCATGGACGACAAGGGTGTGAACGTCAATGGTGGTTTTAAGATGGTGGATGTCGTGGGTCTTTCTCTGGACTATTTCTGAAGAAATATTTAAGTCTGATGGTGCGAAAGAACTTTCGTAGTTCGACTTCTGCGTTGAAACGGTCTGTGGGAGTGCTGGGGATGAAACTCCGGCCTTTGCTCAGGATGTCAATTTCGTCACTTGATAGGATGCGATTACTCAGATTGAAAATGGGTATTACCACGTCTGTTGAGCTGGAGGGATCCATTGTCTTGTTCGCATTCAATGTGGTCCTTTATGTCTTGGTCTACCCCTTTGGCCTTGTCCTTGAACAAACTGTTTCGAGCCTTGATTGGAGGTGGATGGTCCGGAGTTGGTGGAGTCTGAGTCGCTGCTGTTAGAGCTGTTCGAGAAAGTCACAAATTTCTTCTGAAATTGACGTGAATTTTGTCTTTTGGTCTGTGCGTTTTCATTGAGTTGGTTGTAGAATCCTGGTACCAGGTACGGGTAGGTCTTTTCCTCTTTGTAATTTTTTATGTCGTTTTGAAGTTTCCATAGTTCTTTTATCTATAGTGAATTTTTGTTACTTGATTATTTCTTCTTCAATTTTCTCTAGCGGAGTCTTGATATCGGGTATTAGAGTCTTTTTTTATCTTTTCTTCCAGGGTTCGAAGTTGTTCTTTTTGGGTTTTGGTTTCTTCTTCGGCGGTTTCTATCACTAGGATAACCCCAATCCTGTGAAGACTTATTTCCTACACTGCTGAACTTGGTCATGAATCTTGGATTATCTAAGAAATCTTCTGGTATGTTTTTGACTTGAAGTCCGTCTATGAACAGGGGTAGCCTTTGACTTTCTTCCTGTCCTGCTAGTCTACCAACCCTCTGGAGTCAGGCCCCCTTTCAACAAAAAAGAGGGTCTCCCTTTGTCCCGCCTTATTTCGGGACTTAATGGAGCAACAAAACCCTCACTCTGCAGAACAAGCTTCACCCCAGAGGGGGGAGGGGCCACATCCACAGCGGATGCTCAGGAAGGATGGATGGCAGCAAGCTCACCACTTACCGAAGGGGAGAGGGAAAGACCAAATATTTACCTTGGTCACATTATACGCCCCGAACAAAAGACAAGACCAGTTCCTGCAGAAAATTGGAGGATGGTGCGAGGGTCAACTAGTCATAGCCAGTAACTTTAACAGTGCTATGGACCCCTGTGAGAAATCTTGGGGTATTCTCCAAGCTAGATCATTGGAATCCCTTATTCAAATGGCCAGGGAAGAACGGGCCCTCTTATCCCAACCCTAGGGCTAGATGAGCGGCGAAGGATCACCTGGGGTTATGCTCCGGGAAATGCCCCAGGTGAGATGCATTGGTATACCAAGGAAGAAGAAGAGGATGAGATCCTGAATGCCTTTGCAAGCTGTACTACATCTGCCTCACTTCCTTCCATTGAATCTCTCTGGCCCAGATCCAACAACCCATCTGTATATAACAAATCCCCCAGGATCCCAAACCCAGTTACACCCAGAAACTCTCTCTCTCAGAATCCCTGTTTTCCTATGTCCTACCTGAGTACTCCTGATCATTTTTTTCCACGTTCCTCTGGTTATTACTTTCCCAACTCCCATTCAGAATTGACAAAACACTACTGTTCCCATAATCCCCCCTAAACAAGTCACAAAACCCACAACGTTCACGTTTCTGAGTTAACCAACCGCCCCTTTCTCATAACACCTTTTCCCCATCCTACAACGTAGGGTACTCAGAAACTGTTCGCCCCACCCCCTTTTCTGACACGAACACTTTCGTACACTACGAAAGACAATGGACTAACAGCAGAGCCGTTTACCCGACATGTCCCAATGCAGAGGTCAGGCAAAGTCAGGCAATTGACCAGAAGCACACACACACCCGATGGCCCTTTCCCTTACCCACATGGGGAAAAGGTGGACGACGAGAAGACACTACGAGCAAGGCAGACCACATGACGAGAGAGCTATCCAAGCAAGGCAGTTCAAGAGGAGGAGAAAGGCGGCGAGAAGACGAGAAGTGACCTTGCCCTTTCTGACCCAGATCCGCAAGGCCTCCATGGAAGGAATCGTAAGACCGCAAACAATAGCCAGCGTGTGTTGCAGCAGATGGCAACGGTACACAGAGCGCGCCTATGCTGATAAGCAGGACAGAGCGAGAGAGACGCCTGCTACCGTGGTACCGACCTTGACTCCAGATACAAGAAAAGCCAAGCGGCTCGTCACAGCTGGTGAGACGAGTGGAGAACCGATAAGAAACCAAACTGCGTTGAACGAAAGTCACAAAATGGCAAATTAAGGGAAGTTCAAAGAACTGTTAACATTAAGTGAAAATCAGCTGCAGCGGGGTCCGGCAACACGAGGGTGCTCAAGCGAAAGACTCTGGTTGATGCCATGTTTGTTTAATCTACCTATGCCAGAATGCCCTAGGACAGCTGCAAGGAAAACGTCAAAGTGGCCATACAGGGGTCTAGCAAAGCCCCCTGTACAGATGAGTCTTTCACCTGCATGTAATTGGAAAGCTAAGGGAGATTATTATTTTATAGGATTTATAATGCATCAACTATGGCCAGAAGGCATCAAGGTGCTGGCGGGGAAAAGAACCTCACAGAAGACAAAGCCTCAAAAGACCAGGAAAGCTGAATAGGTGCCTTCCTGAAAGGAAAGTATTCAACCAGAGTTCTCTGATATAACGGAAGAACAAGTTACTTACCAACTGTAACGTTCTTTCAACCTGATGTTCCTCCCACGTATTCCTCATCTTAGATATCTTGACTCCCAGCTCTGCTGCTTCAGAAACATTTTTCACTAGAGGGCGGCGTGTTCGAGATTGCGGAGTCATAGCCCGTCGAGTGCCGCCATTGAGCGTCAACGTCATCCGCAGTATAAAGGGCTTGAGCCGCACCCGTTACTCAGTTCTGTTTTTACGGTGTTCATAGTCGCATCAGTTAATCAGGCTTTAAAGTTCTTAGGCTCTTAAGGAAGTTCGAGTGCAACTGGCGCAAACTGTACAGAGGGGTAGATTGGGAGGGTCGATGAGGAATACGCGGGTGTAACGTCCAGTCGAAAGAACGTTACAGTTGGTAAGTAACTTGTTCTTCGAATGGATTGTGTCCCCCCACGTATTCCTCATCTTAGATAGGCTCCCAAAGCAGTAAAGATTTTGGAGGAGGGAGTACCAGAGATTTCAAACATGTACTGAATGAAGGACGGCTTTTGCAAAAAGGCCTCCTTGATAAGATATAGAGCTCAAGCAGTAATGTTTTATGAAAGTATGCATTGACGACCAGGTGGCCGCAGCACAAATATCCTGCACTGGGACACCCCTCTGAAGAGCCGTGGAAGTTGCCATGCCCCTGGGTGAATGAGCACTTAATCCATCTGGAAGCTCTTTCCCAGCCAATTTGTAGCACTCCGAAATTGCCAGAATTATCCATCTGGATAGAGTTTGCTTAGACACTCCAAGGCCCAATCTGTGTCCAGTATATCCAACAAACAGTTGGTCACTTTGTCGGAAATTTGCCAGTTTAGAAATATAGAAACTGAGAGCCTTTTTTGGTTCCAGTCTGTGCAGTCTCTCCTCTTCCTTACTAGCGTGTGGAGGAGGGTAAAAAGAAGGTACAGTGACTTTCTGTGACAGATGGACATCAAAGACCATCTTAGGCAAGAAGGATGGTTTAACCTTTAGAATAACCTTGTCCCTATGGAAAACTGTGTGAGGCGGCTTATAAGAGAGCGCTTGCAACTCACTCAACCTGCGGGCTGACGTTATAGCCACTAACAAAATTGTTTTTAGAGTGAGAAGCCTTAACGGGCAAGAATGTAAAGGTTCGAAAGCGGCACACAAGTATACACAACTCCCTAGTTTAAATTGTAGACAAGTTTGAGCAAGAGTGAAAACTGAGCAAAACGGCACAGTGAAAACCAAACACAAATGGCATTCTAGTAATTTCTCACAAGGGAGGAAAAGCACAAGTTATGCAGGAATATATTTTTAGACACCATAGCAACACTTCCCATAAGTTTCTGAACACGTTTAGCCAATGCAGTACTTTAGCATGTATAATACTTAATTAAAAACTGAGCAAAATGGCACTTCACAAGTTTGAAAAGTGGGAAGAAGGTGGTTTTAAGAAGTGGGTGCACCAACACAGTTCTAGTTGAGAAGCAATCTAGAGAAGGCAGTTCTAACAAATTCAACCAGAGTCAATAGGCCTGTGCCAGAGTCAGTGGTACAAGGCAAAGAGCCCAGGAGCAAAATGTTCTTGCAGCTGCAGTCAAGTCTTTGTTAAACAATTCGAAAAGGTGGATGCAAAAGGTGAAAGACAATGTTAGAGGATAGGGGCGGCCAACCCAACAGGTAGGTAAAGGATTTAAACCACCTTTAGCACTATCACGCGGAAAGGGAGGCCTGGCGGAACAAAGTACCTTGTAATATAGAAGAGGCTCCTGCGGTGGCGGTTGTTCCTGGCAGTTCCTGCAGTTCGGGAGATCCAGCAGAGGAAGAGGGCTCTCGTTGTGGAGGAAGGTTCGAGTTACTGCACTACCCAGGGATGAAACCAGCCACGGTGCTGCCCAACAAATAAAAGGTACACTCCTTTAAATTCGCGGTCCGGGTGGACGGGTGTCTGGCTATCCGGTCTCCGAGTACAGGGTACTGGCGATTCAACAAAGGCAGGTCCAGGAAGGCGATTGGCAAACTGGTTGGCCCCACCAGCTCAAGGGAAGAAGGCTCTTGCAGCTGAAGATCTCCTCTCATTGTGTGGAGAAAAGTGGTGAGATGCTGCAGCAGGGCTTCACCGGTGGTTCAGTTGTTGCAGATGTCTTTTGCTTCTCTCCTCTTCGGCTTCTTAGTTCCAGTGGCGACATCTTGCTCTTCCAGACCTCAGGACCCTGCTTTTATGCAAAAAGATCCCATTCATACAGCCTAGCTGTCACTCACACAGTGGAGTGGTCATCCTGGCAGGAGACCCTCCAGCCTATCAGGGCACAGTGCGGCATGGGTTGCTGAGGCAACCCTGTCCAGGGGTCCTACTCCCCCTCCCACACAATGGATCCACCCCAGACTCAGTGGCACCAAAAGGAGGGCTTCTTGGCAGAAGCCCACCAAAAGGACAAACAAAGGGATCCCCGACCTGGGTTAGGAGTTTAGAGAAAGACATGAGAAAGAATGTATATAAATGTTCTGGCAAATAAAACCTACCGGAGTAAAGTTAATATAAAAATAAACCGGCGGTATGTTCGAGGCTGTCAGTAAATGTGGTAGCCTCGAATAATGGGAAAATCCCATAGGGAAATATTTGCGGTCGAATATTTTGGGTAGTAACCACTACCACCAGCCTGAAGCTTTTGAGAGAGCGACTGTACGGTACCCCTCTATAAAATGAACATAGGGGGGAAAACTATTAACCCTTGCCAGTACCTCCATAGTGAGATGGGTTGTACTGGTTTTGTTCATAAAGATTGACTAGTAAAGTCAATGGGGACTTTACATGCCCTGGGAGACAGTTGTCAGTCCCAGGGTATGGAGTCTATGTTTGGGGGTCGCTACGACACCCCTGTGTCACTGCACGGAGGGTGCTGTGTAACACATGTGGATAAAGATGGTTCCTATGGGGGTGAGATAAACCCCATAGACATTAAACACAAAAAATAGCTTATAACACACATAGCAAATATGCCTAAGAGTGGTAAAAAGAGTCACACTCTTAGCAGGGGAAGAAAACAAACCCTTCAAATCCAGCAAAGCTGTTGGGGGACTCTATAAGGTAAGGGAAATTAGCCATAGAATGAGAATTCTCCCTAACAAGGAGCGGGTCTAGAAATTTGACAGAGCTGGTTCCAGGTGGATGATTTTGAGGTCTTTGATGAAAAGGAAGACAGTAACCATGGGTCACTATCTCTAGCACCCAGGCATCTAACGTAATGCCCCGCCATTCGTTCAGATACCGAGTGATCCTGCCTCCCACCGGGGTCTTGTGGGTGAAGACCTCAAAGTGGCTTTGCAGCCGCTGCAGCAGTGGCTGAGGCGGTAGTAACTGCTGCTGGGGCTGATCTAGCACCTTTCCCCTTTTCACCACAAAGGGGTTTTCTCCGTTGGCCTCTGACTTGTCTGTCCCCTTCCTCTTCCAAAAGAGGAGAAGAAACGAAAGGGACGACTCCTCCAGGAGGGTTATCCTGCGTATGAATGTTGCTGAGGCTGTTTTATAGCGGCGCTGAGTGATTTCGCAACCACTTTCGAGGTCTGCAGCTTCTCCAAGCTCTCTTCCGCCTTGCTGCCGAACAGCCTCAAGCCATCAAAGGGAATATTGAGTAATCTGGACTACACATCAGGTGCAAAGCCAGATTTCCTCAGCCATGCAAATCTGCGTAGGACCGTGCTAGATGCCATGGACCTTCTTATACTATCGGCAGTGTCCAATCCTGAGTGTATGCATTCCTCCATAGCCTCTTCTCCATCTTTTACTATCGCCAGAAAACCATCCCGTTCATCACCCTCCGGGATGTGTTCAGCTGCTGATATTATACAGTCCCACAGGGCGTATGTAAATCTTGCCAAAGTGCAAGTTACATTAGTCGATTTAAGAAGGGCCATGCTGCCCGAAGAAGACTTTCCGGGCCCAAGCGTCAACTTTCTCATCATCCCCGTCTGGTGGTATTGAAGGGTAAGCTGACTGCTTAGTGGAGGTTGCAGCATGTACCACTAAACTTTCAGATGAGGGATGTTTAGATAGGTATTCAAGATCTGATGAAGATGGTCTGTACTTTGCCACAAATGTTTTATTTACTGCAGAACCCAAATCAGGGGTATTCCAATTTGCCATCACCCTTTTTTGTAGTGCCTTATGGAAAGGGAGGACAGGGTCTTTTTGAGGTCCCTCATTCAGGATGTCAGTCATTTCCTGGTTCGAAACTTCGGGAAGCTGCTTTCCAACCCATGAAATCAACGACCCTTGCCATGAGGGTCCTATAACCAGGATCTGCATGATCTGCAGGGCCTCTCAAATTCCACTTCAGGGAAAGTGTCTAGGCCACTGGCATTTTGAAGACAATCAAAAAGATCTGTCACCTTAGTATGCAGGTCTTCTAACTCTTCAGGAACCTCCCTGGCTCCAAACCTAACCCCAACCGAAGTAACATCCTCTTCAAAGGATTTCTCTTCAAATATAGATGACATAGGCCTGGAAAATTCCTGCCTGGATTAAGGATGGAAAACCTTTTCTGGTAAAGGAGGTGGCATCGACCTAGGATTGGACAATGGTGTCGACTTTGACATCGGATTAAAGAATGCCTCGATAAAGGCGTCTAAGGCGTCGATGGTATGGACGCTGGCTTCGGTGTTCTCAAAGGAGGTTTCCGCTAACCCATATTTATGCACCAGTGGTTTTGCCTTTACATGAGGTGTCGGGGAACTTTCCCTTGATGACACCCTTGACTCTTTGTCGGCTCTCGCGTGCCTGGTCTTTGATCTCCCTCTGTCACTTTTGGAGTGGGCAGGGGCACGAACTACATGCAGCTTTTTCGAGGGGGTCTGGGCTGCTTTCTCAAAGATTTTAAGCATCGAAGCCTTAAAGGCCTCTCATTTTTCAGGGGAATCGTGCTTGGAAGGATAAGTCACTCTTCTCTCAGACGAGGAGGAAGAGGAGTAAGAAGATTTGTGACGTTTTTTCGACCTCTTGGACGAAGACGAGGAGGATTTCCTCGAGCGACTCTTTGATCTCGACCTCCTCGACCCATGTCGAGATTTTCCACTCGATCCTCCTGAATCTTTTTGTCTTTTCGAAGTCCTATAAGATTCATCCCCCATCGCCAGCTTACCTTTCCGCTCCCTAACAGCCTTATTGGACATGGCCTGACAGGAACCACTTTAGTCAACCCGATGGTCAGGGCTGAGACACCAAAGGCAATTCCGATGGGGGTCGGTAATTGACATTTTCCTACCACACTGCAGACATTTTTTAAAACCTGTCTTGTGTGTGGTCGGAGTAGATGACGAGGACATCGTCGAGAAAAAACCTGATGCGGTGTTATGTGACACGAAGCAGTTGCTCAGAAAAACTGAACTGAGTAACGGGTGCAGCTTGAGCCCTTTATACTGAGGATGACGTTGACGCTCGAGGGACTACGACTCCACAGCCTCGAACACAGCGCCCTCTGGTGAAAAAAAATTCTGAAGCAGCAGAGCTGGGAGACAAGATATCTAAGATGAGGAATACGTGGGAGGACAATCCATTCGAAGAGCATTCCACAGACTGGGGGCCAGCACTAAAAAAAAGAGCGGCCACCCAGGCGTTTTAGGTGGAATTTAGGAATCTTAAGAAGAACCTGCATTTCAGAACCCAGACTTCTTACAGGACAATACCTTTCCAGTTTCTTTTTCAAATACTGAGGACCATCCTTGTGGAGGGCTCGATGGGCAATACACAATCAAACTCGATGCATGCTCCAACTGGCAGCCAATGCAACCGATGAAGAGCGGCGTAAGGAGCCAGCCGAGGAGCTTTGAGCGCCAGTGACGCTGCTGCATTCTGAAGGACCTGCAGTCGCTGGATCTGGTTCTTTGGCTGTTCCAAATAGATACCATTACAGTAAACTAAGGAGCCCATTATAGTAGATGTCACCAATGTAATGCAGTTTTCCGAGGGAAGCAAGGGAAGGATTTTCCTCTGAGCTTTCACTTTTCCAAAGCCAGCACTACAAATGTCAGAAATCTGGGCGTCTGGTGATCCGTTAGGAAGGAGTTTCACACCAAGACTCTTGACCGAAGCACAAGGAGCAGGACGAGGGCCGAGAGATTCGGCCCAATATTGTGAATTCCAGAGGTGGTCCCTTTTCTGGGGCCCAACCACCAGTACCTCTGTCTTGTTTCCATTTAATTGCAGCCAATTCAGATGAATCCTTCATAGAGAGAAAAGAGAAAGAACTGTTTAAAAAGATATTAAGACTTTTTAATACAAGCCAGGGTGAACCAGACAGAGGGAGGCTGTTATTCAAGAAGGGTCTGAGCCCAGAAAAGGGGGGACACCGGGGTGAAGAATCATCACCCTAGCGGCAATCCGAAGCAAAACAGTTGAAATCGTTCAAATACAAGCCATAGTGAACCCGACGGAAGAAGGCTAACATTCCAGAAGGGTCTGAGCCCGGAAGAGGGGGATCCAAGGGTGAACAGCCGTCGCACAAAGATTTGTGAATGAAAATCAAGACGTGTGAATGAGAGCCGTAGTGAGCCCGACAGAGGGAGGGTGCTTTTCGAGAGGGGTCTGAGCCAAGAAGAGGGGGATCCAGGGGTGGAAAGCCATCACTCCAACACGTGAATGGTACGGAGAAATCTTTTCAATACAAGCCAGAGTGAACCTGACGGAGGGAGGCAGATATTTGAGAGGGGTCTGAGTCTGGAAGAGGGGGAACCCAAGGGTGAAAAATCATCACCAAAGTACAATCAGAAAGGAACTTTTGTTTATTATTTCGAACATACCAGGCCTTTGTAAGCAAGAGATCCAACTGCTGAAGGTCCCCATATTGCCAGGAACCTTTGTGGATCTGAGCCCTGAAGAGTGGGATCCAGGGGTGAAAAGTCATCACCCAACATGCCTACGGAAAGGAACTTTTTGTTTGTTATTTTTAGCACATCAGGTCCTTGGAAGCAAGAGATTTTGTAGAAAATAGGATTAACAACCGAAGGTCCTGATAGCTGAGAAAGGAACGGTCAGCTTGTACTGTGCTCAAGATTCCCACCTTATCAAGGGCTCAAAATGTTGGGAAGGGAGGCCCGGCTACCACATCCTGACATCATTTGGGAACACTTCTTTCTTTCGTGTAAACCCTTAGTATATTTTTCAAGTAAATCAATTAATTCCCTTATTGAAATTCATGCTACAAGATTGTTGCAATTCAAAATCAACCATCTTGTTCCTGGTGTTTGTATTTAACTGTTATAGTGATTAAAGTATTGCCTCAAAAGAATTTGTCTCCTTGTAACTAAAAACCAAATTTGTCCATGTATTGTGTACATTACCAAACACATTCCTGTTTGCATCTGTCCTATTAAACCCAAACCTTGGTTCCCATTGTGAGCAATCCCTTTTGCCTAGAAGTCTACCTGCTATGTGCCTCTGTCCTCGTCATTAAAAACCGATTTTCCTTTTGTAAGCTAAACACATTCTCTGAGCTGCCTGTCAGTGTAAACCTCAGTATAAAGGAACTTCCATTTGCCACTGAATTTTCCCTTTGCATTTGCTTTTCTCCCAAAACCGATTTTCCCACTTCATTTCTATTGTATTGTTGCCATGGTGTGCCAAAGCTGTTGTGAGTAATCAAAATCCTATTCTGCCATGGGGGGGGGGGGGAATGCTAAACCGTTGTTGCCATTACTTTGTAAAAAAAAAAAATCTTTGTTTTGCCATTAAAGAGACTTGAGTGAACTGTAATTGGATACGTTAACCTAGTTGTTCTGTAGAGATCATTGCATTTTGTGTTGCCACAACATTGATGGCTGTGAAATAGTTTTCTTTTTCATTAAATAATAAATATCTTATTGATACGCACCGGCCTGGTTCCTAGCCCATTGTGACACAGGGTTTTTGTGGAGGGTGGGGGCGAGACAGGTTGGAGGCCTACTCAAAAAGAATCCGTAGTATATTAAAAATAAAAAGTGTTTTATTGTACACCACATTCATTGTCGGGTGGAAGGAGTCCCTGGCTGGAGTGTGCCATGTAGTAAAACCGTGACACACAGCTGAAGAACAAATCTGGGGAATTGGGATGGACGGAGAAGGACAAGCTAGCAATAGTAGAATCATTTCTTCTGAAAAGGGAAGAAAGACATATGCCGGCAACTGGAATATATCTAGGAGGTGCAGTTGCTGAAAATAACAGAGGAAGACTAGGGATTCCGTGAGAATCCCCATCACAGAGGAGGAAGTAGGGGAGGCCATTGGTGCCTTGCCAGCCAATAAAGCGCCAGGGCCCGATGGTCTAGGAAATGGATATTAAAAGACATTGACACAGCTTACAAGGACACTGACCTGGCTCTTTATTACAATTCGGGAACTAGGTGTAGTCTCAGATGACATGAGTGTCTCCACCACAACGCTAATATTGAAAAGATCCCACTGATTTCCCCAATTATCGCCCCATGGCCCTGCTTAATGGAGATGCCAAGTTGTATGCCAAAATGTTGGCGGGGCACGAATCCTGCCATATGTGATCCACGAGGACCAATTGGGATTCATCTTGGGAAGACAAGCACAGGATAATGTTAGGCGGGCGTGGACATATTGATATAGGGATCAAGACAGACCAAAAACTCTAGATAGCCACTTTGGATTCGAGGTGGGCGTTTGACAGTATGGACTGGCAGTTCCTTGAACAAACGCTACTTGCATTTGAGCGAGGTCCAACATTTATTCTGATGGTCCTACCTCATTTTCAGATTCCCTCTACCAAGTTCTTGATTAACGATAAACGCACGGCAATGGTAGATATCCGACGGGGCATGAGACAAGGATGCCCGCTGTCTCCGTTGATATTCGCAACAGCTATGGAACCATTAGCCGCAATGATTAGGCAAGATCAGGGGATAGTAGGTGTTAAGTACAACCAAGTGGAGCATAAGATTGCCCTCTATGCAGACGATAGTCTGCTTTTTATGAGAGATACAAAACAGACCATGCCAAAAGTTATGAAGAAACTGCAGGAATTCGCAGAGGTCTCTGGTTTCATTATTAATTATTCGAAATCCGAAACTTTGAATGTGTCCGATAGACCCGATTGCATAGCCAACCTAAGTAACATATTCCCATTGGTCTGGGAGAGGAAAGGGATAGATTACCTGGGGATAACATTAACGAAAACATACAAGGAGTTATATGGGGCAAACATTCCTCCCTTGTGGAAGAAACTGCTGGACGACCTAAACAGATGGGATAGTCGTGAGCTCTCATGGCTCACTAGAATTTCTGAGGTTAAAATGACTACCACCCAGACTCCTCTATGTTTCGAGTTCATTCCCCATCAGAAACCCAACGCAGATGGTTAAATCACTACATGCAGCAGTTTTAGGATTCATATGGCACACAAATTACTGAGGGTCCCTCGATCGGTTCTGTTTAGAGCCCAAATGATAGGGGGACAAGGAGCAACAGAATTAAAATGGTACATACCTGCAGCACAAGTACCACCCATGTTACAATGGGCAGAGTAATCTGGGTAAAGGATGGTGCAAAGTAGAAAAAGGGGTGACCATAATACTGCTAAGTATGCTTCCTTTCATGGGACGGAAGGCTTGGGAGGCTGTAGGGCAGCTGTTGGAGTCCACCTAAAACACCTTACAAGGATAGGATCAGGTGATGCGAACGAAAGGGCCGACTCCGGGCCTTGGTCCCTATACCCGATGGGTTTAAATAAGGAATTTTCCCCAGGGTGGAGCAAAGCATTTTGGGATAAATGAGGAGGGCGCACAGCCCTACGACTGATGGACATTTACCATGTGGGGAGCCACTCTGTTTTGAGGACTGCAAGACTAGAGTTTGAGGTGGGAGAGGAGGAATGCTATAGATGTTCAGATTAGACACTGGATATCCCAGAGGGAAGTGAAGGAAGCTGGTAGGCGGACACTGATAGGGCTGGAAATGACAATGAAAGAGGGAGGGCAAAAGAAGGGTGACTATATAGTCTACTGGACAATGCTCAGATGAATTATAGGCCACCATATATGGATAGGTGGGAGAAAGACCTGGGTATAGATATTGCAGTAGAGGTATGGGGACAAATTTGGGTACGAGCACACAGAGCCTCTAAATGTACAGCCATTACAGAGTCATTATTCAAAATCTGCGACAGATGGTACCTATCCCCCCGGCCCCCACAGCATTTGAACAAGATGAAACCAGAACTATCTCCTCTCTGCTGGAGGAAATGCGTCACTCTGGGGATCTGGGCAATATGTGGTGGTCACGCCCAAAGACGCAATTTTATTGGAAGGAGATACTGGGCCACATTAAGCAGATTACAGGTGCAGAACTACCCAGCTGGTGGCGACAGCCGAAGACACCTTTTTGGCTAGTGAACCTAGAGCGACAATAATCACACACTTATTAGCAGCAGCCCGAATGACGTTAGCCCAAGCAAGGAAAACCGAGGAGGATCCGTTAATAGCATGGTGGTGGGGTGAAGGTATGGGGGGTATCGGCCATGGAAAAAGTTGGCACTCTGGCTACAGGGACTTAGCAAAAGTATCTCACGGTTTGGCTCCCCTTCCATGAGTTTGTCCAAGATCGAGAACAACAGTATTTTAGACCTACTATACTTAAAAGAATCTGTCAGTCTTGTTGTAATAATGGAGATGCTTTATGTGAACAATAGGAGCCTGATTATTGAGTGCCTGGCAGCCTGTTCGGGGGTCATCCTACTTTCCTTATATTAAATACAGGGGTAGGGGGGGTGGGAATTCGGAACTTGGTTATAAAAGACATCATCACCAAGAGACAATGGCTAGAAATGTATAAGACTGGGCCGTCATAGAAGGACTTTTATTTAAGACATGACCTCACTAAGCTGTACCCACTGTTTTATGCTTCTGAACTCTGGTAATGATATGTAATAAACATTTGTAAATGAAAAGGGGAGCTGTGTGAAGCTGTGAAATGGGAGCAAAAAGGCATTGAGAGAGAAAAGGGGAGCTATGCGAAGAGATGAGGTGTGAGCAAAATCCCCAAGAAAACTTAAAGAATAATTAAGCATTGGGGTGGCCACCAGGCAGGAGGTGATCCAGGAGGGCCACAGAGATCACACCAAAAAAATACATACTGGAAAGGTTTCCAGGCAGAGTAGTGACCAAAGAGAACCACAGAAACACAGTAAAGAAAATATGAAGGAACATTTATGAAGAAAGAGAATCTTATTTTGGCTAATGAGCTTTAACAAGAGGGCACAGCTAAAGCCCACAGCACCTGGTTGCGCAACCTGTGATGGGTGGACCGTGTGGTCTCAAAACTGCGCCACGACCAGGGGAGACCCCAATGAATAAGTGAACTGTGTGGCAAGTTGAAATTGAATAAACCAAGAGGTGTCATTGAAAATGGAGAATGGAACCCCTAAGGAAACCAGTTGAACATTTGTGTTAAAGAAAGTGGAACTTAACCAGTTGAACAAAGGTATTTTGGAAGTGAACTTTGTGGAATTGAAAGGGTCTAAGCTTGGGGAAAGGAAGCCTGGAAGATCCACTGAAGAGTGTAAACCAAAGGGCCTTTAGGTTCGGGGAGAGGAAACCCAGAGAAGCCAAATAAGGGACTGTGAACTTTTTGACAAGTGAATGCTGAGAAGCATGTGGAACTTTGTGATCCAGAGTGCTTTGAACTTGGGGAAGGGAGTTACAGAAGAACTCTATTGGCAAACTATTTTTAATTGAACACTATTGAGTTCACCAAGTCCCGTACACTTGGTTATTCTATCGAAGTGAGGGCAAGAATAGGCTTTGACACAAACAGTATTTTCTTTTGGACTAACAGACATATACTTTACTTACTTTAATTTCTGAAAGGGAACATTACCACCTTAGAGCTAGGGCAAGATAGGTGTTACACCATCTTGACCAGTAAAATAAAGATTTTCGAACTCTCTTCTAGTTGTCTTTGTCATCTCTCGATACTATGCCTGTCTCACAGGTCATTAACAGCAGCCTGTCTTCCCCAGCCCAGATACTCAGTCACTTTGCCCATGATGGCCCGATCAGAAGCATCTGCGTGTGCAGAAGGCGCTGTGGCTGGCAAATTCCACCTCTGTGGAGGTATCTGGCCCACTAGCATCTCCTATGAGTCCACCAGCTGCAGCATCCTGGACTCTTCAGAAATTTCCAGAGGTTTGAAAACCTTTAAGACCTCCATCGAAAATACCTTGACTCCTTCGAAAGGACTTGTGTGGAGATCCTCGATGTCTAAGCAGTCGATGTGAAGCTTAAGCTTTGGCTTATCTGGAGACTTCAAGCTTGCTCGAGAATCGTCAAAGACCTCAAAGATTTCTTGCCCAGGCTCGAGGATGCGTGAATAGCAACCTTAGTTGATTCCTTATTGGCTCTACGAGGATCGATAGGATCGGAAGCTTGCTTTACCTTCTTCAAAGGGGCGGGAGAAGCAGACTTCTCAAAAATCATCATCTAGAGGCTAAAGTCCTCCCATTTGGTTTGGTAGCCGATTTACCTGGGAAACTCACTCATCTGTGGTTGGACAAATATGAAGATGAAGAGCACAAACGATGCTGTCTCTTCTTCGATCTTTTGTGAGCGGACGAAGAGTGGTGTGAACCACTTCTAGTTCGAGAGCGCTTAAAGTGTTTCGAGCGCTTACGAAGAGGGGAACTGCCACTCTAACGTCTCTCATCCGACGACCTCCTCTTGGAAGGAGTGGTCGAAGGAGATTTTGAAGGGGGCCTACCCAGGACGAGTTTCTCCTTGCTCTTCAAGGCCTTTCTGTCATAGACGGACAGGAACCGCAGCCATCAACCTTGTGTTCAATTCCAAGGCACCAAAGGCAGACACAGTGCAGGTCTGTGTTTGACTCACAATCTGCACACCCTTTGAAGCCGGTTTCAGGAGTTGACATTTTGAAAGAAAAAATTGCTACTATGCAGTAGAAACGAACCGTCCGACGCCTGCTGTGCATGCGCAAAAACAGAATTGCAGCAACTGGCGCAGTGCGTGCTATATATACCAACAGTGGTATCATACTCGAGAGAGGACAAACGCTGCTGAGGGACATGAGATCAACGACGTACAGCACCCTCTACTGTAAACATATTTTCCGAAGCAGGTGACCCTGGATGGGAATAGATCAATGAGGAATGCGTGGGACGACAATCCATTCGAATGCGAAATTACAAAATTGCAAAAATTATATTGGGAGTGGTCAAAGAATAGGTTTGCCTCCAGGAGGTATAGGGTGAAGAAGCTCATAGGAGCAACTGGAAAGTTTGTGTTGGGCTAGGAAAAGTATTTAGTTTTATTTGTTTTCATCTTTATGCGAAAATGGTGATGTTATTGCGAGAATATGGTTTTCTTTTTAAGTGCATTGTTGATATACATTCTCATTAAATTTGTGGGAAATTTTCACAGCAAAATATCGCAAAAACAAAGGAGGGCCTCCAAAAAACTCAACAAAATGTATGCTAATACATGGAATATTGCATTCTGGTTTCTCTTTTTAGTGTGGTACAGTTCAAAATCAAACTTTTCACACTCAGTACCCTACTAATCAACTTGTTATAGAAATTGTCATCTAATTTCATATGTAATAAATTAATAGTTGCTCACCATAGTGACTAACCTACTCTTAGTCCACAGTCCCCTTTCCTCCATACTGTATGGGTGTCCCCCGTGAGGGACGGGAGACGGAACCTTTTTCACCAGAAAAGATCTTCTTCCCTTTTAAATTTAGAGGCGCGCGGGGGAACGGCACTGGGAGCATGCGCTCACCTGACTCCGCCCACCAACGCCACTCCTCAGTCCCCATTGACGCATCGACAATGATCAGCATTGACTAATGACACCAGTATTATTAGGGGGTCGGGCGGAAGGTTGCTGAGACCTATGGAGGAAAGGGGACTATGGACCAAGTGTACGTTAGTCACTACGGTGACTAACTATTAATTACTCTTCCGTCCCGTCCCCTTTCCTTCATACTGTATGGGCGATTACAACTGAATGTAGCCCATCCTTAAGAGAATAGGTTTCCTAGAACCGTCTGCCCGAAAACCACGTCTGACCTAGAGGCGGCATCCAAACAATAGAGTTTACAGAAAGACGAAGGGGTGGCCCAGGTAGCCGGCCTGCTGATGACCTGCCACAGCACATGCTGTTGGAACGCCGTGGCCTTGGCCCTGACCGCATGTAAGTTAGCTGGCACTGGTTTGTGCTGCCCCTCATAGGCCTACTTGATGGCCGCAACCATCCACCTTCCTATGGAGGCCTGATAGCCGGGCCTTGACCCACGGAAAGTGACAAACAAGGTGTCCAACTTGCGGAAGTCCTTGGTTCCATCTAGGTAGTATTTCAGCACGCGTCTGACATCCAGACTGTGCAAAACCCTCTGAGGCTCGTCCTTGGGGGTCGGCCAAGAAAGTGGGTAAGACCATTTCCTCGTTGAGATGGAAGACAGAGGTCCACTTGGGTAGGAAAGCAGGTTGTGTCCGAAGAACGTCCTTGTGAAAAGTGGTGTGGGGTTCTGATGCCACCAGAGCCTGGATCTCGCTGACTCTGCAAGCCGAGGTGAGGCCTATGAGCAGAGCTGTCTTTATGGTGACCAGCCTGATGTCAGCGGACACCATGGGTTCAAAAGGTTTGTAAGCCAAGGCGCCCCACACAACATTAAGGTCCCACACAGGGTGTGGCTTCTTTATAGGCGGATAAAGCCTGTGGAGGCCCGCCAGATGTCGCTTGACCACCGGGATGGAAGAGGAGAAGAGGCCCTCAGAGTTCCTGTAAGCCCCTATGGCTGCCAGATAGGTGCAGCATGTATCCACCTGCACACCAGAGTGGGCGAGGTGTGCTGAAAAGGAGAGCATGTCGTCCAGGGTGCACGTAAGAGGGTCGATCTCCCTAAAGTGGGCCAAGTGACAGAATCTAGACCATTTAATTTTGTATTGACTCCTAGTTGCCTTGCTTCTAGTACCCTGGATAATCTCTAGGTTAGCCTGAGATAGGCTTGAGTGTTTCAGCGTGACCTGCTCAGGCACCACACTGCAAGGGCTAGCTTGTGAGGAGTAAGGTGGAGTACCCTGCCCCCCTGCTGGGCCAGGAGAGGAGTTGGGCCCAAACGGTAGGTGAAGGGGTGGTATGTCCAAAAGGTTGAGGAGCTCGGAGAACCACGGCCTGGTCGGCTACCAGGGAGCTATCAAAATAATGCCGAGGTGCCGGGATTCCTTTATCCTGCAGATCATGCTGTGGACTAGGTGTGTGGGCGGCAGGCATATGATGTCATGTCGTTCAATTGGATCTGTAATGCCAGAGCCCTGCCCCTGCCAGGAGGCGAACTGCTGGCATTTCCTGTTGTCCCGGGAGGCAAAAAGATCCACCTGGGGATGCCCCCCACCTGAGGAAGATGTCCTTCTGTACCAGGTCCTTCAATTGCCACTCATAATTGTCCGCTCCAAGTCTGCTGAGCCTGTCCGCTTCTAGGTTGGATTCCCCCGGGAAGTGGACAGCCATGAGGTAAATGTTCTCCAGAGCCCATTACCACATGCCGACTGCTAGGATACACAGTGGAGGGGATCTGGTGGCCTCTGCCTGTTGACATAGTACATGCTGGTGGAGTTGTCGGTCTGGATAAGAACTGTCTTGCCCTCGATAAGAGGGAGAAAGGCCTTGAAAGCCAACCATATGCCTTCAATTCCAGCCAATTGATGTAGGACTCCTGCCGAGTCCAGACTCCATGGACGCTGTGGCTGTCCAGGGTGGCTCCCCAGCCCTCTCGGGAAGAGTCCGTAGTAACTGTGACCTGAGGGGCTGGCTGCCGGAAGGGCTTGCCCTGCCTCAGGTTGAAGTCTGCGGACCACCAGTGGAGGTCAGAGAGGAGAGAGGAAGGAATGATGACTGGCTCCTCTTGGGAGCCCTTCTCCTGATTCCATGAGGCTGCGAAGTGCAGCTGTAATCTCTGCATCCTGAGTTTTGTGTGGGGCACAGCCAAAAGGACCGCTGCCATAAGCCCCAGTAGGGTTGGTACCACCAGGCCGAGGTCACGGGACTGGAGAGGAAGTGAACTGTAGCTCTCTTGATGGCCGCAATCTTGTCCTTCGAGGGAAAAGACTCTCACAGAGCTTGTGTCCCAGATGAGGCCCAAGGAGGTCAGGCTCTGCATGGGCTGCAGCTGAGAGTTCTTGAGATTGATAGTGAACCCCAGGTCGTGGAGCGTGTTCATCAGTGTGGAGGCAGTATGCTGAACTGCTTCCGGAGAGGCGGACCGGATGAGCCAGTCGTCCAGGTATGGGTAGACGTGGTGGCCCTTGGGCCTGAGGAGGGCTGCCACTGCATTCATCAACCTCGTAAATACCCTGGGAGACCAGAGTTGAGGCCGAAGGGTAGCAACTTTTATTGGAAATGGAAGCCCATGATCCTGAAGCCCAAAAAGGAACGATGCGGCTGCCCTATCTGGACGTGTAGATAAACGGCCTTCAGATCCAGGGAGCACCAGTCTCCCCTGTCCAGTGTTTCCGCAATAAGAGCTGGTGTAACCATCTTGACTTTTTGCAGAGGGAGGGAGAGATTGAGGGTGGAAAGTTCTAACAACTCTCAGGCTAGGTCTCTTCTGAATTGCGAAAATCCTGGAATAAAAGCCCAAGCCTCACTGGGAGGTTGGGACTTCTTCCACAGCATGGCTTCTCGACGAGCGACCGGATATCCGCCAGCAGAGTTGCTGTCCCAATCTTTGGGGGAGGAGGGAGGAGAGGAAGGCACCGGTAGGCGGTACCCCGTGGAGACTATAGTAGGGATATAGGGGTCCGAAAAATACTGGCGCCAAAATTGCACGTGAAAGGCAAGCCTGCCCCGCGCCGGAGACATGTGGACCCGAAGGGGTTTGTCATGCCTTTTCTCCCCACTGAGGCTGTTGCGGAAGAGGAGGAATCAGAAAAACCCCTTGCCCCCACCCCCTTCTGTTTTTCCCTCTGATGTTGACTCAGAACGGTCCAGATGTCTAGACCTCATTCTTGGAAGCCTTGGAACCTGGCAAACGCCCATTCCGTCTCGGAGCG
Organism: Ambystoma mexicanum; assembly: GCF_040938575.1. Lineage (NCBI taxonomy): Eukaryota > Metazoa > Chordata > Amphibia > Caudata > Ambystomatidae > Ambystoma > Ambystoma mexicanum. The sequence continues at coordinate 745,894,852 of NC_090937.1, forward strand.
TTGCTGCAACTGGGTGTAGGCCCTGGGCGTGGCCTTTGTAAGAATAGATAAAGATTTCACAGTTTGCGAGCTGTTCTTTTTATCTAATTCCTCATCTGTGGAGGAGTGGAAGAGGTCACTGCCATTGAAGGGAAGGTCCAATATGTGTTCCTGGACATTGGGATTGAACGAAGTAGCCCGGAGCCAGGCCGTCCTTTTCATGTCAGTGGCAATGCAGATGGCCCGGGCAGCAGTATCGATGTGGGCCACGGTGGACTCCATGATGTCCCGCGCTAGCAGCCTGGCTTCTCCTAATCCCGCCTTGAAGCGAGCTTGGCTGTGTGCCGGAAGTTCCAGGAGGAAGTCCGTAATATCGCACCATAGCCTTTGGTTAACGCCCGCCAGCATGGCATTGGCTTGACACAGGTGCAAGGAGGTGATGGAGTACAGCTTTTTCCCGTACGCCTGCAAGATTTTCTCCTCCTTGCCTAGCAGCGCCCAGGACGAGGTGGCCGAGGACGACTGAGGCTTAGAATAGAGTGACGCTGCAGCAGTGACAGAAGAGTGTGGTTGAGGATGCGCTGAGAGCAAGAGTGTATCCCCTCCAACTGCCTATACTTGGCGTCCAAGCGCCGGTTGATAGGCTGGGCCGAGTGTGGCCTGAGCCACCCCTTCTTGGCCAAGGCGACTACGTCCTTTTTTATCGGGATACCGGTTTTGGAGGGGGGGGGGGTCTTAGGGTGAGGACTTCTGCCAAGACCCCCTTCCTTGGCTGCTCTACTTCAGGTTGAGGAAGGCCCAAATACTCTGCCAAACCTACAAGGCGTTCGTGGAAGACCCTGGCTGAAGATGGCGTGTGGGGGTCCTCCTCGTCTGTGTCCCCCAAAGTGTACGGAGGGTCCGGGACTGGTGGAGGAGTGCTGTGCGCCGTGGGCTGCGGAGTGGAGACTGGAGCCAGAGGCTGGTGTGGAACCGCCTGTGCTGTGGGAGGCAGGGAAGCCAGAATCGGAGGAGCCGGCTGGGGCAGTGCTGGGGCCTGCGGCGCCAGAGCCATAGGAGTAATGACTATGGGCACCGGTGGGGTGACCAGGGGGAGCATGTCTCTGATGGCATCCCGGAGGATGACCCCCCCCCCCCCATCTGGGGAGTTTGCATCGGCCCTAAGACCCTTTCTAAGAACCTGTCCTCGGAGGCTGTAGAGGTGGCAGGAGATATTGCGGGGGTGGCCACAGGCTTCTGGAGCCAGGGCACTCACTGCCTGGGGTGCAGGGGGAACCTGCCCTGCGCTGCTGATGGATAAATTGTAAGCCACGTACCTGGTTGACAACAGTCCCACCTTGTGACTTGTTCCTCCACCCACTCTGCCAGAGGGGGTATTGGGCAAACGGCCATCTTGTCTGGCGTGGCGGCCATTTTGTCGAGCTGCATGCCAAAGTCGTGGTTCCTGGCTCATTAGACCCAGTTCCGTCCAAGATGCTTGGTGTTGGAACACAAGGCCTATCCCGCATCGCAGGCCTAGACCTGGGAGGCGTATTGCCCTCCGCTGAACTGCCGGTAGTGCTGCGTGAAGGCACCCCCTCGGACATGATGTCTGTATGAGAGCTTTGCTCCTCGGGAGTAACCCCGGTAAAAGAACCTTGCGGTCCCTCAGCACAGGCACCGGAAGGATCCGGAGACCCCCTCGGCTGTGAGGCTGGTAGCTGGACTAGTCTTGGTACTTGTGCCGGTGCTAGAACCCAAAGGGTTCCTCCCGGTCAGGTGCTTCCTTAGGAGTCACCCTTGCGGGGGTACAATGGTGAATAGAGGCCTTTCCTTCAGCCTCGAGCAATGTTTGACGAAGTTCTTTAGGTCCCCCGGAGGGGACTTCTGGACGAGCTCCCTCCACCTAGCTAGCCTGTTCTTCAGTGCCCGTGGAGTCAGTGTGTCGCACACGGAACAACCTTCACAGCTGTGGTCGGAGCCAAGGAAGCGGAGGCAAAGGGCATGGGGGTCGGATGTAGGGAAGAGTCCCTCGCGGGCTGGACACCTGCTGAAGCCCGCTGAAGTCGACATGCGCCAGGGAGGAGCGTGGCATAGGAGGACCAAGTACCTAATTGAAAAGAAAAAGACAAAGATAGAAGAATATCCAGGGAAGAGCGTGTGGTATTACATGGCCGAAGCCAAACCCAGGAGCGCTGGTGAATTTGGTCTGTTCCTGTCGATGCGGAAAAGGAGACCGGGGAGTGGCATCAGCGGGCGGAGTCACGCAAGGGCATGCTCCCAGGGCCGCACCCCCGCGCGCCTCTAAATTTAAAGGAGAAGATTTTTTCTGGTGAAAAAGGTTCTGTCTCCCGTTCCTCGCGAGGGACGCCCATACAGTATGGAGGAAAGGGGGCAGGACGTTAAGAGTAACATTAACAGATCAAACAGTATTATACAATCTCATCTATATGTACATCAAGGTAGAATATTCTCAATATTTATCATCTGTTTTATAGGTTTCTCATTATTGCAAAGCGGCCACTGGCCATTGATGCAGATCATGGCTGGCCAGTTGCCAAGGACCGGTAATGCTAAATAAAATCTGAAGTGTGTAGCAGAGAAACATACTGCTAAAATGGAATATACCACCTGTAATTATTTAAAAGAAAAAACTGTGTGATGGTTTAATGCAACAAAACCCTTCACATTCAAGTGATGGCAGCGAAGCCACCTTATCGCTGAGCCCCACCCCAGTTGTGCACCCCATAAGCACAAAGGCACACAGATATTAACAGGAGAAAGATACACAGATATGTATGTGTACACGCACACTAACCAGTGTTATTTTGCCACAAGATGCATACGATAAAAGTGTTTAGTTGAAATAGTCTTTTTGCACCTTCCATAAGGAAAGTTCTTAAAACGGGGACATTCCAACATGTGAGATGCTAATCAGGAAAGATTAACCCTTGGGGATGTCTATGATAGTGAACTATTTCTAATTCCACTCATTGAAGTTCGCTCACATTTTGGCATGTGTCCCAGAAGGAATGCCTCTTCCATTTATTGAAGTAGCAAAACCACGTCCTAAGTTTGCATACCTCTTAGTATGTCCATACACCTTTGTGTCCGTTTTAAATGACCAAACTATGAACTCACGAACAACACTGCTAGGTTAAGTGTGTGTTGATTGGCATGTGCGATCTTCTGTTCTTGAGAAGATTGTAATGTGGACTGTAAAAGGCATGACCTAGTCAGGGGAGAACTGGGACCAGTCTTCTACCAGGGTTTTCAAAAGAGCCAGCTCTGCCACAGAAGTGGGGTGAGTTGGGAGGGCCCAAATTTCTGCCCCCTACATGTCCCATTCTAGTTGAGTCGTACAACTGTCAATCAAAACAAATCAATGTACATTTGCTCTCAATATATTCACAAGGAAGAGGGGGACTTCAAAAAAGGGGTGGAAGTATGTGACAGGCTCAGAGTCATAACCCCGTCATTGGGGAACAGGGATCCCTCTTGACCTGTAGGAGGAGGCCTACCTGGATTATCACGTGAGCCAGTCTGGAGACTGGGTGAGGGAGTGGGAAGGGACCTGGTCCGTGCCCCTCTATATGTCCCATGTTAGTTGGTACTAATGTGCATCCCCCAATGCCTGCCAAACCCTACTCTAACCACAATGCCTTGTATTTCATTACAGGACTACCAGTCCATGAAGGCCATGCAGCAACAGAAAGTCAATGCGTGACACAGTAGAGCCACTGGCTTCACGAAGGATTCCAGAATAGAAACATCTGTCAACCTGCACATCCCAACAACAAAACAGGACTCGTCGCATCTATGTGATAACAGCCCACAACTGAGCTGCTACATGCAAAAAGGGGTGGGGCTAAACAGGGATTTTTAAATGCACAAATGTTTGGCCCAACCCATTTGGACCATTAGGAGCACAGGGTCAGATCAGCTAGGTAACCAATGGAAGGGGGAAGAAAGGAAAAGGAGATCCAGGGTTTACAAATAATGCAGGGGTGTTTAAGAGAGGTCAGGTGAAGTGGAGGTGGACTGAGAGACAGGCGGAAGGAGGACTGTGGAGCAGAGTGTTGTGGTTATTGTGCTAGAGTTCATTGCAAATGAGGTGTTGGAAGTGAAAGTGGGGTACCTCATTGGGAGAGCTAGGCTGTGATGAAGTGGGTATTTTGTAGACTCTGTGAGAGTTGAATGAGAGAGAGCAACAGGGGGGCACCAAGTGAAAGGAGTGTATAAGACTAGGGGAGAGGGGTGCAGTGGGAGGTGTAGAGTGGGAAGAGGAGAGGAAAGAGGTGTGGAGAGAGTGTCCGTGTGAAAGAGAAAAAGAGAGCAAAAGAGGACGAGAAGAAGAAAGACAGACAGAGGGAGAGAGAAAGAAACAAACATCGGAGGGACAGAAGGAAGAGCACTCCGACAACCGGAGGCAGTGCGACAGAAAGGGAGTGAGTGGGAAGCCCATTAGAGTAACCGCCCCCACACCCTGACCCCAACAAAAGTAGTGATACTTACCATTTAGAGAAATAGATCCATTGAGTCACACTTTGGAGTCTGGGAGTTATTTAAGCCATCCGTTACAGCACACAGCTTCTTTTGTGTTGGGACAGCCATTTGCAGTAGGTACAGATATACTTGTCACATGATGTGCGACTCCCACATGTTAATCAATGGCGCTGGGAGGCAAAGCATATGCAAATATTCCTAACCTTCTTATCCATAGTGGATCTCCACATAGACCGTGATTGTTGGTATCTGGCGGAAAAAGCATGGCATCTGCATTCTTTCTTGTGGCAAAAAGAGCTATTTCTTGTGTTGCCAATATTTAAAAAAAAATGCATGTGATCGATTAAAATAACCACTCTTCGTGCGAGCTCTGTGATACACGGGGAAATAAACTGCTCTGGACAGTGGAAGCACTAGGTGACAACTCACCCGACTTGTCTGCAGTTGTAAGGGCCATTGGGGAACTTCTGCACAGGTGATCAAACTGTTGGAGAATGGCCATCTTGTGCTGCCACTGCTCTCCCCTCCTCAACCCTGCAGTGTTGTGCTGCCCTGTGGGACTCCGTAAGACTTCAGTCACAACCACTCCTGTGCCTGCTTCCCAGTCTTTGCAGTGAGTGTGATGAATGTGTGCACCTCTGCGGCGGAACCGGATAAATCTGCCAAATAAGATCAGTCCCAGTTGTGTTTGGCACTCCGATGTTCCAGAACTGTGGCTGGGTTGGTGGACATAGAGGAGAGTTGGCACACACAGAACGATTTGGGGAGACTGGTGTAAAGCTTGCTGTGCCCATTCTGTCACATACGAAAATCGTACTTTGAACCTCATTCTTATACATGAATGCATGCAAACTGCTGATGACTCATAACACCCTGACTTGAATGAGAGTTCCTGTGCCGTACCCCTCTGGAGCACACCACAACTCCAGATCAAAGAAAGACTCTGCAACCAAGACCTAGGAAGTGACCAGGCCCTACCCCATCACTCAAATCAACCCCCTCACCCCAACTAACTTCGCACTGCTAAAATGATGCAACCTTACAGCTTAATCATTCCTCATCAGATGACTCACCAGGCCTAGAATATCAAACAAGCCCCTAGCCTACCCTTTTCTATCAATAACCAAAATACAAAATCACTCCTTTGCAAACCAAGGGACTGCCCCCATGGCGAACCTGCTCCAGTATATGCAGTCCTCCCAAGCACACAGATGTTTCCACATCAGCACAAGTGGGGAAGGATGCAGATTCCCCCCCGCCCCTGCTGAAAAATAAAATTAGTAAATGAGACAAATAATACGCTGAATATGGGGAAGGCTGGGAATCACGTTTCAGGAGGGCAGGTCCAGGTGGAACTTCCTTATGAAAAGAAAACAAGGAAGTAAACATTGGTTTTTCAAACACATTGCGATGACCTCAACCATCTGACCTTAGTGTTAATTATGTTTCCTTAAATCCTAGTGGACTTTGGCTGGAGTTACTCGTTCATATTAGCACCAGGTAATGCTGGTTGGTGCCATATCAGACTTTGCAGACGCAGTAAAAGTGCAGACTTCAGACATTAGGCAAGCATAGATTACCAAGGCAAGGCCGCCAGCTCGATACAAATAGATTCCGTTGGTATAAACTGGTTCGTACAAATGACTATTCATTTGACAACGGAAGCCGTCATAGGTGCGGAGGCCTACGCCCCTTGCCTGAGGAGGGGGCAACCAGAATGACATTGCTGCCATATTTCACCCATAACTAGTTGGTTAGGTGATACCCCATACACATGGACATGAATACGGGCACAATCCTTAGAGACAAAGAAAGCTATTGTTCTTGATCAGGCATGAATAATAGACTATAAGGCCTGATAAGTGCCTTTTAATGTCGTGGGGTTTATTGACTGGTGTGAATTTAAGGAGCTCATCTGCAGGGCTGGGGGGTATGCTATTGGATTAGGAATGGTAGAACGCTAAGACGCAGTCTGTTTTTTGTCTTGCTAGACTAATTGTAATAAACCCCTCTACTCATCTCATGAAGGGAAATTGAGACTACTCTTGTTTACGTTTACTCAGATAACCGGTATTTCTAACCTGCACACATCAACACCACAGGATTTCACTGCATCTGCCTATCCACTTCATCCCACTTAAATCTCCCACCACCCAATTCTCCTACAGAACGATGCACAGCAAAACCAGCTTTATTGGCAGAAGGGCGCTATAAATGAACACTTAACATTACATACTGGAGCCAGGCTGGAGTACAACCGAAGGGGAGTTTGCATTCACCTGATGACATACCTTTTTCTGTGCTAAGAAGCGTCCCTATTTAAATGGTAGTACAGGGCAGCCCTATGCCTTTCCTCTCCCCACACCCGCTTGTCCAGATGTGGAGGAGCTTGAATGGACTGCAGTGACATTTCTGAATTAAAGTGAAGTTGGCTGATACTCGCCCCCTTGATTCACACCAAAGTCTGGTCATATGCCTTCATTGTGTCCTGCTGCTCCCTTCCTGAGTGCTTGGTGTTCCTTATCCTTGTAGCTGTGATAGAAATGGGGCCTGCTTAGGCTTCTGAATAGTGGGGCTAAAAGCCAACAGACACCAATAGGTTGCCTGCAGAAAGACAACGGAAAACCCTTTTTTGTGCAGCTAGCAAGATCAAAGCAGCATGGTTAATCTGAGGCCGGCTCTCCATGCTCAATTCTCTCCCTCCGGTCAAGCGATCATGGAGAACTTCATGAGGTTTTAAAAGTGGAGAACTGGGCAGACATTAGTGAGTGAGCCAAGACTGCTGCACATTGGATCTCTGGAATACACTGGCCAAGTTAAAGAGCTGAAATATTACTGTCTGACACTTAGTGATGGGATGCATTCTAAAGGTGAATGGTATAGAAGAACAAGTTACTTACCAACTGTAACGTTCTTTCGACTGGATGTTCCTCCCACGTATTCCTCATCTTGTGATAATTTGTTACTCGACGTACTCCATACTCTGTCGACGTCACCGATGGTATAAAATAGCTCGAACCGCGCCCGTTGCTTCAGTTCTGTTTTTTCGATGAATATATATATATATATGAGGAACCCCCAGGCGTGTCCCATGACCGATACATTCTTCGTGAGAGGAAAGTGCAAGAAACATAAAACTGTACTGTGGGGTAGGATGGGAGGGTCGATGAGAAATACGTGGGAGGAACATCCAGTCAAAAGAACGTTACAGTTGGTAAGTAACTTGTTCTTCGAATGGATTGTGTCATCCCATGTATTCCTCATCTTGTGATAGGCTCCCATAGCAGTATCAATTTTTGGAGGCGGGAGTACTCATTTCAGTTTTCGTGGACAGAATGCAGAACTGCCTTTGTAAATAAACCCTCGTTAGAGGAGGCAGTGTCCAAACAATAATGTTTAACAATAGTATGCATTGTTTTCCAGGTTGCAGCTGCACAAATATCTGCTGCTGGGACCCCCCTCTTTAGTGCCGCAGAAGTAGCCATTCCCCTTGTAGAATGGGCACAAAGCCCATCTGGTGGTTCTTTTCCCGCTAATCTGTAGCATTCAACTATGGCTAATATGATCCAGTGGGAAATGGTCTGTTTTGTTACAGATAAGCCTTATTTATGACCAGTATAACACACAAACAGTTGGTCATCTTGTCTCAATTTAGCCATCCTTGAGATGTAAAAACTAAGAGTCCTTTTGGGATCTAATCTGTGTAATCTCTCCTCTTCTTTGCCCAGATGAGGAGGAGGAGGAGGATAAAAGGTTGGTAGTACTATTTTTTGTGACAAATGGAAGTCTGAGAGTACTTTTGGCAAGAACGAAGGTTTAACTTTAAGGACTACCTTATCTTTATAAAAAATAGTATTTGGTGGTTTGCATGAGAGCCTGAAGTTCGCTAACCCTGCGGGCTGATGATAGGGCCACAAAGAGGACAGTTTTTAGAGTCAAAAGCCTCAATGGACATGACTGCAGAGGCTCAAAAGGTATGCAAGTCAAGAATATTAATACTAAATTTAAGTCCCAAGTTGGTACATGAAAAGGTACTGGAGGGTAAACATTAGTAAGCCCCTTTAAGAATTGAATTATTAACGGTATTTTGAAATATGAAACCTCTTCCGAGGAGCGCTTGAAAATGGACAGCGCAGCAAGGTATCCTTTGATTGTTCCTATCTGGAGCCCCAGATTAGCTAGATGTAGCAGAAAAGAGAGCACCATTGATGTGCCACACTGAAAAGGGTCCACATCCTTGTCTTTGCACCAGTTACTAAAACTGTTCCAGCGACATCGGTACAAAGACTTTGTTGCTGGTCTTCTGGCCGAAAGCAAGATTTCCATTACGTCATCCGGAAGATCCCAATTCTTGTATCTCAACCTCTCAGAAACCATGCGTGAAGGTTGAGTGACTTGACCTCTGGATGGAGAACCCGACCTTCCTCTTGCGAGAGAAGATCCTCTCTTTGCGGAAGACGTATTGGAGGGCAGATGGACATGTCTAGAAGGTCCGGGTACCACGTCCTCCTGGCCCAATACAGGGCAATTAGGATCATGGTTTTCCTGAACTTTCTCAACCTCCTGATTACTTGAGGAATCACAGGGACTGGGGGAAACGCGTACAGCAGTGGAAACTTCCACTCCACTATGAATGCGTCTCACAGAGCTCCTCTTTGAGGAAATTCCCTTTAACAGTACTGATCGCACTTCCGGTTGATCGTGGTGGCAAACAGATCCACTTGAGGGGTACCCCAAAGGGCGAAAGTCTCCAGAAGGACTTCCTGAGCCAGCTCCCACTCGTGAGAGACCGAGCTCTGCCTGCTCAGAGCGTCTGCCGCTGTGTTCTTCTCTGCGGCTAGGTGAATTGCCGACAGAGAGATTCCTTCTCGTAATGCCCAGAACCAGAGCTGCATTGCTTCTCTGCACAGTGGCAGGGACCCTACTCCTCCTCTTTTGTTGAGGTAGTACACGGCCACCGTGTTGTCCGTCATTATCAGGACATTCTTTCCCTGTACAGAGGGCAGAAAGGCCTTCAGAGCTAGTCTGATTGCCCTCAGCTCCAAAAGGTTGATGTGTAGTTTGGACGCCGCTGGAGACCAACGACCGCTGATTGTCAAATCGTTGGTGTGTGCTCCCCACCCCGTGAGTGAGGCGTCCGTCACTACCGTTATCTCCGGCCATGGTTGCCAAAAAGACTCTCCCTTGAGAATGTTGTCGTTGCAAGCCCACCATAGAAGATCCAGAGCAACTGTGCTCGGAACTTGGAGAAGATCCGACATATTCCCTGAGAACTGGGACCACTGAGTTCTGAGTGCCCATTGAAGGGATCTCATTCTCAACCTGGACTCTGGTACTAGGAAAATGCAAGATGCCATGAGGCCGAGCAACCTGAGAAAATCGAAGGCCGGTAGATGTTGGGCATTCTGAAACTTCGTTACCATCTGCTAGATGTGGAGAGCTCTCACTTCGGGAGGCGAGGCTTTTCCCGATGAAGTGTCCAAGACTGCTCCGATAAACTGGAGTTTCTGGGATGGTATCATGTGGGACTTTTTGAAATTGAGGGAGAAGCCCAATTTGTGGAGGAAGTGGCAGGTGATCGAAAGATGTTCCTTAGCTTGTTCTGGAGAACTTGCTCTGATCAACCAGTCGTAGGGATATATGTGAATACCTCCTCTCCTGAGACTTGCTGCCACAACCGCCAACAGTTTGGTGAAAACCCTCGGGGCGGAGGTCAACCCGAATGGCAGAACTCGAAACTGATAGAGAATTGCCAATCGCGAACCTCAGGTACTTTCTGTGCTTTGGATGGATTGGCACATGAAAGTAAGCATCCCGAAGGTCCAATGATACCAACCAATCTTGGAGTTGGAGAGCCTGAAGGATCTGAGAAAGTCACCATCTTGAACTTGTCCTTCCTGAGGAACTTGTTCAAGTTTCTGAAGTCCAAGATGGGTCTCAGTCCTCCGTCCTTTTTTGGGGATGAGAAAATATGGGGAGTACCAACCCCTGTTCCTCTCCGCTACAGGTACCGGTTCTACGGCACCTTTCTCTAGCAGGGTTAAAATTTCCTGCAACAAGAGTGGATCTGGAAATTTGGCAGAGTTGGCTCCCGGTGGATGATTCTGAGGCCTTTTTAGAAAGGGGAGACAGTAACCTTGGGCTACTGTTTCCAGTGCCCAAGCATCTGAGGTAATGCCCCGCCATTCCTTCAGATGTTGAGATCCTGCCACCCACTGGTGTTTTGTGTAATAAGATCTCAGAGGGATTTGGAGGCGGCTGCAGGAGTGGCTGAGGGTACAGATGCCACTCCTGAGGCTGATTTTGCACCTCTTCCTCGTGTTCCACGAGGGAAGTTTCTTTTTCCCCTTTGAGAAGCCTGTCCTCTTCCTACACCAAAAGAGGAGTAGTATCGAAAAGAACGATCCCTCCAGGAAGATGAGCCGGAATAGGGTTTTAGAGGCTGGCGCAAAGAGGCACTACTAAGTGATTTAGCTGCCGCTTTCGAGGTCTGAAGTTTTTCTAGGCTTTCATCAGCCTTTCTGCCAAAGAGCCTCGAGCCATCAAAGGGCATGTTGAGAAGTCTAGCTTGCACGTCCGGTGCAAACCCAGACTTCCTCAACCACGCAAATCTGTGTAGCACAACGCTTGCAGCCATGGATCTGCTGATACTATCAGCAGTATCCAGTCCAGACTGGAGACATTCCCCCATTGCCTCCTTCCCGTCTTTGATTATATTCAGGAAGCCTTCCCTTTCCTCGCCTTCCGGAATATGATCAGCCGCCGCCGAAATACAGTCCCACAGGGTATGGGTAAACCTGGCTAGGGTACAGGTGACATTTGCCGACTTAAGTACCATACTGCCTGATGTGAAAACTTTACATGCCCAGGCATCAATTTCTTTTATCCTCTCTAGCTGGAGGGATAGTTGGATAAGCAGTTTGTTTTGAAGTAGATGCTGCCTGAATGACTAAACTCTCTGGAGTCGGATGTTTATTCAAATATTCAGGATCCGTTCCAGCCGGTCTATATTTTCTTGGAAAAGTGCCATCTGCAGCAGCAATAGTTTCTGGCTTCTCCCAGTTTTTCTCCACAGTCCTTTGGAGGGCTCTGTGGAAAGGGAGAACAGGATCTTTCTGAGGTCCCTTGACGATTATATCCATCATGTCATCTTGTTCAAAAATGGGTGAAGTATTACCCCAACCCATATATTCAACTACCCTGGTCATAAGACCCCTGTACCCAGCATCTGCATGCTCTGCAGGATCAGGTTTGGCGAACTCTAATTCTGGGGATGTGTCAACTCCACTGGTAGAATGTAGAGTATCACTCAGGTCTCTCATTCTAGATTCCTGGTCAATAAGTTCCTCAGGAACCTGTCTTGTACCATAAGTAACTCCCAAAGGTGTAACCTCGTCTTCTTCTGAAGCAGACTCTTCATAGATTGCTGACAGATTTGAAAAAGTCTGACCAGGGCAAAGGAGTGAATCTCCTTTCTTCCTCTTCCATCTGCTTCGAAGGAATTGGCAAATCTCTCGAAGTTTGAGGATGTCTTCGAAGTCTTCGAAGATGACTTCGATAATGGTGTCGATGACGCATTTGGCTTTGGCGTCGAAATTATCGACGTCAGGGGCGTCAACGAAGTTGTCGAAGTCTTCGACGACTTGTGCTTCTTGCATGGCACTGGAGAGGTGCTCGACTCTCGAAGAGTCTTCGACGGTTTTACGTCGACTTGAGATTTTTTGGATTCCTCGACACTACCGGTTTTAGCCATGGTAGCCTTGCACTTCCCTTTGTCCAATGGAGCGACTTTAGGGGTATGGCTTTTTCGAAGGTGTCGGGCCACATTCTCGAAAACCTCCATCATCTTTTTGCGGAATTCTTCCCACTTACTGGAAGAATCCGATTTAGTCGGACAACAAATTTCTTCGGTCGACTCTGAAGAAGATGATGAGGGAGATCTATGTCTCCTCTTCATTTTTTTCGATGACGAAGAGTGTCCCGATCTACTTCCAGATCGAAATCTCTGAGTGCCTATGGCGATCCGATTCCTTAGAATCAGTCGCTTTCTTGTGTCTTTTTGACTAAACCTTTTTTGAGGCCTCCCTCCCCACCGACAGTTTACCTCTCCTCTCACGAAGAGCTTTTTCGGTCATAGATTGGCAGGACCCGCAGTCGTCGGTTCGGTGGCTGGAACCAAGACACCAGAGACAAATCCGGTGGGGATCAGTGATCGACATCTTAGATCCACAATCTGAACACTTCTTAAACCCAGTTCTGGGTGTCGAAGGTGTCGAAGATGACATTTTCTTCACAGAAAATAGAAGCGCGCCGTTCTCAATAGCGAAGCGATCAGAAAAACGGAACTGAAGCAACGGGCGCGGCTCGAGCTATTTATACCATCAGTGATGTCGACGGAGTACGTCGAGGGACAATCGACGCCATGACCTTGAGCACAGCGCCCTCTGCCGAGAAACATTTTTTCCGAAGCAGGACATAACAAATTATCACAAGATGAGGAATACGTGGGAGGACACAATCCATTCGAATGACTAATATGGTTCAGTTGAGTAGATGTGCAGGAAGAGAAAAGATCTTGAGATGCGTCAGGGAGCAGACGGGAGATACATTTCTGTTGGTAATTCTATTTTTTATAATTTTCCTCAACAACCAACAATACAACAGTCCCCCCACCCCAACCCATCCACATACAAGTATTATACACATCCCCACTAGGAAATCGCTTCAAGCAATAGAACGGCTCCAAAGTTCCTCCATACGACAATCACTAGGTTTCATAAGAATGACAGTCCATGTTGAAGTCCCAGGGACATATCCTGCACCCATGTGCATCAAGAACCCCCCACGTGTCTCCATTCCTTTAGTCATGATAAACCCACTGTCCAGCATCTCTTCATCAAGGAACATTCCCCCCTACCTACCCTCGGTGTCCCGAAGACAACTCAACTCTACCTCTAGCCCTTCCTGCACTTAGATGCATGCCAACCTCCAAACCGCAAAGTTCAGGATTATAAAAGTGTTAACCCCTACATACCAGCCTATGAAGGAGAGGCCCTGATCCATCTTGGAAAATCGCCCTGCGCTTTTGTAATCAAAGAATGCTTCTATGGTCCCCGAGGATATCTTTTCCCGATATTTCTACAGTAGGAGCCCGCTCCCTCCCCACCCCATAGCTACTCTTCTTGCCAATATCAACTATAGTCCTAGTAGTCTTCTTACATGGCTAGAGGCATTCCCTGCATATCCCAACAGAGCCACCAATGGAGAAGGATCAACCCTCTCCCCAATTTTCTCAGACACAACAGAGAACACAGAGTCCCAAAACACCATGATGTGAGGACAACTCCAAGCTACATGAACAAAGTCAGCAGGCTTCAACAGTATGGTGACCACTGCCTCATGCACCGTGTTGGGAAGTATGACATCCTCTAAAGCCTGCTGATACAAGCTCAAAAATGAGGGGCCAGGATATTCGTATAAGCTTTATAAATTGCGTCCGTAAAGCCCTCCGGCCACAGAGCCCTCCCAGCCGTGAGTGACTTAGTTGCTTGGTGCAAGGCTTGTATGGTGCTGGGGCTACTCAGCAGTTAGCTTTCCTCTTGCCCAAACCAATACAATGCAATCTGATCTAGGAACCGGTCCATCTCTAGTTGGGATATACTACTATGTGATGAGTATAAGTTACTTTAAAACTCCCATATGACCAGGCCAAAGTCTCAATCTGCGTAGCATACTACCCCACTATTATCCTTAGTAGTCATGACATATGTTGTAGAGACTCCGGCTTTGCAGCTCTAGCCAATAGCTTACCCAGGCATTGACCCACCCCATAATGTTGTACAGCAAACCGCCTCTGCAGGAAATGCACCACCGTACGCACTGCATCCTGAAACATATCAAACTCTTCCCGAACCCTCACTTACTTGCTTCAGCGGATCATCTCTGTGGTCAATTTCCACGTGCATCCGTCAAACTTTTGACTCACTTTCTGCCAATTTGCTCCCAATTGTTCGTAATATGCCAGCCTCCTTTGAAATACACTCCCTTCCAACCACACATTTGAATGCCTCCCGAAGCACAGCTTTTGAATGAACAATATTTTCGTTCTCTGTGAAGTAATTGGTAACTGCATCTGCGATAGCCTTACAAAATACACTATCCGAAAAACCCTAATTTTTTTAAAGTTAATGTCAGCCTATTATACTGGGAATTCTATACTCAAGCCCAGACACAGTCAACCATTCCATCCTCAAACAAAGGCTCCACGATACACTGGATATCTCGGAACAGGCATTGGACTGGCTGACCCATTTCCGCACCAACCGCATCCTTGGCCCCTTCTCCTCTCCTACTTCCCTCTCCACCTGTGGTGTCCCCCAGGGCTCTACACTCTCCCCCGGGCTCTTTAACATCTAACTTGCTCTCCTTGCACGCCTCATCTCTTTCTTCTCCAACTTTCAGTGTTACGCAGACGACGCACAGCTTTTTTTCGATCTCCCTGCTGGCCCTCTTGCACCCTCCATCATCCCTCACTGCCTATCTGGCATCCAGTCTTGGTGCACCTCCAACAATCCCTGCCTCAACACCTGTAAAACTGAGATCCATCGCATCGGGAGTCCCACTCCCTCCTTCCCCCTCACTCTGGCCTTCCTCCTCGGGCTCTCCCACTGCGCCTTCAACTGAAGCCAGAAACCTTGGAGTCATCTTCGACTACTCTCTCTCACTCTCCTTCCTCCCTTACACTCAGGAAATAGCCAATAAGTCCCACTTTCAGCTCATCCTTCTCAAAGGAATTTTACCTTTTCTCACTTTCCCTCAGAGGCTCAATGTCACCCAAGCACTGGCTCCCTCTAGGCTTGACTACTGCAACAGCCTCCTCCTGAACCCATCATCTTCCACTCTGCGACCCCTCCAGCTAATCCAGAATAGGGCTGCACGACTTCTCCCTGTATTTCAGCCCAGGGACTGCATCTCTCCTGCACTAAAGTCTTCACTGGCTCCCAGTTGATGCAGATTAAATTCAAATCCCTCTGCATCATTAACAAGGCTGTCTGGGCCAGGGACCACACCATCTTCAACTTTATCTCACTAAATACTCTCCCTCTAGACCACTACTTTCCTCTGGAACCAACTCTTTGTGAGTAAAGCGTTTTGCAAAACAGAGGGCCGGGGGACGTTCACTCTCCTCAGCGGGCTCCCTACTTTGGAATAGCATCCCCCACCCTGTGAGTCTTGCGCAGGATCTTCTCAAATTCCGGATGCTCCTTAAGACCTTCCTCTTTTCCTCCTCCTTCCCTTCCTCTCTCCTCTGCTAATCCTACAGTTGCTGAATCGGTCTCCTGGGCCCTTATGTATTCCCTGGACCTTGACCTCCCACACCAATTCTGCCCAGCTCCTGTCTATCCACAGTGCTTGCATCTGCACACCCTCAGCTTTCAGGACTGCACTTAAAATTCCAGCGGCCCCAGTCCGTGTAGCACTCAACATTCCTAGCACTTCATCTGTGGCTCACCCATGAGCTCAGACTCCCCAGCACTTAACCACTCTTCCTTGCTGCACTTGCACGTTCTGAAAACTCACAAGGCATAGTAGGTTTGCCCCTCTCCCTCTTTCCCCCCACTGCTCTTAAATATTGTGTTATAATGTATTTCCCACCATTGCTCCCTCATTGCCCTGTGGGAGCTTTGAAACAGTATGTTATTATATAAGCGCCTAACAAGCAAACAATAAATAAACACCACTGGGGCATGGTCAGACAGTGTGCAAACCAGTATCCCACAATCAACAGACCATCCAGCTGCCCTATCTGAAACTAGGAAATAATCCAGACGGGATGCTGACTGATGCACTGTAGCTCCCCTCCATTGCGCACCCTCCAAATATCGCTCAATTCCCAAGCTGTGCATAACCTCAGAAGTTTAGAGGTCATCTTGGTGAGTGAGTGTCATTGTGTCAGAGGTGGTTTTAGGTTTTCCCAAAAGTAAGCGATAGGCCATTTGTAGATAACAGGAACATTAAGGTGTTAAGTAGACCTATATATTTGTATTTATTTCATTTCTATAGCACTAGAACAAAGCCTGTGGGCATAGAAGCGCTAAAAAACAAAGACAGACACACAAGGAACATAAAGCTGAATTAGTCGTACCAAGGAACGGGGTACTCTCTGCAGAATAGGGACAGAAAACAATGTTAACTTTTCCTGAAAGGCTTAGATTACTGAAGGGATATAAGGCTTTTCTTTTTGAAACTCTCGAGTACAAAGGCCTACTGAACATGCCGATTAGAGAAACACAAACTTAAGTTGCATCCAAGGGCCTGGCGGAAGCTACAGTGGCAGTTACTTCAGGGGAGCGAAAAGGGCACCTCATGTAGAATATGGCGGGGTGGTTGTGGGTGATGCTGTTTGAGTA